>NC_136059.1:1116395858-1117141840 GCF_964261635.1 Lissotriton helveticus | reverse complement strand
CCCAGCTACGCAAATTTATTCATGGGCTGGTGGGAGGAGCAGGTGTCCAGCAGCCAAAGCGACCAGGGGGAAAGGGTGATACTCTGGATTCGCTTTATAGATGATATCTTTTGCATCTGGAGGGGAGATGAAGTGAGTGCCAGGAGATATATTGCCAGTCTCAATAACAACGAGATGAATATCAAACTAACTTCTCACATAAGCAGTGAGAAGGTCATCTTTCTAGATACCGTAGTGGAGGTCAGAAACAACAAACTATCCACCAGCCTGCATAGAAAAGACACAGCGGGGAACAGCTTGCTGTTGCTACTAGTGCTCACCCTTACAGTCTCATCCAGAGTATACCTTTCGGTGAGCTGCTGAGAGCCAAACGCAACAATAGTGATAGTATCAACTTTGAAAAAGAAAAACTAGTGATGACAGAGAGGTTTAAGGAGAGAGGATACTCTGCAAAAACCATCAATCAAGCAGTTGTCAGAGTTGATAAAATGTCAAGAACTGACTTACTAGTACCCAAACAAAGAAATGTGAGTGAAGAGGAGGGGACAGTAAGATTTATCACTACCTATTCTGGGCAAGCATATCAGGTAAGGAAGATACTGACAAAAAACTGGCCAATTCTAACTACTGATAAATTCCTGAGCAAACACATAACAGAGAATCCCCAGATTACTTTTCGCAAGGGACGATCTTTGAAAGACGATCTAAGCAAAAATATGGTTTCGTCTAGAAAGAAAACGACAGCCAGGAATAGAGCAGGATTTGAGTGTTGTATGAAGTGCAAGACCTGTAAAGGAAGTACTAATTGTAAGAAAATACAGATGCCCAACAGCTCCAGGCCATTTTCTATCATGGGTAACTTTGACTGTAATACCGAATATTGTGTGTACTGTTTAATTTGTCCCTGTGGGAAAGTCTACATTGGAAGTACCAAACACAGGGCAAAAATCAGGATATTAGAACATAAACGGGCCATTAGAAATAACAATGAACTTTATCCTGTTGCCCGACATTTCAAGACACACCACAACCAGAATGACAATCTGTTGAAATTCGTGGTACTTGATGCAGTCAAAGAAAATGTAAGGGGTGGTGATAGGTTGCGACAGCTGAGAATCCTCGAGTCGAAATATATCATTGACTTCGAGACCTTACATCCAAATGGGATGAATTGCAGTGAAGAAATGGCAGTCCACCTATGATAATGTGTGTAAATATAACCAGTTTCAGACATCTCTCTCTAGTTTTAACATGTAAATATGTCGAATTTATGAATTTTAAAAATGACATCTTTTTCATGCAGGAACATGTAACAAGATCTGGAGGACAAACGTAACATTTTTGTGGATACAAGGAGAGCCACTTACAAGTAGCCCACTGGGGCAAGACTTTTGATAATTGTGGAGTAAATTAGCTCAGGAACTGTTACTTGGTACACCAGCCCACTGGGGCATGAATTGAGCCAATCTGGCGATATAATTTGTTGACTTTATGAATTGTTGGAATACAACTGCCCACATTGGGATTATTGATTATAAAGCTTATTTATAAATATATGTTTAACAGGAGCCCACTGGGGCGTAATAAGAGTATAAGCACTGTGATTTAATTTGTTGACAAATTTGATAGCGTATCATGAAAAATGAATTGCCCACTTGGGCGATATTAAGCTAACTCCATGTAAATATTTATGAACTAGCAGAATGCTGGAAAAAATTTAATTTTTGTAAAGTTTGGTGGCAAAAAACGAAATTATTCCACACTCTAAGATGGCGACTACAAGGTAGTCTGTGAAGTCTAACGAAAGTCCTCTGTTTATGGTAATGATTTAAGATGTAAATAGCACTTTGTAACTGACCACATTCACCGTGACCAAGCCTTAAGTGGCGAAACGCGTCGGTAGGGAGCTGCTGACTTCGTGTAAATAAATCACTGAAGCATCGTGAGTAGTCTGTGCATTTTCTTCAAACTGGGAGGAAAAGTTGTTTGTTTATATATATATACATATATATATATATGGATTAACATGTAAGTGTAAGTTTTTTTTTTTTCTCCGGTGAGATTTAATATTCCATTGTTTTAATTGTATTCCATTTATCATGTTGTCCTTACAGGTGCACATACAATTCCTCACTCTGGTTCAGACCTCTAGGATCCAATGTTCTGAAGTTGATAATGTGATGTGATTCTCTTTGTCGGAGGGACTTGGTTCGATTTCCACCTCTTTCTGTTGCTGGAATTTGATCAATGGCACAAAAACGCAATGATTCCCAATTATTATCATGGTACATTTCCATGTGTTTGGCAATGTCATTCGTACGATCCTTATGAGTCGTAGCACGTGTGTGCTCCAGGATCCTCTTTTTTACCTCAAATATGGTGCTGCCGATATATTTCTAATGGCACGGGCATTTGATCATGTAAACGACAAAGCTGCGTTTGCATGTCAGGTGTTGACGTATCGTCCACTTTCTTCCTCTGCTAATTTCTAGTTCTTTTGTTGGTTTTGCGATTCTGCAAACCTTGCAGTGTTTGCATGGCCAGAAGCCCGCTCTTTGTAGCCAAATGTTCTTAGTTGGTTTGCTGAAGTGACGGTGGACTAACTGATCACCTATGTTCTTTGCTCTTTTGTAGGTTATACTTGGATGATCTCCAATTAATTCAGTTAGTGTTTGATCTGACTTCAAAATTCCCCAATGCTTTCTAATTATGCTTATAAGTTGTTTATCTTCCGCACTGTGTGTTGTGATTAATCTAATGGTTTTATCCATTGTTTTGTCTTTTCTGTCTCCATATAGGATCTCTTTTCGTTCTTTTTCTCTTGCCCTTTTTAGGCATGTACCCACCACAGTTACTGGGTATTTTCTAGCAATGAATCTCTTTTTTGCTTTTGCACTGTGTATTTTGAAGTCTTGATCTCTGGAGCAGTTCCTTTTTAAGCGAAGAAATTCTCCGTATGGAATGCTCCACTTGAGCTTTTCGTTGTGGAATCTTGATCCATGCAAGATTGCGTTGGTCGCTGTTGTTTTTCTATGCAGTGTGGTATGTAGAGAGTTTTCTTCAATATAAATTTCAGTGTCAAGGAACACTACTCTTTCAGTGCTCAGATCATAGGTGAATTTGAATTTTTCCACGCTGTTGTTTAGCTTGTCAAAGTATTGTTTGAATTCTGTTGCAGTGCCGTTCCATATGATAAATAGATCGTCTATAAATCTTAGCCATAAGATTATCTTTTGAGTCCACTCATAATTTGAGGTATTCCATGCTTTATTTTTTTCAAACCATCCCATGGTGAGGTTCGCATAATTTGGTGAGAACGAAAATCCCATTGCGCAGCCTTGTGTTTGTTTGTAAATCTTCTTGTTGAAAAGAAAGAAATTATTATGCAAGCACAATGAGATCATTTCGTTTAACATTACATTATGTTCCCTATACTTGATGTTTCTCTTACCCAAATATTGTTTACATGCTTCCATGCCAATGTGATGTTCAATATTTGTTTAGAGCGAAACAACATCCATGGTTATGAGTTTGTAACTTGATTGCCAAACAACTGTCTCAAGATTTTTTAAGAGTTCCGTTGTGTCTTTTAAGTATGACTTGAGGTTCTTGACTAGAGGGGCAGGAAATTGGTCAATGTAATTGGATATTGGTTCCAATAATTAATTATTGGCAGACACAATAGGCCTTCCCGGTGGTTTCTCTTGGCACTTGTGGATTTTAGGAAGGCAATAGAATGTGGGCATGGTTGGATATTTGTTCTCCAGGTATTTGAATTCCTCATCATTTATTTTGCCCTTGTCGAACCATCACTTTAGGGGTTGTTTCACTTTGATTTGCAGTTGTTCTGTAGGATTAGCTTGCAGAAGTTGGTAGCATTCTTTGTCATTCAGTTGACGTTCGGCTTCAATTACATAGTCTGCCTTGTTTAAGATCACTATATTGCCGCCTTTATCCTCAGGCTTTATCTCTATTGTTGTATCCTTGCTCAATGCCACTAGAGTTTCCTTTTGTTGTCTGGTTAGATTGTTTTGACCTTTGTTAAATGTTATTTTATACAGATCTTCCACTATCAAATCGTAGAATGTATCTATCTTGTTCCCTGATGATAGGATTGGGTTGAATTTGGATTTTGGCTTCAAGCCACTTTCTCCTTCTCCTCCCAAATCCAGTGTTTCCTCAATCTCCATGAGAGCTTTTTCTTCTTGTGTTAGCGACGTTGTGCCCATTGTCATGAGTGCCGTCAATCCCTGGACATCTTCTGCGTTCAATGTATTGGAGCATGTTCTCTTTGACCTATGACTTTATTCTGGTTTTCCGCATAGATTTTTGCCAGTTTCAGTTTTCTTGTGTATTTATATAGGTCAATGCGTGTCGTAGCGATGTCAATATGGGAAGTAGGGCAGAAATTGAGACCTTTTTTCAAGACCTATTTGAGAGGTTAACGATGTTCAATTCCTGCGAATCATCTTCTTGTGGGGTTACTTGCGAGGTTGTCTCAGCCTGTCCTTTGACCATACATCGTCTTTGGGATCTGGCCTTGCCTCTCTGACCTCGTCTGGTTTTCTTTGTAATCCTCTGCCTCTTCCTCTCCCTCTGCCTTTTTTTGATTGGTTCCCTTTGTTCTGTTGTTCCAGGACCTGTTGCATTTCCATTAAAAGTTTGATTTTTTTTTTCTGTTCTGTTGTTGGTCTGAATTGACCTTCATTCTCACTTTGGTCAGTACTGGATATGGATTCGAAACTAGAGGTTTCGTCATCTGGTGTTGTCTGTGGTGTTTTATTTTTCCTATTCTCATATTGTTTCGCAAAGGTGAATATTCATCCTTCTTCAAAATCGGTTTTGTCCCTTTGAAATTTGAATTGCTTGCGTTGTTTCACTCTTGCTTCGTGTTTTTCAAGATTATTTAGTATGTCCGCTTTCAGTTTTTGTTGTTCCTCAGTTAATGTTAAGTTATTTATCTCATCCTCTACTTTCGTCAGCTCATCTTTGATTTCTGTCAGGGCCTTGTCAATATGTTTAATTAGGATAATCATTAATCCTGTTGATGATTCCAGTAAAAACTCCCCCCATTCTTGAAGTAGGTCTGCACTCGTATCTTGATGACTAGGCATGAGGGTCAGGCGTAATCCACGTGGGATTCGTTTCACTTCTACATACTTTTGTAGGGTTAGTAGGTCCCACCATTTGTTGATTTCTTTTTTCGATAGCCTCTCCCAGTATCTCAATTTATCCTTGTTAGTGTTTGTTTGGGTGGATGTTTGGCCCCTCTCTGGTCGTTTGGCAACAGTGCTGGTAAATAAATTATCAATGTCTGCAATTCTTCTTGCCTCTCTTTCCTCCAGGGTTGCAATATACCAGTGGTTTATTTAATATTTTGCGCTGTTTGGTCTCTCGAGTTCCCGTTTCTTATAGAAATATTTCCGTTTGCCAAGAGTGTGTTTGTTTCTTTTTACGCTGTCATTACGTTGCTGCCTGTTTGGTTTAGCAGAAATGACACTGATTTGTCGGATACGTTTTCTATAAGGCTCACAGTTCTCTGTAATCCAGTTCTGTTTGGGAACGCTATAATCGCTGCCGGGTACTATGCTTTTTATTTCGTGCTGAATGCTTGGTGGGGTGGGCGCTTAGACTCGCGTGCCGGTTTTGCTCTTACTGGTATTTGGGTTGCTGTGTGGCTTCCACCCTCCGGTTTCTTCTGCTGCAGCTCTCCGTCTTTTCGCGGTGATCAGAGTGTCCTACTCGTTCCAAGGCGTTCCACTTCACCACTAACGTTGTCAGTCATGATTGTCTGTAGGTGCCTCTCTATGGCAGCGACGGCTGCTTCGCGTCCTTCTTTGTATGCTTCCTGATCGACCCACATGGACACCACGCTCTCCATTTTTTGCGCGGTGCGTTCTTTTCGGTGGAGTCAAACCGAAAAATATTCATGCAGTAGCTAAATTAATAGCAAGTAAAGAACGCACTCACTTGAGATTTAGTTTTAAATCTACAGCGACTTTATTTGCAAACCAATAACGCCTGACGCGTTTCACCTCATCCTGAGGCTTGCTCACGGGATGTTGTACTGTGTCCTTGGCCTACTTTTATGTTTAGAGCACCCCAGTGCCTGTGGCTAGTGCATCCTGGTTAATGGAGTTCCTTCACTTCAATGTCTTTACCAGTTAATTACAGTACAACAATTAATGTTCTAGTTCTGGGGCTTTTTAGAATTGCAGCAATTCATATGAACACAGTTGTTGTTTCTCATGTTTATGAAGTGATACAGTCTCATTGGTGAGTTTGTATTCATACCTAAATTAGGTGGTTCCTGTTGCTGTTTCCGTAATATTACAAAGTTCATTATCCTCATTACTTAGAGTGAGTACTCACAATTATTTCTCTCTGGTGAGATGGATTAACAAGTAAGTGTAAGAAAAAAACAAACTTACACTTACTTGTTAATCCATCTCACCAGAGAGAAATAATTGTGAGTACTCACTCTAAGTAATAAGGATAATGAACTCTGTAATATTACGGAAAAGCATTTTTTGTTTTACCAACAACTGGTGCCGCTTGATGAATCTTCACGAAATTTTTAAAACTAATATGACGCTCACTTCAGCTGCTATCTTGAAAATTTCGGGGTGATCCATCAGGCAGGGGCTGCTTAAAAGTGCGTTTTCCCATGTTAATTTCCATAGGACCTTTAGACAGGGCTACACCCCGAATTGCTGAACGGCATTACACCAAATTTGATAGGAAGGTAGATGTTGACTCAAGGAAGTGGCTTTTTGGGATTTGAAGTAAAACCGTTCAGTAGTTGCAGGAAAATGTAAAGAAATTCTCAGTTGTATATATAAGAACGCTGTGGATCCGCAACCATTCCCGATCTTGTGCCGAGATCTGATTGGCTGCCAACACTTCAAACCAGGAAGTGTTTAAAGCAGCCATCTTGTTACTCGAGTCACATGAAAAAACATTAAAAAAAAGAAAAGGGGCAGGGTAGAAACACCCTGACTCCCTAGGCCTCTCGTGGGGGGGGGGACTCCCCAGGGCTAAAAAGCATTTTTTTTAAAAAGAATTTAGGCAGGATTTGCGTTGGATTCTTGACTCCTGCTGAGAAAAAAGAAAATTAAGCTCCTACGCTTCGTTTAATATAGGCCCCGGGTGGGCCGGGCCCAGGGGCCTGTGGAAATAATGATCCAGGGGCCTGCATGAGCCCCCTGCAGCCCAAGGGACCACAGCCTTCCCAGGGCTGGGGACAAGAAAAATGCAGAGGGGCCAAGCCCCTACAGCAGTCCCGGGGTCCGCCACCTACCAAGGGCTAAGTTACATAATAATGCGGGCTCCCATGCTTGTTTTGAAAAAAGCCCCAGCGTGGGCCAGGTCCAGGGGCATTATTTAAAAAAGAGGGGGCTCATGGGGCTCCCCTCTCTTTAGGCTCTTGAAGCCCCGGGGACCACCACTTCCAGGGGGCTTCATTTATAAAAATACAGGGGGGCGTGCAGACCCCCTTTTGGGCTTCATGAAGCCCCGGGGACCACCACCTCCCGGGCTTTATAAGTAAAAGAAAGGGGGTGTCGTAGACCCTCTCTAATGCTCCCCTTGGCCCCGGGGACCACCACCTCTCCGGGTCCAAGTTTCAAATATTGGGAGGTGGGCCGTGCAGCCCCCCTCCCAGGCCATATATAACCCCAGGGACCACCACATCCCCGGGCCTCTGCAGAGGAAAGGAGGGGGGCACGCGGCACGCTCATGGAGCCGTAAACGGCCCTGGGCCGGCTCCTGCTATGTCCTGGGGTGCACACCCAGTGACATACCTGTTTGCTTTTGTGTGGAGGGAGCTTTGACAGCTTCCACCATGCAAAAGCAAACACTCCTCTTCCTGCGGGTGGAAGCTGTCAAACTGCTCCCGCTTGTTGGAAGTGGGGTTTTCATCTCTTACCCTGCCCACAGATATGCGGGCAGGAAAACAATTGAAAGATTGCATTTCCCTGCATACAAGAGCAATGCCGGCTCCCGCAGGAGGCGGAAAAGCCAGCTGGGACCACAGGGGTCTTGAGGCTCCCCCTGCGGTCCTATAGCACACTGGGTGCTGTGGATGGACTTTAGGGCATCCAGGGAGAGATGACGGGGCCATGGGGGATGGGGTCTCTGGGGCCCACCTCCCCATTGAATTATGGCAGGTACCGGGGGATGGGATTCCCCGGGGGTGTAATCGCCCTGGGGAGAGGGGCCATAACTGAAATTACGGCATCCCCCCTTAGAGGGGAAAAACAAGCAATAAAAAAGCCAAAACAAAAGGCTGAAAAGTAAGCTGAAAAGACAACACAGAGTGCAGAAAAATAAGGCAGAAAAATTAGCAGAAAAGGCAAAACATAATGCAGAAAAATGATCAGGAAAGACAAAGCAGAGGGCAGAAAAACAGGCAGGAAAGGCAAAAGAAACGGCAGAAAAATTAGCAGAAAAGGCAAAACAGAGCAGAAGAGGGCAACACAGACATCATAAAAATGATCAGAAAATGCAAAATGGAGGGCAGAAAATTTGCAGGAAAGGCAAAACAGAAGGCAGGAAAACAAGCAGAAAAGGCAAAACAGAGCAGAAGAGGGCAAAACAAAGATCTATTAGACACTCACACACCCACTCACAGACCCAGTCAGAGACTCACGCACAGACCCACAGAGACACTCGTACACCCACTCACAAACCCACTCAGAGACTCATGCATCCACTCACAGAATCACTCAGACACTCAAACACACACCCACTCACAGACCCACTCGGACTTAGGCACCCATTCACAGACCACTCAGAGGCTCACACACTCACTGACGGATCCATTCAGAGACTCATGGACTCACCCACAGACACTCAGAGACTCATGCACTCACTCACAGACCCACTCAGAGACTCGTGCACATGATTTGCAACCAGTCCACATATGCTTTTTAGGGAGTGGCATTTAAAGGTATAAAATGCACCTTTCCCAGTGTTGCTTATTTTTATTAAGACTTTGTGAGCTATGTGAACTGCGAAGAATGTAATGCAGCTCTAGCTGGTCTTGGAAGTAGACACTTTTCTGACACTGCTCAGGGTCACAAATGGAAAGAAGCGGCTGCTGATGCTTGGCAGCCATGCGCAGCGATTTCCTGCTGCCGGACATTACTCCCTCTTATGGTGGGGACTTCTGGCAGGAAAGCATACCAGTGAGTGGCTGCCAAACAGTGACTGTTTACTGACCGTCAGTCAAGGCTACATGCAGCCTCAGTGGTAGTAGTAAAATTGCACCCGCTCTGAGTCAATGTTGTCACTCAGTGCTCGTGGAGTAGCCAGTGTGTCATGGGCCCTAGTGCAAGGTAGGAAATGGTCCCCTCGCTGCTGTTCGAAATGTGAAATACAGCAATAATCAGAGTTCAATGGGCCCCTCAAGCCTCTGGGCCATGGTGCATCTGCCCTTACTGTAACAATAGAAGCTTCTCCCCTGCTCAGTGCATGGCTGTAACTTTGCACAAAACAATCCCCTTCAGTTGGATGTCCACGCCGGACATCCACCTACATGAAAGCACCACTGCCCGCATGCCAGTTAGCCTAAACCTTTCCTCAGGTGAAGTCAGTTAACTTTGTCCACCTTTGTGAAAGTTGATATTTTCTGTCTTTGCATGACTTTGTGAAGGGCAACGTTTCCAAATATACACCAACTTCAAAGATGAGACTTAAAGCTTCATCCATCCCTGCTTACATGATGTCACTCATGATATCCTCACTGCTTCTTAATGCTTCCTGAATGTTTGAGTTCTATGTCAGTGGAGGCTGAGAGAACAATGATTAATACTTACCATACAGCACAGAGATTGGATGTTTTAAGGGGATTGGCCAGTTTATTGATTAAAGACAGCAGATGAAGCAGAGTCACTGTTCAGCTGGAACAAGACATGATAATTGTCATCCTTTTGCCAATCCATGACACCTCCTAAGTACTCCAGCAAATGGGTATGAGCCTCCAGCAGCAACCAATCAAGAGCTAATCAGTGCAATGCTTAACAATGCCAAGGCCACAGTTGGCATTTTTGAATGGACATATGCCCAATCTCAGTGTGACCACTCCATGCAATAGATTTGCTTGTTTTACTTGTGTTGCTGCTCAGGAGCCAGCACCAAAGACCATACTATGAGTTTTTAGTTTTCCCGAAGCCACTTAACGGTAACCCATGACCCTCAAGTATGACCTCAGGTATGTCCTGTTGCTGAACTATAAATGTAACCCATGGTCAGTTATAAAGCTAGGCAGAGATCGTTTGTACAGACTTAATGTACTATGTACCCTTGCAGTGTCAGTTACTCCTTTGCAATTGCTAAAATTGTTACCCTCATGGGAGGGTACATTCAAACCTACAGGTTATGCTTGGGTGTGCTCTGCACATTTGTCATGACCAGTTTCCAGGTCATGCACTAGCATAACACCAATATGCAAACCCATTTTCTGTGCTATACAGCCAGGCCCCTCTGATGTAGTGTATGAAATCAATTCTTTCATTGAGCAGCCCAAATGATTGCAGGTTCTTCTCTTGATTGTTTTGTAGGATATTTCAGAGGTGGTATTTCTAGTAGTCTTGAAATGTGTCTATCTGGAGTTAGTAGCCATGGTTTTGATAGGTATGTGGCAACAGCCAGGGACGGTTTCTCCATTAGGGCTCAGGGGCTGCACCCCTCTAAAATTTCTACTCATTTACCTAATTTTTTTTAATTAATCGTGGTATTTAAGTTTGGGCTGTGTGTCCCATTCTATCTGCCCTGCCTCGCTCGGAAGGAGGAGACGGAAGCTAGTCAGTAAATCAATTTTCTGCGCTGTGACGCACAACGCAGGGCTTACCTTTCTAAGGCCCTTCATTGCCATTATAGTCTATGGTGGTATCCACTATAGGCAATGGATACTGTCAGTGGCACGGTTTCTGGCGTGGGAGTCTGCATCCCTGTGTAAGGCCAGCCGTCTATCATTCACAGGCATAAATCCCACCCTTTCCCATTCTTCACACGTAGGACTAGATGCAAGCACTCGTGTTTTGGTTCCTTGTCCTCGGTAATGGTAAGTGTTATAGTGCTAATCTTGTGTTATGTATATTGTGCTGAGACCCGTGGTCATGCTAACCTCCCCCAATGTAACAATCTGGCTCTGGCTGCAGGTCAATGACCCCTTTAGAAGTGGAGCTGCAGTAAAAGTTCCCCGGCAAAATTGATCCAAAAGACGAGCACGGTTTTTGCCGCCTTGTGAAGTTGATACAAATATCCGAGTCAAGCTCAAAGGCAGAAATAGGTGCTTATAGTAAAGACAGTTATCTGCTATATGTTAAAACTGATTTCAAAAAGGGGGTGGTGATGGACAGAGTATCTGAGTTAATCAGAACACTCCTACCCAGTCAACAGATCAGGGCTTGATCCATCACCGTTTTTTAGCTCACTGCACCATCCCAGTTCAGAACCTGGCTATATGCAAATTAGTCTGTCCCTGGCCCAGTGCATCATGGGAACAGGGCAGACCAAACTACCAAGCCAATTCTTCACTGGAAAGGAAACAAGCTTCCGGGGACCGGTTTCTGGCATTACAGCCGTCTTCGGCCCGGCTTGCTTGAATCCTGATGGTGCAGTGAGCAAGGGACTCACATCTGAGCATACCCTTCCACACTTATGGTGGCCAAAATAATTTCAAAAAGGGGGTGGTGATGGACAGAGTATCTGAGTTAATCAGAACACTCCTACCCAGTCAACAGATCAGGGCTTGATCCATCACCGTTTTTTAGCTCACTGCACCATCCCAGTTCAGAACCTGGCTATATGCAAATTAGTCTGTCCCTGGCCCAGTGCATCATGGGAACAGGGCAGACCAAACTACCAAACCAATTCTTCACTGGAAAGGAAACAAGCTTCCGGGGACCGGTTTCTGGCATTACAGCCGTCTTCGGCCCGGCTTGCTTGAATCCTGATGGTGCAGTGAGCAAGGGACTCACATCTGTGCATACCCTTCCACACTTATGGTGGCCAAAATAATTTCAAAAAGGGGGTGGTGATGGACAGAGTATCTGAGTTAATCATAACACTCCTACCCAGTCAACAGATCAGGGCTTGATCCATCACCGTTTTTTAGCTCACTGCACCATCCCAGTTCAGAACCTGGCTATATGCAAATTAGTCTATCCCTGGCCCAGTGCATCATGGGAACAGGGCAGACCAAACTACCAAGCCAATTCTTCACTGGAAAGGAAACAAGCTTCCGGGGACCGGTTTCTGGCATTACAGCCATCTTCGGCCCGGCTTGCTTGAATCCTGATGGTGCAGTGAGCAAGGGACTCACATCTGAGCATACCCTTCCACACTTATGGTGGCCAAAATAATTTCAAAAAGGGGGTGGTGATGGACAGAGTATCTGAGTTAATCAGAACACTCCTACCCAGTCAACAGATCAGGGCTTGATCCATCACCGTTTTTTAGCTCACTGCACCATCCCAGTTCAGAACCTGGCTATATGCAAATTAGTCTGTCCCTGGCCCAGTGCATCATGGGAACAGGGCAGACCAAACTACCAAGCCAATTCTTCACTGGAAAGGAAACAAGCTTCCGGGGACCGGTTTCTGGCATTACAGCCGTCTTCGGCCCGGCTTGCTTGAATCCTGATGGTGCAGTGAGCAAGGGACTCACATCTGAGCATACCCTTCCACACTTATGGTGGCCAAAATAATTTCAAAAAGGGGGTGGTGATGGACAGAGTATCTGAGTTAATCAGAACACTCCTACCCAGTCAACAGATCAGGGCTTGATCCATCACCGTTTTTTAGCTCACTGCACCATCCCAGTTCAGAACCTGGCTATATGCAAATTAGTCTGTCCCTGGCCCAGTGCATCATGGGAACAGGGCAGACCAAACTACCAAGCCAATTCTTCACTGGAAAGGAAACAAGCTTCCGGGGACCGGTTTCTGGCATTACAGCCGTCTTCGGCCCGGCTTGCTTGAATCCTGATGGTGCAGTGAGCAAGGGACTCACATCTGAGCATAGCCTTCCACACTTATGGTGGCCAAAATAATTTCAAAAAGGGGGTGGTGATGGACAGAGTATCTGAGTTAATCAGAACACTCCTACCCAGTCAACAGATCAGGGCTTGATCCATCACCGTTTTTTAGCTCACTGCACCATCCCAGTTCAGAACCTGGCTATATGCAAATTAGTCTGTCCCTGGCCCTGTGCATCATGCGAACAGGGCAGACCAAACTACCAAGCCAATTCTTCACTGGAAAGGAAACAAGCTTCCGGGGACCGGTTTCTGGCATTACAGCCGTCTTCGGCCCGGCTTGCTTGAATCCTGATGGTGCAGTGAGCAAGGGACTCACATCTGAGCATACCCTTCCACACAATAGGTACTATTGAGGATATGTTATGAGTTGCACTTTGCAACATTTGGTGCACATTGGTTGCTTGTTGTTGAAGAACAGAGCCTGCAATATGCCAACTGTAAGTTCTACCGTGCCTACTAAAAACACCCTAGCAGAGACCAATAGCACTACTAATATCTCCCTCACTCAAGGTATATTCCCAGTGTTCCAAAACAGGCCAGATCCTCCCACTTCCATAGAAACCTACAAGAGACTCTGATCACTCACCTACCATTCATTAGCAATATCTTCGAAAAAGCAGTTCATGTTCAACTGCAAGACCATATCAGTGCTAACCATCTCTTGCATGACTACCAGTCTGGCTTCAGACCATGCTGCAGTGTGGAAACCACTATCTTACACATCATAGACGATGCCCTCTTGACTACAGATAGTGACCCTGCATTTTGATATTGCTGGACCGCTCAGCTGTCTTCGACTCAGTTGACCATCTCAGCCTCATATGCACTCTGGAGTCTCAAATGTGATTCACTGGCGATGTCCTCTGCTTCATACATCCAATGCCTATAACACTGCTTGCACTTTATTCAGACCTGTTTGTCCAGCACTGACCTGAAGCTCAACCCAAGCTCAATCCAACAAAGACATAATTCCTGTTCTTTGCTTAGAACATTAAACAAGAGACAGTACAAATTTGAATGAATGACATGAACCATGATGGCTTTGAACTCCAATTTTCTCTAAATGCCAATACACTTGGATTCACGCTGTATACTAACTTCACCCTCAAGAAACACATTCACCAAAAAACAAACAGTGATGGGAGGAATGCTTCCAATCTGTCCAACTACTGGCATTCGCTCAGGGTAGCAATCCAGCCTATTCCACCTCAGATTAGACCTAGTCATGTGCTAATCCGTCTTGGTCCTGCTCCATTAGGAACATTCCAACCCAATCTGCAAAGATAGGTCTTTGCTGAACCGAAATAGATATTTTTAATTTTTAATTTTAATTGTTCTGTCGGTAGACCTGAGTCAGGGTAATTTCCCATGAAACACTAACTTTTTTGATAAGCTTGAGGATACGTTTTGTTATACTTGTAACTATCAGTTCGATGAGCCCTATAATAGAGGAAAGCTATGGGGTGCGTTTGGGTCACTAGTGCCAAAATCAAAAGTGTGTTTTTGGGACATGGCTAATGGAAGAGCGAACATTTCTGGTAAGCAACCCCACTCCATCCCAACCATATCTTTCACCTGGGAGAAGTTCATTCGTCATTATTAGGAAGTAATCCAAGATTTTAGTAGAAATTTAGCATGAGTCCAATAAATGAAAAAGTGGCAGAATCTAAGTGGGTGAGCTCAGGCGGTGTACCATGCAGTTGCAGCAAAGTCTTAGCGCCAGGGGCGTGGCTTCATGGGGGGTGTTTGGGGGTGATACCCACCAAATAAATGCATTTTTGGATTGGTAGTTGGGTCAGGGGGCTCAGAGTCGGATTGGTTATCCCTGTGTGTTTCATTTTGCTGGTCCTGAGAAAAGAATGAAAGACTGAACAGTGGCCCTTAATGTACACAGTGGAGACAGAGAGAAGCAGAGATACCAATCTGGTGTCTGAATTATGTGATCCTCAAAAAATAGTTTATTTCACAGAACCTCTTTTTTCTATAGTTCCACGTATCAGTGTACTTTTAAATACTTCAGTTCAGAATGAGCACTGTACAGCACATGCTGTGTTTGATTTAATTCCCATAATAGGAATCACGAATACATTTATGAGTTAATATGAGTACTGACTTGCCTCTTAGTTCACTAATGGCATTGCCCTTGGAGCCATGAATGTTTCTAAAAACTATCACATTTAATAAATGTCTGTCGGTTCAGTGATATAATCTAATTTACTAGAGTGAACAATTCTGCATGTGTCTGCTTGTCTCCGGGGAAAACATGACGCCCGCGGGCTGAGCCGCAGCGCGCGCCTTCGCCAGAAACCTCCGTCTTCCTTCCGCCCCGCTATGCCGCCTTTCTAACAGTGCGGGGATATCGAAGACGATATGTGCGGAGATGGCATATCTTACCTTCTTTTGGTGCCATGCAGTGCAGGTTTCCCTCTAAATGCCCTTTAAAGATTTGGCTTCCGCTCTCACTCCCGGTCTCTCCCTGCCGCAGCGCTGGGAGTTCGCAGCCGTGGAGTTGAGACGGGGCCGCAGCGCGGCAGCTCGTAGTCTCCTGCGGGGAAGTCCTGGCAGAGTCAGCACAAGCACAGGCACAGGCAAGGGCTGCGCAAATCAATGCAAGTCTGCTGCCGGTGAGCCGAGCATAGGTGACTTCTTTACCACCGTGGTCACTTCTTCGGATACTTCAGCTGCAACTAAGGCCTCGGGGGCCTCGAGGGTCAGACTATCTGCAGTTCTCGACGCTGGAGCTGGAGCTGGCAAGGGAGAGACTGGCAGTGGGACTGAGGCATCTGTGAGAGGCGATAAGGAGGGCTCATGCCGGTCTGGCTCGGGCTGTGGTAGGTGACGGGACTTTTCCAGTGGAAGGTAAGAGCATAAACAGACAGGCTAAAGACAAGCCCAAAAGAGGCAGGGGGAGGGGTGGCAAGGTTTTTCATGCCCCCCAGGGTATAGCGACAGAAGATAAAAGTGAGACCAGTGAGATCCACTCAGGGGACCCCGCAAGAGGAGCAAAAAACAGAACCAAGCTAGCTGAGACATTTGAGACAGCCGAAGGGGGGAGCTCAAAGCGGAAAACAGGCCCTAAAAAAGGCCCTAAAAAAGCAAGCGGAGAGGTCAGAACGTCGTGTATCACTCCCTCACTGCGCTCCTTTTTCAAAGTATTACCTCAGGTCTTAAATATCCAACAAAACTATCAAGAGACACTCTCTACAATAAATCCATCAGACCTCTTAGCGCTAACCCGCCGGTCAACTACTAAGAAAGCTCCTTATTCACTTGAGTCACCTGTGTCACCTGACCCCCGAGCAGCTTCCTTCGCTGGTACCCCCGAAAAAACCCAGATGGCAGGGGTAGTTGAGGTAGCCGAGTCAGCAAGCCTCCAGCAGGCGCAGGAGAATTGTGTGCTTGTTACCCTACCACCGCCAGACCAAGTCGAGGGTCTGACATTTGGCCAGATTGCGTTAGGTGAGGCATCTAACGCCCCTATGGCTCAAACTTCAGCAGCTTTTGCATCATCATCAGAGATTGGAGGGTCTGTGGATAGGGGCAATACTGCCCTAGCTTGCTCCTCAATTAAGACGTTGTTGGCCTCTTTGAAGGCAGACATAAGGATGGGATTCTTAGTCTCATCTGAAAACCAGACGGAGATTAGGGCTGCCTGCGACATTTTGGAAAAAAAAGTCGACCAGCTAAATGAGAGAACAGAGTCATTGGAAGGAACCTTTGAGGAGCTTAAGGAGAAATTGGGATCTGCCGAACTAAAAATACAATCTTTACGAAGGGAGGGAAATGAGATCCTTGAGAGGGTTGAGTCCTTGGAAAACCACTCAAGGAGAAATAACCTCCGGCTCTTGAAGGTTCCAGAGGGAAAAGAGGGGAGTGATATTAAATCTTTCGTGGTGAGCCTCTTAAAGGGTGCTTTAAATCTGGAGGAGACAACGGAAACCCTTGAGAAGGACATCCAAAGGATCCATAGGGACCCTTTCCGCCTAAAGCCTGGCAGATCTAAGCCCAGAAAAATTCTGATAAATTTCCTTACTTATGCACTCAAGGAAATTTTTTTAAATCTTGCCCTAAAAATGAAAACGGTAAAAGGCCCAGACTTCCAGTTTGACATTCGCTCGGACCTATCGAAGTCCACGCTGGATCGACAGTGGGAGCTAGGGCAAAGGATGGAAGAATTCAGAGCCCTGGGTGCCACAGTCCAGATGAGGTTTCCTGCTTTTCTTAGAGTAATGTACAATAACAAGATGCACAATCTCAAATCACCTCTTGAGGCAGACGAGATGTTGAAATCACTGAAGAACCTCGCACGGGGGGGCAGGAAATTTGATGGGGGTGTGAGATGACCTGAGATTAAGTTAATTTAGCGGTTCCGAATATAAGAAAAAAATAAAGAAATATAAGGGATCATGGTTTGTGGGCACTGAAGCTGGTGATGACTCTTATAAAGAACAAAGCTTAAAAGAGAGAAAAAAAAAAAAAAGCATTTTAAATTAAAAAAAAGAGGAAAAATGATAAAAAGGGAAAAAAGGGGGGGAAAAAGGAAAAAAATAAATAAATAAAACCTTTAACATGTATAGCTACCCCCTTTTTTCTTTTCTTTTCTATGGATAACTAATCACACAAATAGAGTGAGACCGTGCAAACTTTAGTCAAGATATAGTTTGGCGGTAGGGGGGGAAGAGAAGGAGGAATGGATGGCTGAGGGCGCAAAACTGGCAATACATCAGGCAAGTGTAAGTAGGGAAGGGTTTTCCAGGGGGGGAGGGAGGATGTCATGTAGGGAGGTAGGGTTAGGGTTAAAAATGCAAAAGTTCCTCGTAGGCCAGAGTCCTCGTACCACTTTAATAGAATTATGTTTGACCACCGATGGGGTTAGATATATTAAGGTCGGGGCACTTCCAGTCAAAAGAATCTATGACAATAAAACTTCAGGGAATCTGGATGGGCTAGTGAGGAGTATTGTGACGGGATGACACAGTTACAATTTTTATCCTGGAATGTCAATGGCCTGCATACGAGGGGCAGAAGAAGAAAGATCTTTCAATATTTAAGAGACTCCCCGGCGCAGGTCATTGTCATTCAGGAGTCACCTCTCCTCAAAAATGAAACATTAGAGATTTTAAAGAAAGAAAAGTGGATAGACATCTTTTTGAGCACAGACCAAACAGCAAATATTAGGGGTGTCTTATTTATTATTAAGAAACAGGCCAAGGCTCCAATAATTGAGTTCAGGGAGGATATGAGCGGTAGGTGGCTTTTGGCAAAGATTTTGCTGGATGGCCTCCCATATACCCTGGTTGGGCATTATTGCCCAAACCAGGACGACCCAGCTTACATGAATATTATTTGCGACCATCTACTAGCCTTTCACGACCCCGTAATTTGGGCCGGTGACTTTAATATCGTTTTAAATCCAAAATTGGATAAGTCTCCAAGCTCTAGAGCCTGTGCATTCTCTAAATCCAGGCAGATACTTTTAACAATAATGTCGCAAATAGGTCTGGCAGATGTCTGGAGGGAAAGGGCGGGAGACAAGTTGGGGGTCTCTTTCCGCAACTTTAAATATACGCATCTGTCCAAGATCGATTACGTGCTATTTAGTTACAGCCTTAATGACCTAGTAAAAGACATTTGTTATCTCCCCTCACATCTTTCCGATCATTCTGCTATAATATTCACACTAAAAATAAGTCAGTACTATACCCATATCTCCTGGTCCTTTGATCGCACGATTCTATTGGAAGAGGAAGAAATTACCTTCCTCCGATCAGAGACCAAGTATTTTTTGGAGATAAATTTAGGTTCAGCCGATATTGCGACTGTGTGGGATGCTTTAAAAGCTGTTTGGAGGGGCTGTATTACGAGCCGAGCCTCCTATAGAAGGAAAAAGTATAAAGAAAGAATTGAGAATCTGGAGGCAGAAATGAAAAACATTGAGGACAACTCAGGTGCCCATTTTAGTTCAGGGGAGGAGCAAAACAGATTAACCACACTAAAATCTGAATTGGATAACCTTTTACAGGCTAGGGTCGCTAGAAGGTGGGAAGCGAGCAAAAACGGTCAATATGAGTTTGGGGAGGCAGCTGGAAAGATTCTTGCCTGGAAAACTAAAGCTGATAAAGCACGGAACTATATTAGGGAGATCAGGGTAGAAGGGGAATCAGTCCCCCGCTTTTCAAAGTTGGACATAGGTTGCGCTTTTCAGGACTTTTTTCAGGCTATCTACAAAGAGGACATCTGTGATGATCAGGCGGTGAGAGATGCCTGGCTCGATAATATTTCTATGCCAAGGCTTTCCTCTGAACAAAGCATGGCTCTGGTCACAGAGATTACTGCAGAGGAAATCAAGAAGGCAATGGGTCAAGTGAAGCGTGGGAAGGCGGCTGGCCCCGATGGTTTGCCGGGGGAATTATATCGGGGAACTTAGTGAGGAGATTACCTCAGTTCTAGCTACTCTCTTTAACCGCATGCGTGCGTGCGGAATTCTGCTCCGGCGCTGAGATTTTTTAAATCGCACTTTACATGACGAGCTGGGCTCGTCATGAGCGTGCGAGGAGGCTACCTCATGACGAGCCCAGCTCGTCATGAGCGTCGAAGGGGTTAATAGTATTCTCTTGGAAGGAGTGGCCCCCCCAAAGTCTTGGAATGATGCCACTGTAGTCCTAATACCAAAGCCAGGAAAAGATCTAAAGGAATGTGGCTTATATCGCCCGATATCGCTTCTTAATAGCGATTATAAAATCTTCACTGGTATTATGGCTAGTAGGCTGGGGGGTGGTTAACTCGATAATCCATGAGGACCAAAGAGGTTTCATTAAAGGCAGAAATTTAGCAGACCTCACACATGACCTTGTCGGGGCTATCGATATCGCCTCCACTTTTTCTCTCCCGTTGGCCGTTTTTACCCTGGACCCAACTAAGGCCTTTGATAGGGTGAATTGGGCCTATCTGGCCGCGGTCTTAAAAAAATGTAATCTACCTGTTAGCTTCTGTCGCATTATAGCTCTTCTATATAAAGCTCCAACTGCTAGGCTATCTGTTAACAACTCTTTGACAGAGCCTTTTAGTATTACAAGGGGAACGAGGCAGGGCTGCCCGCTCTCCCCTCTTCTCTTTAACCTTTACATTGAGCCGTTTGCTCAGACTCTTAGAGAGGAGGTTGATATTTGACCTTTTAGTTTTGGAGGGTGGGAAAAGCGGGGAGCATTATATGCTGACGACATTCTTATAATGACATCAAACCTGGATACTGCTTTTCCAATGGTAATTAGGCGGGCGGAGGAGTTTGGCAAGTTTTCCGGTTACGAAATTAATGCAAACAAAACGGAAATCATGGCTTGGAATATCAATAATACCCATCTTGATGTTGTTTCTTCCATGCGATATCTGGGAATTATAATTAGCCAAGACGTCAGCAATATTGCCGCCCAGAACTTAGAACGAGTACATAAGGAATGCCAAAAAAAACTAAAGTCATGGGTTCACCTCCCCCTCTCCATTTTAGGGAGGACAAACTTAATTAAGATGTCTATCTTGCCAAAATACACTTTTCTGATTAATTCCATCCCCCTGGCTTTTGATACTACTCAAATAGATAACTGTCAACGTGAGCTAAATTCCTTTGTTTGGAAATATGGGGCTACTAGACTGGCCTGGAAGAAGCTGAGGAGAAGGAGGGAAAAAGGGGGTTTAACACTACCAGACCTGCAGTACTACGCATGGGCGTTCCAGCTATCTTTTTCTAGAATGCTCTTAAAAACACCTTCAGTCTCTTCTAGGGGTGAGATGTTTCGAGCCATGTTAAAGGGAGCAGATCTACCACCGGACGGCTTCCTCTTTAAGTTTGGAGATCAGAAATGTTTTTTAAAAGTAAAATTAAAAATTCTCCAATCATTGGCCAGAAGCTGGGCTAAGTTAAGAAAGCGCATAGGGCTTAGCTACTTTTCTAATCTAGCACCTATGTAGGACTCGCCAGGCACTCCACCATGCCTTAAAGACAGACTGGCTAGTCCAATAAAGGAGGCTGAAATGTTGCATTGGGGAGATTTGCTGGCAAGTGGCTCAATGCTATCATGGGAGGATTTGCGAGAGAAAGTAGGGCCAAATATCTTTAGATTCAAACATATGCAGCTGACTAGCTGGGCTCAGGCGATGAGAAGGAAGGGGGTCCCTTTGGGCATCTCTAGCAATTTGGAGAATCAATTAATGACAAGATCAAGGGGTGGAAAGGAGGTATACTGTTGGTACTGGGCAATTTTGGAGGAGATAGACGGAGACTTCAATTTAGCCGAGGAGCTATGGGGAGGAGAGGTGGGTGCCAACTGTGAACAGATGTGGCTGGATTCTTTTAGTTTATTGTATAAGACTGTCAAGCCAGCATGGTTGAGGCGAAACCACCTTTTCACGTTACATCGTGCATACTTTTCACCCCAAAAGCTGGCAAAGTTTTGTCCCGGGAAAAAATTCAATAAATGTGATTTATTAGAGGCATCAGATGTGCACATGTTTAAGGATTGTCCTGCTATCAGCCAGTTCTGGGAGGAAGTGAATGATGCCCTGAACTCTATACTTAACACCACACTGAGTATTACTCTCCCTCTAATCATCTTTGGGATCGATGAAAAATTTTCCGGGCAGGCCAGATCTTTCCTCTTTTTTGCAATCCTTTTGGCAAGGAGACAGGTTTGCAGGTTTTGGGTGGATACTAAACCCGCTACATACTCAGGATGGTTGACGTCCCTTTATGAAGTCTCAAAGATCGACTCGACTAGATCTGGGAGCAGGAAAAAGCTTGCATTTTGGGACCTTCTGGTACAATGGAGCTAGGATTTCCGTTTTTTTTTTTTTCCCCCGGGTCCTATGATTATGCCTGTTCTCTGCTCCAAAGACCTCAATGCAATGGCTCTCCTCGGTGAAATTGAGGTCCAACGGGTTATTATATACCCTGTTGGATAGCAGGTCGCCCGCTCTGTGCTGGTTTCCCTCCTCTGCCAGAAAGTTATCTGTGTCTCGGTCTGGTTGCCAATCTTTCAATCTTCGGCCACGGACAAATAGACACATAGCGGTGGTCGGTGGTTTCTTGCACGGGGCAATGGCAAATGAGGACTAAAAAAAAAAACAATTCTGCATGTGGTAGAAATACACTTTTTTGAATTTTTAAGAGATAGTATCATATATTTATATTATGTTTGTTGCACGATATACATGGCAAACGTTTTCATGGCTTAGCTCGTGCATGAACCTTAGAGCCCTTGCAGACCCATGGCAGATGTATGGCTCGGCTTACCCTATTCATTTGTCTGGGGTCTCTCATACCTTTATGACTTGATCTTATTACATGGGGCTGCAAGTCCCTTTATAAAATGATTTGTAAATGACAACGACTAGAAGTATGGAGTTCTGCCCAAATGCACCAATTTGACAACTCTGCCTTCAAGGCTTCTTGTAGCAGACACAAAGAAGAGTGTATGCAGTGAAAATATATTTAAAATATATTATACCATGGCAGAGACTACAGGCTGTTGTGATGTAGGTGAATGTTTCCAGGCAGAATTACCAGATGGTACAGACAGGGCCGTATCCTATGCTGGGATATTTGGGATATGACACCCATCAAAATGCATTCTTGGATTGGGTCTAGGGGTCTAAAGTCTGGTCTTCTATGTCTGTCATTTTTTTGTTCTCAACATTCTCATTCCACTAAGAGGTTTTAACTTGTTCATTTTATGGATCTGGAGTCTTAAATATATATAGTGTCTATTTTACCAAAAAAGTAGTAAATGTACACCCTTAGAAGTACTCTTGGAATGGATGCAAATGTAATACTTTTTTGAATTCACAAACATTGTCAGTAGCAGGCTTACAAACCTGCAAACACAAGGAGATGATGGACGGAGCGTTGAAACTTTTCAAACACTCAACCCCAGTTACAGATCTGGGTTGAATCCATCATCGTTCTTTAGCTCAATTCGCCACCCCAGTTCAGACCCGGCTATATGGACTCATGGGAACAGTTGAGCCTGAACTGCAAAGCCATGTTTACCCTGGACCGGAAACAAGCATCCTAGGACCAGTTTCTGGGTAACATCCCTCATCAGCCAGGCTAGCTAGAATCCAGTGGCAACGTGAGCAAGGGACCCACGTCTTGACTAGGGATGGGTGGAATTTGCGTAGTTGCGCTACGCAAAGCTCCGCAAAGCTCCGCAAAACTGCGAGAACGCAGAGTTCGACGAACACGCAGAATTGCTTGTTCCATCTGTTCGTGATGCTTTTTTCCTGTTCGCAAACGCAAGGAAAAAATTCTGCGAAGTCCCGGATCGTGGAATTTTTGGCATTTCCGCGTTCTCCGCGGAACACAAAATTACCTAAATTCTGCAAATTCCGCTAGCGGAACAGAATTTACCACCCAGGCCTAGTCTGGACATACCCCACCAACTTAGTGCGAACAAAGCAAACACAAGGAGATGATGGTCGGAGATTTTCAGACACTCACCCCCTGTCACAGATGTGGGTTGAATCCATCGTCATTCTTTAGCTCACTTTGCCACCCCAGTTCAGACCCAGCTATATGCAAATCAGTCTTGACCCTGTGCCTCATGGGAACAGTCAAGCCTGAACTGTCAAGCCAAGTCTTCCCTCAACCGGAAACAGGCATCCTGGGACCGATTTTGGGGTAATACCTCTGATGAGCCAGGCTAGCTTCTTTCCAGTCATACTACTGCCAAGTAAACACCCAAAATATGATGAGATGAATGCTTGCTAATAGTCTAACCAGTGGCAGTTGCTTGGGGTAGCATTGCAACCCATCATTTTTTCGACCACTGTGGCTCTAATGACCCTGTTTCTCGTGGAAAAAGTCCATCCCAAACATTGGTCATCTCACCCATCCACTCTTCAGTCACTGGCTTCTTTAGCTGGGAAATGTGATATTTACACCCCCTAAATCTCACTAAGCTATGCCCCTGCTTAGCTCCTTGGATGTTAAAAGCCACTTATTCCCATAAAAAGATCAGTTCGCTCCCATACGTGACTGTAAAAACATAATAGCTTATTTGTATTAGTTGCTTCATACTGCAGTGATTTGGTTTCCAGGCACTGTTAGTAGCATGTATTCGTATTGGGAAACATCCTTTACGACGCAACTCTTACCACGCATTATCTTTACAACGCAGGTTTTTCAACGAAAGTCATTACAACGAATTGCGCTGGGGCGCGCTCTAGGATAGGTAATAGTTTAATTTACTATCCAACACCTTCCCTACTATCCACGGGGACTGGAGTTGGAATAGTAAATTAAACTATTCACTATCCAGCACCCCCCAACGCAAGTCGTTGTAACGACTTGCGTTGAAAAACCTGCATGGTAAAAGCATGCGTTGTAACAACGTACATCCATTCCTATTTCCCAAATTAATGGTCAGCTCATTTGGAAGAATAAGATGGCGTTAAAAGAATTCATACTTGTGACATGTAGTGCCCATAGTTGGTAGCAGTCAGCATTTAACTCACTGAGCTACTTTACTAACAGTTGGGGCGCATACATCACTAAAACACAAATACATAAACTTGACGTCAGCAAGCAAATGAAAAGTCAGTCCATTGGACGCAGGCATCTACATGATTGTTAGCACTCAAACGGTAAACTCATCAGAGAAACAGGGTGACTACAACCATGTGAATGTACTTCAAAAGCCTGACACAGTGACTCATGGGACATCATCATGTTATGGCTGTGCAGCTACACTGAGACCCGGAAGCATTGTGAGACAACAGTGACAGGCAGAAACCTCTGGAGCTTATGTCCAATTAATTCAACTGAACCTGGATTATAACTCTAGGAAAGCATTGGTTTATTAAATTGAATCTTGCAACTGGAACATGGTGCCTCTGATGACAAGGAGTCATCTTATAATTTGATATTAAAGATAACTAGCAGAACTATTTATGCTATTGGTGCCCTTCCCACACACTGCCTTCCTCCTCAACCTATGCTTTTAATTTGGATCCAAGGCGTTACTCAGTCACGTTAACGGGTGTCGCGGGTGCTACTCCTGACTCTCTCTTTGGCATCCTGGCACTGTCCTTTTACCCCTCATCTCAGGTGCCATGGAGTCCGCAACTGGAATAGAAAGTAAACAGGACTAAAGCATGAATGCCAATTCACCAAAAGTCCAGGGGTAGCAGAAGTGACATTACAAGCCATTTGACCTTTGCGTTCACTAACAGACACGTGCTTACACATACATACAGTCTTTCTCACATAAAAACACTTTTACCTGCAGCTAAGCACACAACGCACATTTAAACATTTTTTTGCTTACCTCAACTGCCAGATAGCTTCATATTCCAGCTAATTGTATTCCATTTTTTATTGCACTCAGTGAATAATATATTATTCACTATGTGTAATAAAAAAAATAGCAATAAGCACTGTTAAATGCTATAGGTTCCGCCTATATGATTAATAATACGTTTTTTGGGGGGTAAGTTGTAGCTTGGTGAGCAGTTGTGCAATATAAGTTACTGAAACTCTGTGAAAGTGTTATGACTTGTTTATTGAGAAAGGCAATATATTGGGCTGTTACTGGTGATACTATAAAGTGGCAAAATTAGGTAACGGGTGAAGGACAAAGAATAAAAATTCTCCCAGACAAGAACGCTTGAAATGGGTGGAGCTATTTGGATATTAGGTAAAGAGCAGTTGAAAACCAAACAAGCACAGCGTAAGAGCTGTTCAGGCAAAACCTAAAAAAGTCGTTTATTTTGCAATGCACACATTTATTTACAACACCATTCAAATATTTTCAGCTGGATTTCCCAAAAGAGGCCTACGTTTTGACTTTTAGGGGCTATAGACACTGCCCCTCTTCTCAAGGGGTTTAAAGTTGAGTATCGAATGCTGAGTAAGCAGGAGAAAAACGCTCTAATCCTGCTTAACATCTGTGGAAGTGGAGCAAACTGAGAACAGGGGTAAGAGTAGTTTTGAAATACATGCTGCAGAATTATTTAGGGGCAAAAGAACATAGATCATTAAAATACGAACATTTTATAGTTGAGAGGAATTAAACTATCCCATTAAAGCTGCATCTCCATAATCAGTGGTCTTATTCAGCGTTCCACAGTGTGTATTTGCAAGCGATAAAGCACTTTTCCACTTTTTCAACAATATGCTCTCAAAGCAATAGATTGATTGAGAATTAAAACACTAAGACAGTCATACACATCAAGCAAACTATTATATTAATACAAGCTGCAAATACTAACAGGTGAAATAAAACATTACTGTGTTGTGCAAGTGCTGAAAGTATATCTATGCAACTAAAGTTTAGAAATGAAAGTATAGTTACAACTTTACAACTAACTCTCTGTGTGGTAGTTTCTGCTGTTTGGGAGGGAATTATCTAAAGAAGGCCCATAAATAGAGCATATGTAAAAAAAAGTTTTCTATTGTCGTAATTTTCATAACACTGGTTGCCAAGTGATACTATTGTAAGAGTGTGTTCGCGAGCCAAACAATATACACTTAACGCCTACAGGTCATGCACTTTACAGAAATCTTCTAGCCTCCGCCTATAACAACAACCCAATAACTAGAACCTGAACCACACACTTCTGCAACATCAGTGGCTGATGTCCAGAGGCGCCATGGCCTGACACTGGGGCTAGCATTGCACGCTCTGCTCCACTGTTGTGCATCCCACTGCACAAGCCAATGTGCCTGTCCAAGAGAAAGAAAGACATGATTGCGTCAGCACCAAGCTATCACTCTTCGTGCACATTGTACCAGATAAGCAGATGTACTCCATCCAGCCCCCCAAACCCCTCCAAACTTCACCAGCATGCCCCTGCACATGATATACAGCCAGAGTATCAACAGTCAGACAAGTGGCAGAGAGGAGGCTGCAGCAAATCGCACACAATCATTCATGCATCAACTCAAAAACAGATTGTGGGAAATTTAGATATGCCTTAAATCCTCAAATTACCAAGGAAAGCATCTTGTACTTTGAGCACCCTCGAGTGGAGTGGGATCAATTCATAAACCAAGCGTCTGCGGTACTGATATTGAGGGGTCGCTTTGAATTCTTATGCGGCATAGTCAGCCTTTTATCCTTGGAAGGTTGCTGATAGAAGAATCTAGAGGTGGGTCAATAGGTACACATTGTTTTGCGCTCAAAGAAACATGTATTACATGACAACGTTTCTGCGACGGTCGAACTTTTTTAATTCATCAAGTGGCTTTAGTACTACAGGTAGACTGATGCAGGATAAAACAAGGGCTGTTTAAGGGTGGGTGGGCAGAGTTATGGTACACGAGACGAGGGCGATCGTCACTGTCTGTCCTGGTGGATGCAGCATTTCAGTCTTAACAATCAGACCCTTTCCATCTCCTGGGAGATGCAAGGCTTTCATTCACACTTCTTGACATTTTATAAACAATGAACTCATCTCCCCTTCCTTGGGCCCCCATCCTTGAGGGTTACAGTATAGGCATGCCTCTTTACGCAAGCATTGTCAAAGCCAATGGGGCTTAATGTAAAAAAAAAAATACAAGAAGAGGTGAGAGCTAAATACAAAGGCAGGCAGATAATGAAAAGAGAAGAGAACGGGCAGGACAGAGGATGTGGCATAACGACCAGAACGGCCGGCCTTGCAGCTGGGGAGTCGGGTTCGAGTGTCGGGTCGGCTCAACATCCTGTGATTCTCAGCCAATCACGTAATCTCACCTTGCCTAACAAATCAATTTGACCTTGTGTAATATGCGTGGGGGCTCATGTAAAGTGCTCCAATACCCTTAAAGCGAGTTCGCAATCATTGAAAAAGAAAAGAAAGATAAGGGGTTCTGTAGAAATGAGGCATTCCCTGCGTTAGACTTGTTCTCTTCCACAAACCCTCAATCAGCAGTAGAGGATGGAGGGGGTCAGACAGACACTACAATGTGAGAATGGAAAGGAGAGGGAAAGGGGGAAAAACACAAAACCTAGATAAAAAAATAAAGAAGCAACAGTGAGAGAGACATTTCATCCAGCACTGCCATCTCTCCCAGAATCTCACAGGTAAAAGAGCTTTAAATACCTGAAGGGCTTATACTGTTATGGTAATTGTTTGTTTGCCAACTAAGGAAGAATTTTGTTATGATTGTCCATTTCTCGCAGTACTGAGAATGTGGCATAACGGTCAGAACTGCTGAACTTGGAGCTGGGGATCTGGGTTTGAATCCCGGTCGGCTCAACATCCTGTACAAGCATGCTTGAAGTGTCTGGCAATATATAAAGTTTAAATCAAAGACATCGGACAAACAAAAAAACATGCAGATGACAAGCATGCTTCAAATGTGTGTAGGCAGGGAGAGATTAGGTAAACTAAACAAAAAACTCAGTGCAGAAGAAACTGAATAAAAGAAGTTCCACCCATCAAAGCTGAGGAGAATGAATACTTGGGCCTTGGGACACACAAGGAACAACAGGTAACAGCATGCTAGAACCAATAGAAATGGCATAAAACTAAGTTTCAAACACACATACTAATAAAAAGCAAGTACGGTATGTAAGCCCCTTTTAAACTTTATATTAAATACAATCGTTTTCACAAGCAGGCAAAACCTAAAAACAAGGAGATAGGAGTCCCAACCGATGTCCATAAGGACAAGCTGCCCCTGTGTTCCTGGCACTGATTTTGATACCTCTAAGGCCATGGGTCGCAAATGCAGAGCCAGGTCGCAAGGAGCAAGCCAGGGGGGTCACAACTGCGACCCCTGGTGACTTAAACAGATCCTGTCTACTTTCTATAGGTTCCGCTTTTGTCTTTCTCTGAGTCATTAGCCATAAACATGTAAACAGACCACATGCCTCTGCTTTCATGTAAGTCAGTGGGGAAAATAAATCCCCCCCTTTTTTTCCTCCAAAATCTCCCTCTTAGCAGCTTGAAAGTGTTGGCAGTATGCATAAATAGGAGGCAGTGAAGGGGCGGGATGTGATATCATCGGGGTGAAAGGGGTAGGCAGGGCATGAGTTGGGGGTACACGGCTTCCACCCACTATTTTCAGAGGGTGGTCGCCGTCCCCCCTGCCAAGAAGATGGGCCCCACAGAAATATGCTGAACTTGTCCCGGTGTAAGACACCGGGACACGTTTAGCAGCGCCTGAACGGTGTCTGCTTTCCATTTCCAGCAGCACCATGCAGGCAGTGAGGGGTGTTTTTTTTTTATAACCTGCAGCCAGGCCGAAGTTAAGGGGCCATCAGGCCTCCTTTTGTTTGAATATCTTGACTGGAGGCTGCCTGGAACCTGGCACAAATGTAAATGGCACAGAGGGAAACAAAGGCTTGCTATCTCTTCATAGGTACCTAAGAGAGGCTGAGTTTGCCTTTGTTCTGTCCCAGTATATAAGTGCTGACACTGTAAGACTCACATGGGGTGGTATGTCCCAGTATTTACATAAATAGTTTAAATAGCACTATTATATTTATTTTATAGGGCTACACCGTGAGGTCATGAGCTGTGATGGCACACGTCATGATGTCACCTGCATAGTGTCTAACTTGGTCAGTCCACCCACTTCTTATAGGACTTGTGCCATTTGGGAAGGGGATGGCACTTTCTCTACACCGGGCAAATGGTGATTTGATGCCAGAAATCATGTTGTTTTTAATAATACAACGACGCAAAGGTGAGTGACTAGGCCTTATTGTAGTGGTGATCAGGTATGAAGTTTATACCTAAATATCATCTCTTACTCACTACAAAAACCCACCCGACCAAAACTGATGATGCAACACTGGAACTCCGCTCTGCATGGATTTATTGAATAATAATAAGACCACAAGAGGGCAGCATTGTCTAGCTGCTCGCTTTTCCAAGACACTTAAACTGATATTTTAACATATCCAGACCTCAGTTAGTACGATATGTTCCTTTTACTACACCGTAAGCAAATACAGAATCTCTGTAATCTCTTCATAGCAGGGGTTGGCTCAGTATCCTCTTAGCACCAGTCCATCTCATTGGCAGACTCCGTGTAAAGAGATATCATCTGTACCTCGGTTTCATCACTGTCACCGGAGGATACAGCACCCCGATCTCATTAAGTAACTTCTTTCGCCCTTTCCAAAGGATATGCATTCGACTTGGTTTATTGCAAACGCAGGTGTCTGCAAGTGCTCAATCTGCCCTGAAATGTGCGTTTACACTGGTCTATTATACAGTACCATTAACCTCCGAGCACGCCCTTATATGTAGCTAGCAGAGTGAAACAGCGCTCTAAAAATAGAGCGCTCTCCGACATTCAGGTGCCGGCTGTGTGGAAAGTATCCCAGCGCGCGAAGGTGTTCTTTTTAAACGGGGCTGTTTTTGGCAGAGCTGGCCTTTGCACCCATAGCGCCCTCGGCTCAACAACATTTGGATGCCCTCCCGCCCGCTTGTGAGCGTTAATTGTGAACGTGTTGGGGGAACTGGGAGAGGAAGGTAGAACTAGAAGGGGGGGGGGGGTGTGAGGGAGTCAGGAGGAATGAGAAAGGCGGACTTCATAAGGGTGTTTATTACACTCTTCTTTAGAGCTCGGCTGGTGCAGGCTGCTCCTGTGAACCTCAAACGGTCAGTGCCCCGGGCGTGAGCCCAGCGCGCCCATACCAAAGGCCAGTCCTGATCCTCTGTGCTGTGCTCGAGTCTGATTCCACATCTGCAGTAGCATCTCAAGGATTTTTTTGAGGCCTGGGTTAAGATGTATTTTGGGGCCCTTTGTTCGTAACAACTTTGAATGTATTACCCCCGTGTGTGTGTTTGTAGCCCTCATGATGAAAAACTTTCAGAAATGCAATGCAGTGCGCGCAACGAAATTCGCTTGATTTATTTAAATGTTTACTTACCTGCAAACCTCCATTATCCATACATTACTAACCCCCACCCTGCCCCTCCCCCTCCCCACGTCACCGCCCCGGCAGGTACTCCCCTACCGACCGCGGCTGAGTTGAAATATGTCTTTCCGAGGACCCCAACTAACCTTAAGATGACAGGGCTAAAAGAGACATAGTCAGAGGTAGGTAGAGAGAGGAAGAGAGGATCAGATGTAGAAATAGACAGAGGGAAGCTAGAGAGAGAGAGATGCAGTTTGCTCTCCAAGGGGACTCTTGGAAGGTGGGGGCCCTGGGCATTTACCCACTTTGCCGATGCCTAAAAAGTCTCTGAAAACCTGTGTCAAATGAGGTGATCTCATACTGTTGATCTGACGGATAAGACATAAGCCGGTGCCATTTAATTTGTATGTTTCTCTTCTCAGTAAGACCCTACACCCATAATTAATTTGCATCATTCCATGGGTGATACATGGGCATTTCCATGCAACCACCCATTGTTTATGATGCAAAGCCCTATCTAACAAAGGTCGACAGAACTTTGCTCTAAAAGGTAATGTCTCCTCGAGGCAGGTGTTAAAAAGGACAAATGTTTATATTTCTCCTAACTTTTCCAACATTGCCTGTGTGCTGTACTGTAATGCACATATCCAATCTGGGAGAATATTTAAAGTTAGTCTAGGCGTAGGATTTCATACTGTAAAGGAATTTCCGTTCTTCCAGTACGAAACTAGAAATAATGAACAGACCCTTGCACTATGGTACAAGCGAATGTGTGTCTGTAAGGCAAGCAGGCTCAAAGCGCACCCGCGAAGGGGGAGGGAGAAACAGCACCATACCTTTCTAGATATGGGGTTGTCTGTCCTCTTTCTCCTACACCAAGCAGTGCAGCATCTTTGGTGGCTGCACTCTGTTGCATTACATATTTGTAAATCTGCCCCTTCATGTATGAATATGTTTCTGTTTTCGGTATAACACAAATGTAGCCCACAGCCACTAGCACACTGAATATGAACAAAGGCAAGGATGTATAGCTGAGTTCTAAGAGCATAGCGGCTGCTATTGCTTTGTGGTGTGGTGTTCCTAAAAAAATATGACTCTGTCTTTCCTAAACTGGAGCTGGGTTGAGGCAGACCCGGTGGATGCCATGCCATGCCTGGTGCATTGATGGACAATTACTTTTACTTGTTTTGGGTTTTTTCAGACTTATTTCTCTCTCTGGTGTCCTGGTTGTGGGTGTTCTGAGAGTTGTTTGAGATGTGAGCTTCTCACCCCGATAGGTAGAGGTGCTGGTGATGATAGCTTTGTAGGAAATGCTTCTGGTTTTGAAGATGATGCAATCCGGCAAGGAGGAGCTAGTGCACTTCCATCAGGGTGGGGCTGATGTGATCATATTTCTTCATGCCCTGGATGAGACGTGCTGCAGCGTGGAGGATGGCCTTAAGGAGGTAGCGTGGAGGGAAAGTGTGTAGGTTGGAAGGCCAGGGAGAAGGGCATTCCCCAGGGATGGCTCCACCTTGTTGGCGGACGAGCATCGCCCCACTGCCCAACCCAGCAGATGATAAACAAAATGATAATAGCACAATGTTATTATCATTTTATTTATTGCTGTCGGGCCATGCAATAAGTATAGGGCGGGGCCAAGCCAGGCATGGCGGAGGAATAGTGTGCACTTACAAGTGTGCAATGCTGTTTGGCCGGCCGTCCGTCCTATGCCGGCCAAACAGACATGCACACTTATGTTTCTCCAACCCAGCAGTTTTACACAGCCAGGTTGGAGAAAAGGCTCCAAGGCACTGTCTGAGCGGCAACCGCGGCCTCTCTGACCAATCCTGGCACTGATCTCATGCTAGGAGAGCAGTGTCTGGATTGGGTGGGGAGCCGGCGCCTTGAGGTCCATCCACATCCAGGCCATACGAGGGAAGCAAAGAGGCGGGCAAAAGGGTCAGCAGGAGCATCATGCAGGAAAGTCTCTTTTATTTTGATGTTATTACTAATCCCCAACCCTCCCTCCTCCCCTCTCCCATCTACCTCCCTAGATAGGCAACTGCCACCACTGGCATTCCCACCACTCAGATGTGAGTGTACAAGAGCTTGAATAGTAGTTCTGAAATGGCTTTCTGGGATAAATACTTTCTGTAAGGTGCAAATTAGGAATTGCCTAGTATTTTGAGAGAGAATAAAGCACCCAGTTAATACCAATATTGTCACGATTGGTATTATAACCCCATTCTGAGTTTCACACCTCAGAATAGGAGATGATTTGGTAATAGTGCCTGTTTTGATCTGCAAAACTTAGAATGTGCAGTATTTTCCCTGCAGAAATTCTTGGTGTGGCATAACTTTGGGCTTGAAATAGAGCTCTCCAGGAGTCACAGCGGCTACCCCTATTTTGCCCATGGCACTGCCTTTGCTACCCTTGATTTCAGGACTTACTAAGCCAATTCTAGAACTATAAAGTATACAGGGCTCGCTGGAGATTGTTTCTTTATGCAAATTTCATTCTCTGCTCATGCTCTAGACCCATGATACTCAAAGTACGGCCCGCGGGTCTCACGCGGCTCTCCTGAGCTTCACCTGTGGCCCCAGGCTGAATGACTGCACTGGGCTGCTGTTTACTTCAGAAAGCACTAACATTAAAAAAAAAAAAAAACAGCAAAGTGTTTATTTACAGGCTAACTGCAGTAAATGAAAAGAAGCAAATAATGTGCCCTGCAAAACATTACTTTAGGAACACATTCATTTTTCAATACATCTATCAACAAACGTGTAAAAATATGACAAAGTCTTTACAAAATTCAAAAAGTGTATTTCATTGACATGCAGAAGTTTTACACCGTAGTACATCAGAATAGATAAGTGCATTTAGAAGTATTTTATTTAAAACTGATCATTTTCAAATATGAGTGTATAAATATTCATGCTTCTTCACACACACCCCGACAACACTGCCAATAGTGAACTAAGAGTCAAGTCTGGGTGGTCAGGATTGTTATTATACATGGGCAACATTCTAGTTTATCAAATCAAACACAAGAGGTCTGTACATCATATATCTTGAACTCATGCATTTCAATGTGCTCTTATTTGCAACAATGAAGAAAAAGGAGGTAAAGTGAAATTAGGCGGTTGCCTAGGATCAAACAGTTGGGTCAATGGGGAAGCCGGGATTGATCCTAGATTTTCTGGCTACTTCCTTTTTACACTTGCGTCTCCCAAGGTAGCGATAGCAAAGCAGAAAGGCTTACCCCAAGGTGCACTTGAGGGATAGCAATTCAGATACTGAATAACACAGTAATGTCTCTACTAGAGACTGGGGACTTAATTTAGAGGGCAGTGAGGAAAGAAACCCTTAAAATAATTCCAGGCTCACTGACCACACCATGTGTGTGATTCACTTCCCCTATGCCCACCTTAACCTGCCACAAAGCCCCACTCCCATTGTGCTGCAATTAATGCGGCCCCTGGGCACGCCACAGACCACAGTTTGTGGCCCCTGGGGAAATGTTTGTGAGTACCCATTCTCCAGACCATATCCAACAAATAAGAGACTGCTAAGGACCTAATATTTGGACAAAGGGTCAACCATTAATGTCATTAGGGGATAAAAGAGTGTGTGATGTCAATTCTGCCTCCCCTGGCCTTTTGGTGAATTGACGTCCATGCACACAATATTAATTGGCAATCAAGTCTGTGGCAATAGTCACAGCATTAGATTCTCTTCAAGAATACTTCCTCTTTGTTCCAGAAAACTAATTTTAACTACATGATCACTTCATTAAAACTGTTGTCCATAAATAGCCACAGACATTTAAGACTGTGAATTGTTTATGCTTCCTGAAAGAACTACACACCCAATCCAAACAAGTCATCATAAAAGCAAAAACAGCTCACTCCCTGAACTCATTTATGCCAAACATGAAAAGAAACACGATGGAAGACAGTAGTCACTGCATCAACACTCAACCGCTTCAGCAACCCAGCACTCCAAAGAGAAATCAACTTTTATGAATAGATTTCATAAAAACCTATCACAATTGCAGATGATATAGATCTCTGTTATGACATAGCCAAAGCCCCCATCATCATGCCCCATGTCATACCTAAATTATTTGTCTTTCAACAAAAACCATCAAGGACGTGAACATCAAAGGACACGGCTTTTGGAAGATGAGGGACATCCACCAAAAAATTGCAGATATTCTGTCCTCGCATTTAGATACACAAGTATGCACTCTAAATAGGATGAACAAGTTCTGTCAAGGTAGCGCATTGCCGCAGGAGCGCTTCGCGCCTATTTACCGCAACTGCTTTTAAAGATCCCGTTTTTGTATTTATTTTCCTTTTGGTTTTGTTTTCCCTGTTTTTAAAATACTCCCTCACCTGCACCATAATCGTTACGGCACCGCCGCTTGGGCGGGTCCGGGGCCTGAGGTGGGATTCACTGTCGCCGCCATTTTGGAGCGGGGTGGGTGTTCGTTCAGGAGCCACTCCCTATGTGCGCTTTAGTGCGCAGGAGCCGGCGGGGGACGCCTATTTGAGGCGAGTCCCCAGTCTAGCCTCGTTCTGTCAAGGTAGCGCATTGCCGCAGGAGCACTTCGCGCCTATTTACCGCAACTGCTTTTAAAGATCCGGTTTTTGTATTTATTTTCCTTTTGGGTTTGTTTTCCCTGTTTTTAAAATACTCCCTCACCTGCACCATAATCGTTACAGCACCGCCGCTTGGGCGGGTCCGGGACCTGAGGTGGGATTCACTGTCGCCGCCATTTTGGAGCGGGGTGGGTGTTCGTTCAGGAGCCACTCCCTACGTGCGCTTTAGTGCGCTTTAGTGCGCAGGAGCCGGCGAGGGACGCCTATTTGAAGCTCCTCCCTTGGCGCAGCGGGATCGCGCAGCGGGCGTGCCTTCGCGTGGCCGGAGTCGTGCCAGAGTCCTGCCCGTCTGCGCCCGTCCGCGCCAGGACGCGTAGGACGTGGTAGGGCCCTGGCCCGTTCTGCTGATCACTGCGGATAACATTATGCCGTACTACTCAAGGGATGCCCTACTTGCCATCGGGCTTTGCAACAGGAGCTGTGATGCTCCACGGGTAGTATCGCTGTGCGGACCTTATTCCTGTTCTTGCGGGATGTTTGCCCTTCCAGCCCCCATTACTTGCTTAAGCAACGTTTTGGATGCTGCTGGAACCTGCCTCCGCCCTTCTTTCACTATATGGAACCTGAACATCAGGTCAATGGTAAAACACCACCAAGACATCTTCGACCTGATAGGTAAGGAGTCGCCGGATGCTTTCTGTGTGACAGAGACCTGGCTACAGGAGACCGACACGGCTGTGATTAACTTGGCCTTCCCGCCCGAGTACTCGGTTTATACCCTCAACCGAGTTTCTAGAGGAGGGGGATTAGCGCTTGCGGTCAAGTCTTGCTATCCGTGTGTCTGGCAAGGGCAAAAAATCTCTGGCTGTGAAAGCGCGCTGTTTAAAATCTCAGTTACGCCCAACTTTGCGTTCACAGGCCTTTTGATTTATCGTCCCCCTGGTAGCGACGTGGCTTTCAGGGAGGCCCTTCCTGACGCTATCAGCTCCTTGGCAGCAGGCTGTTCCAATTTTTCTATTCTTGGAGATTTAAATCTCCACTATGATAATTTGTCTATACCTGCGGTTTACAGCTCTGTTGCCGATCTTGTGGCGCTCCAGTTAGTCCAGCTGGTGTGGCAGCCCACCCATGTAGGTGGTCACATCTTAGACCCTTTTTTCACCAATTTAGCAGAAGCCAGTATCCTCACCCCTTCCCCTCTGGCCTGGACCGATCACTATTTGGTGCGTATCCAGTGTCCACTGTCCGAGCCGCACCGCAAATCTGCGGTCCGCTCAATCCCTAGACAGTGTTGGAATAAATTAAAACTCGAGGATTTTTTCCATCTATTATCCTCTGACCCGCTAGGCTCAGCTGATACTGTGGATGTGGGCTACGATCGCTTTTGTGAGTGGGTTACCAGGGCCCTTGACTCCCTTATTCCGATAGTCTCGTGTAAGTGTGGGTCAAGGGACCCGAGTCCTTGGTACGATGATTCGCTGCGGGTGCTTAAAAACACCTGTAGACGTGCCGAGCGGGTTTGGCGCAAAGCTTATGCCAGCGATAAAAAAGCTCTGTGTTCTGCCGCTGTAAAACTTTACCATCGAGCAGTGTGCAGAACCCGCGCGGCTTATTACGCCCTACAATTTCGTACCAGTACTAACCCCTCCAAAACTATCTTTAAAGCCCTGAAAGACCTTATTGCCAAAAAAGTGATTGCGACTCACCAGGGTTCCATCTCTCACTGTGAAACTTTGGCGGCTTTCTTCTTGGAAAAGGTCAATGCCATCTATAGAGCCTTTCCTACGGTCGTACCCTCTGTCGGTAGTCCCCTTAAGCCCCTCACCCTGGTTGTGTTACATTCCTTCCCGAGATTAACATCGGAAAGTTTTGGTAAGCTTGCCCAACAGGTCAAGTCAGGGTCTCCGGCTGATCCTCTACGGCCGGCCTTGTTTAGAGACCTACCATCTAATGGCCTCTCACCGGTTTGCTCTCTGATTAACATCTCTTTAGCATCCGGTGTGGTCCCAGTGAAGTGGAAACAGGCGGTAGTTGTGCCCATCCTCAAGAAACCAACTCTGGATGCTGGGAAACCTGAGAACTACCGCCCAATCTCTCTTCTTCCGTGGCCTGCTAAAGTTGCGGAGGCGCATGTCAACTCTGTCCTCTCTGACCACCTTTTACAGGCTAACATCTTGGACAGGACGCAGAATGGATTTCGTGCAGGGCATAGCACGGAGACGGCTCTACTCTATATGGTGGAGCATTTGCGATCCGTGCTTGACGCGGGTCAAACGGCGGCGCTGGTGCTATTAGATCTGAGCGCCGCCTTTGACACCGTGGCCCACCCGATCTTTCTGCTGCGCCTGGAGGAAGCAGGTGTCACCGGTCCTGCGCTCCAGTGGTTCCGATCTTTTCTTGCCAACCGTTCTTTTTGCGTGGCCGTTCCGCCCCATCAGTCCAAATTCCATCCTCTGGAACTGGGGGTTCCCCAGGGCTCCTCGCTGAGTCCCACATTATTCAATCTATATGCGAGACCGCTGGCTGAGGTTGTCAGGTATTGGGGTATGACCATGGTGTCTTATGCCGATGACACCCAGCTAGCGGTTAAAATCAGCGGGGATGCGGATGTGGATGCCCCCAGATTCCAGAACGGACTTCGGGCGGTCGCCAGCTGGATGACTTCCAACTGTCTCCAGCTGAACGCAAGCAAGACGGAGGTTATGATCTTTGGCAAGCACACGGAACTCTGGGGAGACAGGTGGTGGCCTTCGGACCTGGGCCCTACACCCACCCCGGTTGTTGAGCTAAAAAATCTTGGGGTGTGGCTCGATCCAACTCTCTCATTCGAATGCCATACTAAGCGCACGGCGGCCTGTTGCTTTGGTATCTTGTGTGGATTACGACCCGTATTAAAATTTTTTGATGCGAATACCAGGCAACTCGTGATCCAGGCAACAGTGATGTCGCGGCTCGATTATGCCAGCGCCCTATTATTGGGCCTAAACCAGGCTGAAATCACTCGCCTGCAGCGTGTTCAGAACGCAGCGGAGAGAGCTGTCGTGGGCCTGCCTAGATTCTGCTCTACAACCAATACTTTGCGCACGTTGCACTGGCTTCCGATTGCTCGAAGGATCCAGTTTAAGGTCCTTTGTGTTGCTTACAAGATTATCAAGGGATCGCCTGCCCTGATTCTTTCCAACCTTTTGTCCCGCTATGTCCCGGGGCGTGCTTTAAGATCTTCTGACCTGGAACTTGCTGTCATCCCCCGGTTTAAGCGCTGCCGGGCCGGCGGCTGTTCATTTCAAGTGCGCGCCGCAGTGTTATGGAATTCCCTTCCCTTTGAGATCCGCGCCCTCAGGGATCTACTCTCCTTTCGGCGAGCTGTAAAAACTTTTCTGTTTCCTTAGCTTTCCTTCTGGCCCCTTCTTGTTCTGTTGTGTTGTGTTGCTACCTTGGCGGGCGCCAGGACGCTCCTTCGCTGGAGCATCTGTGCGCCTAATAAATGAGTCTAACATAACATAACATAACAAGACATCCGCCAATTTTTGGGTTGTACGATGGTACAACACATGCAATTACATCGCATGCCTTTGACAAGCATTTTTTAGCGCTCATGTTTTTACTGCGAAAATGCATTTCAAACGCATGCCAATACCACACATTGGTTTTATATTTAAAAACAATGTTTTTGTGGGGGAAGACTTCCCACTTCACCCAAATTACCTTAAATGCGTGGTATTGGCATGCGTTTTAAATGCATATTCGCTGTAAAAATAAGCATGCTAAAAAATGCGGGGTAAAGGCTTAAAGAGGTGAAAACCTCATTGTAAAGGCTGTTTCCCACATATGCCTAGATCTGCCAAACTCTAGATGACTCTCTTAAATCCTAAAACTCACCCTTAATATGAGGTTAACAACATCCCGTGTAATATTACAAAATCTATATGTAGACATCTGAGCAAACCAATCCTTGATCAACTCCCTAGCAACTGTACCATCCCCACCACCCTAAAAGGTCTCAAATCCTACTCTTCAAGAATCCTAAATTAAACCCATATGGCTTCACTATTATTAGTGCTTCATGTTCATATCACAGATACTATTCTCATAGGTGAAGTTATCTCATGAGGGCATTCAGGCTTTGGAAAAATCTAAAATATTTAGAATTTCTTTTTAAGAATCCCAGAAAATTTTCTGTATTGTTCTGCTCAGCCGTTTTTAAATAGAAATTAGTGCCATGTATTGGTTGCATAATTGGACAATCCTTGCCACATAACTTAGTCAATCCTACTGCATAATTTAGTCCCTACTGCCGTATAATTGAAGTGGCCCTGGAAATAATCAATTGCGACAGGCATCAAGATGTCACACACTCTGGATGGGCAGTTATTTGAGTTTCTCCCTGACTCAGAGTAACCTGCAGAGAGATCCCTGGCGACTTGAGAGGTAGTTTCTCCAGTGGGATATAAGGAAGTTGTTGGCAGTCCGTAAGAGCCTCATTCCTTTCATTTTCAAGGACCAAGAATGCTACTTCTTAGCAGGCTTGCTAGAGATGGCTTTGGACCGTTCTGGCTCTCCCCTGGATGACACAGGTCTATCCGCAGGGAGTTATACCATAGAATGGATTTGGGCAATGAACAACACTGGATCCTGCAAGACAAATCTAGTGCCACTTCAGCGCTCAGTATAGATGAAACCACTGACAGGGTGCGTCGGTCCTATGGAGAATAGAGGATTCGTCCAGTGCTCAGTCAAAAACACACCTGGAAGAGGCTGAACATGCAGAGAGCCTAAGACCCCCAAAATGCTGGATTGCATAAAAGCCGTTACTATATTTCTCCATAGCCCCCTTGAAGTTAGTAAATTGAACTTGAGCCTTTTTCAGCTACTCATACAGGAGCGCCAAAAAGTGTGTTGTACTTCACAGATACAATAGTATCTGTGGATCAATTGCAACAAAGCAAAGAGGATGGACCACACTGCAGCCCGGGTATAAGAAAATGCACTGCAGCCAAGAGGTTCAATATCTCAGTAAGGGAAGCACTTCTATTTTAAGGGTACTGTGACCACGGTTAAGACCAGCTCACATATTTCTACATAACTCCCTTGAGGACAAACGACCATCGAATTTGATGATTGGCTTCAAATAGTGTAAGTGTGCCAGTATGCTACGAGCACCGACTCTACAGTGCCGCCTGCTCCTCCATGGACGGGAACTAGCAGGTTCTTAGGATGTAGGATACAACTACCCGGAAGACCCTCAGAGGCCTGGATCATCAGCTTGGGTTGCTAAAGTAGCTATCATGAAGTTAAAAGATGCTTTGTCCTTTCGCTATTGCCCTTTTATACCTATTCGGTTCGCACATAACTTCTTGGAAGCAGATCAGGCGGGTTCATGCCACTATCATGATTGGAATTTCGCCATCAACTTCTTTTAGAGTATGCGCCACCTTGAATTAGTCTCCTGTGCATGTGTCAGTGGGATAATACTGAGCATGATGGCAAACCAGCATCTTTGCCTGTCCCCAGGAAACTACAGCCACGCCCTAAACACTCTCAGGATCATCCTCTAACCTACAAACTTTCAGGGGCTCACCATTGCTGTGACTATTCTATGGACTACCACCCTAGTAGCTGTGTACTCTGAATAAAAAGTAGTAATGGGGCAAGTTGACTAAAGAAAGGAACAGGAGTGGCTCATGTCAGGGAAAAGAGGTGGAGAGGGGTAGGGGGCCTGGGAGGGCGGGAAGTGGGGGACCATTAAAATAACTTACCTGTGCCCTCCATGATCGTGTTGCATCAAGCTCTTCTGCTGACCTCTCCTTTCCACTTACGTGTCCCAGACTGGAAAGAGCGCCGGGGTAGGATACACTCGATCCTGTATTAGTGAAACCGACACTACTTTTTGAGTGTCTGCCTCCTACAGTACTGTCGCCACCTGCTCTCAATCTATACTGGGTTGAACTAGATCTACCAGTGCCACTTTTTAGGGTGCTGTAAAGGTGGTCATACATTTACCTGTAACGTGGCCATGACCACGACCACGACCAAAAAGTGTAGATAGATCTTCTTATTAATTGGTCCTGAAGAATTGCCATCACTTGATACTAGGCAAGAAACATGTCGACCTTTTCTAATAGCACACATCCCCACACACCTTAAAGTGGGAGGGTGCTTTTTCGTTTTTTTAACCAGGGCAGTGACCACACCTCATTAAAATAGTTCTGAGTGGACCACTGTTTCCCTGTTTTAGCCCACACAACACTTAAATTTTCACATACACCACTCTGATATCAAGGGCCCTCACACGCTTTGCACCCAATGGCTTGAAAAAAGATCTCCGCCAAGTAGGCCCCTTCCAGGGCGCCTGATCGGGTATTGCACAGCCGACCCGAGTAGGAGTAGACCCGATGATGAAGCAAGACACCCGCTTGTTGGGTGTGTGAGGGTCTTTTTCTGCATAGGAGGATTTCCTTCCTCCTGACCTGAGATCACATCTCACTTCATGGTTCATTATCCTCCCACCATTGATCTAGTTTTCACCTGCTCTTTCCCTGAGGAACTTCATACTATATTTGGTACACTCTCCTTTCCACTGCCAGGCAGGCACAAGCCCCCAGCCTGCCCTGTAGCCAATCCTGAAGCTGCTCTCATCATGAGATCAGCTTCAGAATTGGCCTGAGCGCCGATGATTTGCACTCCAGGACAGACTGAGAGCCTGCGCCGGCTCTATCCAACCCCAGCAATACAGCTGGGGTTGAAGAGCGGGCCACTGTGCATGTGGGTTTTGCTGGCCTGAGACAGCTGGCCAAACCCACATGCCCATTGAAGTCAGTACCCAGCACTCCCCACCCAGCCTGACACTACCCTGGCCTACCCCCAAGCCTCGGCACAAGGAAAAATAAAATGATAATAAAATTGGGTTTTAAACCTGTTTTCCTATAGTTTTTTTCACCCTTTTAACAGTGTAGGTTTGGTTTGCTGGGTTCCAGATGGCTTTAGTATGACTTGCCGCACCCAAGAAATAAGGCATTGCAGTATATGTGGCTAAACAAATCTAACTGATGGTAAAGAGCAATTGAACAGTATAAATGTCATGCTTTAAAGCAATGGGCTCTAAATGTCAGTGGCTGAAACTGTGTTTCCAAAGAATAACAAGTAGCTAACGAAACAAAAGTGAATGGGTATGATTTTTGCTCGGGTAGTGGGAGTAAAGAAGGATCAATTCAGGGGATGACAGTGTTATACAAAATAGAATGAGCCGGGATGACGTCAACAAAAGATCTGTACAAAAAATTAGATCACATTGGTAAGAAAGACCATAAAAAATGGAAAATCGAATATCTTCACACAGTGTAATTAAAAAAAATATATGAAATTTAAGTACAGGGGCCCACCTATTTTTTAAGAGCCAGCCTCCATCATTGCTAAATGTCGGTGTTGCTGAATACCAGGTATACCAAAGGGGTTCCACCCAGTTAGTCCTCCAGGATTTTTTGCCTTGAACTGCCGATTTGTTTTTACTTTTACTGTAAGCGGGGCCTCACTACATGAGTCTACTTCGCAGTAAATTCACTTTCATGGGGACGACTGAGTGTGTTATCAGCCAGTATGTGCCTTTTAAGAAAAGACCGCTGCTGTGCAGCTAGGTTAAGAGGCACTGGGCTAGTTACACATGAACACATGTGCACTAGCATGTGCATACGTGTGTGGGCCACAAATATGAGACTACCATTGTGCACAGCCCAGTATCTGCACACAGATAGCCTATCCCAGAAGTGACTCTAAAAGGATTGGTACTGACCTGTGGTAGGCTTTAAAATATGAGTGGGCATTCATAGTGTATGTGTGCAGTGCTTACAGGAAAATCTGTGGTGTTTTCATTGTATTATACCGTATAGGCAAACTCCCAGAATGATGAGCAGGAGGGTTGGGACAAGAGTAGAGGGATGATGCAGCATCATAGGATTGGCCAGGCATGCCAGACCCCTAAAACTATCCATCCCTACTCAAAAATCCCTGCACAAGGGAGAGAGAGCTGAGAAGACCCTGGGCCTGCAGGCAACAATGGCGAAAGGATGCCCAGGTGGAAGGAAAGCCACATGATGTTTACAAGGATGGGCTAAGGACTTGGAGCACCAGGCGTTGTGCAGTAGCGCGTAGCAATTCAAGTTGATTTTGCTGCAGCTCGAGTAGAAAATCTACTCGAGCTGCAGCAAATCTACTCTTAAAGCAGTTCTCTGACTGCGACCGCCCGAGTTGGAAAATCACACTAGTGGACGTCAAATCTCGCTCGCCAGCTCACATTACTGAAGCCTTGTTGAAAAAAACGTCTTCCACGTGGCCATTGGCAGAATTTGGCCGAAACTCGGTGATACAAGTGTAACGCTAAGTTGCCAAATTCCACCAATTCCGCAAGCAGAATGAAACATTTCACCCATTCCTGCACAAAATGTGACCTTTAGAGACCAGGAGGCCTGAATTTAATGCACTTTGTAACTAGGGCCATCAGGAGCAAAAGAAGTCAAAGATGAAGAAACACGGGCCAATGGGGCCAGAGCTACGATGCTTTAAAGATTTATTGTTTTAAATAAAAGAACCAAGAAAACCAAGCATGTGGTGCTCAGCTCCATATACCTCAAATTCCCCTCATGATAACCAGGTCCTGGGGTCAGCACATTGCTGTTTTGATTTTCCTCTTGGTTGAATTACTGCCCCTGAGGGCCACATCTCCTTGGGGACTAGCAAAAAAACCTCCTGGGGAGCCGGAAGTCGAAAATGTCCCCAGGACCTGATACCTCGGGACACAAAGACTTGAAGGGAAAGGAATGCTGCTGTGTTGCCACTGGAAGTTGTACCTCCTTCCACTCCCTGTGCCCATGAATGATAGGGGCAGGGAGGCATAGCATGACAGTGAACCACCAACGACGATGCAGGAAGGAGAATCAACATGATGGTGTTGGCCGGACAGGGAGCTGTCTCTTCAGCGAGGTGTGGGCTCTCTGTGCTGCCATTCGAAAAAATGGAAACCAAAGCTATGGGTGCCCCAGGTGGGACAGGGGCCCAAAAAAAAAAAAGGGAAAATGCTGCAGCAAAAAACACCTTTAATGGTTACTACAGAGTGTTTGGGTAGCTGCAAAAGGACAGCGGCCACCCCACAATGTTGTTACAAAAATAACTCTATGTCTCCTGGGGCCTATGCCATGGCCTTAGGAAAGGTGTATCATGTTTTTAAGCACTCTACAATGTGGAGCTTTTGATTGTGGGCTTTAGAGCATGTGAATCCCTTGTTGTTGGTCCAATGGCTACATTTTGTGGCATGTAGATTGTAACAAACTACTTAAACACATGTTTTTGAATTTGGATGTTTTATTGACAACATGAAAATTCAACAACGCTTGTTTCCTTTATAAAGAATGCTTCGAACTGTTAATACTCTGCATATTGATTTTAAAAGTGTTATAAGATCGAAACACTATGCAAACAAATGATGGACAGAATGCTGAATAAATCATTCATTCTCCCCTAGTCAAAAGGTCTGGGTTCTTTTGCTCACCATGCCACCCCAGTTTAGACCCAGCCATATGTGAATCACTCTTGACCCTGTGCCTCATGGGAACAGTCCAGACCGAACTGCAAGCCAGGTCTTCCCTGGACCGGAAACAACCATCCTGGGACCGGTTTCTGGGTATTACCCTTCATCAGCCAGGCTAGCTTGATTCCAGTGGCACAGTGAGCAAGGGACCCACGTCTGGGCATACCCATCCCACTTAGGGTGAAAAGTGCTACGCAAACAAATGATGGACAGAATGCTGAATAAATCATACATTCACCCCCAGTCAAGAGATCTGGGTTGGATCCATCATACTTTGCTCACCATGCCACCCTAGTTTAGACCCAGCCATATGCTAATCAGTCGTGACCCTGTGCCTCATGGGAACATTCCAGACTGAACTGCAAGCCAGGTCTTCCCTGGACCGGAAACAAGCATCCTGGGACTGGTTTCTGGGTATTACCCTTCATCAGCCAGGCTAGCTTGATTCCAGTGGCACAGTGAGCAAGGGACCCACGTCTGGGCATACCTAGCCCCCTTAGGGTGAAAAGTGCTACGCAAACAAATGATGGACGGAATGTTGAATAAATCATACATTCACCCCCAGTCAAGAGATCTGAAACACAGCATGAGATTTCATTATAATGTGGTGGCCCATTGAAAAGACAGTAGGCCTGCCTTATTTAAAATGGCACACTCTTCTATGGTGATATTGCATGTGGTGCAGGTAGACTGGGGTTGTGATCATGGGGTTCAGAGCCCACTACGGGTGAAATATGATATGAGGGTGTCACCAAAGGTATTTCCATCTACCTGAATGTATGTATGTGTAATATAGGTATTGAGACAAAATTTGAGTAAAAAATATCGAGGCATACAAAAATCGATCATTTAATATCGTGATACAAAAATATTGTGATGTAGGAATATCGTTGATAAAAATATCGACTTTCTAAGGTAACTGATATCGATATCAAAATATCTCTGTTGTTAATATTGTTTACAAACATGTTGTAAATAATATTGTTTTTTAATTATCTTTATCTATATATAACCCGCATCATTTGATTCAAAGCATCCCCTATGGGGAGATGCTACGGGTGAGGTTTATCTGCTGCAGCGAAGATGACTGTCATATAGCTCAGGAAGATAGTAAACAGAGATTTCTAGAAAGAGGCTATGCTCTGGAAGTCATAGACAGAGCTATGAATAAAACCAGGCTCATTACCAGAGACAGGCGCTTGCAATCAAGAATGGCGAAGAAAAAATAGGTTCAGATCATTTGGAACCACCTTGTAGGGTGGTCCTGACCTATAATAAACAACACAGAGCCATTAGAAAGATATTAAACAAGAACTGGAGCTTGGTACTTAGTGACCCTGTTGTGGGCAATCATTTGTCCAAAAACCGGAACTAACATTCAAGAAAGCCAGGTCAATGGGCAATAGCTTTTTAAAAAATAGTCCAGAAACTTGAGCCTCTACTAATTGGCTCACCTCACATAGAGGATTCATAAAGTGTGTGTCATGTAAAGCTTGTAAATTTGCTAAAAACAAGACAAGCTACACAACTCCTTTCAAACGAGATCCGGTATTTATCAGAAAAAGATTGACCTGCAAAACGGAGTATGATGTATATGTGCTGGAGTGTCTTTGTGGTTTAAGATATATTGGAAGCACTAAGCTCCCAGTACACAAAAGGATACTCCAGCACATAAGAGCCATTACAAACAAGGACCAAGCCTACCCAGTGGCTAGGCACTTTGAGGGGAGCCATGATAGCAATCCATTGCACCTTCTTTATTTTGTAATAGACTCCATTACCCCACTTAGAAGAGGTGGGAATCGTGAAGGCCTTCTCCGTTTACTTGAAACACGATACATATTGGAGCTTGACACAAAGACACCGGCAGGGCTCAATGCGAGTGAGGACTTTTATACTTGTCTATAGAATGTATAGTATAGTTATTCCATTGCTTTGAAATACTGTAGAAGAACTAGGTTTAAGTGAATTTTTGGGAAATGAACTCCTACATATGTATATATTCAATAAGATTTCCCTTGCTTTGCAAATTCCATTTGAACCATTTGTTTACATATGAAATTGTTATTTAACACTTCTTGCACTTTTAGGCACTGTAGCACTTTTTGAACCGGCTTGTTCAAGTGGGTAACACGTTCTTTTGCTTACCACAATTGTTGTTCCTTCTAGACACTGAGTGATTATTTTCTCACTGGGGCTTGATTTTAGTGAGCGTATGTATGCAAAGATATTACCATCTTGTCACCAGATAGACAAAAAGAACCTGCATTTACATCAAGCTGTACTGACAGATTGAAAAAGTCAAGTAGCATACAATAGCAGTCCTTAGGTATCATGGATCAATGTATTCGTGTTCATAACATTTGTGTTATTGATTTTGGCATTTTTAGCTTTTTTACATTTTAACTGAATGTTTTTATAGATTTTAAATGCCACAAATTTGAGGTCCATATTTTACGCTTGCAACAATATTTATCTTGCATTTATGCATATATTTATTGATGTATTTATTTTATCAAGTGTACTGCAACCTTTGCACATGGTGGACACTTTGAAATACGTTCATGCACTATGTATTATGTCCTCGATGTCTATTGATTGAACAACTGTTTTCAATTTGCACTGGCATTTTAAATAAGGGACAAAGACGAAGTCTGCAATATATATATATATATATATATATATATATATATATATATATATATATATATATATATATATATATATATATTCTTGTTATATTAGTACATTTTGGAAAATTATATTAGAAATAAAAAAAAATGTTTTAAATAGTTTTACATATGTGTGTATATAAACATACAAACATGTGTGTTTGTTTAAATAAGTATATATTTATATATATATTTAAATATGTATTAAACATATTTAATTTACATTAAATTAATGTTATATATTAAAATATTAAAATTTTACTATTTTTAACTATATGTTAAAAAACGATATTTTTCTATATATTTTTTCAATAATAGTGTAAAACTGTATTTTTCTCAATATTTTTGTACTCACCTGTATATATATAGGAAAACAATATTTTTGTACTCTATATTTTTGACATGATATTTCCGTAGCACGATAATTATGGTTTCAATATTATGTCAGTGTACCGCAATATAATGTGTAGTATTGAGTAGTGTGTGTGCATAATAAAGGTACTTTCCCTTTTTAAAGGAAAAAAGCACTGACTGGGCAATAATTTATTGAGTATTGTTATTGTGTGTCAGCAAGTTGGGATTGCTAGCCACAGCACCTCCCCTGAGGGGGCCTTGGACTGCTCCGCTTCGCTACCATGGAGAATTAAGTGCTTAAATGGGATACTTGGTTCACAGTAATGAGACAATTGTGGACCTATTACTTATGAAGGACTCCCATCAGTCTCAACTCATTACCCAATATCTTACATTTGTTGCCATCGCTGGGATCATTAGCATTAATTTCAGGGCTGCAATGATAACATTTGATTAGTTCAGTTTTGCTGCACATTACCAATGCATTAATACGCAAATATCACAGTGTAATGCGCTGAGAGGGGTTTAAAGGTTTGATGGTGTGAACTCAGGATATGGAAAGGAAATCCCCTCAAACAATAACCCATTTTTGCCTAGTTTTGATTCAGCCACAAACCTCTCCCCTCCTCCCATCCACCACTCGACTTTTCCTGTCTCTTTATCTCAAACTGGCAGGGTTCTTTTTCATCCATCTCTTCTACCCTTATGACTTATTTCCTTCCTTCTCTTCCTCTTTGTGCGCCATTATTCTACTTTCCTCTGTTTTGCTGAGGTCGAAATCTGATGGTGAAACATAAGTACTGGTCACTAAAAATGAGTACCAGTGCTCCCCGTCCCCGGCACAAATTATGCACTGCCTCTATGAAAAACAAAATTGAATGGAAAAGCATGTGCGCACAAAGTTGATCAACACTATAGTTCACACAGCTTTTGTGTGGGTCGAGCACCTACACAAAACTTTAATAAATCTAGCAGTCGGTGAGATTTCCCACTTGTATTTTTAAAGTATTTGATCGTCCTAATAAAGATAGTAAAATGTAAAACCTGCTATATGCAAGGAGTGGCAGGGCTGGACAGGCCTTTTATTCTTTTGGGTATTTTCCCAGTAGGCTGGAGCCCTGGTGGGCTGGTTTTGAAAACCCAGGGCTGCTCCTGGTGCCTCTGTCACTTTCCCTGAGTTTAATAACAACAGGCATAGGGAGGTTTCAGGAGGGAAAGAGAGAATGAATGGATGGAACAAGAGAGATAGTGCGAGGAGATTAAAGGAGTGGGTCTGGTTGGAGCATTTTTGCCATGGCTGCTTTTGGTTCCCTGAAGAGTGGCATCTGCTTAAACATAGCCTGGAGATGGATGGGGCACTTCAGATGAAGTATGCCTCTTCAGCAGCCCTTCGAATGCCTGAACAGCACCGTCTCCTCTCTCCAAGAACACTAAGCAGCGCCTCCCCAGCGCCTCCCCTGGCCCCTCCCTGCACACGGGCCGCTGTGGAAAATAGAAGGTCAGATGCTGAAGGTCGGCTGCAAGGCTGATCAGACATGGCTTTCATCGTGGTCTATAATAGCGCAGAATCCAGCCTGATGCCAGCACAGGACACGTAGTTAGTCCATGCTTTTCACCTGTGAAAGTCAGAGGGAAATCCCACACCAGATTTTCCAGCCCCTCCTGGGCTCCCAGAATAGATTATATCCTGAGAGCTGCAGTGTCAGTGCTCTGTGAAAATGGAACCCATGGGCACCCTGCTGCCGCGCAATGAATAGTGCGATTGAGAAAACTCCCAAAGATTTTGATGACGCAAGTGCAAGTTGCGACGGGCATATTGATTCAACAGTTGCTCCGCCCTTTCGTGGCACTGCGTAGCTTGATCATTTGTAGAGTACCGCAACACAGTACAAACCGCTGCATTATTCTGCCAAAGGGGAGCATTCCATGGGTAGGGCGGTGGTGTTCCCGCGCATCCACCCATGGATTTTGGCGTGTTCCCAGATTTACCATTAGTGATAGACCTGGGAAAGTGTCAGAATGCTACACCTCCCCAGGGGAGGCATAACAAGGAAAATGCCTCTCAGGATTATTTTTGTGCAGGAAGAAACCCAAAAAACAATCCTGCTTACAATGCAGGCCCCCTGGCACCATTGTGCAAGGGTGCCTGCATTGGTACCAGGCAGCAGAGTGTGTGTCAGCCCAGGGAAAAGACAAGAATGCACTGTATAACATTAAATATGGCACATTCCCGCCACTTCCCTGTCAAGCAGAGTCGCAAGGTGACTTGCTGTGCTGCGTGTGTTTTTTTTAATAAGTATGTCCCTTCATTCTGTTCACTGTGCAATTAGTAAAGTCAGTGGTCCTCTGTGCTTCTCAGGAGGTAGGTTAGTAATCCTGTGTATGGAATGTCTCCCCTGCTCAATATATATGTTGTGTGTAGTATATGAAAGCGAGTTGCGAAGAAATGAAACGAAAGTTACTTCCACCTACCACGGAAGAATACAGGCACATAAACAGCAACTGTGCAGTTTGTGAAGTTAGTGTGGTGCTCTTTAGAGACACGAGGTCCAGGGAGTACCACAAGAGCTACATGAACTGTTCAGTTCGTGGCACGTTGTCCGGGTTGTGTCGTTCTCTACGGACCTCGTTTTGCAAGGGAGAGCCACCCAAACTGTGAAAACTGACAGAGACGCCCAAAATCTGCTGATTTTTTTGTTTCACCTCCAGAAGAAATATGGTAAATTTTTGTAACCCAATTTCGCTCCACATGTGAATACTATTGCCCACCCCCAATATTGAACCCTGACTCACCGACCTGCGCTTCCATTGGCAATCCCGCTACTGAGGAAGTTACAGCTGTTTCCACCAATTGGCATCTACATGCTACAAATCTGTAGTGTTTCACTGAAATCAGATGCCCTGATAAAATGACGATCTTCACTTGCCCTGGTTTGAACATCGTAGTCTATTCCCACCCGTTTAACTCACCCGCAATTCCCTACCAAGTAACCCTCACTGTGACACTGATGGAAAGCTGGGTGGAACAGAAAACATCTTCATGACAGAGGCGGCTCCCCCGCTTAGACAGCAAAGAAAGGAGAAAATAAAACGATAATAGATAAATGTTATTAGCATTTTATTTTTTCCTGCTACTGCGGCAGTTTGTAGGGTGTGGGGCGGAGCTGCAAGGGCAGAGTGGTAGAACTCCCCTGTGCACAGTGACTGTTTGGTCGGCCCTCTCGGGCTGCCCAAAACAGTCATGCGCACTCCCATGTTCTCCATGCAGGCTGAATTACAGCCTGCATGGAGAATATGCCCACCCCTCAAAGCCCCTGGCTGATTGCCGTGACACAGTGCTCAGACCAATCACAACACTGCATTTCAGCATTGTGATTGGCTTAGGGGTAAAAGCCTGGATGCCTGCTTCCTGTTCTGACCTGGAGTCAGACACAGGCGAGCAGGAGGGAAGACGTGGGACCCGGCAGCAGCAGCAAGGTAAGTTTTATTCTTTTTTTATTTAAAAGCAGCCCGCGTCCCCCATCTCTTCCTTGCCCCCCCCCCCCGGCCGCGAACCGAGCCGGCTGCCCCTGCTTCATGATGATCAAAAAGGTCTGCGGCTAGTTATTTTAGGTGTGGCCTTTGAGGAAACTTTATTGGTCGCACCAGGCAATCAATCATAATTAGGCTGTCCTGTTTTCAGTTTCTATTTTTGGTAAAGTCTGGTGGGGTTTTTTCAGTGTTTTCAATATCTTAAAAAACAGTTGTTATCAGTGGTTACACATTTTCACGCCACTAAAAACAACAGAAAAAGTGTTTTTCCGGTGTTTATGGAAAGTTTTGCTTTTATCATTGCTTGCTTTCTGTACTGAAAGAACATGGTATATAGACAGTGTACGTATAGTGTATATGAGGTCCAAAGAGATTTTTGCAAATTAATCTTATTGTAGTACACCATACAATACTTCTTCAGTGAGTGTTTGGTCATGTGCGCTCGCGCTTTCCTTCCCATGTAAAGTTCTGTGATAAGGCCCTCTCAGCATTCATAGCCCCTTGGGCTGAGAACCATCAGCTAAGGGGCAGAGTTGGGATGACTCTTTCTTTGATGCCACATAAAGCACGAAATGATAAATATTTGCGTTTTAGTTCCTGGGCATAAGAAAACAGTGCACCAGAATGGACTAAAAAGTCAATAGCATCCCTCATTAACTCTGAAGATTGTAAAGATGCTTTCAGTATACCATCTAACTAGTGGCAAGGACCTCCTACAGGGAATCACTTCAGCTCGGGTATCAATTTTGACAGGTCATCACACAATTTTTTTATATACGTAGCTGAATCACTACAAATACAAACAATATCACTCCAATCTTTGTTGAACTTGGAAAGAACCTTTTTGCAGAGCATAACAAGTGACACTGCGTTCCATGTTTTCCAAAAGTCTGGTGTCACGTTTTCACCACTATCCCAGATGCTTGGTGATATATATACTTGTCACTATACCTTGCATTTAATGTTTAAAGCCTGAGGTGTGGGCAATTCACCTACTATCAATACTGACCCACTAGAAACTATGATCTGATGTATTAAGGGTTTTTACCCATTCTCTCTGGGCAAATGTGATGACACATATTAGGAAAGATTTTTATGAAACTAGCCATTTTACCTATCAGTGAAAGAATCAAATGCAGCCAAAATATCAAGTGTGATTTTGAAATGTCCTGATTCTCTACAGTTTATAAAATAATTAAACTAAACCTAAAACTTGAAACTAAACCCTGCATCTTTAGACCAAAGGCCATAAAACTGAAAAAAGTAAAAGGAAGAAGAAACAATATTTTAGTGGCATCCCTAAAGAACAAAAGTCAAGCAGAATAATGTTAGCCAGTCTTTCTTACTGCTAGCTTGTATAACAAAGTTACATTTTATTGACCCCTTCAGTAAGAACAAAATGACTCTTTCACTTTCTTTTTCCTTTCTTTGAATGGCATTTAGTTTGTGGTTGTGCAGGTGTTTTTTCAGTGTTTATATGTTTTCACCGGGGAGGGCTATTTTTCTTTCAGTGGGGTTTTATCAGTTATTATAGGTTTAAACCTAAAACCCCACAGCCTAATCATAATATACATAATTGGGGGGTATTTTGGTCTGTTAAATTGCCATTCACCTTTAGTTTCCACCCAACATAGCATACAGAAGTGGGCAATGGGTCAACACACTTTACACATTTGCTTCCCTTCACTTTGAATTATTTCACTAAGTCTGTGCACATGTTCACTTCCACCTAATAATAGTCCCTTTCTCTTCAGTGGCAAAACGGGTTCAAAATGTGCTTTTCTATTTATTTTTTGTATCATAAATTGAAATAACTGCTATTTGTGTTGCCTACACCACCCAGTTTTATGGTAAATTTTCTGCATCTCCTGCTTAAAGTTGTTGTTATTAAGTGTGTAACTGGCACTTTAACATTAAAGCTACCTGGTATTTGAGTGCTTGGTGAGGTTTATATTTATTCTTTTCCCACTCCCAAGTAATAATAATACATGTTCGGAAAAACTGAAACCCTTAACAATCATCATTAGTAAAACAGAGACACCAGTGAATGTTTTTTAAATTTCAGAATTTTATTGCAAGACTATTGTGGCTGTATTAAGGTGGTAACTGTGTTTTATTTTTCTTTTTGTAGAATATGCTTGCAATAAAGTATAAAAAGTAACCCTTGCACCAGCTTTCAAAGGCCAGACCTTTTGGCTTTTCCAATGCTTGTTGCTCATGGTGTGCGTCTGGGCACTGCAGATGTTAGCCGTGCATATGTTATTGGGCATATAATGTCCCTATTTAATATGCTGCTCAATCTGCCCCCCCCCCAGCCTCTGATTTTCTCCGCATCTTTGCTACGCTAGTGCCATATGTACATTTATTTCTTTCTTTAGCATTTCTCTACTTAACCCCTTCGCTGTGGGGGTTTCCCCCACTGTGCTGGGGGGGAGGGGGGCACTCACAGCGCCCCCATGCTCATGCTACGGCGCTCCTGTGCTCATGACGAGCTCAGCTCGTCACAGGTGTATTGCCTCCCGTGGAACGCTCAGCACAGCGGGGGAATTCTCCCCGCACCTGAGCGTTCCACGGGCCATGACGAGCTGAGCTCGTCATGAGCACCGGAGCGCCGTGGCTCATGACGAGCTCAGCTCGTCATGAGCGTCCAAGGTGTTAAATGTCTACAAGGAAAATGATAAGGGGGCAAGTCATTGCCTGAATGTGTGCTGGAACAAAACTATGTGACATACTGTAACGTAAAACAAGGATGTAATGACATCTGATAAGAAGGCTGCCACTTAACAAACTCGGGAAATGCCTAATAAGTAAGTTGTTTTTTACCAAGGCAACCACTTAGATGTATTCTATCGCTTAGGGAAGAGTATTCTGCTAAATCCCAATTCACTGAAGCTCTTCTGGTCGCAAAAACGAATAATTTTAGATTCTACCTATCAGCTACCTCAGCATAAACTCCATGATGATTGAGTTATATAATGTGCAGGCCAACCACCCTTACTGTACATAGGACAACATTAAAGTGCTGCCTTTATCTCTATGCAAAATATTGGGTTATTAGTTAAGAAGGATGGAAGCCCCACTCAAATAATTCACATAATCCCTGTCAAGGTGAACTACAAAAGTCACAAAATAAACCTGTGGTTAACTCTCTGGTATCTTGGCACAGGCAGTTAGGCTTATCTTGGAGGCAATGTGAAAGTGTTAATGCAGCACTCAAACGGTATTAAAGAGAACATAAAATACAAGAAAACCCCAAACCAATTTAGAAAAATAGAGGTAATATTAATAAATTAAACAACATAAAAACAACAAAAATCCAATCAGTAGAACCGTAGATATATAGGAGTTTAAAATTGTAGTTAAAATAGCATCTAATAGCAGAAATCGCCACTCGCAATTATCTGGTCATGCTGAACTGGGGGAAAGTCACAAGTTCAGGCCAACCGTGATGGCACTTATGTCGGATACAGGGACCAGGTTCTCCCTGCTGAAGACTTACCTTTTTTAAGTGCACACAAAGAGTTGCTGATGACGTTGGCAGAGGCTACAAGGAAGGCAAGGAGCAGGTTGGGTGTCACAGACGGTCGCTGCTAAAGCACGAAGAGCCGGTCATCTCTGAGGCTTCGCATTTGTGGTTTACACAGAGTGTCACAGTCAGCATGAAGTACAGTTCCTACTGGAACCTCGCATTGGTGCTTGTCACAGACAATCATTGCTGGCCTGACGAGCAGACCTTGCTAGACCTTTGTGTTGGCGTTCAGTGCAGAAGGTCGATTTTCGATGGAAAGAGGTCACTTCGTGGTCATGAGGAGCCAAGAACTTCTGTATCTTCTCCTGTTCTTCAGGAGTAGTACTTTCTGATAGTAGCCGAGGGTCCAGGACCAAGGAGGCACCTCTTGGGGATCAGGACTCACTCCAGCAGAGGCCAGAAGCAGGGTTCAGGCAGGTTTAGGCGGGTTCATTTTGTGCTTGTCAGCTGGGCAGTTGTAGGGAGGTCTCTGGAAGCTTGTTGTGTCTCTGTAGCTCAAACAGAAGATCTGCCAACTGACCTTTGTAGTCACTTCTGGGGAGCATGGGTTTAAAGTAAGCAGGTCTGGTCTTTCTTCTTCAGACAGAAGGGCATTCTTTCTTCTAAATGTTCCACAGGTCCAAAAGTGTTCTGACGAGGTGCCATTTTTATCTCCAGTGCCATGTGGTGGGTTGCTGCCCCTTTATGTAACTTTACCCATTTCTTGGATTTGGCTCCAAGCTTTCTATGGTAACAAAGGTCAGGCAGGCAGGCCTAGGTATAAGTGGCATTTGTCGTCCGTGGCAGGGCAGTCCTTAGAAGTCAGGAAGGTGTTAGGCTATCCCTGAGACTACTCCTTTAAATCTCAGGAAGGCTGAGCCTGCTGAGGAGAGGAACACCCTGCCCCACACATAAGGCCCTTTTGTTTCGATGTCTGGAAGATACACAAAACACCAACGGAGAGCCATATGACCCTGGATTCTGGCAGAAAGGCACATTTGGTGTAAGCAGAAAAATGCCAACATTCTGAAAGTGGAATTCTCAGAATAGTGATTTATTATCCGATTTTACCATTAAAGACAATTTTACATTACAATTAATTTGAGTGTACACAGCACATTTCTATCTGGTCCCAGCCTTAAGTTATCACTTACAAAGTGAATAAGGTACCCCAGTGTTTTCTATGGAGAGATAGTCTTACAGCACTGAAAAACGAATTTAGGTGTTGATTCCTGCCAGGAAATCTAAAACTTAAACCCACATGTCCTACTTTTTAAATACCATGCACCCTGCCCTATGAGCTTCTAGGGCCTAGGGGTGACTTAAGTATTGAAAAGGAAGGTTTAGGCCTGGCAAAACGTTTATTTTGTCAGATTGAAATAGCACTTTAAAAATGCACTACAGTCTGCAGTATCCATGTTCTGCAAGTTACTTAAGTAGGTGGTACAACGAGTGCTACAACCCTCTAGTAACATCTAATTTAGAGGCCCACAGTACATGTTGTACTGTATACTAGGGACTTACAAGTAAATTAAATGTGCCAATTAGGTGTAGGTCAATTTCACTATATTTAAGGGAGAGTGCACACACACTTTCCCACTCACAGGGAAAGAGTGTGCAGAGTCCTAAAAGCCAAGAAAAACAGGTACAGCAAAGGAAGCTAAAAATCTCGGTGACCCTGCAGAAAGAGCCAGGTCCAACATGTCTCATATGTATATTAATTAGGTTAAAGTTTGGTCAAAACTCGGCAAAGAAATCTCACTGCTTGCACTGTTAGGACATACAAAATCCCACTGAGAAAGAGCAGAGCTTTGAATTGTTATTTGGTTCAGGATGAGACTAATCGAGAGGATTCTAAATTAACCCAGACAGTGAAAAATAACACACCACAAATGTGGACCACAGATTTAATCATTTCATCATGCATTCATTATTTAGATACTATGATATATGTTAACAATTTGTAAATTCTGGCAAAAGTCATTCATTTAGGGACTGGGCTAATTTATCATTCTGACTCAATTCCCAGTATATCTGGGAACACGTGCTTGATAATGGAGTTGGCCAATCCTCCTAATGCTGATGTGTTGGCGTGTAGCTACTGCATGCATATTGTGAATTTTGTAATCCATGCCTTGTGTTGGTGTTGTAGATAGTTTGGGGTCACATTTTCTCCTGTATACCACACAAAAGATTGGTAAATACTTACTATATATGGCAGCCACTCACTGGCTCAATTTCATTTATCCTAGCTGTAGTCATTTGTCTTTGTACTGGTTTGTAAATGGAGATGGCAGAATATGGTCTTGGAAGGTTTCAGGTCATTAGGTGCCAAATCACAATGATAGGGTGCCTGAGATTATTCTGTTATTGTAATGCATACAGCTACAACGTCTTACAATCCTTACACATTGTAGCACCCTAACACCAACAGGAGGCCAAGGTGGTTCGTGTTACCACATTTGGAACTAACTAGGACAGTCAATAAGCACAGCAAACATGCAGGCCAAGTTCAATTAAATAGCGTAACAGCCACGTCAATCTTGAAAGATACTAGTGGTGCTGACAGAGCAGAACATTACTTTCCCTTATTTTAACACAGGTATGAGGCCCGTTATTGCTACAATGCCTATGTGAACACGTAACCTTACAGAACCACTTGGGAGAGAAAATCCTCTAGGGGTGTTGGTCCACTGTAAAGCTTGTCAATTATCTTATTCCAAGAAAAGAGATCAGAGGCAAGTCAAAAGTAAATTTGTATGATTGAAAGTCACCTGAACACCTGAAGGGTGACTATAAAGCTGTGTCTTCAAACAGGCCTAGTGCACAATGTCAGGCATACATATGGGATGATGAACTTGGACAGAAATGCCTGGTCTCTTTGTGAACCTACACATAGGTTTACAGTAGACTGTTATGGACATTTATGGTCAAATAAATGTTATTATGAACATGCATGCATAAGTACGCTTTTTTGGAAACAGACTAAGGGTCAGATCATACTTTCACGCCTTGCAGCCAGACACCTTGCTGCGCTGCACAAAACTGCATGAAAGGTAGAGGGGAGTAATGCACCATATTTAACATTATATGTAGCATTCCTGTCCTCTCCTTGCGCTGGCGCACAATGTGCTGCCTTGCATCAATGCAGGAACCCTTGCGCCGTGGTGAAAGGGTGCCTGCGTTTGCAGGTAGGGGGCACCTTCCTGCACACAAACAATCCTCAGAGGCCATTACCTCTTTCTAATGGTGCTGCTCTGTGTGCTCTGTCTGCTTACCAAGTCACACAGGGCCATGCTTGGTGGTCTTGCATGGCTTGGTAAAGCTCATTCTAGGTTTGCATCACCCTGCGTCACCTTGCGCAGCACAAAACCATGATAAATTTGGCCCTGTTTTAAAAAAAAAACAACATAGATTACCAGGCGATCATTGGCCTGATGAAGCAAGGAGAGCTAGTGAAAAAATGGCATAGGCATGGGCCAAATTAGGAAGGCACATATGCTTGATGTAGTGACTGTATTTGTTTATTATTTTTTGGATTGACTAATTTGATAAAATAAAGAAGAAATGGTTTCAGAATTGATTGAACTTTGTGTCTTATGAGGGGGATTATTAGAGAATGGACAAACTATTGTTGTGTAGAACTTGGCAGCAGTCTACACTTGGGCAAAGGCTTTATAACTAGGTCTATACATTGCTGTATGAATTATAATGCTAATGTGGTGATCAGGCTGGTAGTTCTTCCATTTTTTAAACTTCTGTACAACCATAACACATACTTGCTAGGTGGAACGTAGCCGGAGACACTGCATAATTGTATTGCTGTCTGTGTCTGCCGGAACTGCGAATGTGCCAAAGTAGTTGGCTCTTTCCTTACAGTTATGTGAAACGGATGTTACTAAGAAGCGGAAGCATTTAGTGCTCTGTTTTTTTTTTAAAGAATATTTTTATATCTCAAATGATAATATAACGTTTTTTTTAATTTGTATTTTATGCTTGTGAGCTTTTTCTCTTGCCTGTTAAAAAAAAAAGTAAGAAATCAGTCTTCGGGTTCTTTAATTACAGAATACTTTACCAGCCTGCTCGATTTTTTGGAGTGCAAACCTGTCCTGTCATCACAAGTATGAACATTTTAAGCCAGCATGGAGATGTTAACCCTTTTGTGAGTTGCATGCCTTGGGACTGAAAAGGCTACCATTCAGATTATTATGATTCAATCAGACAGACACAGTCACTCAGGTAGATGGTTATACAGTCCAAGATCTGACAATGTGCTCGGGAGACCCGGAATCTAGGCTCTGCCCTTCACTTTTATGCCCACTGCCCACCTTTGCACAAAGAAGTAAGCTGCAGGAGCCTGACTTTTCTAAGGAAAACCGTGAAATATTTTCTTTAGGAGTCCATGCCCCAATTATGGCCGGCTGATTTATTGCGTTATGCAGGGTAAATCATATTATTGCACACATCACGGTTACAAGTTGTGTGATACGCACCACACACCCCATACATTTAGTGGAGAAAAGATGCTCAATATATAACTGGAAATGAGGATTTTGCTGCAGTAATCTCCAAGTTGTGAGCAATTTTCATGGCTGTATTCGTAGCTATGTGCAGGCCTAGGCGTAGTTCGCATTGTTTTCCTACGCGGAACTCCACGAAGTTACAAAAATACATTGCGAAGTTCCGCGAGTGGTGGAGTGCAGTGCGAATGGCAGTTTGTGCTGGTATTCCTGCAGCTCAGGTAGAAATTCCAACCGAGCAGCAGCTCGGGAACTTACCATTTGCGATTGCGAACTTACAGTTCGCAATTGCGTACTTACCATTCGCGATCGCGAGCGGGGAAAATACTCCGCTGCACATCGCGAAGCCGAGTTTTCTGCACTCTGCAAGCTCCGCGGAATGCAGAAAACCCTGCAAACTCCGCAAACGCAGCGAAGTTCACCACGCAGGCCTAGCTATGTGCTTTTTATCACCCCAGATAAATTCCTATCCAGAGCTTAATTTGAGCCGGTGGATCCTGCTGGGGGGCAAAGGCACTTATTTTTGGGGACTGCACTTATTTTACCACATCAGACATTTCCTGAGGGCAAACAGAGGGAAAAACAAAAACACAGAGGAAAAGAAACTCAGAAAATCTGTCAACAAGGGAGAAAGACAACACCTTTAAGAGTGAGCTATGGTGGCAGGGAGTGACAGGCAGTGAATGAAAGAGGCCTGACGTGGATTTGGGAATGTGCACCCTTGCTTTTCACGCTCTGGCATTTTATAGCATCAGCCGCGGATGTCTGAGCAGGGCTTTGAGCATCGGCACCTATTATTTTACAAATAAAGCACTGATCCTATCCCGGCAGTCTATAAATATATTGGGTGTGATAAATATAGCACCCATTTTTGGGCCGACCATTATCAGGATCTAAAACATAACTATTATACATCGTCACACAGGACGAAACCCCATAATTAAAGGCCCTTCTGCTCGCCTGCACTTAACACTATTAGAGCCATCTTTATTCTCTGTGACTGCAATATAAATTGGGTGGGTGACTGATGGAGTGAAAATTAGCTGGACCAGCACTCATGGCTGGGTCACTTGATACTTCCATGGGTATGTGAGAGAGGTGATGAGTGTATTATGCTGCAGGGCTGCTGTCTGGGTGACTTTTTTGTCCAACTGTAGAATCCATTTATGTTCAACACATCATTAATTAGGAATGTGCCAGTCCAGGACGGCAGTGGGCAGGACAAGGGCCATGGAATCAGGAACCCTTAAGTTAAATTGAGCCATGAGTCTTGTCAGAAGTGATGAACTACAGTGCTCTGGGAAGACACGTGTCTGCTGAGTCGGGAGGGACTGTGAAGGTGGCACAGTTATATGCAGAAGTCTTACATATGCAGCCTGAATAAGATGGTGTAAGTGAATTTTCTGAGTAGGTAGAAAGGGCCAAACCAGTTCACTGATCTGCGCACAGGCCACATTTATTTATTTATTTTATTTATAACGTTTTATATAGCGCGAACAAGAGCCCAAAGGATATCAGAGTGCTTTACGGCTAATCCACAAGGTAGAAAAGGTAAAAGTAGGCTAAATCCTGCGAGTTTATGTCTGGCCATCTCAGACAGACATGTCAGACTCAGCGCCGCACACGAGAGGAACGAAGCACCTCCGTTTGCCCTGTAGAATTGGTTCACAAGAGTGAATTGGCATTCTGGCCACACCGGTTTCAGGCTGTAGTTGCCCGGCCTGACCCACAAGCTGTCCTCCTCCCGTCTTGAAAAAGACCCGCCGTGACCACCAACCGGGGCACACTAGGGTCGAAACGTCGACGAACTCCATAGGCCCAGAAAGACCAGGATCCAGATAGGACCTCTAGGATTCCTTGGTTTAAAAACATTTTTCTGGCCAATGAAGACATCTGTATATAATTGTACATATATTGTGTTGTATATCCTGCCATTCACTGAGCACTCTTCACTAAAAGTCACTTTGCACTTGACAGTCACCATAAACATTGATTGTTATCCATGAATGATTACAATTCAGATACCAAATGTTTTGGAATATCTTTTAATACAATTGATTGATCGTACGACTTCAAGTTTTTGAGCATTTGTTTCTCAAATTACTGGACCTGTATCAGAGAGTCTTTTTGTTTTCATTTACTGAATGTTTCTAAAAGTAATTGGTCCGACCCAACAGAACCACTTTTCTTCTAAACATCTCAGACACCCAGTCACACACTGCAATAAGGATAAGGTGGAGTCGCACACGTAGGTAGCAGTGGCAGACTGACATGCCCTTACTCAATATCAGCCAGTGAGAGACAGACCAGCGTCTTTCTCTGTTTAGGGGCATGCTGAGCAAGGATGAAGCCTTGTGTGGTGCGACTGCCCTAGTAGCAGCAGCGCAGAAAAAAATTCTTTGGGTAAAGTATTAGGGCATCATTTTCAAGAGGCCTGTGCTACCAGAGTGTCACTTTTAATGACGTTCCGGTGGCACAGGCCTCTCGTTCCTATCTACGAGGCTACATAGGATGCGTGGCTTTTTATGACCTCGTAGATATGGTGTAAGGCAACGCAGCGCAAGCCGGTGCGTTGCCTCACACTGAGTCAGGGAGGCATGTAATGGGCATTGCAGTGGGTGTTCCCACGCAAGGCCCATGGATTTTGACACATTTCCAGATTTACAAGATAGCATAAATCTGGCAATGCGTCAAAACCATGTGTCTCCCAGGGGTGGTATAATGAGGAAAAATAACTATTTCTCCTCGTTTTTTCCTCTTTCTATGTGTGCTGATGCAGCACACATAGAGGAAAATGCCTTCATTGATTGTTTCTTTGCAGGAAGGTGTCCCAACCTGCACGAAAACAATCATTACAACAATGTGGACATCCTTGCGCCAAGGGGGCAAGGGTGCATGCGTTGGCACAACGCAGACATTTGTGCACCAGAGCAGGGAAAGAGGACAGGAATGCACCGAATCTCATACATATGGGACTATCCTGCCCTTTTCTTTTGATGTAGGACAGCGCAGCAAAATGACCTACTGCACTGCCTTGTGTCAACATCTTGTAAATGAGGTTCTGAGTATACTGTACGTGCGTCATGATTTCCCATTGCAGGTGCTTGTGCTACAGCACATGAAATTTCAAGCAAAGTGATCAGAACACTGTGCAGTGTGTGTGTGCACAGTGCAACTAAGCATTCAGTGAACTTATACAACAGTTGCACCACTGTCTACAAACAGAAATGGGGCACAAGTATGACCTCCTCTTTTCAATGCTCGCAAACATCAGCACAAATTAAGCACTATCGAAGTAAAATAAATATGAGCAGTCACCCAGGGACGCAGAAACCCCATCAGGATTGTGCCCCCCCCCCGAGTACACTTATGACCACACTGCTATTCTATAATAGAGAAGTTACATCATGATGGCACACATGCCTGCACTGCTTCAGGGTCAGGGTCAGTCATAGCTCATTTCCAAGTCCCACTAAGAGCCTTCATTCTGTGCCACTGGTGAAGGATTGGCTCTTGGGAGTATCCAGGCAGGATTAGTGGCCATTTGATTTCAGGGCCCTCTGTTCACGGCTTTCAGATTGCATTTACTCTCCTGGGGTTTGATAAAGTATGCCATCAAATCAAAATGTCTCTTTGCAAGTATCTGTCCTGAACCAGGCTAGTCTTTGCCAACCAACCCTTATACACATATAACGCCACTGTAATCAGAAAGCGACTTAATGAAATGAGTATTACATTAAACACATTTATTTGGAAACAATAAATTGTAACGAAAGATAAGGAATCCATGGACCATTCACTCTGACAATATCTGGCCTGCTCTGAGGAACAGACCAGGGTGCATAGCTCCTAATAGCACCACTCCGGCCAGATATGCTCCAAGCCTCCTGTCCACCAGGTCTGGGGACCTATCACAGGCCGTCTGTCTGGTGTAAGTGTTTCGGCTAGGCAGATCTGCCTGCACCGCCAGATGGGCTTCTTCAGGGTGCTGGTTGAAGCAGCAAGAAGTAGGCTACACCATGGACCTGATGGAGAGCTGAGGAATCTTAATAGTCATTCATAACTGTGCAGGGTAGATTCCAGAGGAGCCTCCATTCTCAGAGAGAGGGCAGGAAATCTCCACCCGCTCTAACTAGGGCATGCAGCAGCTATGCTACCACCAGAGCTCTTCACCAACCTCTAAATCACCACACCATTCGCCAACTGGTTTAGAGATTCTAGGGGGAGTGGCGACTGCTCTGCTGCCAGCCACAATGAGATTGGGTTTGCCCCTCATCTTGCTTTACAATCGTAGCATTATGAGGCAGAGTAAACAGAGGAGGAAGGCTCCGTACACCAGCGCCTCAACAGAGGAGGCATAGCCTAAGTGACCACTTACACACAAAGGAGAGAGAGAGCGGGAATGCACCCGCACAACCTCCCACAAGCCACAGCTAAACACTAAAGGTGCATCGCTTTCTCCCCTGGCACATTACAGGTATCTGAAGATATCGAGAGAGGACACCTCACCCATGGTTTTTTTGTGGCATGCCTCATCAGAGGTGTCATTTTTCCATTTAGATAGACTCAACCATTGATGGAGTTCAAAGATAAATTATTCACGGAAATAAGAAGGGATCTAGATATTGAAAAATGCCTTAGGGTATACCTAGAAGATTTCTCCTTTATTCAGAGGGTGCCCTAGACATGAATGAGAAATATGAACTGGGATGGCTTTTGAAAACAATGGGGCATATTTACAAGGAAAATGGTGAAGCGTATCGTTAAGCCAAGAAGGCTAACGACATCGCTTGCACCATATTTACAAGAATATGGTGCAGCTCTTCGTTTCCCCCTGCTTTAGCGCTAAATTTAGCTGCCTAGCGGTAATGCAGGCACCCTTGCACCAAAGTGCAAGGGTGCCTGCGTGGAGGGGAGTGATTGTTTGTGTGCAGGAAGGTCCCCCTTCCTGCGCATAAAGAATCTGAAATGGTGATTTGAAACTTCTGTGTGTGCTGCTTAATTCAGCACACATAGACGTTGCGAAACATCATTTTTTTAAAATGCTTGTTTTTGTGCAAGAATGGACACTTTCCTGCACATGAACAATTAAAGGCATTTTGCCCTTTCCATGTGTTCTGCACAACGCAGCACACATGGAAACAGCAAACGTTTTTCCTGCTTTCACCAGGGTAAGACCAGGTTTTCCCTGGTCTTAATTTTGGTGCTGCATCATATTCACGCCACCCTTGTAAATATGGGGCAGCGTAAAAATCAATGGGTGTTACGGTGGAACGCCCACAGCAACACCCATTGCCCTCCACTTTCACGCTAACTATAGCATGAAAGGGTGCCTTATTTACATACCGGAGTTAAGCCATGTTAAGTGGCTTAACACTGCCTTGTAAATAAGGCAAAGCCCGTATCGCCACCACAACGCCTTTAAAAGTGATGGTGTCGTGGCGCTAGGGGCTTGTAAATATGCCCCAATGCCTAATGCATCTACTTAAATCACGATGGATAGGTAAACAAATAAAAGAAGAAAATGAAGTAGAGTGAACGTGCTTTCATTTCTAAAGCTGAAGGACAAGCTGCAATTTTCTGCAATTTTCTGCCTAGCCCTTCAAAAAATAAAAATAAATAAAAAATAGGAGCGGGGTGAATGAGGGGAGAACCGAGGTGCATGTCGGGGTGGTAGAGGAGTAAGGGAAAAGAAGCAGACGCGGGACAGAGAAACAAGAAGATGCACACGAGGGATCCAACTGGAAAAAACATGCACCCTCATAGAGTGCTTAAGCATAAAGAAAAAAGTAGTTTGATAAAAGTGAGCAGTTGAAGGACTGTTGCCGGTTGGGTGGGAATAGGCAAGAGGCGAGTTTTAGTTTTGAGTAAACCAGGTTTTATTAGCTGAAAGAGTCTATCAGTACAAGTAGGGCGACTCGGCACAGGCCGCAGTGAGCGGCTTCTTTCCTTCCTGCTCTTCTGAATGACGCCCTCTTCTCGGCGCCGGGTCGGGCTCCGCCGTCGTCTCCCGTCGTGGTCCGTCTTGGTCCAGGATCCGCCGAAGGGGGAGACAGAAACAGAGGTAGTATAAGTACAGGGATCACCTCCCAGGTTGCGTTCGGGAAAAGGAGTGAGGGAATAATTAGTGCTTAATTAGGTCACGGGTTGTGAGGGATGTGCACGGGGGACGTTATGCTATGGACCCTTGGGTTCTCCCTTTCTTAGCCGCCACCACCCAGTAACCTTGCCACGTACCTCTGTTAGCCACGCCCCTCCAGGGGAGTGGCTGGGCGGATCGTGGTTCCGTTGCCCTCCTGGGACCGTCTCTCCCGGTGTTCTGAATAGGACCCTGGTTCTTCTTCCGTCCTTCTTCTCCTCTCTTTGTGGGTCTCCGTCTCCTGAAGTGCCGTCGCCCTCCTTCTCCGCACTCTCCTCCTCTACGTCCTTGGCTCCTTTCCTCCAAGCTGCTTCTCTCGCCGCCTCGCCTCGACTCCACGCTCTTCCTCCGCTCCACGCTTCCTCTTCTCTCCCCGCCGTTCCTCTCCCTCGTTCGACTCCGCTGCTCCACGCCACTCCTCCGCTCTGCTCCGTCCTGACCGCTCCTCCGGTGTATAAACACACCTGTTCTGTCAGCTGGGCGTCCTTTATGCAGAGGGTGGGCTCCTCCTCTTCCTCGCTCGGTCCGGGCCAGTTAAAGGGGCCGTGCCCCATATCCTCCTCATCGCAGCTGTACTGGGCCATCCCCTGGTTCCAGCTCGCTCCCTCGGCCACCTGTTGAAAGAAGAGGGAGGGGTCATAGTTTATACTCGCCTTTCGGGATACAGGGGGGGCGTCCCCCGCCTCCCGGTTACAAGGACACAAGAAAATACTCCAGGGAAGGGACAAACTTGGGAAGGACAAGGCAAACCATTGAATAAAAAGATACCAAATGAGAATGCAATAAAACAAAACCAATCAATTGTAATCAAAGGACAGGTTTTAAGTCCACTGCAAATTCAAGGTAAGCTGACAATAGGCAACCATCTGGTAGGCTCGACCTAAAATGGCCCACCACAAGGATTTCCATTCATTTATGTGGTGTTATATTTGAAACCTCGCTTCCAAATCTACATTTCTTCAACCCACCCCTCATCCAGGGTCTAAATGTGCAGTTTCAGTGAAAAAAGGGTGTGCCACCCCTTTCTTGCTGGTATCCTACATGCCTTGCCATGAAAACCTCTCTGAAGGCAACCCAGGAAGAATAATGACAGAACCTCAGCCTGTGGCTATGGATCAAATCGCCTTCCTAAATATCTTAGATTTTGGTAGAGGGACGGCCTTTTTAGACATCTTTTCCTAATGATAGAACACATATTTGATTGCATATGAATGAACAAGCAGAATACTAGCATATTTAATTAGTTTATTTTTTATTAGGGTTGTGTTGTATTGCAGTACATCATTTTATAGCACTATATACCTCTGATGGGGTCACATAGTGCAGCGTTGCAATAACTTTGCAGTCAATGTGCAGTAGTGTGCTGTGAGCTCACAATATCATTCCCAAGCAATGAGGTCAAAGGCTTCTATATGCAGTCCTTCTTACAACAGCCTGTGAGATGCATTTACTGTGCTGCACAAGGAGATGTTAGTCACATGTCTCTGTTACTTTGGGACATCAGTTATTTTAGGAAAGCAAACTTCATGGCCTCTTTCTTTTTTAGTTGTCTTAGCAGCCAACTACATTTATTATATTATTACATAAAATAAATTGGGGATATTGGTTATCAGTATTTTCAAAGGTCTCTGAAAATCTGTACATATACTTCTACCAAACACTCAGCATGAGAGAACTATTTGAAATAGGTGTGTTTTTCAAATACCGAGAGTGGGTTAAAGGATTGTGTATGCACGATTATATAGGTGAACAAAACACCTTCCACTATCATAGATTTGTGGGCGTAATTTCCTGACGTTTACAATACCAAACAGCTTAAGAAATATTGCCCTGCATTTAAGAATTAAACATATTTTCAAAGCTTTCATTGATAGACTTTCAACCTGCACAGAGGCTATGCTGCATTAGAGCCATTCTGGCCATTTCCCAACAGTCTGAAGTATAGGCGCTTACTTTTAGAGCTCGCTCGGTCCATGAGCCATGGCCATTTTCGCCATTGGCCTTCTGTACTGTAGGACTGATTTAAACATTGTTTCTACTTTGGCCATATGCTCTAGTATCTGTAGAGCGCTCTTCTACCATTGCTGTTGGCTCATACTGTTACACCTAGAAGTTGGGCTTCCCATGGAACAGATCAGGATGAAGTTCTTTTGTCTTCCCACAGACATTTCTCTGTATTTCACAACCCCTCCCCATGTTTCTGTCTGCAAAGTATCTACCCAAGCGTCTTCCTGTGTCTGCCTGGTGTCTTCCTCAGCAAAAAGATCAATTGATGGACAGAATGATGAACCATGTCATACATTCACTCCAGTACAGAGATCTGGGCCTAAATCCATAGTTTTTTTGCTCACCATGCCAATCCAGTTTGGACCCAGCCAAATGCAAATCAGTCTTGACCCTGTGCCCAATGGGAACAGTCCAGCCCGAACTGCCAGGCCAGGTCCTCCCTGGACTGGAAACAAGCATCTTAGGACCCGTTTCGGGCTTTCAGCCCTCATCAGCCAGGATCTTCCTCAGGGGCGGCTCCTCCACTGGAGCGGAGGAACGTTACACTACTTAAGTGACCCGCCCAAAGTCACAGAGATGAAAAATAAAATGGTAACTCATTACCATTTTATTTTTCATCGGTCTGTTCTGAACCGAGTATCAGGATGGGGCGAGGCCTGCTGAGTGGCAGCTGGGAGGAGTGGTGCGCAGAGGGCAACTGTGCACTGTTTAAAGTGAGCCTGTCCCTTTGGACGTCCGTCATGCGATGGCCAGCCTGGCATGTGCACTTTAAACCTCCCAGCTGTCTTAGGACAGCTGGGTTGAGAGCAAGTGCAGGCATCCAGTGCACTGGAGAGCACTGAGAGATGTCACTTGTACTAATCAGGATGCTGCTCACATGCTGATAAACAGCATGTGAACAGGCCAAGATTGGTTGAGGGAGTTTGCTGGGGTCCGCACTGCAGTCCCAGCATAAGAGGTCCAGAGCAAGGAGGACATCATCTCATCACTATACAGTAAGTGTTTTCATTTTTATTTAAAATTTTCCTTTATTTGCATGTGCACCCACCATTTGACCCCCCCCCTTTCAGTAGATGCCATCAGCCACTGCTGTGTCATTCTTTGCTGTACAGTGTCTTTCTGTGTCTGATGGTGTCACACCATGTTCGTATCCACCCTTTGTCTTCCTATGTCTCTCTGTGTCGGGCCAATATCTCCTTTTGTCTTCTCGTACCCATGTGTGCCCGTGTCCACATCTATGCAGTTTTGCCAGGATACAGTATGAGTGAGAAAAAGGTGGGTTACCCAATACACCCTTGCGGGCTTGGGCGATTAATATCAAAATGTATAAGTTGTCAGCAAGGGATTTAATTGTGGTCTGTTAAACAGCCTTTGGGATCTCTACTCAAAAGGATTTTAGATCCAAACTGTGAACATCAGTTGCTGTATTCTATTCAGTTGTCAGTTAATTAGATACAAAGTAAGTACAAATAGCTACCACACTAGCTAAATGAATAACGATGAACAACACAGGGAAGTTTGTTATCAAAATTGTTATTATTTGTTTTGAAGTCATAAGGGTACTCAATCAGTTATCAGAGTAAAATCAAGTTCAGAACTTCCAATGTATAAGGCAACAAATCAATTACTTCTGGGCCGCCGCGACTGATTGCCGGATGTATTTGCCCTCGATACGCTACTGATAGCTGAGAACGAATAAACCTCAAGATCCCCCAGAAGAAGAAGGGAGATTACAGGATCAACTACCTTGATATTGAGTATTTACCACGACATTCCAGCAAGAACTTGCCATCAACAAAACCAAAGTAGTTGGTATGAGCAAGCCCTCCTCCAAACGGTCATCGTTATAGTTTCAATTATCCGTCCTGATGATGGTCTTGTGATTTGTCTTGAAAAGACCGAAACGTCAACCTACACGTCCACTCCTGCGTTACAGACATCTCCTGTTCAGCGACTAACTTTGAATCCATCAGTAGTCACTGCTTTCTATGTTACTGTGTGGACACTCTTCTCGTGTATTACAGGATAATTGATTTGTTGCCTTGTACATTGGAAGTTCTGAACTTGATTTTACTCTGATAACTGATTGAGTACCCTTATGACTTCAAAACAAATAATAACAATTTTGATACCAAACTTCCCTGTGTTGTTCATCCTTATTCATTTAGCTAGTGTGGTAGCTATTTGTACTTACTTTGTGTCTAATTAACTGACAACTGAATAGAATACAGCAACTTATGTTCACAGTTTGGATCTAAAATCCTTTTGAGTAGAGATCCCAAAGGCTGTTTAACAGACCACAATTAAATCCTTTGCTGGCAACTTATACATTTTGATAGGATACAGTATGGACCTTCTTGACTCTAAGTTGACCACGACTGTGCTCCTTCTGTGTATCTTTATAAAGGAAGCTCCTTCTTAAGGTAGAATACCCTATGAAACTATAATGCACTAGTAGAAGACAGGCCATTTTCACACTTGGAAAAAAAACATGGCTCTATTGCACCAAAGCATGCAGTAATCCAGGTCGCGCGTCACCACATGTGTTATGCAGCTCTGGGCTTCCAGACCCAAGTGCCTGCATGCTCACTATCCTTTAGTTGCAGAACATCTAAGCCCCAGCCCCCACATGCTGTCGGCATACCATTTTCATATTAGAGACCATTACCTCACCCCTTCTTCAGTTTCGCTTCTTGAATTCCCGCCAAAAAAAAGGCAAAGAAGAAAGGCGATAGTCACCGTGAGCTTGCAGCTATTTTGGAAATCTTTTCCTACCACTGACCCCCCTCCCCTCCATTCAGATGGCAGCTAGCCGGGCTTTCCTCAGCCTTACGTCGTACTTCCCAGAAAGCCGTCCGTGCTATGGCATCAAAATGTGCAGTGGTCTGGCCATTGCTCGGTCTCAGGCTACTTGCCTTTTTAACTAGGCCATTTTGGAAGCCTCTTTACATTTATGGGTGAAATGGGTATTAAAGAATGAGGTTTACTTGGAATAAAATTGATTGGGGTAAAATGGGTTACATTGAGAATTTTAATGTTTACAAATTATGTTTGCTATGCAAAGAGGAAAAAAAATCTTTAATTGAAAATTAGGGAAACGGCAAAGTATTTCACCTACATCAGTAATTACATGACATGTTTCCTTTTAATTCTTTCTTGAATTCCTGCCTCCTTGGCAAAATAATAACATTTTTCAGGGGGAATTACAAATGAAATAAAAGCGAAGGTTTCCACCCAGTAAGAATTCTGTAGTTTACGGTTTTAAATATGTGTGTTTTTGCACAATTGGCTTGCAGCAGCACATGCCTATTTAGAAAAATGAAAACTCATCTCTGGAAGAGTGATAGACCACAGTTCAAATGCAGTTGAGTCAGGTTAAAAAAGTTCACAAGCAGGAAATGCACTCATGGTGCCAGATTGCATTTGCTTTGCACTTGAAAATGTTGAATGCATGTAGGATTCTATTTAAAATGGGACCCCGCTTTCTTGCTGCAGCTCATTTACCTTCAGTTTCAAGTAGTGTCATTCTACTGAAAATATGATTCCATATTCTCAGATAAGGAGTGTATTTAGTATTGAATGGGTTTTGGACAAATTATTTAGTTTCTTCAGGCCAACCTAGTGTTGGATTCATATAATTTAAAAACAGTATATTTAGATCAACAAGCTGGCTGTCAATACTGCGCCGATACAACACTGATTAATTAATAAAGAACATGGCAAGAGTGTTGTCCATATATATACATTCACTGAAAAAAACAAAGGTTTCAGGGACGTTATAGTTAGACTGACATGTCACTTGTACAAAACCAGAAAAATTCAGCAGTCATAGTTAGCTGAGCTAACTATAACTTACACTCTGCAATGCACAGCTTATGACCTCACATATTACATCACTCATGACATGGTCAGTGACATCACGCAAGACATCACTGATGACATCTCAAATGACATCACTGCTTACATCACTGATGACATCATTCAGTGATTGTGAGTGTTTTCTAAAACTTACTGAGTGCTAAGCATATTTACTGAAGTAAGTGGCTGTGGGAGTTTCTGTATGGATGAGTGAGTGGGTGTGTAAGTGGTAAATACAAGAGCGAGTGGGTATGTGCGAGACTAAGTGTGTCAGTGGGTGTATGAGTGAGTGGCTGTGTGAGTATCTGTATAGGTCAGTGAGTTGACTGTATGGGTGCATGAATGAGTGTGTAAGTGAGTGTATGGATGAGTGAGTGGGTGTGTGAGTAGTTGTATGGGTGAGTGAATGGGTGTGTAAGTGGCTGTATCATGAGTGAGTGTCAGAGAGGCTGTATGGGAGAGTACGAACTTGTCTCAGTGACGGTAGAGATAAGTGAGTAGATGTGTTAGTATATCTATGAGTGAGTGGATGTGTGAGTAACTGCATAGGTTAGTGAGTGGATGTGTGAGTGAATGTATGGGCAAGTGAGTAGGTATGTGAGTATGTGTATAGGTGACTGAGTATGAGAATGGTTCTATGGGTGTATGAGTGGGTGTATAAGTGCCTGTATATCTATATGACTGGATGTGTGAGTGGCTGTATTGGTCAGTGAGTAGGTGCATGAGTGGCTGTATATGTGAGTTAGTGGTTGCATTAGTGGCTGTATGGGTGAGTTGATGTGTGAGTGGCTCTCTTAATCAGTGAGACGGTGTGTGAGTGTGGATGATGAAATCAGTGATGTCATCAGTGATGCAATGTGAGATGTCATCAGTGATGCAATGAGTGATGTCACTGACTATGTCATGAGTGATGTAATTCAGTGCATTGGGGGAGTAAGTCATAGTTAGCTCACCTAGACAGTCCCTGTAACCTTTGTTTTTTTCAGTGAATTTATAAGGTTTTTTAAATGCTATTTCCTAACTATAATGTCCCTGTAACCTTTGGTTTTTCAGTGAATTTCTACGTTTTTTTTAATGCTAATTCCTCATTTTTAAGTAGTACTTGCGTTTGCTGTGTGGTGGCGAAAGGGAGGTTGCGCCTCCCACCAGCTCTCAGGAATCTTGCTGTGTAGGACTTACAGGAGGTACTTGGAGGGTTTCTTGGCCCCCAAGGCTCCTCTGGAGTAAAAGTGGACTTCTTTCCCCAACCAGTAGTGCACCAGGAGGTGGGTTTGCAGAGGTGTGTAGATAGGATGCGTGGCCTCTGAAGGTCTCTTAGCAATCCCACTTACAGGAGTTATCGCGAGGGGCAGTTGGCCCCCATGAACATCCTTGGGGCCAACTGCCCCAAATCTTACCTCCAGAAGACCATGCGTCTTTTTTGCGTTCAGTTTTCAGCCGGACCTGTGGATCCCGCCAAATCTTTTTTTATAAAAGAATGCTTTGTTTGGCACTGCGAGGTCTCATTGCCCCCCTCCAAGAGGCCTAGGGGCTCAGGGTGTTTCAACCATGCCCCCTTTTATTTTTTTACATTTGTTGTGCCAAGTGTTTGCAGCCAATCACATTGCAGTAGGGTTTCAGTAGGATTTTAGGCCCCAAGATATCTATATTTTTGAAACTACTAAACAGATTTACACCAAATCACAAAAAGAACACTCTCTGGACCAACATGTAGCTTTCTGCCAAATTGGGTATTAGTTCCGTTCAGCAGTTTGGGCTGTAGTCACGTTCAAAAAATGAAAAATACCCATAGACATAACATTGTGAAAATGCATTTTTGGGACTCCCGTTTTTTCCCGGCCCCCTCTTCACGAATCACCCTGAAACGTTCAACAAAGCAGCTGAACCATGAAGGGGATTTTTTCAAAATGTTTGTGAAGATTTTCAAGCAACAGATGAGACTCAAAATCAGGCACTGCGAACTTTGACAATCCATTATCACTTGCCATTTTTAAAGATCCACCAATGAAATCACCCTTTCAGCAATTTAAACACACGTTACCTTTGATGCAGATGTAATGAGCACGGAGGAAGGCTGCGTGAATAAATCAAAGAATGTCCTGTAAGTGCTTGAGCCTGATTTTGAGCCTCATATTTTCTACGTGACTCACCCTCATGCTATCAGGAGATAGCACCCATCCTGAGTTCGGCAGCTGGGTGAAACTTGGAGCTTGAATTTAATTTCTGCCAGAACCGCTGTGGCTGAAATGTGATACCATCCCATCAACTTGAAGAGTTTCCAATTACTTAATTGTGGGAATGCAGTCATACAGGCGAAAACCTGTGGGATTGGACACTATTAAAAAAACACGGCAGCGGCGAGGGACAGATAGACTGATGATAAGGCACCTCTATTTGTGGGTACTATGGCTGTCATCTTATTAAGAACTGTGTGAATTCAGCCTGCATGTGAGTTACATCATAAACATTTAGATTTTTCATTTTTTGCAAGAATAAATGCTGCACTGTCTATGAGAGACGTCATATGCAAGAGAAAACGAAGTAATTACCATCTGGTGGGTAAATTAAAGGAAACACATGCTGACATGGCTGCCAGAAATACTGGTATTTGCACTACGAACTTTGACAGTCCTATATCACTTGCCATTTTTCAAAGTTCCACCAGTGAAATCACCCTTTCAGCAATTTAAACACACGTTACCTTTGATGCAATTGTAATGAGCACTGAGGGAGGCTGCGTGCCGAAATGCATTTGCTCTGAAGAAATCAAAGAATGTCCCGTGAGTGCTTGTACCTGATTTTGAGTCTCATATTTTCTACGTGACTCATCCTCATGCTATCAGGAGATAGCACCCGTGCTGAGTTCGGCAGTTGGCTGAAACCTGGAGCTTGGATATATATATATGACCAAGAACAACTCGTTATTCGAAACGCGTTATCCCTCGACTCTGTGACTGCCGAATAAAAGACCTTTTGGAATGAACTACGGGCTCGTCTGAATTCTGTTACCTGGATTCTGTCTTGGTATATATATATATATTCTAGAAACTCATCCATTATTCAGTTGGTTAGAAAAAGCAAGAATAGACCCGATTCTGTGCTGATGCAGTTACAATACCATGACACGTTTCGGCCGACCAACGGCCTTGATCACATGGCAACGCCTGGGGGTGGAGGTTCCCCTTTTAAAGTGACTGTGCAAAAATAGCAGCAACAGACACAGAAAACATACTTCATTGCTTTCGACAATACATGCTTAAATGCATTCATCTTATTTAACGCCAATACACAAAGGCATCAAGGTTAAAAACAATATTTCATCAGCATGGCTAAAATCCAATCAATATAAGTTAATACATGTATAAATACATAAAATTGATTAATTGCCACGTTGGCTGATGTCCTAACTATCGTTCAATCTATTGCTCTGCTATTGTAGTGTTAAAGTGACTAGTGCAAGAATATCCCCTATCCTAAGTGCAAGTCTATAAAATCTCTCTATGTGTAAAATGTGCAATTTTAGTGCAATTTCATTTAAATAATGGTATAGCAGCAGTATAATGTTTGGCTAATGCCTCTCATTTGTCATATATAGAAAACCATTTTATTTGAAATTTTGACAATCTTAACCCCTCCCATGCTCATGACGAGCTGAGCTCGTCATGAGCCACAGCGCTCCGGTGGTCATGACGAGCTCAGCTCGTCATGGCCCGTGGAACGCTCAGGTGTGGGGAGAATTCCCCTGCTGTGCTGAGCGTTCCACGGGAGCCGGTGCACCTGTGACGAGCTCAGCTCGTCATGAGCACAGGAGCGCCGTGCCTCATGACGAGCTGAGATTGTCATGAGCATGCGGGCGCTGTGTGCGCCCCCCTCCCCCAGCACGGGGGGGGGGGGGATTCCCCCCCAGCGAAGAGGTTAATCACCAAAAGCTATTATATATATATATAATACCTACTGGCGGTCGCCAGTAGGTAGTTATAGTTAGGACCTATTATCCATAGGAAAACTGCAACATTCTATTGCCAATAACTTTGACGTCGATTGGTGAATCTTCTTGAAATTTTCCAAACTTTTGGCCAGCTCAATTCCGCTCCTTCCCTAAAGGTTTGGGGGTGATTGGTCAAGCGGGGGCCGAGAAAAAAGGAGGTCCCAAAGCGTGTTTTCCCCATGCAATTTCCCATAGGACCTTTAGCCACGGCTACAGCCCGAACGGCTGAACGGAATTACACCAAATTTGGCAGAGAGGTAGTCCCCAGTTCCGACTTGTGCCTTTTGCTTATATGGTGTCAATCTGTTCAGTAGTTCCTGCGAAAATTACGGTTAAAGTAATTTATATATCTATGGGTGCGGTGGATCTGCGTATCTATCCGCGTACCCAAAGCGCAGCCTGGTAAAGGTAAGTGTTTAGATGTGTGTGTAAATAAAGGAATCACTGAGTGGGTTTTTAGAAACTTGTATTGGTGTGTCAATGGTTTCAAATATGGTACTCCATATTTTATAATGAGTGTTGAAAGGTTATACTAGTGTATGATAAGATGTATCAGATTGTCTCGTGGATGATGTCAACAGTGATGTTATCAGTGATGTCATTTGAAATGTCATCAGTGATGTCATCAGTGATGTCACTGACCATGTCATTAATGATGTAATATGTGACATAATCAGCAGTGGATTGCGGGCGCGCAAGTTATAGTTAGTACAACTAATTATAACGGGGGAATTTCAATGGTTTTGTACGAGTGAAATGTTCAACTAACTATAACACCCCTAAAACCTGTTTTTTCAGTGAATGTATATATATATATATACATTCCAACCAGACGAGTCGCTTTAAGAACCCTGCCGCTTTTACAAAGGCGGGCCCCGGATGGGATAGCGAGTCCCGATATATACAGCCAAAACCTTCTCCTCGGTAAGAAAAGCAATCCGGGCCACTTGGAGATGAAAAGCGTGTTTATTAAATGGCTTCCTCGACGCGTTTCGCAGATAAATCTGCTTTATCACGAGACAGAAACCAGAAACCAAGTGCTCTTTAAATACAGTCACATGTTTGTTCAAATCACATCCATGGAAAACAGACTAGTGGGTCTATCTACGGGCTGAGTTAGTTACTCTAAGAGGTGAGCATATCATAGAAACAAATAAAGATAGTTGCAAAAAGCGTTATAGGGTCAAACACGCAAAATGCAATACATTAAATTAAATTCATTGGACTGAAAATAATGCAAGTGCAGTGTAGCATCAATCAGCAGAGCACATTCAGGAATATTAGCATATTCAGATAATATATCATTGTTATGTATATGTTATATACCGCCCCAGTGGGCCAAATGCGCAAATCATAATTCCTTCCACCATGCACAATGGCGCGGTAAAGCATGCATGCGGGCGATAACTAACAATGACAGACAGTATCCCATCGCCAGGCACTTTGCTACACACCACAACAGCAATGTGAATATGCTGTCGTTCTGTGTACTGGAAACAGTTCCGATAAGAGAGAGAAGAGGAGATCGCATAAAGGAAATGAGGAGACTTGAATCCAGATTAATTATCAAGTATAGGACGACCCAACCCCATGGTCATAATTTGCATGAGGAATTAAACGTCCACTTGGGTTAAACTGTGAGCTTGCAATGTATATACTTACCTGCTGTTTTTAACCATTCTTTCTTCACCTTTTAGCACTGATTTAACAGTCACTGATTTATGTATTTTTTCAATTTTGGTCTACAGAATCTGTTGGTGATCATAATTGGGAATCTGTTGGACCTCTGGGAGCACCTGAGTACATAAGACTATTGAATTGGACAATGTGAATTATTACTATGAGCAACATATGCCCACTTGGGCTTTACCGCGCCATTGTGCATGGTGGAAGGAATTATGATTTGCGCATTTGGCCCACTGGGGCGGTATATAACATATACATAACAATGATATATTATCTGAATATGCTAATATTCCTGAATGTGCTCTGCTGATTGATGCTACACTGCACTTGCATTATTTTCAGTCCAATGAATTTAATTTAATGTATTGCATTTTGCGTGTTTGACCCTATAACGCTTTTTGCAACTATCTTTATTTGTTTCTATGATATGCTCACCTCTTAGAGTAACTAACTCAGCCCGTAGATAGACCCACTAGTCTGTTTTCCATGGATGTGATTTGAACAAACATGTGACTGTATTTAAAGAGCACTTGGTTTCTGGTTTCTGTCTCGTGATAAAGCAGATTTATCTGCGAAACGCGTCGAGGAAGCCATTTAATAAACACGCTTTTCATCTCCAAGTGGCCCGGATTGCTTTTCTTACCGAGGAGAAGGTTTTGGCTGTATATATCGGGACTCGCTATCCCATCCGGGCCCCGCCTTTGTAAAAGCGGCAGGGTTCTGCTACACTGCACTTGCATTATTTTCAGTCCAATGAATTTAATTTAATGTATTGCATTTTGCGTGTTTGACCCTATAACGCTTTTTGCAACTATCTTTATTTGTTTCTATGATATGCTCACCTCTTAGAGTAACTAACTCAGCCCGTAGATAGACCCACTAGTCTGTTTTCCATGGATGTGATTTGAACAAACATGTGACTGTATTTAAAGAGCACTTGGTTTCTGGTTTCTGTCTCGTGATAAAGCAGATTTATCTGCGAAACGCGTCGAGGAAGCCATTTAATAAACACGCTTTTCATCTCCAAGTGGCCCGGATTGCTTTTCTTACCGAGGAGAAGGTTTTGGCTGTATATATATATACATATATATATAAAATATATATATATATATATAAAAAAAAATTATATATATATATATTTATATATATATTCCATACATGATTTTATTTTATTATTCTTTCTATGTACACATTGTGGACAGTGTTCCATGTTGCATTTGACAGCTTTCCTATAGCGACACAATATTAATATGGAACCCTATAGTAGACGTGTACCAAGAGAAAAGAATAGTAAAAGTTGTTGCCATAGTATGCACTGCACAAAATTTGGCAACCCACCCCTTGTTGAGCATGGAGTAAAAATAGCATCCATTTGTGAAGCTTACTTTAGAAAGTACCACAAGTGTTTGTGGTAAAGACCAAACTGCAGATACTGAGCCCGGATCAGGCAAAATATCTGACCCTGGTATGCAGCGTTGTCTGTTTGGTAGCAGTGTGTCACAGCTATTGAAATAAGTACTTTAGACAAGCCGTGACCATCATCAAGTTAATCTTTATTCGGGGGTACACCACTCTCCATAAAAGATACAATAAATACACAATTAGAGTAAAGTACATCATAAAAAATCCATACAATAAATCACATAAGTTTTAAAAACATGTGTTAAGCAATTTAAATCAACCATGCTAAAAGACTTACCATAAAGCACTGATGTAGCTGTTGCAATGAACACATGGCAGCATGCGGTCAAGAGGTCACTATGACTCAATCTCATGTGGATTCTCCAGAAGGCTTTTCCTTATCCCTACAACACAAAAAAATGGGTACAGAAAATCAGATAAAGTGGGAATGCAACTGCTGTAAATTTAATAAAGCAGATCTGCACTGAACAAAGGCTAGACCCTACGGCAAAGGTAAAATATACCTCCACGAATTATAAAAATTACAAAAAAATCCAAGATGTAAATTTGATTGTTCAGACAAATTATTGCAAGGGCATACCGGTAACGAAACAGGTCCTTGGCCTGACCTCTAAAAGCAACATGCATATGAATTATATTGAAACGAAATCTTGTTAACAGGAAGCAATGCTGCTCATTATACACTGAATATAAACACGTTTGAACTGCGGGCTGGGTCAATGTAATAGCATGAGAATGGACAGATTATTTTTGATTTCAACCACCACCCACTCTTTCTCAATAAACTCAATTAGTAACATCCTCAATTCTTTCTCATCGATCTGCTGCAAACCATGAGGGTCAGTGAAATAATGTATCTTGCCCAACTTCATAGAAAGGGTCTTAATACAGTTGATCGAGTGGATATGATCAACACCATCCAAAGACAAACGAGATGGGTAATAGAGACTGAACCCTTAAAAAAGGCATTCCCAGCTCCGCACTACAAACATAATTTGCATAGCTGGACAGGATAGCTAGTAATCTTTAAAAAATATGTTTTGCACTACCTTTAGAGGTGCCACTCTAACATGCCCCGAGCCCGGCTCCATAGCAGACACCTGCAACCCAAGTACTTAATTTTTAAAGAAATAACGCCCAGGGCCCTCTAAGAAAACAGCAGCTTGCACCACCCTTGCGCTACTAATGACGATACAGATTCTTTATACACTAAAAATTACTAGTACCTGCCACCCAAAGTATTTTTATAGCTTTGGGTGGCAGGTATTAGTCATTTTTTATGTATACAGAATTATTAAACAACAGTTGTGTTCATCACAAAATGAGACAAACAGTGCCACCATGTGGCTAGATGTCATAAGTCCCTCTGTTGACAATTAAGTGCAGGTGCCAAGCACCGGGGACCGCCGGCTCAAATTAAGAACTGCTGAATCTGCTTTGATCTTATAGATAGTCAGAATTTCTGTAACCAGCTTCCTACCCAGTCCACATGCTTGGACCAAATGTTTTAAGAATTAAACGTGATCCCCAAATAGGAAAATATATCTGTCTCCATTATTTTTTCCCCTTGAATAAAAAATGATCTGGCCTTTCTCTTGCCAAGCCCTATAACCATTAGAACTGTGTCTCCCTAATAACCTTCAGCCCAAGGCCCTACATCAAAACCACAAAACGATCAAAATTGCCTATGTGGGCCATCACTGTGGCATCTTTTGCTTAAAGTAAAATAGAAGTAGGGCGGGAGCCTATATATGGCACATCCAAGGATTTAGCTGTTAGAAACTGAGTTATTCCATTTACATATAGAGTAAACAGAAGAGGGGCTAGTATGCAGCCTTGTCTAACTCCCTTCCCACTTTAAAGTGTTATGTGCATTCTCCTTTAGAAATCTACTGAACTGAATCCACAGGGTCAGAATAAAATTGACGAATAAAATAAATAATGTCTGCATTGAACCCTGGGTCTGATAAAAGGTCCCGCAGCAGGAGTGGTTAACTATGCACTTCTCCTCCAAATTTGATTTAAAGGACAACTAGAGTCTCCTACTTGGCTACAACATACTTATTGATAATAAGTGCCAGATTAAGGCATTGTGAAGGCATGCATATGTCCTTTCTAAAACCATACTGAACATTAAGCAGCACTTTGTTTTCCCCGGTCCCTAGTCTTCTAACCGCCCCAAGAGCATCCTCCCTGTCACCTTAAGAGATGAGTCCAAAAGCAAAATCGACCTATGACAAGCTGGGTCAGCTTTAAATCCCCTTCTTAAAAATTGGAACAATGTATTACTTCTTCCATAACAGAGGAGGTCCCACTTTTACAACAGCATTTAAGACATTCGTGAGCAGTGGTGGCCATAAATCCGTGCATCCAGTAAACGAATCTAGTGGCACCACATCCTGCCCAGGGGCCTTTCCCCTGCAACACCTAAAAAGTGCAGAGGTAACTTCCCCATAGTCAAAAACAATACCCCCATCTTCACCCATCCCGTTTGTCCTATATCTGCATTAAGTGACTACTTTTCCTGGGAGGTCCCACTGGGAAGAAACTACAGCAGGAAAATTGGAAATCCACTCAACTGGAGGAATATTCAATTGATGCGCCTTGCTCCTCCCTTAGTAAAGGGTTGCAGACTATTCTCCAAAATGCAACATTATCGCACCGCCTGTTTGCTTTCAAGAAATCTCCCAGAGATTATCCCTAAGCATGTGTTTCCTGCATAACAGCATCTTCTTATTGTGAGATCTACACTCTTTAATAGCCCTTGTGTCCCTCAGGACAGACCTGAGAACACCCTTAGGGCCTTGTGTGCTTCCCTACAGGCTGGGTCAGACCAACCCAAGTTTTCAAAATATTTTGGGGGAGCACGTTAAACCAGCTTTTTGGATGGAGGACAAAGAGGCAAACGCCTGCACTTGATGGTGTTCTCATCCAGGCACAACTCAATCCGATCCCTATGCGAACCAACTAACTCTCTTAAAAATATCTCTTTACCCTTTTTAGAGCCACCCCCTTCCTTCTGCCAACTGCTACCTCTTCTCCCAATGGGGATTTTCCATCCTTATCGAACAGCTTGTCATAGTCTACCACAAAGGGATTATGGTCACTAACATATGATGCAGGGACCTGAAAATCTCTGACATGAGCACTTGTATTATCTGATGCCAGTATAAAATCAAATGGGCCTGCTTTGCCGTGCCCCACCAAAGACGGACACCCAGTCCGAGGCAAACCTAAAATTGTACTTAAGCAAAAGATTACTAAGGGCCTCCCTGTACCTAGAGTGCGAAAAATGTGTAATTACCTCCTCATCTACACCTGCTGTACTACAGATTCCCCTGGCATTTAAAGTGCAGCATTATATATTAAAATCCCCACCCCAGAGTATATACAAATCGCCAAAACATTAATTTAATATTATAGTCATTTCATTTTCTAAAACTGAGATTAGATCCACGACAGAATTATCAAAAACATTATTATAAAAATTATTAAGCAAAAACATGTTCTCCCTCTCTTCTATTTATAACATACCATGTGAAGGTTTGATGACTTCAGGATTTTGTGACACACTCTGTTCGCATTTTTATCAGCAATGAGAATTGTCAGACCCCAACATCCCCCCTTTCACCTTCCCTTTCTTAAATGGCGTAGCCGTGGTAAAGATGGTACTATAGCTATTAACAAAGAATGAAGAGGTCATCAATGTTTCCTTGAAAACAAAGCAAGGAGCCAATCACAAAAGGTGGAGGGAGCACACTGCCTGGCATCCCAGAACACAAGTAGCCCAGATGCATTGTGGCAAAGGCAGTGCATGATCACACTTCAGTTGAAAGTCTTTAGTATTCACCATTGTTGGTGCAGCCTGCGCTGAAGGTGTTTCAGGGTCATTGTCCTTCTTTAGTAGAGAGTAACAAGGGAAATTTGGGGTGATGAAAATTCTGCTCACAGTCTTCTCAGTTTTAGTACCACTACCAGAGCACAGGTACATCCCAGAGTTTGTGAGTCCAATAACTCTGTAAGGAGTCAATCCCAAAAGGAGGAGGGAGGACACTAGCGGGCATCCCAGCACACTATTAGATCAGATGCATTGTGTTAAATGCAGTGCATGATTACCTCACTGCAGTTGAAAGTCACTATTGTTGGTGGAGCCTGTGCTGTGTATCTCTAGACGTGTTTCAAATACTAAATGCTTTCAACGGAAGTGGGTGTTATCATGAACTGTATTTACCACAATGCATCTTTGCTAACTGTGTGCTTTCTCCTTCTCTGTGAGACTCATTCCACTTTCTGAGTTACTGTGGCTACAATATGCGTGTGGTTTTCCTTTCGACTACTTAGCTGGTTGGCACTCCATTATGATCTAGGGAGGAGGCACGTTCAACCTCTGCAGTATCTTCCAGTACACAGGGATTGACCCTGGTCTGCTGGACTCCCACAATATTTAACGAAGTTTTATCTCCTGCTTCTCCCGATGATTGGTTGGGTAGATTGTCCAGCTCCCCGTCCGCCCTCGGTTCCCGATGATTATTTACAAGCTTTTCCTCCACATTATTTATTTATTTTTTCAAAACACCCATCGAATCGGATAGAGAGGAGGCAATACTGAGAACATCCAGATTTCCCTTCTGAGGGCAGTGGTGACTGCTTTCTTCTTCCCCATGCTACCAACGTCATAGCGCTGCTCAGGGCATGATTAAAAGAGAGCGGGTTCAGCCCACCTTCGTACAGATGCGGAGGAACACAGACAGGCCCGCTCTTGTCCCGGTCTTTGCCCAGGCACACGTCTGGGTGCGCATGATCCAATGTGACGAAAGACTCTGGGGGTGAGCCCACTCCTTTTCTAAGACAATCGTCTGCAATATTTGGACTTTGTGTATCTACCAACCAACCACTAGTCTCTTTCTCAAGCATTTATTATGGAAAGCCATTTTAATGTGCAAGAAAGAGAAATTTCTTTGAAATGGTTTCCTGAACCCACCATCTACACAGGAGGCCATGTTTTTGTTGTGGAGTTCAGTTCATTTTCAACTTCTAAATGCAAAGCCTACAAAACAAGACTTGTACCCACTTCTAAAACCAGATAGAAGTAAAGTAGGAAGCAATCAATGCAAACATAATGTTTTAACTTAAATATAGGGGATTGTGCCAGCGAGGGACAAAAGGGGAAGTAGAGAGTATCGCATGCAGGTCAGATCACTTTTTTCACCTCCCAATTCAGAAAAAAAATGGCACTGTACCTGATAATTCCAGCACCCTCATGTTATTTCCCTCTCTAATGGTTAATAAGTGGGTAAATGGGTAATACCACCAAGTATTGGCAGTGCCGGGCCATTGTTGCCATATGATTTTACCTGGTAACCTGCAATTAGACCCAATGTGTACAATTTCATACATTTGACCCAAAGTTCAAGTTGGATTGCAGACAGTATAGTTTCCACATAAATATAATTTTCCAAAGCTGTGCAGGCTGCTTGCGTTGGTTGGCGAGGTGTTGTGGCGTGTTGGCGTCATGAATAACTCTGGCGACTGTTCCAGTCAATGTATTTTAAACATGAGCAGCCTTCATGTGGCTGGTCTCCAGTGTTACCCGAGTAAGGCACCCTCTGAACAATGTGCCAGGCATCTGCGCAAGGCTGCTCTCCTCAACTTGCCCCTGCACCTGCCGCTTCCCCTCCGTATATGAAGCAGCTCCTGTACAGAAGGTATGGGTTCCTACCAAACACTAAAGGAGGGGGGGGGGCACACCCATTCACGTATATCCTGCCATTTTGATTTCTTTTAACAAGATTGAAATATGGATTTTCCCTGGGCTTTGATTGGGATGAAAAAATTGTGTGTGTGTGAAGTGTGTGTGTGTTGGTGGACTAAACTAAAATGGGTGTGGCGTATGTAATTAAGGGTGTGGCCTAAATGTGTAAACTAAATTTCTGAGATTCCCGTAGTGTACCACTAGACCAGTATTTTGGTGCATCACCGAGCTTTGCAAAAAGATATACAACATAACAGCTGACATACACCTAAAACCAGCCAGGCCTATTGGCTTGCTTATGGTTGTTAGCTACTTAACATAATGAGTAACAACAATCATTTTGTTGTAAATAATTAATATTGAAAATATTTCAATTCTCTAATTGTGAGTGTTAATTAAACATTACTTTTGCCTGTGGAAGGCGTAGCCATCTTTAGAGTGTCACAATCACTCAGTTACATTCACTCTATGTTAGACACGTACACCCTTTTTCTATCCATATCTTCTCTATCTGCAGATCTGTCACCTCGCTACTTTCCTCTTCACCATTCTCTTTTTACTATCACCTGAATCAGGGCCGAACTGGCCATAGCGGGCACTGGGCGTTTCCTCGGTGGACTGCCAGGGTGGGGACCCGGTTTTGGACCCCAGGTGGGGCCGTTTTTGTTACCGGGTGCCGATTTGCAGCATAGCTGCAATATCGGCCCCCTGTAACAAAAGCAGCTGCAGTATTTTCCATGCACACCCTCGCGCTTCTTCACATCTTCTTCAGCCCCCCCAAACACACAAAGCACCCACTCACCTGTAAACACAGTATTTTCTTTTACTCTCGCCTTGTCAACATTATGGCAACTCTCTATAACTCCTTCACATACATTTGCCCAGAATCACTATTGCAACTGGAATTCATGACCATTGTTCTGTGCGCTCTGCGGGGAAGCCAAGGAATGGAAGACCATGTATTCTGAGCACATTTTTGGCACAGTGAGAAACTCACACTGCCTTAAACCTAAATTCCGGGAGAGGTGTGGCGCCGCGGCCAGGGCGACTGACGCTGGAATCTGGGGATCAGGGTTCGATCCCCGGCTCCGGCGACAGGTTAGCCTAGCACCATGTGACTCTGGGCAATAGCTCACTTAATCTTCCCGACGGCCCCCAGCGCCTAGAGACCCTTACGGGTGATTGTGCGCTTTACAAATGTGGATTATTATTATTATTATCAATAGTGACCCATTGTAAACATCTGCAGGCGACTCAGTTAGAAGGATGTTTGGACAAACTACTGAGTCAAACATATCAGGTGGACAAAATGTTGTGTCAAGTTCAAGTTCAAGTTCAAGTTCAGAAATTTGTATAGCGCACTACTCACCCAGAGGGTCTCAAGGCGCTTGAGGGAGGGGGGGTGCTTTGTTTATCGAATATCCAAGTTTTAAGTTGCTTTCTGAAGGAGAGAATATCAAGAATACTGTCAAGAATATTGAGCACAAAAATATTGTGAAGGTAAGTTTCTATTGATAAACAAAGTTATAATGTACTTCACATATATATACCTTGACCTAATATATATCTTAAAGGTATTTAGAAGTGGAGCTAACAATAGTAAATCCATAGTTACCTATTTGCACTTACCTTCTCAATATTTTGGTTCTGAATATTTTTGACACATTATTCTGTCCACACAATATTGTTAGCATCGATATTCTATCAGACAACCGTTCAAAATGTGCACCATACATGAGTGATGCACTACATGAAAAAAAATACAGAAACAACATCCTGGAAATAGCAAACACTCTTAGGGGTTGCAAGATTAAATAAAGCATCTGAAATATAAACAGGAACAACATGGACTACCTTAACTGTTTTTACATTCATCGTTCAGAAACGGATCACTGTTCTTACCAGTAAAGTTAAGGACATGGATTAAAGGCTGATATTTGTATAATAACTACAGGTCCGAGACCTGGACAGACCTTGTCCACTCAAAGCCCTGAATTGTTCCATCCTATAATCTTTTATCAGGTGAGTTCCCTTAATGAAAAGGCTCCACGGGCATAAAGGAAAATTAGGTAAAAAATCAAAAGTGTTTACAACTTGGTTACGTCAATTCTATGAAATACTTGGTTAACTGCGCATTTTCACAAAAACCTTTTTAAAAAGCAGAAATGCTGGGAGAGCCTTTTGGACGGACACTGAAGCCGAGATTCTGTGGTCCATGGAAATCTCGTCCAAAGGGGATTTCCAGTGATGTCATTTTACGATACTCCAGATTACTGGGAGTGGTAAAACCTGAGCACGGTTCCACCTAGGAGAAGTAGGTGGGATATGTGCCATGTAAATGGCCCGCTAATGGAGGAGACTGATAACTTTGAATGGCCTTGACCGCTCCATCCAGCTGTTGACCAGCTCCATGGCCCTGTCGAAGTTCTTGACATACTCACCGTACATATTGAGGAAGTATGAGCAGGCAAGTGCAGTTATTAAACATTCTGTATATTATTGTCCATTTGGGCCACAAACTCATAATTGCATGGTAATGCCTGGCTGATATTGCACCGGAAACAGTTATTTGATGTGTAGCTTTACCACTCAACCAGTAACCTGCAACTCGTAATTGGGCCATAAGTGAACTAACCTCATCTTTATGCCTGACAGTGCATCAACATCACAATATAACAGTAATAACAAGACAAATATTGGACCAAAATGTTTTCTTCTAAACGGGTTATATTCTAGGTGAAAATAGTCGTTCATAGTACAAGAGTTGTTTAGGTTTTGACTGGCGATGCGCACGTAGTGCGCATGCGCCAAAAAACCTTATGATTTCTCTGTGGAGTCGGGTATCCGCCCCCTCCTCCCATTGGCTAGCTCCATAAATGGAGGCTAGCCATTGGGAGAGGGCTCTGTCCGTCAATCTCGGACCAGATTCGGGGGCGTTCCCGAGAATTTTTGGCTTTTGGCTACGTCACGCTACGTCAGCCAAAAGCCAATTCTCGGGAACGCCCCCGAATCTGGTCCGGCATTGTGCCGGCTCCCGCCTTCCTGCTCGCGTGGGCGTGGTCGCCTTTCCCGCCCCCCCTCCCGCTCCTCTTCCATGCCGACCACGGCCGCCGGAAGAAGTCCAGGTGAGTGTTTTTTTTTTTTGCCTTATGTCCGTGTGTGTCTGTTCCCGCCCCCCCCTCCGCTGTCAGTGTGTGGCCGTTCCCGCCCCCCTCCCGCTCTCCGTGCCTTTCCGCCCCCCCTCCGTTGCATTGTAAATGCTTGTTGTTGTTGTTGTCTTCTTGTGACGAGTGTTTGCAATATAGCTGTAACTTAAGTTGCAGCAACTTGTGTAGACGTGTAGGGGCTGTTTGGAGAAAATTGAATCAAGAGCAACTTGTTCGCCCCCCCAGTCAACCTCTATTTAACCCCGTTAATTGCTTACTTCCTCTCACAACATATTATTTTGTACGTATTTTCGACTATAGGTAATCTCTCGGTTTGAGCTGTCAGCTGTTTGCTTTCTTCACGCTCATTTGCTGCACATTTTTTTTAAATGATGGGAGGATGTTATTAAGGTTCGAGTCAAGCGGAAGGTTGTGTTAAGACATGGGAATTCAAACGACAAGCACAATTAAAGTGAATGCACTAAAAAAATAACCTCATGCTTCAAACGTAATTCTGCTGTCGCTTCCTTTATTTGACTTTATGAACCCAGCTTTAGTTTCTACATTTCCAGTGGCTAGTGCTGCATTTGGCAGTGACTCTACCCTTCTGCATGTACATTACCTATATTGCTTTTTGCTAAATATGTGCTATTACCACTAAGGGGCAATTACAACACTGTGAGTAAACGAAAATTCAATGTAAGTGCAGCCCTACTGGCTGGCACTGCTTCCTCCCCGTAAATCTAATCCAAGGAGTATCACCATCGTATTCCCAGCTCTCCCATGCAGCTATTCATTGCAGTATTCAGAAGATAGATGTGTGCACTCGCTATACGCAATGACACATCCATTCCCAGTTTCCTCATTAGCACAGGTCAGTCAGAGCTACTTCCATCTAGTGTTATTGTTAAGAAAGGCCACATCATGATATTGATTTACGTTCCCTCCTCTGTCCACAGTACTTGCAGTTTATTATCCCGTTTCTGGGTCTCACACAACTGCAAACTGCTGTTAACTCGGAATTCCTCACATTTTCTGCCTCTGACTTTACAGTTTCACTGGGGGAATTACTCGGGTTTCAATGACCCTAAATTGCCACGAAATTAACGTGTCCTCCAGACAAAGACAGCGCGAGGAAATTAGGCTCAAAGGCCCAGCAGGTGAGGAATGTTACACAGTTAGGTGATGTCTTGTTTTGTAGCCGTGGTTAAATAAACACAAGTGGGTGAAAATGGTAAACGTTAAATCACAGTGCCCGCCAAGGGCCTGTCCCACCAGCATCCGCCTCCTTCCCCTAGTTACGACTATTACATTGAAACAATTTTCGTTAATGGAAATCTTGAGAATTCTCGTGTTTTTAAAGTATTCTATTGTGCAAAGGTTTTCACGGGCATAGATCACACGATGTTTGCCTATTGTTTTAATCTCAACATTGCACTACTTGTATGTTGGCAATACCTTCTGTGTTTTTTGGCAAACAAAAGGGCAACAGGCAAAACCATTGCATTGAAAATGCTTGTTTTCCAAAATGATAGAGGTAGTAGAAGTGACATTACATGCTTTTGGCCGCCAATGCCAACACAGGAAGTGGAATTAAACGGCTTTGACCACTTTGTCATGCCAGTAATTGATGATACATAATTTGGGACCTTATGACATTGCTGTATAAATCGCACTTGTTTCAAAAAAGCAACAAGCAAATGCAAAATAAACGGCGATAATAGCACCCATGACCTGGTAGTGGCATAAAAACAAACTTTGACCAAGATAATATTCCTGCAACTGGGGAAAAACCCTACATCAAGAGTAAAATGGGGTGGCACCAGAATATTGCTGTCAGAATATTTTGTCATAAATACCGTATGCAGAAATATCACCCCATTGGAGTTTATAATAAAATATCTACGTCCCATGGAACGATATTTAGAACACGATATTTATGACAGATGTTATATCACATTCTGAAATACAACCTTATATTGTTCTGCCATATATAGTGCTATGATCGCAGTACCCCGACCCGCCAATAGATAAATGTGTACACCAATATTTATGTGGTAAAGAGACAGGCAAACATTGACCATAGTACCTATGATATATAAATTGACAGCACTGTACTATGTTAATTTCCAGGGGCGTAACAAAGGCCCCCGCAGCCCACGCAGTGCGGGGGGGCCCAGCGCTCCAGGGGGGCCCTCAACACTGATTTCACAGTGCTATTAAATATAACGTTTGGGGCCCCATTAGGAGTGACTGGAGCAACCGGGTCCCTAGGCCTTTAGCCAATAGACTTCGAATTGTACACAGAGCTGTGGGAGCTGTAGGCATCCTCTGTGCAGATTCCCTGCCTTTATACTTTTGCATAGGGGTGGGGCCAGGTAAAAAAACACTCCTCCAGCTGAAGTAAAATCCACACTGTCCAACCGCTGCCACCTGCCACCCTCACAACAGGCGAGAGAAAAATCTCTTCCCACATTTACCCTGTACTCTTCTTTTTGCTTGTTACTCCCCGCCTATAGGTGTGGAATCCCGCCTATAGGTGTGGAAATACATGCTGTAATAGGAGATTCCACAAACTAATATTCCAAGAACTTCTAACAGTGCCCCTAGTGTGCAGGGAATGCTCCAGTTGTGTTCTCCTGGGCCGTCTTGTAGGAAGACTGGGTTAGGCTCTCCCTTCCTTGGGGGTGTTGATGACTCTGCCAAATTAATGCTTTCCTTGTCAAAGGTTTACGCGAGGTTTGTGGTGGAAGTTGGCGACTGAGCGGGTGTAGGAGTTGGCAGGTGGTTGAAGGTTGGTGACAAGAGAGGTGGTACCAGGTCAGTTGGGGGGGCGGAGATTAGTGGGGTTTTGAAGTCCAGTGGCTTTTGTCATTGCTTGAAAATACCACTGATCCAGCGTTTTTTAGGAAGTTGAAATTGGTATAGATTTTGGGCTGATTTGGGCAGACTGCTTGCTTAGTGTCTGTGTGGTCCCAGTTGTCCCTTGATGTCCGATTGTTTCTGCTTGATTCAGAAAGTCTATTAGGGGGATCTTCATTTGTGTGGGACTTTGACTTAGTTTTGGCTATTTCTTCATTTGTTTTTTTTGCCTTGGCAGGGGTGCTGTTTCTCTGTTTTCGTTGCCTAGCTTTTTAGGTTTCGACCTGGCGAAAAGCTGCGCCGCGCAGCTTTTTCGGCGCAGGTCGAAATCTTTTGAGTTACACTGTACACTTTAGTTCAGCCTCTCTCTTCCATTGGCTAGCTCCATAAATGGAGGCTAGCCATTGGAAGAGAGAACTGTCCGTCATTTCCCGAGGCGATTGGTGGGCGTTCCCGACGATTCTTTCCCTCTCCACCCTTTTCGCATCGTCATCGCCGCCGTGGGCGGGGCTTATTTTTTTTTGGCGTCCAGGTTTGTTTTGGCCATTCGGCGGCCGACCGCAAATGGAGGAAGCCTTCCCGACCCCCCTCCCGCTGTCCGTTCCCGCCCCCTCCGTCCGTGTGCTTCATGTTTTTCTGCCTCCCCAACCCCCCTCCCGCTGTCCGTTCCCGCCCCCCTGTCCGTGTGCTTCATGTTTTTCTGCCTTCCCGCCCCCCCTCCCGCTGTCCGTTCCCGCCCCCCCTGTCCTTGTGTTTCATGTTTTTCTGCCTTCCCGCCCCCCTCCCGCTGTCCGTTCCCGCCCCCCCTGTCCATGTGCTTCATGTTTTTCTGCCTTCCCGCCCCGCTCCTGCTGTCCGTTCCCGCCCCCCCTTGTCCGTGTGCTTCATGTTTTTCTGCCTTCCCGACCCCCCTCCTGCTGTCCGTTCCCGCAGTCCAGGTGAGTGCCCGTTCCCGCCCCCCACCTCTGAAGCATGCGGCAGAGCCGTATGGGGCTGCCCCCAAGTGTGTGTTGAAGGCTGCTTGAAAGCATCCGTCTTTCATGTCTGAAGTTAACAGCTAAGAAAAATGCAGGAGCGCCGTAAGGCCAAGCCCCCAAGTGTTTGCAGACGAGTGCCATTTGTATGCCTTTATACCATAACATGTACGACTAAAACGCATGTATTGCAAACAAAATGCAGAATTTTAAATACCTAAAATGATTGCAGTGTTTATTACAGTAGCGCCGAAATTGTAATTACAAGCGAATCTAAGGGACCTCGTCCAAGAACGTCCCCCCGAACTGTGATTCTAAACGCATATTAAAACCACTGGAAGCCCTGACCTACATCTACAGCTAATTCTAGCCCTAGCGCTGGCCCTGAGCCCACTACTAACACCAGGACCACCCATCGCAGCGCACAGCAAAACAGTATCACCGTCACTCTTAGAATTGTACAGATTTGTTAAAAGTTCATTAAAGTAAGAAAAATATTGTATTGTAATGGCATTTATATAGCGCTTACTACCCCTGACGAGGCGGCAAAGCGCTTTTTCTGCGGGAGCCCGCTACTCCGATAACCATAGAGGATTAGTGTTGAATTAGTAAATAACGTTTTTAAGATTCAACGTTGTAGTTTCTGAAGTTTTAAAGTCTATTAAATAAATATTTTACATTCGTTTTCAAGATTAAATATTTCAACATTGAAGTATTTTAATCGTACATTCTGGATTTCTGTTTTTATGTGTTTTATTGGATTCATAGCTGCGGCAAGCCATCGAAGAATGTATTTGCCCCGTGTGCATTTCTTTTCCCGTGTGCATTCATTGCTTGGCCCCTCTCCTGAGGCTGTCAGCTGACTGGTGCTGCGTTAAAGGCTGTTTTGGGGAAATGGGCAGCAGGTCAGAGACACCACATCTTTCAGGAGAATTCAACATCTTACGGGTATCTTATCAATGGGATATGACCAGGCCAATACATTTTATAGAACGTTAGGAAAGAGAAGCAGGGAGCCATTGACTTCAGAGAGGCAGGGGTCTAGGTTCACGAGCCGACAAAGCCTCTCATTACTGAAGTGAAAGATCACACTAACTTTCAAGCGCCCTTATTAACCGTCCAAGCCTAGCATCCTTGGAGTACATAGACCTGTATATTTTTATTTACTTTTGTTGTTTGTTTTTTTAATTATAAAAGCACGCTCCACCACAAAGTACCAAGTGCCCTGTCCATTTGTACACCAAAATACATGGTATTGCATAGAACAAAAATATTATAGCATCAATAACTGTCAAATCGTTCTCTTGCTGTACATCGTCCTAGAGCGGAGTATAAATGAGAATAGGTAGTACATGAATGTGCACGGTGAGCCAGTAAGAGGCGGGGAGAAGGGGAAGAAAGAGGATGAGTGGAGTGTTTTTCTGCCTCCCCGACCCCCTCCCGCTGTCCGTTCCCGCCCCCCCTGTCCGTGTGCTTCATGTTTTTCTGCCTTCCCGACCCCCCTCCCGCTGTCCGTTCCCGCCCCCCCCCTGTCCATGTGCTTCATGTTTTTCTGCCTTCCCGACCCCCCTCCCGCTGTCCGTTCCCGCAGTCCAGGTGAGTGCCCGGTGGTCTATGTGGGAAGTGTTGGGATGTTGTGAAAGATGTTCAGAGATACAAACGTGGCTGTGCTTAGTCAGGGATTGAAGCAATACCAAAAGCTCAAACTTTAACAAAGTCGAAACCATTGCATTGTAAATGCTTGTTCCTTTTTGCTGCCAGTAAATGTTCACCCCTGGTCTTTCCTGATCTCATGATTAGGTGCAGTCCTGTCTGCTGGAGTTCGGAGATTTGGGAGACCCTGTGCCTTGTGACAGATACTTAGATGGGGGTTGTGGTTTATGTACGGTGGGTCTTTTCACCCTGTTGAGCTTGGTATCTACCTATTGTCGCGGGTGGGAGAGTTACTGCTTTCTTTTGCTGTTGGGCCTCTTCACAGGTCGGGTGGGTCTGCTATTATTATGGCATAAGCTTAGCCTTGTAGTTTAATGCAAGGGGTCGGTTCAAAAGTGCCGTTGTACCCCCTCTACAAGAGCTGCCAGCAGTGGTGGTAGAGGGGGGGGTTCACGAGCGCACTATTTTGTCTTGTTTAGGTTCTTTTCACTTGAGCCGGGATTTGTCAAGGGGCCTCCATGGAAGTCAAGGACCTACTGGGGATCCTGGTTGTGTGCTCCGTTGAGTTTGGCATTGGAGTGCTGTAAGTGCTAAACTATTTGAGGAAGGTGGCTAGAGCAACATGCAGTAGCAGTGGAGGGTAGGTAGATCCAGTTCTCAAGCTGCACCCGACCAATCAGGCCGCTTCCGAGGGCCGGGCTGTCCGCTACAGTAGCTCCTGCTACTTTTCCACCTTGTCTAGCTAACAGAACCTGAGGGGAAATGATGCAGTCCCACGTGATGCTGGGTGCAGGAACTGCAGGAGCCCCTGCCCCAAGTCTGGCGGCTTACAGCCTGCAGGCACTGGTGCTGTAAAGCTGTAGTGAGCGTGTTGAAAACACAGCTGTGAAGACAATTCTTTAAATGGGCCGGTACTGTGCACTTGTTTTTTAGGTCTCGCCTGTCGATGCGCATGCGCATCGAGCAAGGCGAGAGTATTGCGAGTTATCCACTCTTTATCTGCACTGCAAGGAATCGTGGCGATTCCTTGCAGTGCCCGTGACTTTTAAGGTCAATGCGCATGCGCATTAAGCTTATGCGCATGCGCATTGACCTTAAAAGTCACGGGCGCGTGCATGTCCGTCTTCCCGCCGTCTCGCATTTCCCCTGTCGCACTTCTCCTCCCCCCTCCCCTCTCTTCCCTCCAGCTTGTTTTTTAGGGCTCGCCTGCTGATGCGCTTCAGCGCATAGCTGGCGAAGCTCTATAGGGGCTTATCCAGTGTTTATCCACTGGCGATTCCACTGGCGATTCCTTCAAGTGCATGTGCTTTTTAGGTCATTGCGCTTGCGCAAGCCCTAAAAAGCGCGTGCACAATGCCACCAGCCGCCTGCCTGCCTGCCTCGCATTACCACATCAAAGGCAGCCCTCCGAGCGCATTTCTCACCCCCTAATTATTCACGGCCGGCCGGCAGGCACATCAAAGGCTGCTGCTGCCGTGACTCGCATTTCTCCTCCCTCCTCCCCTATCACTGCCCAGGCCGGCCGTACTTTCTCTTTACAAGGGCGCCCATTCCTGAATCACTTGAAATCTCTCCACATTATTTGCATTTTGTTAATTAAAAAAATTAACTTCAACACAGCGTTGCACATTTTTCTCGACTTCGGAAGGATGAGTCCCAATCTCATTTGTACAAAGTGTTGTAATGGGATTATTGGGAAGTTAGAGAAACGTGCTCACAAGTTACATTTTTATGCAAATCATCTGAGTAAATAAACAATAGCATGGTGCCGTTTGCGTCCTTGACTTGATCTGGTTTTTATTTTTATTTTGCTATTATTCTCACAAAGGCTAAGAAGGTCTGCCTACTTTAGTATTAAGTGCTATACGTCGCATAAGCAACAGCTAACCATTCACTCACCCACGCAACGCCACTCACCCATGCAACGCCACTCACCCACGCAACGCCACTCACCCACGCAACGCCACTCACCCACGCAACGCCACTCACCCACGCAACGCCACTCACCCACGCAACACCACTCACACACGCAACGCCACTCACACACGCAACGCCACTCACACACGCAACGCCACTCACACACGCAACGCCACACACACACGCAACGCCACACACACATGCAACGCCACACACACATGCAACGCCACACACACATGCAACGCCACACACACATGCAACGCCACACACACATGCAACGCCACTCACACATGCAACGCCACTCACACATGCAACGCCACTCAACCACGCAACGCCACTCACACACGCAACGCCACTCAACCACGCAACGCCACTCACCCACGCAACGCCACTCAGCCACGCAACGCCACTCAGCCACGCAACGCCACTCAGCCACGCAACGCCACTCAGCCACGCAACGCCACTCAGCCACGCAACGCCACTCAGCCACGCAACGCCACTCACACACGCAACGCCACTCACACACGCAACGCCACTCACACACGCAACGCCACACACACACGCAACGCCACACACACACGCAACGCCACACACACACGCAACGCCACACACACACGCAACGCCACACACACATGCAACGCCACACACACATGCAACGCCACTCACACATGCAACGCCACTCACACACGCAACGCCACTCACCCACGCAACGCCACTCACCCACGCAACGCCACTCACCCACGCAACGCCACTCACCCACGCAACGCCACTCACCCACGCAACGCCACTCACCCACGCAACGCCACTCACCCACGCAATGCCACTCACCCACGCAACGCCACTCACCCACGCAACGCCACTCAGCCACGCAACGCCACACACACACGCAACGCCACACACACACGCAACGCCACACACACACGCAACGCCACACACACGCAACGCCACACACACGCAACGCCACTCACACACGCAACGCCACTCACACACGCAACGCCACTCACACACGCAACGCCACTCACCCACGCAACGCCACTCACCCACGCAACGCCACTCACCCACGCAACGCCACTCACCCACGCAACGCCACTCACCCACGCAACGCCACTCACCCACGCAACGCCACTCACCCACGCAACGCCACTCACCCACGCAACGCCACTCACCCACGCAACGCCACTCACCCACGCAACGCCACACACCCACGCAACGCCACTCACCCACGCAACGCCACTCACCCACGCAACGGCACTCACCCACGCAACGCCACTCACCCACGCAACGCCACTCACCCACGCAACGCCGCTCACCCACGCAACGCCGCTCACCCACGCAACGCCGCTCACCCACGCAACGCCGCTCAGCCACGCAACGCCGCTCATCCACGCAACGCCGCTCATCCACGCAACGCCGCTCATCCACGCAACGCCGCTCATCCACGCAACGCCACTCACCCACGCAACGCCACTCACCCACGCAACGCCACTCATCCACGCAACGCCACTCATCCACGCAACGCCACTCATCTATATGCAAAACGAAAAATGTCAAACTCTTCTATTGCGAGACCTATTGCATTTTCAATGCTTGTTTCCATTTAAAGCACTGTGTGAAGATGAGGGAAAAGGGGAGTGGCTGGAGCAGCTGACAGTGCAGGGGGCAACCCACTGGTGACAAGCCGCACCTGCCTAATGCTGGCCGCTTCTGTCCTTGGTGGGTTGGTTCCCCATGAGCCTAGCCTGGCTGCCTTACCATTGATGCCACCCTCCGTTCTCCAGTTGCCGCAGGTTCTGTAGATGCTGCGGTTGGTGCTGCGTCTAGCTGCTCCGATGAGCAATTTATGGGAGTAAGGAGAGGGCAGCTGGGCCAGCTGTTTTTGCAGGCGTGTGCTGATCCTCCTTTGACTGCTATACCTTCAGCCCGTTCGACCTGCCACAGTGGTGCAGCTCCAACCTGCTCTGACTCACTCTGCTCATCTCCGACCGCTGCTTTCCTGCACACCTGTGAGCCATGCCTCTCGCGTCTCGCATCTCTCAGGAGGACAGGTCTCCTCAACCATGAACTGAAGCCCTGCGAGCTCTGCTTCACTACTCTCACTGGGAGCTACCGTCGCCTCTCTTATGTGTGCCTAACTTTGCTCTGGGAGCTAGCGAGCAGCAGCCTCTCCACTGAGCCCTGAAGCTGTAATTTCTCCCCTCAATCCTTCTGGCACAGTCCTCTCCAGTGCCACTGGATGCTTCTGTCTCGGATTCTCTTGTGCAGAGATCCTGGGTGAAGGCAGACCCCAGGAGGAGATATTCAGCAAGACACTAAGTTACACAATATGTAACCAAGAAGTTTGGGTTAAAATTTTGGCTTCTTCACTTGACCAAATTGTGTGAATCTGTTCAAATCCCTTTCTTTCACGTTTCTTTATTTTAATTGAACATCAAATCTGACCCCCACCTTAAAGAAATTCAGTTTATTGTTTGGTACATAAATCTCACTTACATATGGTTTAATAGCCTTGCCTCACATACAACAACAACATAAGTCATATATTCAGTGACCATGACAATCTGGCAACTTTTAGTTGGCTCAATTTGTGTAATTATGTGAAGGGGATAAATATTGAGGCCAAGTGTGCAGCAATATGATTAAGGCTCCCTGTTTTCCATTTTTATTGATTTTCACAGATAAAACCAGAAAAGACCTCTTTATTTTCCTGACTGTATTTATTTTTAAATGTGGATAACAATGGAACTTGGGTTGCTTTTTGAATAAAAGGTGTAAGTTTTGGCTGCCAGGCCAATAGCTACGTGGTATGATAAGTAAGGGGTAAAAAAACAGAAAGATACTTACAGAGGTTTAAACAGCGGTTGATAGGCACAAAATTGGTACTAAAACTTGCATGTTTTCATATATGTTCATTGATTTATCATCTGTGGGTGTTCATATCATTGGAACTTGTCAGGACTTCAAGCATGAGTGCACATTTATTGGTCAAATAAATATGGAAATATGCTATTTTAAGATTCATTTTTTCACAAAATTCTAAACACTTCCACTGACACCCTCTCAAAATGTAAATCAGTTCCTGAAGTTTGGAGCACCAGTCCATTGCTGCTCTCCATCCGTCAAATGGTGGTGGAGAAGGGTAGTGTCAGTGTTTGGCAATATCTTTGGTGGCAAGAATTGTCCGTATCCCTACGAGGATGCGATCTGTCCTCGAAATGCCACTCTCGGGAAGGGCTCTATTGATTCCCAAATCTCCCTAGAATTATGTGTGAGCACCCCTCCAGCATCTCTCAATATAACTGGACATTCCAATGTCATGTGATAGATGTGAGCTTCCATGCCCAGTCAGCGGCTACAGGTCAGAGCGGCCAATATGCCAGCCCGCCACAGCCGTAGTCTGGAGAGAATTACCACAACTCTAGCGGAAGTACATGCATCCCCTCAGTCCAGTCCATCCAGGGGTCTCACCCATTTTTCCCATCTAGTTTTTAGCTCTCCAAGGGGGCTTGGGGTACTGGTGACTAGGGTTTTCATTTTTGGGGGAGATGCCTCCTTTCCCTGTAGGCCCAATTAAGAGGCGAGCTTCTGGGGAGTTGTAGTTGGGCACAATGGTAAGGATCTTGCAGCGAGAATAAAGAGCATGTCTCAATTGTAGGTAGAGGAAAAATTGTTATTTGTGTAATGAGTCTTCCTCTTGGAAGGTTTGGGTGACACAACTTCCTCCTGGTGATCCCCATAAGCAAACCTGGAAGGTTAAGGCACAAAGGGATAAGATATATGTGGCTATTAAATAATAGCGAATATACTAAGCCCTGAAGAAGTCTCCTGTAAAGAGACAAAACGCATTGGCTACAGTGTGAAAATCAATGTCAAAAAGATTTGAATAATGAAATTTCTGTGAACAAGAAATACACGTGAATGGAATTTATACATCCTGTGACTTAAATTTCTACATATGATATATATGTACAAAATAACAAATTGTGTGTGCTGATCATTTGCGAGTGAAGGTATCAATAGTATATCACCGTATCTCGATCACATGATTCTGGCTATGGGTATACCTCCTGGCAACCACACCAAAAAAGAGTTACTGGATGGCAGACGAGATTTCACATCCCGTACAGGAAATAATGAAATTCACATTACGGCCTTTGGAAACTGCCCTCATGTGACAAAACCATCTGGCCTCAGTTTGTCTCAATATCAGTTCCCTATTACCACCCCTTTCTCCACTGATTACTTGTGCAATCGCATGGAACCAAATGCTTTTCTTCCTCAGCCTCTTTGCTTAAATTACAGATTATTGAAAGTTGTGAAGCCCAGTATTACAGGCGTATGTCAGCCATATCCATTCCTCCATCGTATGGATACTGGACACATTTTCTGAGAGCTATCCTGGGTGGTTGGTTTGGCCAAAGGAAGGAGCGGAGTTTAGCAGATAATTTTTTATACCGGACCTGTGGTATCAGCAGGGGGAAGTTATGTATTATGTAGAGTATGGGTGGTAGCATGGTCATTTTGAACAGTGCAACTTTACCGAGGACTTTTTAGGAGCAATTTGGACCATGTGATGAGGCCATCTGTCAGCTTAGAAATCAGGAGGGCTAGGTTCTAATGCTATGTGCACTCCCAGATAATGGAAGCTCAGTCAATGGACCGGCAGCTGTCTCTGCCAGTCCACCATGCTAATATCTCCCTTCAAATGTACTAGTAGAGATTTAGACCAATGGGCTTCCGGGCCAAACGCCTCCCCATAGAGAGTCAAAATTTGAAGCAGGCGAGGAACCCTCAGGGCGCGGCAGGCCACGAACAGGATATCATTCGCATAGAGTGCTATTTGGTCCTCCGTAGCTATTCCCCCGTCAAAGTCCCAGACCTTGGTGTTGCATCTCACTCATGTTTACAACGGCATGATGACCAGGGTAAACAATAGGGGAGACTATAGGCATCCTTGGCGGGTGCCTCTTTTGTTTGAAAAGGGGTCTGAGAGGGTGCTATTGACTTGGACCTGCAGGTGGGTGTACAGGCCCTGAATGTATGAACGAAATTTCGGACTGATACCCATCTTTATAAGCACCTCTTCTATAAAGGACCAATCTGCTGGGTCAAAGGTCCTTTAGAAGTCGATTAACATCAATGCAGTAGGGTCATTCAAATCTGCGAGGTGAGCTGGTGCCATCTGGACCCTTCGGATGCAATGTCTTGTGCTTCGGTGGGGGATGAACCTGTATTGATCTGGGTGGACCAACATTGTGGTAGTAAAGGGGAGAGCCTGTTAGCCAGTGCCTTGGCGTAAGTCTTGAGTTCTGCAATAATCAGGGATATGGGCCAATAAGACTTGCACTGGTCAGGGGGATGGCCCAGTTTATGCAGGACTGCGATGGTGGCTACATCCAGTTCCAAGGAGAACTGCCCTTTGGAGATTACCTCTTGGCATATATTAGAAGTGGTGGTAACAGGTGTGTTGCGAATCGTAGATTATATTCCACCATGTAACAGTCAGGTCCCAGGGTTTTCCCAGTGTTCAGACCTTGCAGAGCAAGCAGGATTTCATCTGGGTATAGAGTCTGCTTGAGTAGGCTAAATATCCAACTCGCTTTCCCCAAAGACTGCCAAACCCTAACTTCCCTCCTGAATCATCTGTCGCCACACCCACCAAATTAGGTGTATGTCCAGGATGAGCCTCTCAAACTGTACAGTAACAGCTTGGAAACAGCGGTGCTGACTGTTGAACCTTATTAAAAGCAATTATCAGCTGTCTGCCCCAGGCTGAAGTTAAATTAAAGGGCCGGTACAGGGTGCCGATCTCCTGGGCGTTACAGTAGTAGTCATGGTCTGTTTTTGACCAGACGGGGCCTCGTCTGAGGGCACTTGCATCTTGGACCATAAACAATTATGCCTTTGGGGTGACCTATGGTCCCTTTGGTCCTCCATACTTCCGGGGCATGACTGGACATTGGTAGAGCCCCAAGGGACGGTCTGATTGTGTTGAAAGTGCCATTGTTTAGCCACCCAGTCACAGGGACCTCCAGAGTGTCAAAGAAGAACGATTTTATAGGAATATTTTAAGTTTCACCGGAGACAGGAGTACATATTGAACTGTAAGCTCTCTGAGCTTTTGCTAGGCCTTCTCATACGATGTCCATTGTTGCTGCATTTGGCGCGTGTAATGTGGGAAGATCATTGTGCGGTGGGAGCAGAAGACCAATTCCTGCAGTCAGAGTGATTCCCTGCGTGATTGTGTCTCTATCTCTGTAATTAAGGATTTAGGCTATGAGGGGGGTACTGTGGTGCGCTGGGGAAGGCCTTTGCGCTAGGGGCCTGTGGGCACGTTTAGCCACGGAACAGCTAGACAAGGGACCTGCAAGCATCCAGGATTTGATCCAACGCTTAAGGAAGGTCAACAGAGTTGTTCCTTCGTTGCCCTCGGGGAACCCCACTAAGCAGAGGCACCAGTGCCTCGCTCTATTTTCGGTGCCCTCTAAGGTCTTTTGAGTGTGTTGAGAGGTGAGAGACTGGATTTGTGTTCTTTTACTGTCTTCAAGCTCCAAGATGCGACCCTCTGCTTTGGTGACCAGTTCCGTCACTTCTCATAGGGAGAGACACTGTTTACTACGAATGTGCTACAAAGCATTCCATTACAACGACCGCGTTGTTTCAGCGCGGACCATAACATCACAAGTCATTTCTACGACTTGCTGTAGGGGGTGCACTGGTGTTAGATTTACAATACAACACCTTCCCTACTGTTGCACAAACTGGAGTAGGAATAGTAAATAATACTATTCCTAAGTCCACCTTGCCCCCTACAACAAGTCGTTTAAACGACTTACAATGTAATGGTTTGCGTTGAAACAACAGTAATTGTCACGACTGCATTGTAATGGAATGCGTGAAAAGTACATCCGTAGTATAGAAACATATTCCTCATAAGTCCTGGCGAAGCAGGGAGACCTCATTCCCCACCTCTCCGTCTTTAGATTCAAGAGCAGCGTGCAAGACCCTGATGACTTGCAGGATAGTGCTAGCCTCCACATCGCTGGGGGATTGGGTGGGCCCCCGGTCTCTCCCATGGCCCCCGCCAAGGCCTGATGTTGAGCAATGAATTTATAAATCTTGCTTTGCGTGTGCGGAGTCCCAGGATTGTCAAAACCTATGAGTGGGGCCCAGCAGCCAAGCAGTAGATCAGCGGACAGTCAGAATAGCATAGACAAGGAGCTAGCCGTTGTTCCCTCCACCGGTAATGGTTCCTGTTGGGGCCCCCGACGTGCTTGCATCACTGATCCGGCCTGGCATGCAGCACAAGCAGCTGGGGTGGTGGTGAAGGCGTGGCCCTCAGAGGGCACAACGCAGAAGCAGCAGGGGCCCATGGCACTCATGAGCATGTCGAACATTCCATGTTTATGGGACACTCACAGGGCTGGCGTCCTCTTCTCAGTGGGGGGCTGTGTAGAGAAGGATAGATGGAGGACGGGGGAAAACTCAAAACGGGCAGGGCCTGAGGCTGACAGGAGGTTCCCGCCTCAGGCCACAGGGATGCGGGGTCCGCAGTTCGACTGTGACACCAGTCCAAATGGGTCCACAGGTCGAGAAATTGTGAGGGCATTTGCATCGGAGCGGGAGCAGTGCCGGAACACCGATGGCCCTGCATCTCCAAGAATTCAGGCCTCCTGCTTCAAGCCCTGCCCCCGGGCACCGGGCCACCGGAACATCAGCACCCTCCCACCCTCTCTTCTGGCAGGAGCGAGGAAGGAGGACCAGAACAGGGAAGGCCCATGCACCATGCCTGGAAGCGGGGATGGTCCCTTTGGCCAAAGCACCCAGCCTTTCTAGAGCTATTCCATCTACACAGCAATATCTACAGAGCACCTCTCTTGCAAATCATTCAGGTTCCAATTTGGAATAAATCACCCGGCAAATTCCAGGAACCAAACTTGAACAACACATGAACAGGCTCGTTTTTGCTGTTGTATACTCAGAGGAAACTCTGTGCCATCTTCTCCAAACCACATGACAAGGCCCACTTCAAAGACCAGATATCCTCCATAATAATAATAATAATCCACATGTATATAGCGCACAATCACCCGTTAGGGTCTCTAGGCGCTGGGGGCCGTCGGGAAGATTAAGCAAGCTATTGCCCAGAGTCACATGGTGCTGGGCTAATCTGCCGCCGGAGCCGGGGATCGAACCCTGATCCCCAGATTCCAGCGTCAGTCGCCCTGGCCGCGGCCACACCTCTCCATGAACATACTGAGTGCCTCACAACAGGAGCCCTCATCACTTGAGTCCTAGATTCACAGTAATTAGAGACGAGATACCAAGGCTGGAATAACGATTTTGGCAGGTATATTTCCTCCCTCAAATACCGAGCATCACAAGTTTCCGAGCCCTGGAATGAGAAATAACATGCAGGAGCCAACCTTAAAGAGTCCCAACGCCACCGCGGTTCCTGTTCCCGGGCCGTTTCATTGCATATTTGGATTAAGTTGCAATTAAATGGGACAGTATACTTAATTTGTAATTGTAGCATTTACTCCATAGTGGCTAGTTGTACACTGAACCCTCTGCCATTGTGAGGGCCAGAAGATAATAAGGATATAAGACCAGATGAGGGTCAAGGACGACCATGATCTGTAGAATGAATCCAACAGTGGCGTTCTTGCTTTTATAAGCATCTAGGGGGCATATCTACAACATGGGAAAAAGTGACGTACCAGCGGCGCAAGGGGCTTGTAAATAACCAATTTAAACACTGAATTAGTAGAAATCCATAAGAACACTTTTATTCTTTAATCATGCTTTCAAAAGTGACCAATTTTGGGGCGACCCTAGCCACTAAGAATGCACAGTACCAAAACAAATTCTTACATGCTATGCCTCACTACCTAAACTTAGGTTGTTATATGAGTCTTCACTTCTTTCTGACGTAATAAAAAGCACACAATTCACTGACTGCTATAAACCAATTAAGGCCTGTTAATTAAGGTAGGTTAAAGTGCTAGCCACACGAGGGCCTAATTTATGAGGAATTGGCATTGGGCAGCCCCGTAAGACTTCTTGCTATACTGCTCTACGCCAATGTGAAAAGGCAGGAATGCACCATATTTATAAAATATGGTGCATTCCTGTCCTTTCCCACTGTGCTGGTGCACAATTTGCTTCCTAGCACCAAAGTAGACACTCTTGCTCCATGGAGCAAGGGTCCCTTTGCTGCAGGCAGTATAGTTTTTGTTTTGTTATGTAATTATATATTTATAACGCTCACAAATACTCAGGAGTGTCCCGGCGCAGAAGCCAGTGGGAGGAGATGGAAGGCCGAAGAACGCGGCTGGATGTTAATTGAAGAGCAAGGTTTTTAACTGCTTTTTAAACAGCCTAAGGTCTTGGGTGATGAGCAAATTCATAGGGAAGGACATTCCAGGCTTTGGCCGCCCTGAAAGAGAGGGAGCTGCCCCCCGTTCTAGCGAGGCGGTACCATGGAATAACGGCGAGGCATTGACCTGCGGAGCGTAGATGTCTATAAGGCACATAGAAATCAATTTGTCTACTGAGGTAGGGGGGCCCCGATTTATACAAAGGCACCATGGGCTAGAGTGCGCGCCTTGAATAGGACATGCTGTCCCACTGGGAGCCAATGCAGATCCCGGAGATGTTCTCTAGTACTGGACCTACCCGGAACGCCCAACAGCGCTCTTGCTGCTGCATTCTGAATGGTCTGTAACTTTTTTAGCTGATAACCAGGAAGCTGACATATAAGGCATTGGCGTAATCTATTCGCGACAGAAAGAGAGCGTGAGTCACCGTTTTTTTTTATGATCTGGGCAGCAATGGCAGGAATTTCCGAAGTAATTTCAGTGTGCCAAAGCACACACCGGCCAATTTTTTTATCTGTGGTGAGAATCGGAGGTCCTCACTGAACCAGAACCCTAGATTCTTCACAGGGCTCCCCGTTAACTTTGGCATCGGGTAGCCCGTAGGCCAAAGGTCATCCCTGAAATATGGAGCGAAAGACCCATAAAGGAGGACCTCGGACTCGTCCTGCACACAAAAAATCCAGAGAGGCGTTTTTCTCTTTCTATGTGTGCTGCAGAATTGAGTACACATGAAAAGAGGAAAGAAGGCGGAGAAATAAAAATATTTCTCACCCTTATGTCTGGTCTGTGGAGGCGTAAGGTTTTGGTGCTGCTTCAGGTTTACATAATTAAGTAAATCTGGGGCAGCGTCAAAATCCATGGATGCTGTGGGGGAAAACCCACCATAATGCCCATGAAACGCAGTGGCAGCTAGCATGTAAGGAGGGTGGTGGGTAAAAATAAAAGTAAAAATACGTGAAAAAAAAATTTCCACTTACATTCCTGAAGCGCCGTCCTCCTCGCTCCGGTCTTCTCCAAGCAGGCAGGCAAGCTCCAACGCGGGATCCAGGAAACTGCAGTAACCAATCCTGGTGCTGCTCTCATGCAGCACAAAAGTAGCCCCAGGAATGGAGGGAGCAGCCTCCTTCGGCCCTGCCGGGGACACTGGAGCCCTATGCTGTCTCTAACCCAGCTGCCTTACAAGGCTGAGTAAGAGAGGTTAAAAATGCGCATGTCTGGGTGGCCACTGCAAGACAGCCCGCCAAAAAGACATGCACACTTAAAGTGCCTGCCTGTCACTGCTACAGAAATCAGAAAGACCCCTCCCCACCCCCACTCCCCCCCCTCCCCCCACTCCCGTCCTGACACTCATCCTGGGTTTTGAAAAATAAAATGGTAATAAATTAACTTTATTACTATTTTATTTTTCCTTCTCAACGGTGGAGCTCTCCCTGATGGAACGCCTCCTTGATACAGAGTAATGCAAGGCAGAGACTTGCACTGCGTTGTCTTGCTCCATTTCTATGAGGGAATGCAAAACCACTAAGAGTGGGTTTGCGTCGCCTGAAATATAGGATTGAGAGGCTTACGCTGCGGGAGCATAAAAGTGACACTCCAGCGGCGCAAGCCTCCATAAATAAGCCCCCTGTTTACAATTTTAGTTGGTGGCTGACTCTGTCACGTTATGATATTGTTAGGTGCTCAATAATAAATATTATAATGATGATAAATATAACATTGCTTACTTTCCACTCTCTGCTCGATTGCATGCACTGCCCAAGTGGCACAAATTGTGTACCAGGGCATAAACGGGCCCTATTTGAGTACTTTAGGGTAGTGCTAGATAGCTCCAGTCCTTTTTGTGTCGGCCTGTGTAATTTTTCAGGAGCAAGAATCAATTTTATTATTTTGCCTGTATGAAAAAAAACATGTCCTTTACTTTTAATGCCAGAAAACAGTACTGACCACCAACATAATAGTTTTGCTATTTTGCCCATATCGACAAAATACACCTTTTAATTTCTGATGTCACAAAACAGAAATGACCACCACAAAAAAAATGAAAATATATATTAATGTGTTTAATAGCACCATGCAGGCTTATTATGCAATTCAATGTACATTAGCACCACTGGGGCATTTTACTGAAGTCTGTGCATGTGCACGTCACCCAGGTTTTTTTAAGCAATTTGGTCTATTTTAGCATTGATAATAAGTCAGTTTAAGGATTGCGGTCCCCAGAGCATCTGAGCCTCTTGCTTCACAGCTGTCTTCTACACGTACTACTTCCAGATGTTAGGGAAGATGAAAGTTAACAGTGGTTATGCGGCTGACAGTGTTTCAAACAATACATTTAAAGAAGAAAAAAAAACATAATTCACCCTGATGTATATAGTTGAACGTGCAGAAGGCGGGTCACCTCCTGGCTCCCCCCCTGGTGCTGTCTGATGTGAGCCTTCCTGTCGGGAGGATAAACACAGAGGCATACCACTCCATATTTGTAAATTTTCGTGGTTCCAGAGGGCGCGAGCCGCAGCCGCCCCTGCGCCGTTTGAGTTGCATTATCTTTGCACTCTGGGAGGAGGGCCAGTTGGGTCTGGCAATGTTGAAACTACGTCATACATCCATTATCTACAGTAAATATTCTGCAATGGAATTTTTTGCAAAGTATATTAAAGTCTATTTCTGGTATTGTGTTGAGCAGCTGCGCCAGTAACTGGAAAGTCAGCAGAAAACCTACTGGGGAAGTCCTAGAAAGGGAGAAGCTTGTTTGTTTGGACTTTGGTTTTTATGTGTTATACATGGTAGCTCACCAGGGGATGACTGTCATTAAACATTACTGTGGGCTTAATGCCAGGTCTTGCAGCTGCATCAAAGCCTCCAAGCTGATCCACAGCAGATTTGGGGCTGCTACACTAAATGTAAACACCACCCCTCCCTTGCTTCTCAGGAAGCCATGGGCTCCCTCAGGAGAATATGAATACACTAATGCTTTATTAGTGTGGCTAATGATAAATGTGTTGCTAAAGCTGAGATATGAATGACACCCAATATCTGAAGGTGCCTCCTTTCTAATGTTACCTATGAAAAAGCTGGCTGTCCACTTACCAGATACTCCTACATGACTCATAAATATAGTATGGATGCCTATAGATCATGTCTGGTTGCGCACTGGGTTGCCTATACGTAGGTTTAGCCTTGCACAGGGCTAGCACTCAACACATCATTAAAGCCCTTGCCCTCTCTCTAACTGTTCACTGATCCACTTCACTCAACGATTCAACCATAACCTTTTAAATAGCTTGTAAAGCCCATGCTATACAAATGCTGCTGTGATTCTCCTTCTTAAGAAGCTGACATTGGAACCAGCCCCTGCTCTTAACTCCCACCCTATCTGACTCATAGTCATTTTAACCAAAACTCTAAATTAACAGGGTACCTCTCCAGCCATAAAGTACTTAGTCGTGTCAATTACGATTTTTCTGTCTCGACTCATCCAAGACTGTTCTGAACAAAAGACCTTTGCCCGATACGTTCACTCCCCTTTAAAACTTTTGACACAGTCACCTTTCCTAAAATGGTGGCCATTGTTTCCTGTGTGGCTGGAGCAGCCATTATTTGGTGATATTCCTAACTTTGGGACGTTCCTATCTCTTGGGTCTCGTATAGCTTACCATCTGGCCCACCTCGGTTCATAGTCCCCTAAGACTTTGCCGCAGGTCGCCCTTCTCTTCTTTCTTTGCATCACTTCCTCAGCAAGATCATCTCAGCATTCAGATTCTCCTACTATGTATTCACCAATGATTTATAAATGGTCTTCTTCTTTTCAAAATCCTTACTTCCCCAATTTCGACCTCCAAGTCAAAATGCCATACTGTTTCACAGACATCTGCTACTTGATGGTCATTTGCTGTCCCTTGCTGAAATCTGGCAAAACTGAGATCACCTACTTGTCATTAACTAACCCCTCTCAAATATGTGCTCCAAGCCATTTTGTTTCTCCTTACATTCTCACCCAGGAGCTTAGGCATTCAAGTTTATCTTTGAATATTATTCCATGAAACAATCAGCACATTAATGGCATACATGCTATTAACTAAAACAGACCAGATCCTATATAAATATAATATGCTTACAATCCTCCAAGGACAATAAGTTCATCAATTTACAGTATCTCTTCCCTAAGATTCATCCTTCCAGTATTCAATGTCTAAGAAAATTCATTTTAGAAGAATATATTTCTTTCTTGATTCAAAGCAAAGAAAAGATACTATGAGATAGCAAAAATTCCAACTAGTGATATGACAGTTTTGCATAGTCAATAAGCAATCACATTTTGTTTAACCCAAATGATCTTCAATCAAGGTAACACGTATATTTTCCAATTTATTGTACAAAAGGGGCAAAAAAATAGGAAATGGACTTCAGTTTCACCAGCCTTTTTACAAGATGGACAGTGGCCATCCGAGATAATATTATCATTCCAAGACTGAGTGAGTTTTATTGCATACAAGATCAAAATAGTCTTCATATGTAAGTTACTCCTTGAAAATAAGATACTTTTACAGCCTACCCAAAAAGACCGAGAACAAAATTGATTGTTTCTAGTGAGCCAAATAATAAGATTTGGCTAGCGGGGCGGTTTGGGAATTAGGGCCTGATTTATATCTTAGCAAACGGGTTACTCCGTCACAACTGCGACGGATATCCCTTCCCCCAAAATATAAATCCTATTATTTCTTATGCGGTATATATTTCGACAAACGGAATAGCCATAACCGCTGTGACGGAGTGACGCGTCCGCCAAGATCTTAATCAGGTCCTGAATGTTTTCTGGTTTACTTCAAATCGAATTAAAGCCAGAGCTAGCTAGCCGAATATTTGCGAACAAACTTAAATCTTTCCAACTCGCCCAAACTTCTGATGGATAAAGCATCACATAGTGCATTTCTTTAGATCTTTTTTTATTAATCCAGAGTTGCACTCAATACAGCCCAGGTTTTAAAGACAAGAAAACATCATGTGGATATAAGCCCAATTTACAGTATAAACTGATATTAGACCTGCTTTTAGGAAGGCCAAGAAGAGATTTCAAAAACTTTTTTTCTGCTCTACACAGCTATTCAATGTTGTACCAATCCCAGACTTCATCCCATAACATATTGATGAGGGAGCCTGGGCTATGTAAACCAGAATGGAATGGGAAACAGCGCTACCTGCCATTTATTTTTGCAAAATGAATAACAGCCCTGATCTCTGAACCAATATTAAGTTCTTTTTAGATATCTGACTATCCTTCTTCCCTTTTGCACTTAATCTAACACTCAAATATTCAAAGAAGGAAATGCTTTCTATTGCCAGGTTAATATTAACAAGCTTCCCCCTGAAATTTTTAGGGGGTGAAGACCATAACTTTTCTCTTTGCTTAATTGATGATTAATCCCTGACTATTGCGGTAAATTTAGAAACGATCAAACAGATATTGTATCTCAACAGAGGTGCAAGATATTAACAGGGTGTCATCAGCAAATAATAGTCTAAAAGTATTTTCTAAGGCCACAACATGTGCATTATAAGTACAATATTTTAACCTGCTTACCACACTGTTAATGAAGAAGGTAAATAAGGTTGGAGCTAGGACTCAACCCTGCCTGATTTCCTGATTGACCTTGAAGGCCTTGATCATTTTGCCACCTATTTTTCAGTGGAGTCAGGCAAAGTTGTTTATGTGGAAAATGAATAATATGTTCAAAAAGTCAGCAGGGAGACCAAGGGAAGCCAATGCAGCCACAAGCGGTTTTGTGGAAAGTTATCAAAAACAGATCACTTTAACAAAAATAAAATCCAAGGATTCCGACCTTAGCTTAACATACTCCTTCATAATAGTAAACAGTTTGAAAACCAGGTCAACAGCACTAACATCCCTTCAGAAGGCAACTTTTCATGGGAAAAATCCAAGCATTCCTGGATTCCTGGGGTGAACATACCTGCAGCCCCAGAGCAACGTGGCTGTTGGATGTCATTCACTTTGGCAATCCTATAAGTTTCAAGTGCCTCTGGCCTTTTGGCAAATGTTTACTTAGTAGAATTAAAGAGGTGTGATTAGTATCTAGGCATAAGGTGCTAGGATGCTTAAGTTGACTAAAAGTCCTTCTCCTGAATCTAGTTTCACAAAATTCCCACACATGACCCTCCACAAACTTGTAACAATTGTCTGACATGTGGTCAGAGCTATAAGAGAAAGTCCTTTTCTTTGAGTTTTCCAAGATGCGGAAGTCTATCTCAGTTGCGAGAACTCGTCAAGTGCACACACAGGCCGATCAGTTAAAAGGAGAGAGGCACCTCTCTCTACCGCTAGTGACATCTTGAACTGTTTTACTGCAGAGACACTACAAGTTTCTTACTTAGTATTTCTCACTTCTACACATTGTACCCCTAGACCACATGAGCTCCAAATTGCTATTTACATATGACTTAGCGAACATTAGACATAGGCTTTAAAAATGCCACAGTTGTTTGTTGTGACATGTGCATGCTGCATCTTGTCCCACAACAGATTAGGGATGCAGCAACAACCCTGAACCTATGTTTTAAAGTCTCTTTTGTGAGTAGTACAAGCCAACACTATGGACTACATATGAAATCAAGTGCATTGCGCTGATTTGGCAACAGTTTATTGTAGCCTTAGCTAAAAGTCCAATATGCCAGCTGGACTTAACTACTTACTGGCCATATTTTAGCAATCGTATCCCATGCATTGGAGATGTTTAAAGTGCGTCAAAACAATCAATACCAAGAATCCAAGTGCAACAATATTAATAATCACAATAGCGGGTTGGCCCTCCACTAAACTGTATTGTATGTGTAAAAGTAGCATAAGACGTTAGAGTACCTGAGAATGGAGAATAGATGCTCCATTTAAACTTTGAAAACAAAGTGAAGCTCCCGTTGTCAAAGATGTCACTCATAACCCCAAGGTGAAAAGCATCCCATTGATTCACAATTGTTTAAGTTATTTTTTGTATGTTGCCTACATTTCAGTGCCTCTTGCTCTCATTGGCTGTGAAAGGATAGATGAGTCATTGGGAGCCCTACATACCACGGCCTCATGTGTGCCCACTCTCGACTCCATATTATGCAGCGTGTCCTGCCACCCACCCACGCCACCCTCTTTTCTACCCCATACCCTCACCCAAATATAAAAACAAATAGTACCTGGCCTCCTGTTAGTCAAACCCCCACCACCGTCCACACCATGGTATCTGCTCTGCATGAGGTTGAGAGCTGGTGCAGTAACTACATGCTTTCTAAGAGCTATGTGAGTGCAGGTTTGAAATCATTGTCAGAGCGAGTCTGCAGAGACCTGCAGGGAATGGGGCTGATGGAGGCAGAGCGCTGAAGTCAGTCTGTGTAGACGTTTTGTACTCTGTTTACTTTTTATTTTACAAAAAAAAGATACGGATCACTCATGTATAATAGGAGGCATGCTTCATTTTAGGATTCATTCCTTCATCAGCAACAGTGTTGGAAAGGGGGTTCACCATGTGCTCCTTGACAAAGGAATATGTATGGTTGAGATAGGTGTGGGCAGGGGATCTAGAAGTCATTTACAGTTGCATTCCAGGTAGAACAAGACTTATTTATTGTGGTGTCCTAGGAGACGGCTAAAAACTAACCAAAAGTCAAGGGCTTGTAGGACCCTACATACTTTATAGAAAACATCAATATGTGTTGCCCTTAACAAGAGCATCAATGGGTTGGGGACATCCATCAGGACCTTGAGCCACCCATAGGCATTTCGTGAAAGGTCTACAAACATTATATTGCTAGACCTGTATGTACTTATTAATGATTCAGAAACAGCAATGTACTTCTTAATTGTTAAGTGGCAATTTGAAGAGCATACAGTTAGTAGGAGCAACCTTGATGTGCTCAGTTTGGCAAAGAAATGAGTACACCCATCATACCTCAGTAATTCTGTCTCTGCTTTCATTGGCCTCTACTCCTGTATCCACTTGACCGTGTAGCATCTTATCTATGGTGCAAAAATGTGTTTGTTGAGCAGCCAGCTAAGATGGCCGCAAAATAACGGAGCTCCGTGACTGAAGAGCCCTCTCGCCATAAATCTGTTAATTTATCCGCGATACTGCAATACATACTCAGTACTGCCTGCTAGAACTCCCTCTCCGGTGCGCAACGAGCCGACCCTGCCTCCGCTAGACGACGGATCCGAGGAGTTACAGCGAGGTGTGCCCTACGGCCTTTCTTCGCGCCTGAAGCCGGGGACTGAAGTGAGGAGCGGGCTCCGTCAGGCAAGTTCACCGCAACGTCGGTGGGCGTACGCACTGCACGGATGAGCCCCGGAGAAATACTCCCGCACACTACCTGAGATCCTGATCACTCCGGACCGGCATTCGACTGCCCAGTGCGGCCCCTGCGACAGGAATGCGCCAGCAGAGGCGGGGAAGCGCCGGCGACTGCGGGCCTGCAGAGGGAGACCTCCTACAGCCACTGCCGTTTACCGCGCCTGAACGTCCTTTACCCGCGCGGCTCTCCGAACAAAATACAGACTCGCAGGCCGTCATAGCACACCGGGCAATCCCGAAAAGGCACACCGGAGGGAACCAAGGAGCAGAACACGCACCAACCATCTGACCCGGCCGCCCCAAGGTCAAACTTTAAAGCTGGCAATACCCTGTCCAACTCTGCATCTCCCACACTGAATCGTAAGGCGGAGGGGCCCCAGCTTGGACAGTACAATCCACGGCAGCTCCTGCAATCAGTGACGCCAAACCACTCGCCTACAGAGCACGAACGTCCGGATCTGCACACACGGGACCCACTGCCCTACCAAATCATAGTACCAACTAAGGACACATCCTAAGCCTACTCCGTGACACGACATGAGTGGCAGGGGGACACGGGGACAACAGACATTGAAGCTGGACAAATTTGCTTACACCAAGGACCCACCGGACAATCCGAGAGGGGATGCACAGCGAACATCACCCCAGCCAGTCGGAGCCTCAAATGATGCTGATAAGGTCACCCTCCAGGACGTGATGGCGACCCTAAAAGTGATGCAATCCTCAATGGGCACCATATCGACGGACGTGTACCTGATAAGGGCGTACTTGGCCAAGATATCTGACCGACTCGGAGAAGTGGAAAAGACCACTACAGGATTAGTAGGGGACACGTCTGACCTACAACGTAGGGTCCTACAACTGGAGAAGGATAATACCACAATGAGGGCCAAACTGGACGATAAAGAAGGACGCTCTCGGTGCAATAACGTCCGCCTGATTGGTGTGCCGGAGACGGAGGGCGGTCCAGCCCTGGACCTCTAAATAGAGGACCTAATACAAAACCAGCTCAAACCCAGGGGACTGTCCAATTATTTCTCGGTGGAACGAGCCCACCGAGTACCCGGAGGACAGGCTAAACCGGGAGCTTCACCTCGCCCTATTTTGGCGCGCATCTTCAATTTCAGAGACCGGGACGCCATCTTACAGGCAGCTAGAACGCGCCCACCGCTCAAAATTGACAATTCCGAAATCAACTTTTATCCGGACTACACAGCAGCGGTGGCCCAACAAAGGAGGGGATTCACAGATGTGAAAAAAGAGATGCGGGCTCGTGAACTCAAATACTCGATGATATTCCCTGCAAAACTCTGCGTCGAATCGGAAGGGAAAACCTGGTTTTTTGAATCACCGCGAGACGCCCAGGATTGGCTAGAGGGCTGGAGACCGGCTAGAGGACCCAAGAATCGCGACCCCAGGCGGAATCTCAACAACGGAAGCTCACAGAGGACCGACGAAACCGAATAGACAGGGATAGACCCACTGCATACGCTGCAATGTACTCACCGCTCTGCACAGGGAATACGGAAGGATTGACTTTGTACTACGAACATGAGCACCGACAGCCTAAGGGACTGCCAACGGCTGCAGAACTGCCTGGTCAACCTCATACTTGTCGAACTTGGTAAGATTTGAATCGCAGGTGAGGGCCGTCATGCAGGTAAGAAACCATAATCTAAAAAGACATTGCATGACATTCCCAGAGAGAGGGACTCGAAACAGATCACAGAAGACTCACCCCCACGAACACTGCTCAAAAGTTGGGGCTTTAAGCACTCTGCTCAGTTGGGGAGGTGGACGGTTCTTTGTCCACCGGGCAGGGAGGCAGGGAGGGGGGCATGGGGTTTACACATGATGTTTTTGTTATGTTCTTGTTTTATGTTTATGGTTTGGATAGCTCACGCAAGTATGCATACTAAACTCAATTTGGTTATATTGCAACCATTTAGACACGATGCCTCAACCGAGGCCAGCCTGCAACGCACATTCATCACTCGCTCTAAACGTTTCATCCACTTCACGAAGCGATAGCCTGACACCCAGATTCCCCCCCCGGACATCGGCTTGCCATTGTCCTTGACACAACCATACTCCGTACCTCTACGGACACACCTGCATATTAGACGTTATGGAAGATACCGATTTACTGATTCCTAATTCCCACTCACATAACTTAACCCCCCCCTCGTTAACAGTTATCTCCTGGAATGTGAACGGACTGGGACATAAAATTAAACGGGGGCTGGTCCTACAATACTTAAAACGGAGGCCGCCCACGATAGTCCTTCTGCAAGAAACACACCTGACGGGTACAACTAGCCAGGCACTAAACCGATGGGGCTTCAAAATGGTCATACACGCTGAGTTTTCCTCCGGATCCCGAGGGGTCGGAATCCTCGTCAACAAGAATGCACCATTAATAGTCAAACACACTTGGGCAGACGACCAAGGACGCTTTGCGGCAGTCACATGTCAATGAGAAGGGCGGGATTACAACATTCTCACCGTATATGTCCCTCCATCACTACATCAAGGAACATTTCAGGATCTAGGGAAACTACTCCTGGAACTGCCGGAGGGGAACCTAATCATTGGGGGTGATTTTAATGCTGTACTTAATGCAACAATAGACCGCCAGCCTCCCCGGGAACAGTCTAGGCCATGCCGCCTCTTTAAAGAATTTCAAGACGCAATGGGGCTGGTGGATATGTGGAGGACTAAACACCCAACTGACCACTACTACACGTTCCACTCGGGAGCACACAACAGTCTCTCCCGAATAGACTATATACTGATACTGGCAATACCCCCTGAAATGATCCTCTCCATTGAACATCTCCCGAGAGGGATATCAGACCACTCCCCAGTACAGCTGGAATACACCACACAGCCAGCAAGGCGACAGAGAATCTACCCAATCTACCCAGGATACTTGAAAAATCACAAAATCGCTAAAGCCCTACACACTGCAACTACACACTACTTTGAAGAAAACTTATCATCAGTTGAATCCCCGTCCATCCTCTGGGAAGCATATAAAACGGTCATCAGAGGACAGGCCATCTCCACTATTACGAGACATAAACGGACCCAAAGGGAGACCATAGAAGCCTTAGAAGCTGCCGTACTCGCGGCAGAACTGGCTCACGCTACAGACCACACAGATGACACAGCACGAACACTCACCCTAACCTCGCGCGAATACAGGGCATACGCAGAAGACATGGCCAAACTTAGACACACTGACACCCTACATAGAATATATGAACTCGGAGATAAAACCGGGAAAATGTTAGCCTGGCTTGAGAAGAAAGACAGAGCGGACAGGTGGATAGCCCAGCTTACGCTCTCTGATGGTACGCACACTACCTCCCCCCAAAGCATAGTCGAGGAACTAGCCTCATATTATGAACAGGTATACACCGCCCGTAGCGGGGTGACAGAAGACGACAGTACAAGATTCCTACATGACATACCACTTATGACCCTATCTCAAGAGGACGCCCAAACCCTAGAGGATGACCTAACGGTAGAGGAACTGGGGAAGGCACTAGCAGCCCTACACACAGGCAAAGCAATGGGGCCGAACGGCCTACCGGTAGAACTATATAAAACAATGGCCCGGCAACTCCTCCCTAACATGCTCCCCATGTATAATGACTGCCTAGCACGAGGTATTTTAATGGGGGATCAGCGATTAGCCACTATTATCACTATTCATAAACCTGGCAAACCACCTGACCAAACATCTTCATATCGTCCGATATCACTAATGAACACAGACGCCAAAGTCTTGGCGAAACTATTGGCACTACGACTACAACCACACCTCACTACCTTAATTCACCCGGACCAATCGGGCTTCATGCCCGGTAGGAATACGTCGCTCAATCTGCGACGTCTTAATGGAGTGCTTCACCGTATCCCACTACTACGAGAAGACGCAGCCATCCTATCCTTAGACGCAAGCATGGCGTTCGACCTCGTGGAGTGGCCCTTTCTTTTTGCGGTGCTCCGGAAGATGGGCTTTGGCCCCAAATTCTGTAATTGAATTAAATTACTCTATACAGCCCCCTTAGCCCAGGTAGTTGCCAATGGCCACACTTCACGTACGATTACACTGGGCCGCGGTACACGACAAGGGTGCCCACTGTCCCCGCTCTTATTCGCGCTCATCTTAGAACCGCTAGCGGTGATAATACGCACAGAACCACTGATCCGTGGGATCAAGTGAGAGCCAGACTGGGAAGACCGTATATCCCTATACGCCGATGACGTACTGATTTACTTAATGTCCCCAACTACATCCCTGATCACCCTACTAGCCGTCCTTGAGAAGTATAGAGAAATATCAGGCTACACGATCAACTGGACAAAGTCGGTCCTATACATCCTACACGGTCAAATGCCCACACTACCTCCCGCATGCACGGTGCAGACTGTGACCAGGGGGTTCCGATACCTCGGAATATATGTCACGCCAAACGACTCAATCTTCATGGAGGAAAATTTGTCGAAACCCCTACAGAGGCTCAAGGCGGACGTGAAACATTGGCGCTTCCTTCCACTGACTTTGTTGGGAAGGGCAGCGCTCTTTAAAATGCTTTCGCTTCCGCGATTTCTCTACGCACTACAAAATACCCCTTTTCTGGTCCCACCCACATATTTCAAAGCAATTGAAGCAGAAATTTCCTCTTTGTTATGGGACGGGAAACCGGCTCGTATAGCCCATGCCAAACTTGTCCGTAGTTGGTATGACGGAGGGATCGCCCTCCCAAGTGTTAAACTATACTACTGGGCTGCTCAGCTAACAGTCATTAATCAATGGCTGCACACTCCACAACATGATCCAGCCTACAGCCTTGACAGAACTATCCTACCCGCAGATAAATTGATGAAAGCCCTATACACCAACAAACGAAGGCATACACTCACAGGCCCAACGGCCCATACTGTCAAGATATGGCACTCAGCACAGAGAGCCCTAGGTTGGGAGGGGGTACTTGTTGGACCCGGCCTCCTGGCGTGGTCCTACCGCTCCCGAATGGCGGGCCCAGGTCGACATCGGCCCGCCACCGGACCTCGGACGGCCCCCTCGGCCCGATCCTGCACGCCCCAACACCACCGGTCCGGCTACCATCCCGGTCCCCCATCACCGGCCTGGCCCCAGCGTAGGCCCATCACGACCCAAGCACGAGGCCGTGCCCGACTCCATCTTGGGCCCACCACGTCACAACCACGTGGCCTCGGCCCCAGCCTCGGCCCCAGCGAAGCCCCGACATCGAGGCACCAAGATCCACCCAGGTGGTCGAGTGGCCACTCGACAGTCCCCGGAGGAAGAGGAGTTTCGATGGCCCTCCAGCCGTCCCCGGACGCCTGGTATCGATCGCCCTCCGGCCTCCCTGGGTGCTGGCTCCACCCCCCTACTGGGTGTCTGGACAACGTCAACCCGGCCCCTCTGGCCCCCAGGCGCGAGGGTCCGGACATCAAAGGACCTCCGTCCTATATCTGGGCCAGCCCCGGAGTAGGACACCAGTTGTATCCTGGACTGGAAGCCCCGCTGACGCTGTCACGGCCGACACCAGACGAACTCATCCTCCCGGTAACCTGAAACCATCTGAGAGCCTGCTGGCGCTGCCGCGGCCTACCTTGCTGAACCATCCGAGAGCCTGCTGACGCTGCCGCGGCCTCCCTTGCTGAACCTTCCGAGAGCCTGCTGGGGCTGCCGCGGCCTCCCTTGCTGAACCATCCGAGGGCCTGCTGGCGCTGCCGCGGCCTACCTTGCCGAACCATTCTGTAAGCCTGCTGGCGCTGCCGCGGCTCGAACCTCGCGGAACCCCCCAGCTCGAGGATTGAGAGCTGTGCGTAGGGTATCCCTTCCTCCGCCCAGAAACTAGACTGTCCCGCTACCTACCCCCCTGGTCGAGACTTTACGGATCCCTCGACCCATCTGTATGTACTGCCAAGAACCAGCAACCGTTATTACCTATAAAAGCTTAAGAACTTGACCTCTTGCGTGGTGTCCGTTTGTAGTGTTGTGATTACTCTGCTGTATGATCCTCAGAGAGGGCCCTCATTCCGGAGGCCTCTCTGCATTGCTCGGCCACTCCTCGAAGGAGAGGTGGACCTAGGGGTGGTCAGTCAGACATCTTCTGCCGCCCCGGGGCTGCCTTTCTAACATTGGTGGCAAGCGCCGGGATCCGAGCCCACGCAGATCGTACAGCGAGTGATTCACTCGCTACCCAGAGAAATCCACTGCGACCATGAGCACAGAATACCAGAAAGAGAAAATGGAAGACTACAGTCACAAGGAGCTAAAGCAATTCTGCAAAGACCTAGGCATCGCTACCACTGGCTTAAGCACCAAAGAAGACTTTAAATCGGCCCTGCATGCCTGGGTGGACGCCGGCGAGGCGCCACCTCCGAGTGAAGATAACCCGGGCCCGAACGGAGGCCCGGAGGCCGAGACGAACCCAGCGGGAGGGAGACCCGCAAACCCAGACACGGGCCTCTCCCACGAAGACGCCCGAGAACGAGAGAGGAACCGGCTCCACGAGTTGGATCTGGCTCGACTCAGACAAGAAGGAGAAATCCAACTGGCAGAAAGGAAGTTAGCCCTCGAAGAGAAAAAACTCATGCTCGAGCACGAGCGCGTCCTCAAAGAAATGGAACTTAAATCCAAGGCAAACGAGACTGCCATCTCCGGGGGTAAGACCTCACACCCCCCGGTGGACACAAAAGTGCACATACCCAAGGATGTCGTCAAGGAGTACTATAAGAACGACGACATCCAACAGTGGTTCAAAGCCTACGAGGTCGCCATGACCGCCCATCGAGTACCCCTCAAGGACTAGGGCGCCGGCCTGTGGGGGAAGTTTATCAACGAAGGGAGAGACGCCCTGCTGGAGCTCCCTGATACCGAGATGACCTCGTACGAGCACATGAAGACCGCCCTCCTCACTCGCTACGGACTCACCCCCGAGATGTACCGGCAGCGATTCCGAGACTGCAAAAAAATCCCCGGTACCACGTGGGTGGAGTACGTGAACTATTACAGTAGAGCCTTCGAGGGGTGGATTCGGGGCTGCCAGGTCACCACCTACCAGCAGTTGATCGACCTCATTCTATGGGAACATCTTTCCAATAACTGCTTCATCGAACTCCGGCAACACCTCCTCGACAGCAAACTGACTGAGCCACGAAAACTCGCTGTCGAGGCGGATAGATGGGTGAGCACCCGAGTCCCCCGGAATCCGATGGGAGACTACGGCCGGGGATCCCCGGGGAACCACCGACCACGAGGCGGCGGAGTAGGCCAGAGTCGGGGTCGAGACGCCCCCCAGGGGTCCTCCCCTACCCCCACGTCACCAACCCTGGGCCGGAGAGGGGGCCCCCCAGCCAGACCAGGGCCCCGCCCGAATGTTACGTGCCACAGATGCCAGCGACAGGGTCATTATGCGAATGACCCCCTCTGCCCGATGAATCAGCGACCCGGCACTACCGGTCCCCCAACCCGCCAGATCGCGGCCGCTGCCCTGGGTGAAGAAAGGAGTGAAGAGGAGGACGACAACCCCGAGCAGGCCGAGTGGGAGCCCGCCGCCATGACCTTAGCATGCTTGGGTACTCACGACCTGATCCCCCGAGGCCCGATCCCCGGCAACACCCAGAAATACCGCCAGTGGGTCACCATCAATGGTCGCCGGACCGAAGCCCTCCGTGACACTGGGGCCAGCGTGACAGCGGTCCGCTGCCATCTGGTGACCCCGGAACAGATCCTTCCTAACGTCCTCTGCCCAGTCCGGTCCGCGGATAACTCAGAGACTTTGTGCCAGATGGCCCGCATCCCCTTCGAGTGGGGGGGAGTGTCGGGCGTGCTGAAAGTGACTGTCCGCGACGATGCCCCCGTGGACTGCCTCCTTGGGAACGACCTAGAAAGTTCCCCCTGGGCTAGCGTTGAACGAAGGGAGCACCTGGGGATGCTAGGCCTTCCCGAGTGGGTCTGTGCGACCACCCGCTCCATGACCGCCCGGGCCTCCACCCCAGCGGGGGAAGCTCCGACCGAGGAGCCAGAGTGGCCCGCACCTCCGCCGCCCGTCGTCCCCGAGGACGCTGACCCCGAACACGGCCCCCAAGGGCCCGACCAAGAAGATCTCACCGAGCTCGGCCACCTCCCAGAACTCGCTCAATGGCGCCAAGAAGGTGGCCCCACCCGCGAACAGTTCCGGCAGGAACAGAAAACCTGCCCCTCCCTCGAGGGGATTCGACAGCAAGCCGCTACTCAAGCAGCTGGAGATTCCGCGGGGTCCCACTGGATTTATTGGGACAACGACCTTCTCTACAGTGAGCAGAAAATTGCTGAACTAGGGGCCGGCCGGGTCTTGGTCGTACCCCTCCGATTCAGAGACTTCCTCCTGAACTTAGCACATGATGTGCCCCTCGCCGGGTACCTGGGGCAGGACAAAACTTACAGCCACCTGGTGACCCATTTCTTCTGGCCAAAAATGCGCACCGATGTGCATAACCACTGCAGGACCTGCCCGACCTGTCAAGCCAGCGGGAAGAGCGGGGGGAAAGTCAAAGCCCCGCTCCAGCCATTTCCCGTGGTGACTACCCCCTTCGAGCGAGTGGGAATAGACATCGTGGGGCCCCTGGACCCTCGAACCTCGCAGGGGCACCGCTTCATCCTCGTCCTGGTGGACCATGCTACCCGCTATCCCGAAGCCATCCCCCTCCGAACCATCACGGCCCCCGTGGTGGGCCGAGCCCTCATGAGCATCTTCTCCCGAGTCGGCTTCCCCCGAGAAGTCGTGAGTGATCGGGGCTCCAACTTTATCTCGAAGCATATGCGGTCCCTATGGCAACAGTGCGGGGTCGCCTATAAATTCACCACCCCGTATCATCCCCATGGAAATGGACTAGTGGAATGATTTAACAGAACCCTGAAGGGGATGATCAAGGGCCTAGAGGAACTACTCCGGCGCAAATGGGATGTCCTGCTACCCTGACTCCTGTTCGCCTACCGAGAAGTACCCCAGAAGTCCCTGGGGTTCAGTCCTTTCGAACTCTTGTACGGACACCCGGTCCGAGGCCCCCTCAGCCTGGTCAAGGAAGGCTGGGAGACAGCAGTTCGAGATGCCCCACCTGATGTCTACCGGTACCTCCTGACACTCCGCAATCAGACTCGAAAGTTCAGGGAACTTGCCGAGGCCAACCTTGAGGCCAGTCAGGAGGAAATGAAACGCTGGTATGACCAGAACGCCTCGTCCATCGAATTCGAGCCGGGCCAGCAGGTCTGGGTCATGTCCCCGGTCGAACCCTGCGCCCTCCAGGACAAATGGACGGGGCCCTTCAAGGTGGTGGAGCGCAAGAGCCCCGTCACCTATCTGGTGGACATGGAGTCCCCCAGGAACCCCCTCCGGGTTCTGCACGCTAACCGACTCAAGCCACACTTTGCACGCACTGAACTGAGTCTGCTGCTAGCGACCGATGACGGAGCTGAAGACGACTCCGAACCACTACCAGATCTCCTCAGCACCATCGAGAAAGACGGCTCCTTCGAAGGGGTCCGGCTCTCCTCTACCCTGACCCCAGAGCAGCAACAGGACTGCCGGAGGCTGCTGGGGCAGTTTGCGGATCTGTTTTCCCTCACTCCGGGGGTCACCCGGTGGTGTGTCCACGATGTGGACACAGGAGACAGCCCGCCTGTAAAACACCGAGCTTTTCGAGTGCCCGACCGGGTTCGGGCCTGCATCCAATCAGAAGTGGCCAAGATGTTAGCTCTGGGGGTAGTCGAACCCTCCAACAGTCCCTGGGCCAGTCCCGTTGTCCTGGTCCCCAAAGCCGCCACCCCCGGAGCAGCTCCGGAGCTCCGGTTCTGTGTTGACTACAGGGGACTGAATGCCGTCACCAGGACCGACGCCCATCCCATCCCCAGGGCGGATGAATTGATCGATCACCTAGGGGCCGCCAAATACCTCAGCACCTTCGATCTCACGGCGGGGTATTGGCAGATCGGCCTTACCCTTGGTGCACAAGAGCGATCGGCCTTCTCGACACCAGATGGCCACTATCACTTCAAAGTGATGCCCTTCGGCATGAAGAACGCACCAGCAACCTTCCAGAGACTAGTGAACCAGGTGCTGGCCGGTCTAGAGGAGTACAGCGCCGCCTATCTCGATGACATTGCCGTGTACAGCCTCCACTGGGATGAGCACCTGACCCACCTCTGGACAGTCCTGGCGGCCCTTCGGCGGGCCGGACTCACCATCAAAGCCAGTAAGTGCCAGATAGGCCAAGGGTCCGTGACCTATCTGGGACACCAAGTGGGGAGCGGCCAAGTGGCTCCCCTCCAACCAAACATAGACGCCATCCGGGCATGGGAGCCCCCGGTCACCCAGACCGCCGTCCGAGCCTTCCTGGGGCTCACGGGATATTATCGGCGATTTATAAAGAACTACGGGAGCATTGTGGGGCCCCTCACAGAACTGACCTCAAAGAAACTACTACCAAAAGTGCACTGGACCCCCGAGTGTCAGACAGCCTTTGAGACTCTGAAGACTGCCATGTGCACCGCCCCTGTGCTCCAGGCCCCCGACTACAGCAGAGAGTTTGTGGTCTAAACCGACGCCTCAGAGCACGGCATCGGGGCGGTCCTGTCCCAAGTTAACTCCGAAGGAATCGACCGGCCGGTGGCCTTCATCAGCCGACGCCTACTGGCAAGAGAACAGCGATGGAGCACCATCGAGAGGGAAGCCTTCGCCGTGGTGTGGGCCCTCAAGAAGCTCCGACCCTACCTCTTCGGCACCCACTTCCGAGTCCAGACCGACCACCAGCCCCTGCGGTGGTTAATGCAAATGCGGGGAGAAAACCCGAAACTGCTGCGCTGGTCCATTTCCCTGCAGGGGATGGATTTCACGGTAGAACATCGCCCTGGCAACGACCGCGCCAATGCTGACGGCCTGTCCCGATTCTTCCGCCTCGGCGAGGAGAATCCCCAAGAAGATGGGTGACTCTCCCCTGCCTTCAGCTGGGGGGGACGCGTGTTGGACCCGGCCTCCTGGCGTGGTCCTACCGCTCCCGCATGGCGGGCCCAGGTCGACATCGGCTCGCCACCGGACCTCGGACGGCCCCCTCGGCCCGATCCTGCACGCCCCAACACCACCGGTCTGGCTACCATCCCGGTCCCCCATCACCGGCATGGCCCCAGCGTAGGCCCATCACGACCCAAGCACGAGGCCGTGCCCGACTCCATCTTGGGCCCACCACGTCACAACCACGTGGCCTCGGCCCCAGCCTCTGCCCCAGCGAAGCCCCGACATCGAGGCACCAAGATCCACCCAGGTGGTCGAGTGGCCACTCGACAGACCCCGGAGGAAGAGGAGTTTCGATGGCCCTCCAGCCATCCCCGGACGCCTGGTATCGATCGCCCTCCGGCCTCCCTGGGCGCTGGCTCCACCCCCCTACTGGGTGTCTGGACAACGTCAACCCGGCCCCTCTGGCCCCCAGGCGCGAGGGTCCGGACATCAAAGGACCTCCGTCCTATATCTGGGCCAGCCCCGGAGTAGGACGCCAGTTGTATCCTGGACTGGAAGCCCCGCTGACGCTGTCACGGCTGACACCAGACGAACTCATCCTCCCGGTAACCTGAAACCATCTGAGAGCCTGCTGGCGCTGCCGCGGCCTACCTTGCTGAACCATCCGAGAGCCTGCTGGCGCTGCCGCGGCCTCCCTTGCTGAACCTTCCGAGAGCCTGCTGGCGCTGCCGCGGCCTCCCTTGCTGAACCATCCGAGGGCCTGCTGGCGCTGCCGCGGCCTACCTTGCCGAACCATTCTGTAAGCCTGCTGGCGCTGCCGCGGCTCGAACCTCGCGGAACCCCCCAGCTCGAGGATTGAGAGCTGTGCGTAGGGTATCCCTTCCTCCGCCCAGAAACTAGACTGTCCCGCTACCTACCCCCCTGGTCGAGACTTTACGGATCCCTCGATCCATCTGTATGTACTGCCAAGAACCAGCAACCGTTATTACCTATAAAAGCTTAAGAACTTGACCTCTTGCGTGGTGTCCGTTTGTAGTGTTGTGATTACTCTGCTGTACGATCCTCAGAGAGGGCCCTCATTCCGGAGGCCTCTCTGCATTGCTCAGCCACTCCTCGAAGGAGAGGTGGACCTAGGGGTGGTCAGTCAGACATCTTCTGCCGCCCCGGGGCTGCCTTTCTAACAGTACTCACGCTTGCCACCCCGCTCTGGGACACTCGGAGCCTTGGTACCTTGGCTAACACTAAAGGTTTTAGGCAATGGGATCTAATTGGGATTTCCAAGATAGGGGATATGTGGAGCCGGGGAGCAATCATCACATTCGAAGCCCTGAAAGACAAATACGGGATGGCAAATACCGAGCTCTATCGCTATACGCAAATCCGACATGCGCTACAGGGGGCCATCCCGATCGGTACCACACTGGCCGACTCCTCCCCCTTGGAAGATAGGCTCCTAACTGAACATCTCCAAAAGAAAGCAATATCACTCACATATCGTAAACTACTAAACAACCTTCAAGACCCCACGGTAGTACTTCGGAGTAAATGGGAGGTAGAACTAAGGGATATAGATGATGAGGACTGGCTACATGCACTAGCTTCTGCAAGAGACGCCTCAATCCCTTCCCGGTTAAAACTTGTACTACTAAAGATACTACATAGAGTATACTATTCACGCACCCTCTTACACAAACTGGGCCACATCTCAGAGCCTAACTGCCTGAGGGGTTGTGGTCTCCAGGGAACGTTCTACCACATACTCTGGGATTGCCCTAAAATACAAACATACTGGGCGCAACTCATGTCAGAGATCTCGGAAGCTAGTGGGGTGGAGCTACTACCGGAACCAAGGTGCTGCATATTGAATATTTGGTCACCCACGGATCTTAATAGAGGGCTGCAGACATGGGCAACACTAGGCATGGCTCTGGCTAAACGTAATATCGCTAGAAAATGGGGGTCTAACCTAATACCTACAAGAACGCAATGGGAGAACGATATGGATGCGGCGATGGTGGCAGAAAGGGCGGTCTATGTGCACAGAGGTTGCCTCAAAAAATGGTCCAAAATATGGGGGAAATGGAATGAATATCGAGGCAATATATGTGAACCCCCGCAAGAATTGTCTGACCCCGAGACAAGCCCATAGGATGGAATACATACTAAGCTGTCTAATATATTCCTGTTGAGTCCCATGGGGGGGAAGGAACCTGGAAGAAATGGGAAACGAAGGTGTTACTGATATACTTGTTTGTTGATGAAATAGTTACGAATATGCAACACGTAAAAGACTACCACTTAATAATATTATCGTCTAATGGCCATCGTATGTCGTGAAGAACACATGTATACTGCTATCTATGATAGAGCGAGAAAAGATGTAACGTAATGATCCATATTATGAATAATAATTATCTGTATATATAAGAGGATGAATACAATGACATATGTATGTAGTGCTATGCTGATGGAAAACCAATAAAAATTGTTATTAAAAAAAAAATGTGTTTGTTGCTACCCGAACTCGTTGGCATGCGTCTGCGTCTAACCGCCTGACCTGATGATGCTGCCACATTATTGCGGTGGCGTGCATCTGCTTTCAACTATATGAACCTGATAATGTCACTGTGTTGTTGCGACAGCGTAATTACTTGTCTAGTCCTGCATGGAATTATACAGATTGTAGTGAAGGACCCTAAAGCAACTGTATATAAGGGATGGGTCCAACACTGAAGTATTTTGTTATAGTTTACTTAACCACAGAATGCATAATATCAAAAAAAATTCTAAACCAGAATCAAATAGAACTGCAACAAAATTGAATTGACGTTTATTTTAATTATTTTAAAGGTGTTGTACAGCGCTGGCTAGACCTGGAGGTATCAGAGCGGTTTACAGAAGCACGGGCAAGGAAATGAAATTTAATTTGTAAAGCGCATGGCTGCCCGAAAGCGTCCCAGCGATAACAGAAAAGAACAAAGAGCAAACTGAAGAGGATAACGTTACCTAGGGGTCATTGGGAAAACAAATGTTTTAAGAGACATTCGAAATTTAAGGTGACACGGTTCTGTAAATTTAAGGTGACACGGTTCCGTTCGCATCCAGCCAGGGAGGGCATTCCACAGCTTTGCCGCATTTACCGAGAAACAGCGTCCCCCAGTGCGCACCTTCCTAACTCTGGGAACCTTGGCCAGATTTCCAAGGTCAGACCGGAGAGCCCGAGAAGACTTATAGGGGCAGATCAAACTCCTGAGAATCGGGGGTCCTTTACCCTGGAGAACCTTATGGGTAATACACAGCGATTTGAAAGTAATTCTTTCGCGAATAGGCAGCCAGTGAAGTGCTCTCAGGATCGGTCTAGCCGAAGATCTTCTTGAGGCGTCAGTGAGCAGCCTAGCTGCTGCGTTCTGAACCCGTTGAAGGGTATTGATGGTTGCTTCAGGTGCTGCTAAGAACAGGGCGTTGCTATAATCCAGTCTAGATAGTATTAGCCTCTGGATAAGTAATTTCCTGGAATGTGGGGGCAGGAGTGGGAGAACTTTCCGCACGGACCGGAGTAGGCCAAAACATATGCCTGCGGTTTTCTGTGCTTGCGTCCTAAAGGTCAGGTCGGGCTCAAACCACACCCCTAAGCTTTTAATTTTGTCTTTGGGTGCGGGCAACTCACCTAAACAGGGGGGCCAGATGGATTTGGGGAGAGATGTAAAACGGTGGCCCAGGAGCATAATCTCTGTTTTTGCTCCATTCAGTTTGAGCCGCGAGCTGGTCATCCAGGAATATATTCCGGCAAGGCAGGCAGAAAGATTGTCCCAACATCCCTCTTGTTGGGTAAGCGAGACGACTAGTTGGGTGTCGTCAGCATAGGTGACTATTTTAATACCAAAAGGAGCAACCACCTCCTCCAGTGGGGCCATATATACGTTGAAAAGAGTAGTTGAAAATATCAGTGGTAAAGTAGTTCCATGCAAATACAATCAAGTACATGAGAATCTCACCATCAAAAACAGAAGAAAGGCAAAATTCTTAGGATTTGAAGGTTATATACAGTTAAATAACCTAAGGGAGGTATAACCTATGAGCACACAATAAAGTATAAGAAAGAAACATTTGTAGGGGTAAGAGGGGTGGGGAACAGAAGAGAGGACAAGACAAGTTAACAAAAACAGGGTGATACCTACCCAATTTACTGGAGATTATGACACAGATACTTAGGCACGTTTTGTGCTGTGAGAACTGGTGAAGGGCTCCTCTATTGGTAATATATAGCAGCTCATTAATGTTATTTAGAATAGGCGTGATGGGTGCTTATCGGATATTCCATTCTACCTCATCGTCGAGGCCTCTTTGTGCTGTAGACAGACAAACAATCATTTTTTAGGTCTCGCCTACGTAGCGCGCATGCGCTGCATAGGCAAAAGACCTTTAGCTATCGCTTCGGCTTTTCAGTCAAAAACTTGCACGCGTTCCATTGCCTTCAATGGCAACGCGTGCACGTCTGGCGATTCCCTTGCGGGAGTGAGCTTGACACCATATGTTTATAATTAACTTACAAACACATGGTGCCCCTGGCTCGCTCCCGCAAGGGAAACACTTTGTGTGCTTTCGCACTCCCCCGACCCCTCCCACTTTTAGAGCAAGGCGCGTGTGCACTTGTTGTTCTTTTGCAAATGCCAACTGCAGTTTCCTATGCTTTGTAAAAACCTCTCCTGTCAGTCATACCCACTACGAAGCTACAGGGAGGTTCTGGTAAAATGTTATAACAATCTCCAGTCCTTTAGTCCAAAGTTGGTGCACTTGAAACAAACACAAATTTATCCTTCTAAAACGGAGATTCCTGTGCGCGGTTTTAAAGCTGAAGGCAGCATGGAATCCAGTGTTCGATCTCTGCCAATCTGAGTCACAGTTCCTGAATTATTTGGTAAAAATGAAGGTGCACTGATGAAATTTACTAGATTTTTGAGAAATTCGATTATATGTCCAACATGTTTAGGATCACAGTTCTTCAATTTTAAAAAGAAAGAAACAGTCAAACTAAAAAAGCAAGGTTATAATATATCAATGTAAAATTTTAAGTATCTAGTCAAGGTCTGAATGCGGACGTTCACCTGAAAATCTAGAGTTAAAAATTGAGTTTTTGAAATGGAGAAACAGCTGCAGGTGGGCAAATGAACATATGTAGAAAAGAAAAACAAAATCAATGAAGAGGATGACTTCTTGGTTATGAATCATCATCAATAATGCGTGAAGGACATACTATAACAAAACTGGAAATTTACAAATCTAAAGCTCTTGCTTTTTTTTCACTATTGTCTCTTAATAGACTTAAACTGAAAAAGAGGAATAACGCTTAGATATAAAAGAAACCAATATCATTTTAGACAGTACGCGGATTAGGATAAACAGTTTAATGAAGTCTTACAAAACAGCGTTCATAAAGCGGTGGTTTCAAAAACACAAACACAACAAAAAGGGTCAGAATGAGGGAAAAGAATAATAATAAGAACTGGATGAATAAAAAAGGGAAAAATGTTCTAAAACAACATACAGCGTTACACCAATATGATTATTTATGAGATCACTACGCGGGAGTGTAGCAAGTGAGGGGGACATCTTGTTTAAAAAAACAGGCCCACCCCATTAACCTGAAACAGCGAAAACTGCTATAAAATGGTGAGCAATATGCCTAGAAGCAATATTAATGCATTTCCCTCAACATTTAAATGTTTGGAGGATCAAACCAGTGCTCAGTCTTAATCACAGAATAAAAAAAAAAAAGGAACATTTGTTCTAGTATACTGTGGGGAAACAATGAATAACTACCTTCCAGAATCTGCTAAATATCTTAGTAAACCACAAAATGACAGACCCCGATTTTTAATAAACAATCAAGAGATTAGCAAGGCAGTTATTTCATCAAAATGTGTGAAAGGTGAGAGAACCAAGATAATGTTGGTATGTATGACATTGTTAAAAGAGTCACGCTGATCCCTCTGGTAAATTTCAAATCCGTAATAAGCAAGCATCTGCAGAAACAAGAAGACAAGCTAATCAGTACTACTATGGGCTTATGTTCAATATGTGTAGATAATAGGCAGTTAATGGAAGACACAATTTGACACAAAGTTATAAAATGCTAAAAGCCTACTTTTTTCTACTTGAAATATGGGCCAGGTGGACAAACCCCCTTAAAAAACTAAGTTAATGGGACATGAAGCACATATTTCTAAACCACAGATCAAAAGAATAAAACAAAGGTAAACAATATAAAACAAGCATTGGCATAGCCAATAGGTCTCGCCTTTGGGACCTTATAAGTGGTTAGCCATGCAACACTTGATGTTGTTGCACCAAGGATATTGTGCTGGATAACTAAACACTTATAAGGTTCCAAAGACAAGACCTATTGGCTATGCCAATGCTTGTTCTTCATTTGTTAGGACTTTCCTGCCAGGAAAGTCTTTTCCTTGTTTGGATAATTTTTCTAGGACTGTCCATTCAATGTTGTATTTTGTGTGTTCTTTTTCAAGAAAGTTGATGACTAATTTTGTTGTTGGTCTTCTATATCTAATGCTGCTTTTGTGTTCAGGAATACAGGCTCTGTTTTTCCTTGAGGTCATGCATATGTATCACATCTAACAAGGGCAAAGTGATACTATAGATGACATTATTGCTATTACAATGCACTATCTAAGTTCTCCTGCCTCCCTCAGGTCTGTGGCTACCCTAGTGAGATGGGAAAGGGTGGGAGTGAAGTGTTCTAAACAAGGGAACCCCTGGGAGGCAAATATTTTCCCTGCTGATGTCACAGGAGCAAAACACCCTTTGTTTTTACACTGTTGTGAAATAGTGGCAGTGAATAACTGGATTTAGAATCCAGTATTAAGGCCGCTTGCACATGAAAAACAATACTCAGAGAGCATGGATTCGCGAAATCGTTTATCTTGGGTTCATGGAATGAAAGGTCCTTGGATGAGAAGGTAAAGAGGGAGTGAGTGAAAAGGAAGTGGAAGGCTGGAAGACGAACGAAGGTAGAAACGTGATGCATTCTTAACATCATATTTGCTATGTCCGTCTTGTTAAATCTTGAAATATTTGTTTTTAACTCTGTGCTATGGGAGAAAATAACACAAATCTCATGTTACAATTTTAAGGAAAAAGACCCGGAGAAGATACTCTGTCCAAGAAATAAATGTGAAGGCTTGTCAGATTAAACCTCTTAATCCTTAAACACACACGTGTTACATGCTCAGACTTTACATAGAAGCCATAGTTGTGTTTGTTACAAAATGGACCTGGAAATTGTATAATTATCTTATTCTGATAAATGTGTTATTTTACACTTTGCAGATTCGGAGTCCAAGCAAGGCTGAGCAAGCTGGGCTATGCATTGGGGATGAAGTGGTCACTATTAATGGCAACCCTTGTTTGGGCCTAACTTATTCGCGAGTCGTCACTTTCATAAGTAACTCAAAGGACATTCTTCGGATGCTCATCAAAAGGTACAATACAATGCATTCATAACTGTGCTTTGCTTCACTAAACAAATACAAACTATTTTCAAGGTTATCGAAGATGCCACTATGTGCAAGGTAAAACACTTATATAAATATTTCACTAATCAAATGAATACTGAATAAAACAAGCAATACAGCATGAAAGGGAATGGTAGTAAATAAAAAAGATCATAAATTCACATGAATATATTTTTCTCGTGTGGTGTTACATATAATTTGGAATAGCATGAAGACCATGCTAGTGTTTTCCTTTTTTTCACCATAGAGGTCACATTGACACTAACCATGTGTGAATGCGGTGTAAGAACTCACACAAATGTAATGCAAGCTTTTAATTCAAGAACACCAAGGTAGTGCAAAAGACAAGATTTGTATATACTGGTATCACTACATGGTTGGCACAGGGAGAATGCCCTAAATGAACCTGTGATCTACCCTTTGGTAGCTTGTAACAGAGCAGTCCGGCTTAACTTAAGGGCAATGTGTAAAAGTATTTGTGCAACACTGAAAACAGTGATAGAGTGAAAACACCACAGAAAAAGGATCCCAGATCAAGTTAGAAAAATAGAGCAATTTTTAATAAATAAAACAAGTCTAAAATTACAAAAGTATGACATATGACATTTTAAAGATTTTAGTGACGATAGCCCCAAAAAGCACAAAGTGGATATCTTGGTCATGTCGGACTGGGTGAAAGTCACAATTTCCTGACAACCGCGATGGAGCGTGGGCCAGCTACAGTGACCCAGTTAGGCTCGCTGAACAGAATACCTTAAACTCTGGTTTGCGGAGTGTTGGGAGGATCCAAGTTGAAGGTGTGTCGTGCACCCGAAGCGATGCCTCAGTTCCAAGATGCAGTGAGGCTATGATGCGAGGTCCTGCATCGATGTTGAGGGTCCCATCCACAAGAGCTTGCGATGCGTGGTCCGGATTTGAGAATGCTATGCGCAGTCAGGGCGATGCATTGGTTCAGAGGAACTGCGATGTGGAGTTCTGCTTCGTTGTCGAGGCATCTGTCGCCAAGATGTGAAGGCCTACGCCGAGGATGCATCACGCAGTGACGGTTCCAAAGAGGTTGCGGGCTGCGGCACCAATGTTGGTCGTTGTAACAAGTCCAATCCACAAAGCATCAGCCATGAATCAGTTGTGCTTGGGATTGCACTGCACAGCAGAAGAGATACATTCGTTCTGATGGATCCACAGAGGCAGGCAGAACACCTTAAGTCCACTTCCAAAGGTCCAGGACTGGGGTAGGTCCTCTTGGCAGGGTAGACTCACCGATGGCAACGTCCAAGTGCAAGTGCAAGCCTGTTGGAAGTCTGTTGTGTCCCTGAGGTTTCAGACCAGTAGGCCAGCCAACTAGCACTTTGAGTCACTCTGGGGGTCTGGTTTGAAGAGATGCAAGCCCAACACTTCTCACCCAGACAAGAGGGCAGCAAGCAGTAGGGCAGTACAGCAGGGCATCAGTCCTTCAGAGCAGGAGTCCAGCAGAGTGGCAGTCCTTTCAGCAGCATAGCAGTCCTTCGTCCTGGTAGAGTATCCCCAGGTCCACAAGTGTACTGAAGAACTTGTGTCGGAGGCTCAGTATTTATAACAAGTTGTGCCTCTGAAGTGGTGAGAGCCTTCTACAGGCATGAAGTTGAAGTGCACAGGTGACCTGCATTCCTTGCCCTGGCACCAGACTATCTACAGGGTGTATGTAGCCCTTGTGTGAAGGCCTATTCAAGTGTTAGTGGGGCTGTGCCCAGCTCCTCTCTCCCATCCTGCCAGTGATGGCCCATCCAGGCACACCTAACTAAGCTCCCTATTGTGTGTGGCTGTCTAGGAGAGACACACAAAGCCCAATTGTCAACTACATCCTGTCATGTGACCGATAGATAGGCTGGAGGCACCAAGTGGCTAAAGCAGGAAAATATCAACTTTCCAAAAGTGGCATTTTCAAAATTGTAATTTAAAATCTGAATTCACCATGAATTTGAATTTTTCATTACAATTACAAAGACACCAAACATTAACTGGTCACCTGCTTACATTTGGAAATTACAGCACACTAAGGTAATTCTGATGTTAACCTACAAGAAAGGTAGGTCTTGGAGTAGTGAAAAAGTAGTTTAAGAGTTTTTCACTACTAGGACAAGTAAAACCTAAAAGTACATGCTCTACTTTTTAAATTCATTGCAGCCTGCCCTCTGGGCTGTCCAGGGCCTACCTTAGGGATGATTTATATGTATTAAAAACAAAGGTTTGGGCCTGGCAAAAGGTTTATTTTGCCAGGTCAAACTGGTAGTTTAAACCTGCACACAATCAAGCTGCAATGGCAGGCCTGAGGCATGTTTAAAGTGCTACTTAAGTGAGTGGCACAATCATTGCTGAAGGCCCACTAGTAGTATTTAATTTACAGGCCCTCTGCACAGGTAGTGCCACTTTACTAGGGACAGAAAAGTAAATAAAATATGCCAATTGGGTATAAGCCAATCGTACCATGTTTTAAGGATACAGCACAAGCACTTTTAGTAGTGGTAAAGTGCAGAGTCCCAAGATCAGTAAAAACGAATTCAGCAAAACAGGATGTCTGAAGAAAAAAAGTTAGGGGAACACCAATCATATGTTCTTTAGATTCTGACTTAAATAACTTGTTGTGAAGAAGCAAGGAGAGTGTGAGGGACACTTTTCAGTCTGACATGTTGCATGGCAGATCTGCCCAAAGTCATCAAGAGGTAGAGATACCAATATGCAATTAAACAAAGACTGATCATGTTCCTGGTAGCTGGTTCTGAGTGACTGGATGTGGTGTGATCTCTTATGCCAAGGCTTCTAAAAACAGCAAGTTCACTACAGGACCCAGCAACACTTATAACATGGGCCCTTGCAGACAGCCCTGGAGGTCCACACTAAGAAAGTTTTCAATATACCTAAGGATCATGAAGGTGCCTCGTCATACGAAGTGTGCAGCCAACTAATAGTAGAGGTATTCAGGGAGGCAAAGAGGAGGGGATACAGCAAGCAATGGGCTATGTGTAACGCGCGGATGAATGGCGTGAGCAGTGCTTAATTTGTGCTGGTACTTTCCGGTGCTAAGCACTGGCACTTAATTATCAGGGCCGGGTCTACACGAATCTGCTGCATGTCACCTTGATGATATAGCCTGCCAGTTGAAAGTAACTCTCAAAAGGCGTGCTGCAGATTTTCACTCCGAGGGATGCACCATTTGGCTGTAGTGTTTCCAAGCCAAGTAACCCTAGTAACAGTTTAGGAGAGGCTAGGCCGGGGAAGGCCAGCCTGTGGCGTAAAGAAAAATAATGCCCCCTGCAATATTTTTTTGTTGTTGGAAGTTTTATGTAGCGCGTACTCGACCGGAAGGTTATAATCGGAGCGCTTTACATCAGCACCAGCTGCATTGCAGATGGACACATTTATTATTAGGCACAGGGAAAATAAGTAAATTGCCCAGAATCACAGAATGTTTGAGCCTGCTGCTGAGACTCGAACCCGGTAATTAGCTTCAAAGTCGCCACTCTAGCCCCTAAGTCCTGTAACTCACAGATATTCATTGCCCCTCCCACTCCCGTTACAGCCCTGAGGCTGACTTCTCTCAAAAACTGTATCATAGTCGTGCAAGCGTGAAATCATGTTTGGCATCGCCCTTTTGCAACCATATCTACCTGCAATGGAGAGTGGGGAGGCAGGGACAGGTGAGCAGCTGAAGATCACGGCCCCCACCGCCCATCATCAACCACATGTCATAACTCTTAGCGATAAGCGCAGGGGGGCTCTTGCTACGATTCTCACAGATTTTTTAAAGATTGCCGCAGCCTAGCACATCCACACCGTATAAGTCATTTAAGTCAGCCCACGACATTGAGGGCAGACAGTTGCAGCACCAGGCCCAGGCCAGGCCTAACTAGTTATTAAAGGCAGGCATAGCAGTGTCCCAGCCGCCCGGCCCACCACAAGTAAGGGACGGTAAGCATGTACTAAGTAGTAGCAGGAGCGCGTAGCTATGCCATACCCATTTACAAACCAATGCTGCTTTTTTGGGGGGAGCGTGGTGGCGTGATGGTCATCACCGTGGTTGTAGCTCTGGCTCCACAATTTTTGAAGATGATAATGCACTGCCTGCCTAGCCTAGTAACCCCTGCCGGACCGTACACTTATACACAGGATGCAGCTCATCTTCAAAAGGTATCTCAAAATCGATAGATTACTTTTGACTTAACGAGTCTTATCAGAGAGAACAATATTCATCAAACAAATTGGCAGTGGGGACTAAAGGTTGAAAACATCTAGTAATAACTACTTCTTGACTGCCTCATAGTTTCTTAACAAAAGAGCCTTCAGGAGCGCGTTCAGCCTAGCCTTTCGCCGCTGCTCATATAACCATGATGATTCATGGTTAGGACCTTGTACAGCTGTCAGGAACTATCCCCCAGATGCATCAAGCCCCCATTTTGCGATTCCTTATTAGCAAAAAATAAGGATTCGCTAATAAGGAATAGCAAAATGCTATGCATGAAGATCTCACTTAAAAAATAGCGATTTCTTAAAATTCCTTAATTGCGACTCGCAAATTGCGAGTCGCAATTAAGGAATACCTCCCCATTCATTCATATGGGCCTTTGAATGGGAAGACAATCTCAATTTGCGATTCTCAATTAGAGAATCGCAAATTGAGATTGCAATTTCAAGGGTGCCGGGGTGTCAAAAGGACACCCTGTTGCACCCCTGAAATCTGCATATGGGTACATCTTGCACACACACGTGCCCTAAGGGCATGTTTGTGTGTAAAATGGAATTTTGAAAAATGCACTTTAGTGCATTTTTCAAAGTTTTTGCAAATTTCCATGAAGTTCAACTTCATGGTAATTTGCTCCCCCTATTAGCGAATTCGCTAATTTTTTTAACTTTTATGCATTGCATTTAAGGAATCTCATTTTGAGATTCCATAAAAGCAATAGCAATTTAAGTAATCGTAAATTTGCGATTTCTTAAATTGCAATTTTTGCATTTGGGATGATGCATCCCAAATGCAAAAATACCAGTCGCAAAGGGGCAGATTCTGAGAATCTGCCCCTTTGCGAGCGGGTTTTAGCTTGGTGCATCTGGGCCCATATCATTCAGAGCTGCCAGCGCACTGAAGCAGGTGTCAATGTTCGAAAAAAATGATAAATAAATAAACACATAAACCAGCCTTCGACACGGTTAGTAGTCATGTTGTTACTATCATTGGCAGCATTGCAGGGGTAATGTGTGGTGCAAGCTGCAGTGGCATTATTACGAGAGCCACGGCACTTATTATTTTACAAATTAAGCACTGGAGACAAGCGGCAGCGATAGAACACAGCTCTCAAGAGATCCAAGCCTCTTGCAGGGTTGGGCGGGGGAACGCATGCCCTAACACGTCAGAACAATAAAATCTGAGACTCAAGATGATGGACCTGACTGCACTCATACGGACATCGGATGTGAGGTGGAGGAGCAATATATTAAAAGACAACGCACAGCAATAAAATAATAGGCAGAATGACTCGGGCAACAATAAAAATAAAATTGGATAAAAACATGTCAAACGAGGTAAACGATGGTGAGAGAGCGCAAACTGATATAAATATATGAGTACATCACACTTACCTATAGAGAGCATAATTCATGAAGAGAAATGCCATGAGTGCTAATAGTATATGAAATTATATTCTAAATGTATAGCTAATATAGAGATTTAAGTAGAAGTGGAACTAATACAGAAATGTGTGACATTATATGATTTTATTAGACGTGATTATTTTGAATCTATGTCGTGTAGCTGTTAACATATAAGATGGTCTGTGGTAAAACGCAGAACGTGGTAGGCCTCAGGGCCAGAGCTGGAGCTAAAAGGGAAGGTGTTTCTTTTCACGACACAGATTGTTTAACGTTTTTGGTCATTGCATTAATGGGCCATGATTTAGAGTAATGTTTTCTAAATAATAGAATAAGAGTTTTAACATGCTTTAATTAAATGAAGAAATTGAATGCTATAATCATAATGTGAAATATTGTAGGCCTGAAATGTTTTAGCATTGATTTACACGTACATGTCTGGGCTGAGAAATGTTGCAAGCCTTTTTAGAAGTCTATGAGAGTTGGGTTCTTGGCGGCAGATATCTGTCTGCAACAGGAAAGGGGGGATCCAATTATAAGTGAATGAATAGAGGTCTGTTCAGTAGACGGCCCAGACATGGAGGAGGGTTCTGGAATGTTTAAGGGGTATCAGCGGGCCGGAGAAGAGACTGAGAAGCAAGGTCAACTCTAACGTCTGAGGCCCAATACAAAGCATCATGGAAAAAGCCTGAAGTTGAACCACGTGAGAGGCGTTTCGCAAGGGGCGTCTCAAATGTTGTTGACTGTTTTGTATTAGGGACAGCACCCCTGGGTGGAGTTAGAGCAGAGACCTGAGGACCCTTTAGAGAGCGGATGGGTAGGCAGTGAGGGGTCATGACTGGAGAACTTTAGGTTTTCACCAAGAGACTTAGAGTGGGTGACTTCCCTTGGGGGTCATTCATTGCTGACACCTTTGTTAGGTTGGGATTTGGTTAAGTAGGGATACCATCTAGAACAGGGTAGGGACGCCTAACCTGTGTTTGTTTTCCTCCAACCTAAATGAAGGAGAGATATGCGTCCATGCTGATAGCTTTGCTATTTTTAGAACTTGTGTTAGTGATTTCTGTTGCTCGTCTGAGGGCTTTTCGAGAGCACATGTATGTAATTGGACCTGTGTATCTCGTGAATCTCATTCTGAGATGCTTGTATTTGCAGCTCATTATATCTTTACAATAAACTTTTGAAACCTAGAAGTTGTCCGTGATCTTTGAGAGTAGAGTCCTTTCTTGGGTGAACTAATTTGCAGATAGGTGTACTGTTTCCTTCCAAGACAGGCAATAAAGGTTCAGTCGACCAGATCGAGGTTTGGATCAATAGATATAAGGTATCGATCAAAATCTCGCCCTTTCAGTTGGTAGCTATAGAGGATGGTTGCCTTCTTGAGGACGGTGACCTAGGCCAGGTTAGCTTACCCCAAGGCCCCTAGAAATCGATGATCGGAAGAACAGCCCGCAGATGAAGATCCGGATGACGTGAGACAGAAAAAGCAGCAGTATCGGTTGAGAGTGAGTATAAAGGGTTATGCGTGTTAGATTGCGGTGTTTTTGTATTGTATCTATGTTGTAATGTCTGGCGGAGTTAAATGTCTGTAGAGTGACTGTGGAACAGGTTGTGAGCGCGCGCAACCGGTGGAAATCTTAAGTTCAAGGAGAGCTTAAGTGGTTCGGGTGTATCGGACACCCAGAGTAATTGTCAACTAGTGTGAAGGGGGTCATGAGGTACCATTGATCACCCGAGAGACCGAGATAGGGGGAACGTAAGAGTGAGTGCGTGAGTAACGGACGCTGGTCGGAAGTTACTGTGTGTGTAAGTAACCTATCAGAGAGACGATAGCTCGTCAGTTGTGTTGACAATTACAGATAGACTGTGGACGTACAGTCGAGAGAAGTGACCGCTTGGTCGGAAGTAGTCATTTTTCAGTGTATGAATGGGACGCATGCATAACCGGGAGACGAGTTGAGAAAGGAGGGGTGCTGCTGCGAAGCGGAGAAAAGAGACGTCAGGTGGTGTCGCGCAGTGATTGGCTGACCGGAGAAAGACCGCGCTGTGATAGGCCAGCTAGCGAACACGTCATACAGGGTCGCGACGTGATTGGCCAACAGGAGAAAGACCGCGCTGTGATAGGCCAAGCTAGCAAAGCCGCGACAGGATTGGTGGATTGTCATCAGGAAGTAAACAGGGTAGCGAGGCTGGATTTTGTGCGCATAATTATGAAGTGCTTTAAATGGTTGAAAGCGATGTTTAAGAAAGAGAAGCGGGGATCGTATGAAGGGGAAGAAGCCCCGCCGGAGGGTACGCCAGCTCGTTATATGGCAGTAAATGTTGGGTTGCATACGATCCTTTGGATATCAGAGTGGAGTAAGATTACTGAAGGAAACGAGGAACTGACGTTCCCGAAGTACGGGACGTTCAGATTAGAGGTGTTACATCGATTGAAATCAGTCATGACCTCAAAGAGACCCTTGCCTAGACCAACCCAGTTTGAAGCCCTTGAAGCATGGCTTAGGGCAGCGCATGAAAGGAATATGAACAGACGACAAGAAAGGGTGAAACGCTCGGTAAGGGCAGTACAGGATGCCAGGTGGGATGCGGATGCTAAAAGATGGAGAGTGCATAATTTGGAAATAAATAAACTGTACCCAGTGTTAGAGGCGCCAGTAAATAAAAGCCCCCTAGAAGAAGATGACGAGAGCGAAACAGAGGACAGCCTGATAAACAGATTACTGACAGACAGGCCACCCCCGTATAATAGAGCAGGGGGAGAGGTCGAGAATACTGAAGGAGCAAAGGGGGGCAATGCAGGAGAGCATAGACCGCTTCCCAGTTCAGAGTGGGATCCTGAGCCAAAGAAAGAGTTGCTCCAGCCTAGTCAGGTGCAACAGGTAGTCGGTAGGTTTGTGGTACAAAGAGCGCCGGAAACGGAAAGCGCCACATCCTACCCATTGCCAGATGCACTACAGGTACCTGTTACCATAGGTCCTATAATATCGATATATGACCAAGAGAGAGCAAGAGGGGAAGAACGGAAACGGAAAGACAGAGAAAGAGCAGAGCAGGCAAGGAGGAACGATACCACTAATTCCCCAAGTCAGATGCCGATACCCAGAGAGTGGAGCACCCCGATGCACACAGCAGGGGACCCAGGAGGAGATCCTGGGGGCCCTAGATGGCCAATGGATCTGAGGGGATCTGGACGAAAATCCTTTCAAGAGCTAAATGAGTACATGAAGCAGTGGGATGAGGCAGTGAAGGCTCAAAAGTGCATCAATGCTGCAGAAGCAGAAAGGGAAAGTCAGGACAGCAGAGCACGAACTCACTGCGGGGCTGGGGAGAGTAGCCCGGAGTGGGACTGTAGAGGGAGTAGGGGAGTCACCCATTGGGCCCGGAATGGAGGTAGAACAGACCTGGAAAACGGGGGCCCCGGGAGTGAAGGGGTGGCGTGCCCAATACTCAGTGAAGGGGAGAGGAGAGCGCAAGAGTACAGGAACAGCTTTAAGTGTCCACACTGTGTGCCTGGCACCAGAGAACAGAATGGGAGTTGTGAGAGGTCGCACCATAGTCCCTGTGATGACAGAAATGAGCGCAGCCCAGGGAATATGGGGAACCAGGAAGGATCGTATCGGATACTGAGCGATACGAGGCAAAGGGAGTGTAGCGACCAGAGGGAAAATAACAGAGAGATGGGCGGTGAGAGGAGAGAAGAAGACGAGAGTGGGCAGAGAGAGAGTAGGGATAAAAGGCCCGTGTTCCATCACCTTCCAAGATTGGATGGCCGAGCATGGGACCTGGAGAGATGGGAGCAAGGGAGGCCACCCATTAATTCTCCTGAGCCCAAACGCAGAGCTCGAAGTTGGGATGGTAGGGAGACCAGTGAGCCCCCTTCAAAAGACATATTGCGAGCTGAGATAAAAGCCAAGAGACTTGATGTCTCCAGCTTAAGGTCAGATCTGGATGACATGGTAGATGGTACCCTGCCTTTAGAAAGAATGGAAATGTATGAACAGGATGAAATACTGTATATGGCAAAGGACATCACACGAAAGGCGAGAGCAGTCCATGAGAAGTTAGTCGAACTAGCAGGCAAATATATGGTGGACTTGTCAAGAACCAAAGCATTACAGGGTAACCACAGGCTACATTACTCAGATCGAGATCTAGATGAGAGGAGAACGATTGGGCTGAAAACACACATAAGGGAATTGATTACTGGAATAAGGACATGGAGGGCACTAGATAAATGGGAAGAGAGGTGGTCCAAGAAAGGGACCGGCAGAAGAAGCAGGATTGGTATAACACCAGGACAGCAGGGAATAGAAGCTTACCCTTTGCGTGAAGTTGCCAATGGGAGCTATGTACATGTCCCTTGGAGTAGGGGAGATTTAGCTGCTTTTACCACATCTTTCCCCAAGTTACGAGAGAGCCCCGTGGAGTGGTACAAGCAAGTCGAGAGGTTTGTAAAGATCTCAAAAGTCCTATGGATAGATCTGAACACGCTGTTTGACATTGTAGTACCAGGAGATCTGTGGACAGCATGCAAGGTTAGCGCTGAGTGGCCCACAACGGAGCCAGAGAGAGATGCTAGGACTAATGGGCCGTCCGAGATCGTGATGGCAAAATTCGAGAGAGTGATGACTTGGCTGAAAGAGAAGGTGCCAATGCAAGACATAGATTGGGTCAGAATAGACAGAACGAGACAGGAACCCAAAGAGACAGTCCATGAATATTACGAGAGATTGCTGAAGGCGTTTAAACAGTATAGCGGCTTGGATGTAATGGATCCAAAGGACATAGGGCAATTCGTGTCCAAGTTCGTCCTGGGACTGAGACCGGATATTAGTTTAATGATTCAGCAACACTCGATTTGTTGGCAAAGTAGACCCCTAGATGAAATACTGAGATATGCCAGGTACTGCTGTGATGAGGTAGACTCCAAGGCTAAGAAACTAAAAGAGAAGCTGATGGTGGTACAATTGCAGGCAGCAGGAAAGGGGGGACCGCAACAACAGCAGCAAGGGACAGGTACAGGAGGTAAGAAGCAGTACAGTCAGAACAAGGGTAATGAGGAGAGTACTACCTTCAGACCCAGAGTAGACATAGCTACCTTGAAGAAAACGACTAGGTGCCACCAGTGCAACGAGTTGGGGCATTGGAAACGCGAGTGCCCTTACAATGTAGAGATCGGAGAGCAAGAGATAGAGGAGGAAGAGGTCCAGAGCGCACCTATGAGAGGGGCGACGCCATACCAAGGAAAGGTGCTCAAAGGGGGGGGGGCTCCTCCCCGAGCCCAGTTCCCGCAACCTCCTCGAGTAGGGAGTATGGGTAAGACCTATAGACAAATGCCCCTGTTTGTGGAAGGTGAAGAGTGCTATTATGTGGACCCATTAACCGGACAGAGAGTGGAAAGAGAAGACTGCACCCTTGGGGCAGCCTTAGAGGTAGATCAGAGGGGACCCTATGTGGAAGCAGAAGTAGCAGGGTGCCCTACGACATTTCTGGTGGACACAGGAGCCACTAGATCCACGATCAGATCAGCTGCAGTTCCAGACCTGCCCATGTCTGGAGAGACCATACAGGTGGTAGGGGTCGCAAACAGGAGAATAACCAGCCAATTGACAGAACCGGTACAGGTGAAAATAGGGAAGTACAGCGATGAGCACCAATTTGTGGTTTGCGATTCAAGCCCTGTGTGTCTGCTAGGAAGAGACCTGTTGTGCAAATTGAATTGTACTATATATTGTACACCCCAGGGAGTGGAGGTATTGACTAATGATGATGATGCAGATTTCAAAGTTGCAAACTCAAGAATATGTGTGGAGCTGTACCCTACTTTGACAGTAGACGAGCTTCCCTGGGATTTGAGAGAGACAGTGGCATCAGAGGTATGGGATTTCACTGGGGAAGAGATTGGATTGGTCAAAGGGGTGGACCCAGTGAAAATTGTAGTGAAACCGCATGCTGAGTTCCCAAGAACACCCCAGTATAAATTGACTCCAGAAACGATTGCAGGCATAAAACCCGTGATCGAGTCCATGATTAAACAGGGAATACTGAAAGAAATCGTGGGTAGTCCATGTAACTCCCCGATTATGGGTCTGCAGAAACCAAATGGGAAATTTCGGATAGTGCAGGACCTTCGAAAGATTAATAACATAGTCGTTTCATGTTGTCCAGTGGTACCGAATCCATCAGTGATACTGTTTCAGATTCCATTCCAAGCTGAGTGGTTCACTGTGATAGATCTTTGTCAGGCTTTCTTTTCGATCCCTTTGGACGAAGATAGCCATTTTCTTTTCGCATTTAAGCTGGAAAATCGCGTCCTAACATGGTGTCGTATCCCTCAGGGGTATACAGAGAGTCCATCGATCTTTAACCAGCTTCTGAAGAAAAATCTTGAAAGTCTAGTGCTGCCCCAGAAGTCAGTTCTGGTCCAGTACATAGACGACCTCCTTGTGGCGTCAGAAACAGAAGAAGCTTGCAGGGAAGATTCCATTGCTTTGTTAAATCACCTAGCTGCCAATGGGCACAAGGTGTCCCCGGGAAAATTGCAGTACTGCCTGACAGAAGTACAGTACTTGGGACACAGAATTGAGAAAGGCAAACGAAAGGTGTCACCAGACAGGATAGAGGCGATCATGAAAATGAACGCGCCTCAGACACAGAGAGAGGTCAGGATGTTCCTAGGGATGGTGGGTTATTGCCGACAGTGGATCGTGAATTTTTCACTGAAAGCAAAACCTTTGCAAAAACTGACGCACAAGGAGGTGAGTGATCCGGTACCATGGGACAAAGACTGTTTGATGGCATTCTTACAGCTGAGAGAGGACCTGTGTCGTGCTCCGGCATTGGGAATGCCTGATTACAATAAACAATTCTTTCTTTACTGTTGTGAGAGAGAAGGTTGTGCGTTGTCTGTGTTGGTCCAAATCCATGGGAATGCCCGTAGACCAGTTGCTTATTTCTCAGCTACTTTAGACCCAGTAGCCGCAGCGTTGCCCGGATGTCTCAAATCCGTTGCTGCAACGGGTGTCAGCATTGAGAGATGTGAAAATATCGTCATGGGGCACCCGTTAGAGGTGTGCGTGCCACATTCTGTTGAACTGTTGATGACCAGGACCAAAACACAGCATCTGACCAATAGCAGGCTCACGCGCTATGAGCAAGTTATTCTTGCTGCAGAGAACGTGACCCTCAAGAGATGCTCTGTTTTGAACCCTGCTACCTTAATGCCACTTCCAAATGATATTGATGATGATGATGAATATACAGACCATGACTGTCTCGATGTGACTGAACTATGCACCAAACCCAGACCCGACATCGTAGATGAGCCACTGACCGACCCAGACGAAGTTTTCTTTGTCGATGGCTCATGTGTAAGAGACGAAGTTGGGCAGTTGAGAGCAGCTTATGCTGTTTGTACAATTGAAGGAGTTGTGGAAGCAGGGTGCCTGGAAGGAGTAAACTCCGCTCAGGTAGCCGAGATTATTGCCCTAACACGTGCTTGCTTAGCAGGCAATCAAATTCGAGTCACCATCTACACCGACAGCCAATACGGGTTTGGGGTAGTTCATGATTACGGGCAGTTATGGTCTCAAAGAGGGTTCATGACTTCTTCAGGCTCTCCCATTCGCAATGGAGAGTTTGTGCGCTTGTTGTTAGAAGCATTGCAATGTCCAGCAAGTATCGCAGTTGTAAAGTGCATCGCACATACCAAAAATGAGGACTTTGTTTCGAAAGGCAATAGATATGCTGATGAAGTTGCGCGGTATTGCGCAGAACAAGGTTACTCTTTCACAGAGGTGGATGTGGGTGGAATAAATGTGAGAACTGAATTAGCCATGATACTGGAAACTGTTGATACTTGGGATGAATTGTCAACCATGCAAGAAAATGCTCCTGATTCAGAAAAGGAAACATGGGTAAAGGCAGGATGTGTAATGGGTGAGACTCATTTTTGGGTCTCAGCAGACGGCAGAGCAGTGTTGCCCAATGAGATGGTGAGTCCAATGGCTAGACTCATACATGGTCCCGTACACTTAGGGAGAGATGCTATGCTGAGAGTGTTTAGACAGACTTGGTACAATCCTAAGTTTAGAATAGCAGCAGAAGCAGTGTGCCAGCGTTGTGTGACCTGCCAGCAGCTGAATGTAGGGAAAAGAACACCAGTTGCACTAAGTCACATAGGAAGGTCTGGAGGTCCATTCAATAGAATGCAGATAGATTTCATTGAAATGCCAAGATGCAACCGCCTCCGCTATGTCCTGGTGGTTGTTTGTGTGTTCTCCAGATGGGTTGAGGCATACCCTACACGTAGGTGCGACACCCTCACAGTGGCTAAGTTACTGCTTAGAGAACTTATCCCTCGGTTCGGGGTGCCGGCCTTTTTGGAATCAGATAGGGGAACACATTTTAACAGCGAGCTTGTGAAGATGATTTGTGTTGCACTGAATATAGACCAGAAGCTCCATTGCAGTTACCGACCAGAAGCCTCAGGAATTGTGGAACAAATTAATGGCACGATCAAGTCCAGAATAGCGAAAGTGTGCTCCTCAACGACCCTGAGTTGGCCTGATGCCCTGCCATTGGTACTCATGAGCCTTCGTAGTACCCCAGACAGAAGAACAGGGTTGACACCACATGAGGTGTTAATGGGGAGAGCAATGAGACTGCCATCTATTCCAGCTACTGCACTGTTAAATATCACAGATGATATGATCCTGGACTATTGTAAGGGGCTGTCTGACGCCATGCGTTCTGTGTCCCTTCAGGTGCAGGCTGCAGAGGTTCCAGCGTGCCAGGGCCCTTGCCATGACCTGTATCCTGGGGACTGGGTCCTGGTGAAGAAACATGTGAGAAGAAGCTGCTTGGATATTCGTTGGCGTGGGCCCTACCAGGTCATCCTGATCACAAGTACAGCTGTAAAGGTGGGAGGCCTGCCCAACTGGATACACGCGTCGCATACGAAAAGGGTTCCAGCACCTCTGGAAACAGCTCCTCTCTCGAATGGACGTCCAGCTGAGGACCAAGAAGCCATAGAGGGGGCTAGCCAAGCTGTAGAGGTGCCAGTGGAAGCAGGGAACGAGTCTGACCAAGCTGAGGACGGTCAGTACAACAGCGAAACAGAAGACGCTACAGAAGGAGAAGACAGCTGGGAGTACGAGTCTGACCCTGACAGGTCTGAAAGAGAGCGAGAACAGACCAGAAGGAGAAGGAGTAGAAGGGCACGTGGAGAAGCAAATTGGCCGCAAAGAAGAAGTTCTAGCCTGAGGTCAACTCCAGAAGCAACCCTTCCTCCGATATCAGAAGACTCAGACCCAGAAGAAGGTGCTCAGGGCGCTGAGGCACCGAACCGAAGGAGGTCAAGAAGAGTGCGTGTGCCTAACAGAAGATACTCCACACCTGAGTGGACATATCTGGCGACAAATGTCTGTGAAACCGGAGACAGGGAGGATCCGAGCGGTGGTGGTGTCCAGTTCTGAGCCCATTATCACCGTGGAAATACAACTGTTGGTACCCGGTGTCGAACAAGAAGGGTCACTAACATTCGTGCTCCCCAGACCTCCCCGCCTCAGCAAGTTAAAACACATGTTTCTTACAGAATTGAAATTCCCCGACTTTGGTACCACGATAACAGCACATGAAGAGCATACTCTTCGCATGGAAATATTGAACTATGCTATTGAAGCTGCAACCACAAATCTAATAGTCGATTGTTAAAGGACTTTGTAAATAAAGCAAGCAGAAGAAAAGAAGATTACCTAGCGCCCAGGAAGCAGAGAATTTTAGGGAACCCCTTGAGTGGATGGAGAAGGGCTAGGGTTGTCTTTTTGAACTGTGAAAGGACTTTTTGCGAAAAAGGCTGTCAGCCTCCAGCTGTGTGGATTCTAAAGACAAAAAAGGATTGAAAGAGACTGTAAAGGAACGAGAGGAAAAGAACTTTTTTTGCAAAGAGAAAGGGAAAAGCTAGATTGTCTGACGAAATGGAGGCCGGCACCCCGAACCGCAGAGCTAAATGTATAATAGGTACACTAATAGTAGGAGTGATAATATTAATAGCTTTAGTGGTAACAATTTCTTATGTAAAGGGACATGAGGAAGAGGTAAAGGTAACTGATGCGAATTCTGTAGTAACACTTACACCCACTGTTGCAGGTGAGAAAAGGGAAAACACTCAAGAGAAAGCGTTATTGGCTGCAGAAGCCCGCAGGTTACATGTAGACGAGTCCCAAGGAGACTTTAGGTCAAATGCTTATGCTAAACTTTTGTATGAATACGTGGATGCCATGGAGGTTAAGGATTGCTACGTCTGCATGCAGTTGCCTGCGTCTGTAGATGAAGGAATTCGATATCATCACCTCCCTCTGACATATGGCATTACATGTAGCTTATTGCTTAGTATATTTTATGGGAGAGATAGTTTTGAATACTATTTCTCCAATTATGATTCTGTGTTGCCAGAAGTCCCGAATTATAAGCAGATGAATAAATGGGATTACTGGAAGAGTGAAGACAGATTGGCCAAGTTCTTCATTCCTTGGATTACCTTAGATACTTCACATGCCCGTAGAAATAATCTGACATGCAAGGTGTCAGAAGTCGAGAAAAAGTTCATAGGGCAGGTGGATGATCGTTACAGGAGACAAAAGATTTTGAAAAAATCAGGACAAGGGAAATTAGATTGGACCGAGGAAGAGAAGTCACACAAGAGAAAGGGTAGTAGTGGTCCAATAGCTTTAGATAAAGCGCAGAGAGGAAAGTTATGTCTTCACCGAGCCAAAACGTATTATGAAAATGTATACGTGGGTGAAGTTGACTGTGAACATGCTTTTAATTTAGAGTACTACACTAAGGATTTCCTGAAGGGAATGCAAGTGATTCCAAATGTGTATTTTGTATGTGGAAGAAATGCTTACGTGAGACTACCTGACAACTGGTATGGATCATGTTACTTGGCAATTGTCTTCCCCAAAATATATCATGCACAAGACTTATTGATCATTGAGGGCCAGACATCATCGAGGGGAAGGAGAGATTTAGGCGATGCAGAAATGGTTGGAGATGTCTTTGGAGCTATGTTCCCTCTTTTGGGAATAATCCTTAATGATGTTAAAATTAGACGACTGGCAACAGTTGTCGACAGGTTGTCTGCCAGCACTGCTCAGTCCTTAATGCTGGTAGAAGGAGAGATGCAATCGATAAGGGCTATGGTTCTTCAAAATCGGCTTGCATTAGATGTCTTATTAGCAAAAGAGGGCGGAGTCTGTAAGGCTTTGAAGGTTCAGGAATGTTGCACTTACATTCCAGACCTTTCAAAACCCCTTGAGAAAGTTATTAAGAACATAACTAATATACACAAAGAGATCGAAGACTTGAGTAGAGAAAATGTCTGGGAAAAGGTGGGCCACGGAATGAGTGCAGTTGGAGGGTGGTTTTCCACCTTAGGCAAAAGCTTTATTTGGTATATCCTAAAGCCTATCATCATAATATTGATCTGTGGGATAATATTGTGGGGATTGGTGAGGGTATTCAAATGGTACAGAGCAAGAAGGTCAGAAGGGGCCCAAAGAGAACAGTTGCAGAGATTGGCTGCCATACAAGATAATCAGTACAGGAGCCTGAGAGCTCTGGAAGCGCAGAGAATGCCAGCAATAACTGCAGTTTAAATGTTAGTGATGACCCCGAGAGGTCATCAAAGGGGGGAACTGAGAGAGCGCAAACTGATATAAATATATGAGTACATCACACTTACCTATAGAGAGCATAATTCATGAAGAGAAATGCCATGAGTGCTAATAGTATATGAAATTATATTCTAAATGTATAGCTAATATAGAGATTTAAGTAGAAGTGGAACTAATACAGAAATGTGTGACATTATATGATTTTATTAGACGTGATTATTTTGAATCTATGTCGTGTAGCTGTTAACATATAAGATGGTCTGTGGTAAAACGCAGAACGTGGTAGGCCTCAGGGCCAGAGCTGGAGCTAAAAGGGAAGGTGTTTCTTTTCACGACACAGATTGTTTAACGTTTTTGGTCATTGCATTAATGGGCCATGATTTAGAGTAATGTTTTCTAAATAATAGAATAAGAGTTTTAACATGCTTTAATTAAATGAAGAAATTGAATGCTATAATCATAATGTGAAATATTGTAGGCCTGAAATGTTTTAGCATTGATTTACACGTACATGTCTGGGCTGAGAAATGTTGCAAGCCTTTTTAGAAGTCTATGAGAGTTGGGTTCTTGGCGGCAGATATCTGTCTGCAACAGGAAAGGGGGGATCCAATTATAAGTGAATGAATAGAGGTCTGTTCAGTAGACGGCCCAGACATGGAGGAGGGTTCTGGAATGTTTAAGGGGTATCAGCGGGCCGGAGAAGAGACTGAGAAGCAAGGTCAACTCTAACGTCTGAGGCCCAATACAAAGCATCATGGAAAAAGCCTGAAGTTGAACCACGTGAGAGGCGTTTCGCAAGGGGCGTCTCAAATGTTGTTGACTGTTTTGTATTAGGGACAGCACCCCTGGGTGGAGTTAGAGCAGAGACCTGAGGACCCTTTAGAGAGCGGATGGGTAGGCAGTGAGGGGTCATGACTGGAGAACTTTAGGTTTTCACCAAGAGACTTAGAGTGGGTGACTTCCCTTGGGGGTCATTCATTGCTGACACCTTTGTTAGGTTGGGATTTGGTTAAGTAGGGATACCATCTAGAACAGGGTAGGGACGCCTAACCTGTGTTTGTTTTCCTCCAACCTAAATGAAGGAGAGATATGCGTCCATGCTGATAGCTTTGCTATTTTTAGAACTTGTGTTAGTGATTTCTGTTGCTCGTCTGAGGGCTTTTCGAGAGCACATGTATGTAATTGGACCTGTGTATCTCGTGAATCTCATTCTGAGATGCTTGTATTTGCAGCTCATTATATCTTTACAATAAACTTTTGAAACCTAGAAGTTGTCCGTGATCTTTGAGAGTAGAGTCCTTTCTTGGGTGAACTAATTTGCAGATAGGTGTACTGTTTCCTTCCAAGACAGGCAATAAAGGTTCAGTCGACCAGATCGAGGTTTGGATCAATAGATATAAGGTATCGATCAAAATCTCGCCCTTTCAATGGAAAGGTAATTACTGATCTCCATGGACGCGTTTCAAGTGCCAATATAAAGTGAGCGCTGCTTCTAATTTATGGCTGGCTTCGAGAGCTGGCAAGAGAAAGGAAGCACTGGAGAGCGACTGTCTGAACATGGTGATATCAAGAGCAGATGGGACTCCCAATGCGAATGGGAAAAGATCATTAGGCGAAACAGCAGGGGCCTGCCTGCTGGTGAATAGCAAAGAACATACCTTTTAGGGTAAAACTGAAAAAATGTCCAAAAACTGTTCACTAGAAAGCAAGGTGTCCACATTCAAAGCAATAGAAAGCTAGACTTCCCTGCAAGATGTTTTTGTAACTTGGACTGTGCTTGAAAACAAGACCGATATGTTTTACAATTAATGTTGGGGTAGATGTCTTAAGAAATAATTCCATGGCAGTGAATGAAAGTTATTAATGAATGTGCCTCGCCCGGGAAGAGGGGGGCGATATAAAAGGAGTCTTCTGCAAAGCAACTGGCGACTGACTCATTGATAAAGAAACAGTGTCCTTTGAACACAGCAACCACACAACAGAAGAAAAGGCATTCTCAGTCATAGACTGGTAATGGTCTAGTTGAAAAATCAGAAACCAACAGGACAATCAAGTTAGAGAACTATTACATATTGACGTGGGATGTCTATGGGTTAGGCAACGGAAAAAAACAAGACTAGCGGTTATATGTTATTAAGGCTAATTCAGGCACAGTAATCCTACAAAAAAGATGGATAATTTTAACTGCAAATGAACTGGTAGACGGAAGTACAAAGTGCTAGCACATGCGTGGTCCGAGGCCGGTGCTAAAGGTATGGCCAATCTGGTTGAAAGAATAGTGCCACCAGTAATGAACAAAACCGTGGTGGATGGCAATGGATATGACTCAGCAGTAGCCAGGAAATGTGGAAAGAAACATCATTTGTGCATCTGTATGTATGTACCACATGGACTCCCACAGAAGGTGTTAGACAAAATGGGAAAGATAATGATGGAGGCAAATGATACTCAATGATTCTTGTGGGTGATTTGAACTCTGGCCCGATTATGACTTTGGCAGTGTGGGAGTGGGGATGCCATGCCAATGCCCTGTTCCCACACCACCTAAGCTGTGTGAGCACCGCAGGCCAGATTACAAGTTTTCTCATGTCTAGCGGGCATTTGTTTGGTGGTCCCAAGGCAGTCCCTTTGAAAATAGGCACCGCAAAGGGAGCGCCAAAGGCAATTCCTGCATGGCATGGACTCTCCAGTCCATGCCATGCAGGAACTGGGGTGCATGCCGACAGGGAGGCACAACATGTGCCCCCCTGCATGCACCACATGCAGGCCCGGACTGGCCGTTGCGGGCACCGGGCAATCCCCCGGTCGGCCGCAAGGGTGGGGGCCGGTTTTGGGCCCTGGGGGCCGTTTTTGTTATAGAGCCGTTTTTGCAAAATCGGCCCTGTAACAAAATCGGCCGAAAAGCGGCCCTGGCAAAGCGCTCGGCCCCCCGAGGGAGGGCCGGCCGAGCACTTTGCCAGGGCCGGTTTTGGTTCCCAGTCCGGCCCTGACCACATGGCCCTGAGGCAGCAGGAGGCCCTGTAGGGCCCCCTTTGTTTCCTCTCTACCACAGTTGTCATGGCCGACTCACTGTCATGAAAGCGTTGGCAGAGAGGAAATTCAGAATATGTTTAGCAGTGTCACAGCGGCACCGAGAAGCATATGGTGGTCTCAAGACCACCGCAACACCGCCAGGGATATCTGATGCCTAGCGGTTGTGGCGGTCCCATAGCAGTCTGACCACAAACTTGTAATAGAGCAGTCGGACAGCAAGGGCGGTGCAGCCTAACAGATGGCACTAGATGTAAGGGAAATGGTAAGGTAACCATGCTGAGAGAGTTTGCCGATACAGTGGGAAATGCAGACATCTCAAGGGTGACACAAATTATTTTCACCTTGCCAGAGATGTATGCGATCATGCACCTCTGATGATGACATTGGGCACCTGAAGGAAGACATTAAGAGAGGGTTGGCACCTGTACACGCAAGAACAAAAAATGCGGCAACCGTGAAATTACTGGTAGGTCCTAATAACTATTTTGTAGAAAATAAGGGATTCGCACATTTCAAATCTGTTCTTAAGTAGGCATATAAAACAGTTTTAAGGTGTCAGCCAATTTCGATAATCTCAGGTGGTAAGAAATAAAAGAAGTTAGGACCGGAAAGTGCGTTAATCACATTGAGAAAAGAGATGACAAGAGGAATCAAGAAAGGGTAAGGAAAATTAGACATGAAATAAGAAGAATATAGATATCCAGGAAAATGTGGCTAACACCCATTCTCTGGGTGTTCAGGGGCAACTGAATGAATATGGGTCAAGGCAGGCAGGTTAAGTAGGAAGTGAATTCCAGCACGGGAAGCATAGGTCAGATATTTCTTGACTATTTTCAAGAATTCTGTGTATGAAAAGGCTGGGATCCAGAAGCATGGCTCTTGGACTTTGTTAAAGAGCTGCTTATGGTTTCATCATGGAACGAAGAAGCGTTACAATGAGAACCTGACATCATGGAAGAGGAAGTAGGTGCTGCATTGTTTGATTTGCAGTCCAGAAAATTGCACCAGACCCAGTCCTCTCCGTGTAGAGTTATTTAAAAAACGGACCCGGTACCTGATACCTCATCTCACAAGGGCACACCTAGCAGTCTTACAAGATGAAATGTTACCCGAAGATTATAGAATGGTGACCATAACAGGCATAAAAAGGACAAACAAAGAGATGTATGTGATTCATGCAGGCCAATATATTTTGCTTAATGCGGAAACTAAGGTGTTGGCAAAGATAATGGCCAAACGCCTACTAGGTGTAATAAAATTCTTAATACATCTAGCTTAATCTGGTTTCATGCCAAATAGGGCCACCAGACATAACCACAGATGCTAACATAACTTTCTTAACAAATCCAAATGAGCAACAGAATCAATAGTAATATTGGACACCGAGAAGACATTTGTCTCTGTGAATTGGTCTTTCATGTTCAGAGTATTGGAAAAAATGGGTATGGGCCCTAAATTTCTGGCTTGGATTAGATAATTATGTGGGTAGTCAATGCCTAGAGTTAAAGTAAATGGTGTTTCTCACCATTCCTGCTTCATAGGGGGATCGGAGGATCACACAGGGCTGCCCCTACAACCAGTACTTTTTGCCTTCCGTTTCAGCTGCTTGCTTGTTGGAAACAACAAAAAAAACATTGATTATGGCAATTCGAGCACGAATGAGAAAACAGTTTTTCATAATACGCCAATTATATTCTTACATTTATTACTAGCCCAAGAGAGACAATAGGCAAACTTCTAAAAATATTTCAGGCCAATTCTCTGGATCTAGTATTCAATGGGAAAAGTGAATAATATATCCAGTTGGCAAATGGCGGTCTTTGATCAATGCTACAAAGACATTTTAGGTGCAGTTGAATGGCTTCAAATATTTAATGTTATGTTATGTTATGTTATGTTACTTGTGTCTTTTATAGCGCTTGGCAACTCAAAAGAGTGTCCCGGCGCTTTATTCACAGCCTGAAAAAAAGCCAAACACAACACAGACATTAAAAGAAAACGGGATAGCAGTAAGAGGGAGTCTAAGAAGCAAAAAGCCAAGTTTTCAGGCCCTTTCTGAAGGCCAGCAGATTTGAGGTACTACGCAATGTCAGGGGCAATGAGTTCCACAACTGTGGAGCCCGAGACATAAAGGAGCGACCTCCGACACGGGCCTTTTTAACACGCGGGACAACGGCCAGAGACATCGACTCTGATCTCAACGACCGTGACAGACGATAAAAGGAGAGTCTCCTTTGAAGGTATTTAGCCCCCGAGGCATAGAGGGCCTTATGTGCAAGAGTTAAGGCTTTAAAAACAATCTGCTTCCGGATAGGCAGCCAATGAAGGGACTGCAACAAGCCGGAAACTCTGACTCGTCTGTGCAGGCCAAAAATGGTTCGTGCTGCCGCATTCTGGGCCACCTGCATCCGTTGCAGGAGATATTCTGGCAGGCCCAGATAAAGGACGTTGGCATAGTCCAATCTTGAACCGATTAAGGCCTGTACAGTAGTCCTCCTATGGTCCTCGGATAGCAGAGGGAAAAACTTCCGAAGCATACGGAGGAGGCCAAAGCAGGTGCCGGTGAGGGCCAGGACCTGAGATCTTAAAGTCAGGCCGTTGTCAATTTTGATCCCCAAATTCTTAGCCAACTGAGACGATCGCACCGGAGGAGACATGTCCGCGGGCCACCAAACCTGCCAGTCTGGATCGGATTGACAACCGAAGAAGAGTACCTCAGATTTATCTGAGTTGCACTTGAGGCTGTTCAGTTGGAGCCAGTTAAAAACAGCCCCAAGGCACTCTCGGATACTCTCTCCATCAAAATCCTCTCCTTTCCCACAGGTAAAGAGCAGCTGGGTATCGTCGGCATAGGAAACGATCTGGGCTCCAAAAGACTCAGCCAATGCCGCCAGAGGGGTCATAAAGATGTTAAAGAGAGTCGGGCTCAACACAGAGCCCTGTGGGACTCCGACTCCCAATGGCGGCATCTCAGCAGAGCTAAAAGAGGCCCAGACCGTTTGTCGGCGGCCAGCCAGAAAAGATGTAAACCAGCTTAGCACCGTCCCCCTCAGACCGATCTCATAAAGTCTGCCTAGCAGACCCTCATGGGGGACGGTGTCAAAGGCCGCCGACAGGTCAAGCATTATCAGCATGGCTCTGCCGCCCGAATCCAGCGTCTCCTTGATAGCCTCGGACACCTCCAGCAGCGCCGTCTCAGTGCTAAGATTAGGGCGGAAGCCCGATTGAGTGGAATGAAGCAGATCGTGTAATTCCAAAAAATTGGAAAGCGCAATGTGCACATGCTTCTCCACGATCTTTGCCACTGCAGGCAAAAGAGAGATAGGCTTATAGTTGGCCAATACCTCAGGATCTAAACCAGGCTTCTTAATAAGGGGAATGACCATAGCCTGTTTCCAGGCCGATGGAACCACACCCTGACTCAGAGAGAGATTCAAGAGGGGATTCACCAGCGGATTCACCACTGCCGCCATCTTCGCCAGAAATTTGGCCGGACATGGGTCGAGCGGCGAACCCGATTTAAGATTGGCCAAGAGTATCAATGACGAAGAAGCTGACATAGGCGGAAAGTCAGTCAGGACTGGCCCTAAGGGGACCGATGGCACTGGTCCGTCCTGAGAATAAGGAGCGACAGCCGCCGGCCTCAATGGAAAGGAGTCCTGAATCAGCTTAATCTTTGTGGTGAAAAAGCTGGCGAGATCCGACGCCCAGGTCTCGGAGGGGGCGGACTGAGTTGCATTCGACCGTGGGGCAACAAATTCCCTAACGATCGAGAAGATCTCCTTGCAGGAGTTAGAGGCGGCCTCAATCCTCCTAGCAAAGTAGTTCTTCTTCTCGAGGAGGATATCTCGATGGTAGGCCTTGACCATAGTTCTATAATTAAGTCTGGCAGCAGGATCATACTGAGCCCGCCAGGCCCTTTCAGCCACCTTGCATTGCCTGCGGGACGCAAGCAGCGCTTCGGTGAACCAGGGGGCAGAGACCCGTTTAGGGAGCAAACGAGGAGCCCTCAGAGGGGCCACTTCATTCAGCCTGTCCACAAGCCAGACCTGCAGGGACTCCAGGTCCCGATCTAAAACCCCCGTGAAAGGGCATGGGTGTTCGCGCAGTACCTGCGCCAACATTTCTGGAGTCACCTGATGATATGCCCTCGACGCAGGTCCTTGCTGTCTGGGGGCAGTGCTCAGGGGTTTCTTATTGCCCAGTATATAAAAATTGACCAACCGAAGGTCTGTCCAAAGGACCGGCAGAAGTGCCGTTACCTCTATGGAGGCCGTAGAAAAGACCTGATCCAAAGTGTGGCCTTTATCATGCGTTGGTTCACAAAGATAGGGGGCTAGGCCCAGAGGAGCCGTAATATCGGACAGTTTAATCACATCTGGGTCCGAAGCCTCATCCATATGAAAGTTGAGATCTCCAGCCAAAATGCAATGGTCAGCTCTCAAGACCAACATTGACATGACAGACTGAAGCTCATCAAAGAAGGAACCAGCTGGGCCGGGGGGTCTATACACTAGCAGTCCTTTCACCGCCTGATGCGGCGCCAATGACAGAGAGAAGGCAAGGGATTCAGACCCTTTAATAGCCTCAGTGGGAATAATCGAACATGCAACAGATTTCTTCACCACGAGTGCTACTCCTCTGCCCCTCCCTTCCAGTCTATCTTGCCTATAAATATTATATTCTGGCGGGATTGCCATAGCAACTTCGGGATTAGAGCCAACTCCTAACCAAGTCTCTGTTAACATCAGACACACCGGTTTTTTGGTGGTCAGGAGGTCAAAGAGCTCCTGAGCATGACTGCGCACTGATCTGGTGTTCAACAGCATACAGAGGTGCTTCACAGTATCCATCTCCTGGTTAGGGAGTGTCCGTGGCGCATAAGCTGGCGATCAGCCACAGCCCGGGCATCTCCTCTTACCCCTATGGCGACCAGGGAACACCTTAAAGCAGGCACACGATACCTTTTGTAAAGACCGCAGCTTCGACGATGTATAGCAGACCATAGTAACACCCAATAAACTTGGTCCGTCAGAGTCAGCCCTCCCGCCACTCCGTCCGCCTCCGTGACGCTGACGGGCGCAGACGGGCAGGACTCTGGCAAGACTCAGGCACAGCGAAGGCACGTCCGCTGCGCTGGTCTGCTGCGCGGAGGAGGGAGCTTTAAATAGGTGCCCCTCTGGACGTCAGGAGCGCTAGACCGCTCACTGCTGTTCCTCGGGGCACACACCACTCAAAGATGGCGCCCGTTATCACCCCACCACCCAGGACCGGGAAACCGGACCCGCGAAATGCGGTGGATGCCAATTAGGATGCAGGTAAGGGGGCCCGAAGTAGTAGCAGCTAAAAACAGGGGTTAAACAACAAAAATGCAATCAAATAAGTAAAGGGAACAGTTAAAAGAAAAGCGCGATAGCGAAGCGCCTAGCGTCAAGCAGCACTCGGTGTCTCATCAAGGGCTTTCACACAGAGCTCGCCTTAAATAGGTGCCCCTCTGGACGTCAGGAGCGCTAGACCGCTCACTGCTGTTCCTCGGAGCACACACCACTCAAAGATGGCGCCCGTTATCACCCCACCACCCAGGACCAGGAAACCGGACCCGCGAAATGCGGTGGATGCCAATTAGGATGCAGGTAAGGGGGCCCGAAGTAGTAGCAGCTAAAAACAGGGGTTAAACAACAAAAATGCAATCAAATAAGTAAAGGAAACAGTTAAAAGAAAAGCGCGATAGTGAAGCGCCTAGCGTCAAGCAGCACTCGGTGTCTCATCAAGGGCTTTCACACAGAGCTCGCCTTAAATAGGTGCCCCTCTGGACGTCAGGAGCGCTAGACCGCTCACTGCTGTTCCTCGGAGCACACACCACTCAAAGATGGTGCCCGTTATCACCCCACCACCCAGGACCGGGAAACCGGACCCGCGAAATGCGGTGGATGCCAATTAGGATGCAGGTAAGGGGGCCCGAAGTAGTAGCAGCTAAAAACAGGGGTTATTATAAGGATGTATGTTTCAAGAAAGGAAAAAAAGGTTCTAAGAAAATAATCTAGAGAAATTACTGGACCAATTTCATGTAGAAATGAAATGCTGGGAAACTCTCTGACTGTCTCTTCTTGGAAGATCAGCCATGTATAAAATGATAGATCTCCCCGATTACTCTACATCCTCCAGAATCCCTTTTAGGTTCCTGACAAGTTCATTAAAGAAGATGAAACTGATATGCAAGGCTTCCTGGGTTGGATGGGAATGTGGCACCTTGAATCTTGCCCCACTTCATTTACAGAAGTGTAAATGACAGGGGAATTTCACTGACAGACTTGTATAACTACTATTTGGATGTGCATCTACCAGTAACTATTGAATAGACATTCAAAGGCCTATATAAACCCTCTCTCAGGGTGGATAGGTGCGGAATAGATCATAATGGCTACCTACATTATGTTTATTAGGAATTATCTGGGATGTCACCGTCCTCTTTGAAGGAGTTTGGTATAAAGGCCTAGAAAAGAGCAACAAACGATATATGTTACGATGGGAGTATTACCAAAGAAACTATGTTGCGTGTGGGAAATTATATGAATGAAGTATCTTGTTTGCCTGGATGAAAAAATTTAATGCAGTTGAGAAATTACCAAGGTGTGGGATGTATGAGGAGCACATGCGGTGTTGCTTTCTCTCTAATTAGGGTGAATTATGGATTCCCGCTGCACTGTTTTTCCTATACCTCCAGTAATGGCATGCCTTTTTCAAAATGTGAGTAAATAGAGGTTGATGTAACTGACCACTCCCCACTAGAGAATCAACTACTGTTGAGGTGGTAGAGATACAGGCTGCCTTATGGTCATATAACATGCTTATGTGATGTGATGTGAAAAGGGATTTATATAACGCACTACCACTCCATGGAGTATCTTGGCGCTTGGATTCCAGGAAACAGCAGGTAGTAGATGAAAAAACTACCAATCTAGGAAGCACATCATATGAATCCCATGCATTCGGAGTTGGACAGGTAGTAGATCCATGTTTTTAAAGACTTTCTGAATATTAATTCAGTTGTGGATTGACGCAGGAAAGGGGGGAGTTTGTTCCATGCTTTCGCGCCGATGACTGCAATGGATTTTCCTCCTCTAGTTGACATTTTAAACCTGGGGACAAGGAGTAGATTGGCCGTGGAGGACCTGAGTGATCTTGACGGATGATACTGTTTAAAGTGTTTGCGCAGGTACAGTGGGCCGTGGTGATGAAAAGCTCTGTAAGTAATGGTGAGAACTTTAAAAAGTATGCGCTTATGAATAGGGAGCCAGTGTAATACATCCAAAGCTGTAGAGGGCGAAGATTTCCTAGGCAGTCTGAGGACCAGTCTGGCAGCTGCGTGTTGGGCCATTTGAAGTTTACGCAGGGCTCCTTTATTGAGTCCTGCATAAAGACTGTTACAATAGTCCAGCCTAGATGTAATAAGGGCAACAGCTACTGTACGTCTGGCGCTCAGGGGGAGAAGATCGAAAAAAATTCTCAGACTCCTGATGATGCCGAAGCATACCCCTGCTACTTCCTTGGCTTGTTGATTAAAAGTCAGAGTGTTGTCAAACTTTATGCCTAGGTTTCGAGCAGCATTAATAGTATTAGGAGGGGCTTCTGCCTGTTCAGGCCACCAGTCTTGTGGCGAGAAGGAATTATTGGGTCCGAAGAGAATAATTTAAGTTTTGGATGAATTACACTTCAAATGGTTGTGTGACATCCATTTGAAAGTTGCTGACAGACATTCTTTTAGAGTTTGTTCTGCGTTAGATTGATTTTTGTCAAGAGTCAGAATAAGCTGAGTGTCGTCAGCATAGGCGACAGTACTGATGTTAAAGGAGGAGATTAAATTGAGTAGGGGAACCATGTACAGGTTAAATAAGGTAGGGCTTAGGCTAGAGCCCTGCGGAACCCCTGTTTTAATGTTTTTTTCTTCTGAAGAAAAATCGCCTTGCCTTACGATTTGGTGCCTGAATTCTAGATAGTTCTTAAACCATTCGAACACGGTTCCTGCTATGCCTGCATTATTAAGGCGATGTAAAAGGATAGCATGGGATACCGTGTCGAAAGCTGCCGAGAGATCTAATAGGATCAGGACAGCATGTTTGCCCTGATCCAAGGCAGCACGAATTGTTTCAGTGGAGGATAGGAGGGCAGATTCAGTGGAGTGATGGGTCCTGAAACCTGCTTGACAAGGATGTAATATGTTATTTTCTTCAAGAAATGTCATTAGTTGTTTATTTGCAAAGGATTCTGCAATTTTACAGATGGCAGGAAGAAGGGAGATGGGACGTAGATTGGAGAGTATAGTGGGGTCTTGTGAGACCTTTTTCTGTAGTGGTTTCACTATAGCTACCTTCCATTGAGGAGGAATCTCCCCAGATTGGAAGGAAGAATTAATGATGGCATTGATATAGGGGTTGGCCTCCTGTGATATGGATTTAAGAAAAGAAGGGGGACAGGCATCAGAAGGGGATCCTGATTTAAGGGTAGAAATTCCCTGTAAAGTGTTGTCAAGACTAATGTGACTAAATTTTTCCCATCTGGATTGATGAGGCTTGAGAACAGTTTCACTCTCAGGTTCTATTGTTAAGAATTGGGGGAAGTCATTAGTGAGGGTTTCTATTTTTTGGGTGAAGTATGAGGCTATATCGTTACATAAGGTCTGGGACGGAGGAATTTCTTGGGTTGCAATAGTAGGTTTGGTGAAACTGTTGACGATTTTAAATATTTCTTTTTGATTATTATTTGCTGCTTCAATACGGGAGGTAAAGTGGTTAATTTTTGCGTCCTTAATGGATGAGTGATATGATCTCCTCGCTGTCTTATATATTACTTTAGCGTGATTGTCATAGTTCCGTCGCCATTTGCGTTCTAAGAGTTTAATTGTCACCAATTGCTCTTTTAGAGTGTCTGAAAACCAGGGAGCAGAAGTTTTTCTTTTTCTTATGGGGTCTCTAGTTCTTTCTGGGTTTCTGATATTGTTACCAATATCCGTCATCCAGTTTTCACATTTTTGATAGTCTGTGATAGTATTTCCAGACAGAGTAGGTTTGCTTTTCTTGGCCCAACTCATAAGATCAGGGTGTTTCATAATTTTTCCCCAATTGGGTAAAGCGTTTCCCTTATTAGTTGCCTCTTTGGACTTCGATTGGCTTCCTGTGAATTCAATATGGAATTCAATGAAGTAGTGATCGGTCCAGGTCTGAGGTATGGGATCCTTAACCATCATTTTATCCACGTTAGAGCCAATGCAGTCAAGGCTTATGAATAATGCCAAACACACACTAGCCAAACTAAAAGCCAAGTGGGAAAAGTACTTCGGGATCTAGAGCCATTAGAATAGATGTAATACTTATATAACTCATAATATTACAAAGGGCCTATTTTTCTAGAACACAACTGTGTTCAATTCGATATGGGCAAGGAAGAACATTTTACCTTATACATTGGCTGTGCCCAAAGGTACATTATTTTGTAAGAAGCTTTTTTTCAAACCTGTACAATGTTGGGGCTCATCCACTGCTGCCAGCTGTTGGAGCTCTCTTACCAATCGTGAGAGCTCGGGCCCATTTACACATTTACTCAGTTCGACTGTCTTTTATTGGAAGCATGAGAGGTAAAGGGAGAACACTATTAGTCATTAGATTACGTATCGGACGAATCTCTTCAGGAGATTTGGACATGTTTTGTTTGTTCTGCACTTCTATACCTCATAATGGGATTGGTTTATGAAAATGTATTTTTGATTTTATGAGTTTAATCTCACTAATCCCATTTTCAGTTGTGGTCTGGATTATTGTGTGACCCTATTGTTTGTACCGTATTGGAGGGGGCCACGTCAAGTTTCGTTATGCCACTGCCACAGGCTAACTGACTTTTGCTGTTTCTAGGGAGCCTTGGACGGATTTTGATTTATACATTTTCAGGTATTTATATCACAGTCTTGTGATTATCTGCTTTTTGGTGTATGTAAGACATTTTCTCTACATGCCGACCAAATCCGCTTGCACATTCGGATGGTGCATGAGATCCTCTGGCACTTTATTGTGCTTTTGACCAGGAACTCACAGTGTTCTAATCGTGGGCAATGTAAATGTATTCTCTAGCTGCATGTTCTGCCATTTTTTCACACGAGGATACAGGGCTATGCTTGCACAAAGTTATATTCCAGTGCATTCTTTTGAGTTTTTTTTGGGGGTTGTGCACCTTTTTTTTTAATTCACCTATGGAATCCTTCTTGCTTAGGCACAGATATCAATATCTCTTTTATATGCATGGTTTCACAGTACCGTCAGACAAAGTCCTTTAGGGAGAGGATCACAGACATGTTGACTATTTTGAATCCCCTTGTACTTTCAGTAACTGCTTATTGTGATGGTTCACACCAGTGCTTAATTTGAGCCGGTGGTTTCCGGTGCTGAGCACCGGCACTTAATCATCAACACCTGCGCTTTTCATGAGCACCAGTTAAGGACACATTCACAATCATTCTTGGTAAATATGGGGAGATTACGTGATTTGCTCAGAATCTCTGGATGTAGAGACGATGCCGAGACTCGAACCTGATTTCCCATGACCGTTACGTCACATCCTCTCCCCTCCCCACTTTCATTGTTAGTAGTTTGTTCTTTTTTAGGCGGTGCTAACAGGAGAAATGGGCTGGTGTAAGCTGCCTCCTGACGAGAGCTCCAGCATTTTTCTTTTTTTTTACAATTTAACTTCAGGTTCACATATTCTATATTTGCCTTCTACGACACATTGCTCATGGGCAGCACTAAGTGATTTCACCAATTTGTGAATTATTCACTTGACATCCGGTCCTTCATTTGTTTGAGCTTGGTGCATTTATATATTTCGCCAGGACATGATGATCGATTTCATAAATGCATTTGTGGTTGCCATCAGAAATCCATGGTCAGGTGAGAAAGGGCTTTCTTTTGGCTCGCCCTTTTGCTTTGTCACATAGGTTGTGGAGATTGACAGTTCTTATGTTTCTAGTTGGTTGCTACCTGTTTGTTCTACCCTGAAGAAGACCCCATTAAAAACACTCAGGGGGGTCAAAGCACCGACTTCCTGGTCCTACCCATTCACACATGTCTCGATTTATTGCCATCTTGAACATTTACTAGTCTGGATTCAAATGAAAATATGTCCTAATGGCTTGGGCTTATTTATATACTGCCTGTGCGCTATGTAATATGTTGTTTAACTATTTGAAACTAGGCACACCTTTCTACGTTTACAGTGTCTGATGTCATGCATTTATGATATGTGGACAATATAAATGTCACATTGGCTTGTTTGCCTGTATTATATTATTGTGTTTTGATAACAAAGATTACATATGTTTTAGCCCCTTGTTGAAGCTTAAAATAATCCTTAAATGATTCCGAGCGGAACACTGTTTTCTCATATGTGGTGATGTTGAATGGCTGCAAAAAGCACTACTATTTATATAGAAATCTGTGGTATATGAGACATCTGGTGGAAGTCACCTTGAAGAAGGAAAAAAAGAATATTGGGGCCTGACTATAAGTGGCCTGTTATCATTATGCCGTGTGTGGCCAGTCTGAGCAGCATTTGTCTGCATCTGAAATCACAAGTGTTACACAAATTCCACTGTTCCTGTGTTTATGACCGAAACAGGCATTTCATCTGCTCGAAGCAGAAAAAAGCCTGGTTGAAAAACAGGGTTTTGTGTGTTGCTCACTTTTCTGGAATGCAATCTGGTGATAGCCAGGTATTCCTGCCACTGGGAAGTACCGACGCCTACAACCCAGTATTCCTGCACTTCTTGTAATGGGGAACTTGCAACCATAGAACCTTGGAATGGTTACTACAATTTAGTGTAAATACCTGATATGCAGTGCCAGCAAAAAGGAAAACAGTCAGGAGACAAAGTCTCAGTGGTACAAGGCAAAGCTGTCCTCAACACACGGATCTGCAAGGACTATGTCTCCTTTCCTCCTCCCATCGCCTCAGTTTTTGGTCTCCTCCATTTCTGGTGTGTTAGATTCTTGTCGGATATCTGAGACAGTATAGCGAAGACCAACATCTCCAGGAAGAGAATAAGAAAAAGAGACTTGAGGCCCAAAATTAGGAAACTGAAGAACATACTTCAATAGAACTCAAAATGTGAGAAGAGTTCAACACCATAACAGATGAACAATGGGAGGCACTAGATATGCTGACTGTAGGCCTGGAGATGGTCTTTGGAGAGCCTCCCATGTGGAGCGACAGCTTGTTATGGGCATTCTGAATGTGTTTTTCTTTCTGTTCATCGAGAGCCACCTGTACCAGCAGTTCAGTTCAAAACATGGAACCTGAACACAAAGGTCCTGTGTGGTGAAACCAAGCCCACTAAACATTTCTGACAAGGACTTACCAAACAGAGCACCACCGAACTCCACTGGGCGTGTACTAGGTGAATGCCAACCGAGAAGCAGATATAACCAGAGTCCTCACAGAAATGATGACCATAAGAGCTCTCCATCTAGAAGGATTTAAGCATTCAGGATACTAAGTACCATAAATTAGACAAAGGCAAGGTAAAACGGTAAGAACAATTACATAGTTGCAACCATTCCTCCAGGCATGAGAAATACGATGGTAAAGGCATACTTCGTATACATGCAGAGTTTCCAACCAAAATGGGGTCTTCAACTTTAATTAGTGCATTCACCACGGATTATGTGTACAGGTGGCATGGACACCTTGGTCTTCTTATGGTTTGCACCCTCTTCGGTTTAAAAAGAGTGAATAGCAATTGATGCCTGCTTAAGGAATACATAAAAAATTACTGTACTCCTTGTTGTTAAATTAATGTAAGCTTTAATAAGGGACATTCAACAAGACTCATTTGTACAGATTTTGTGGACATCGTAGCATATGAAAGGTTAGCAACACCTTAAAATACTTAAGAATAATTTACGAGAGGCATTACTCCACAACAGTTGAATGGTTGCAATATTTGGTTTAAGTAATGTTTTAATTGCTAGTGGCCATCTTCATTGGGCAGAAAGCAAAACTTAACAAGAGTCAATGGCTAACAGCTGTTTTAATTGGGAATCATGGAGGACTCAAGAATAATTGCCTGGTGAACTTTTAACAGGTGTTGTGCAGCACAAAAGTTGTACAAAGATCATCTAGTTGGGGATATGTAAAACTTTCACCATCATATATTTAAGAAGAGGGCAAACCTTTTTGCTTATAAAACGAATGGGATTGTCATCACTCCAGAACAGTTGAATGATGTACCATTTGTCTTGAGTAATTTGTATACTTTCCCTGGTCAACCTGTTTGGACCTCAACTTAAATTTAACATAAGTTAATGACTAATAGTGTTTGAGCAGGTATGCCCAACACAGGTAACAGGGGTGGGTTGGTGTGGTAGGGGTGGGGTGATCGGGAAGGGTGGAGTGGATTGACAACACGATAGGGAAAGTAAAATAAAAAATAAATAAAACCACTTACCTTGAGCTCGCTGCATTGCTGACTTGGCGATGTGGCGAGCACAAGGAAAGTGGTTTTGTTCATTTTTTTATTTTATTTTGCCTATCCGGTCATCTGTCCACTACCTGCCACCCGCCCCACCCTGCCTCACTGCTGATACCTGTGCTGGCCGCACCTGGTTTTGATTGCGAATCGTCTAGGACTTAACAATATTTGCATAGTGAGCTTCTAACTAGTGTCATTCTGCACAAATTTCATCTAAAACTTTCACCACTATAAATTTAAGAAGAATGAAAAAGATAGTGTTTAAGAAATGCACCATTTCTTCAACAGTTGAATGGTTGCAGACATTGGACACAAATAATTTGTGCTGATGATAACGGGATGTTCTCAGCTGATATGCACACTGCCGCAAGATCCTGATGAGGCAAGAAGGCAAGCGGGGAAGGGATATAGATGGAGATGGGGACAAGGCGAGATGGGGAGAAGGACAGGGAGAAAGACAAGCAAGGGAAGACAGTTGGGACAATGAGAGACTCAAGCAGGAAATAAGCGACAATGAGAGCTGAGGGGGTGGAAACAGTGAGACAACTGAAGAAGGCAGGGAAATGTGGGAAGGAAGATATATACAAAGAGAGGCAGGGAATGAGACACTTTGAAGGAAACAGGGACAACAGGAGATGGGGAGAGTAGAGGGATATATTGAAACACCCAGACACGGTAGTGGATGTGTAATAGGGTGTGCATCTGTGAATATCGGGATGAGCAATGTGCATACCATCTAGGATTGAAAATGTGAGTGGCGCCTTTCAAGAGGTGGATAAGGCTGAGATGCAATCCAGTGTGCTTCCTAAAAATGACCTTCATGGCACACTGTATTTTGATTTCATTAGCAGTTTCCATATCCAACACTACTTTATTCAACACAATAATCACTGAGGTTGTACAGGTCCATACTGTGGAGCTCACAATTGTGCTCCACAATGTAGCTCACAGCTGCATCCCCTTTTCGAAGGCCGCAGCAAGCATTCTGCCACACCAGCTCATGTCTCAATACATACTAAACTGCTGGTCAGACAAAGATACTCTTGGATCTGCCTCATTACTATTTATGTGCTCTGTGGAATAAAGCCAATGGCAGTGGTAACTTCTAAGGTGGACATGGATGGGGCCAAAGTTCTCACATTGCCTAACCAGATTAGTTTCGTCTCAGTTAACAGTAAACTGTCAAGAGGTATCTCGGCGTGCCACAAATACACTATGAATTTAAAGGCATCCCTAATAGATTATTTTTATCTCTCTGTGGAAAATCAAAAACTCAATCAAGGTTGTCCCGTGGATTGTTTTAGACCTCAATGTATTGGATCTAATATTTTACTTCCTTGAATCCTTATATCAGTGTTTTCAGAATTGTTGAACCAGTTACAGACAGATTTTCAGCACCAGAAAGGTCCTGAAGTTGGAGGTGGTGAACACTGAGCTTGTGACCTTCAACATAATTTGGTCAGGTATTTGAGAGACTGAGTGTATTCTATCCCCCCAGAAAAATGGAGAAATTGTCTCAACCTAGGTGGTGTTAATGGTGATTACAATTAAAAATCTAAATAAACTGTTAAAAGGAAGTAGCCCTCCATCCCAGGAGTGTGACTGTAAGCAATAGTAAATGGTAAGAGGGTGGTGGATATATTTTCAGAGCAGAAGTTCAGTATGAGAAACAGATTGCCACTGGAGAAAAACAAATCACAAGTTAGAGGAAAATTTGAAGAAGGCGATACAATTAAAAGAGTCAATTTCATGCTGAAATATAGCTACTACTTGAGTACAGGGCATCATCTCAACAATTCTGGAAAATAAATCGAGCTCCCATTTTCATGACCATATTCCTTACTATAGGGAATGCAAGAGGGGCTTGTGCAGTTAGCTGACTAACAGAGGATTTATTCTATATTCCACATCCCTTCAGGCTCGAAGTGATCAGATTTCCTGAGGAGGTATTTCAACGAACCAGGGCTAGATATAGCTCCTGCTGAATTATTCAATTACATCTGACTGCTTTAGTTCTACGCCCTATGTCAAGTCACCAATGCTGGAGAATTCAAGTCTCCCTCTTACATTGTCACTTGTATGTACATCTCTGAGTCAATTAGTCAGGGCAACACATGTTATTTAGTTAAATATTTTTATGCCATCTAATGTTTTTTTTAAAAAATATTCTCATTTATAAAGAAACAGAATCATGCAACCATTTATTCAATTACTTTATATTTAGTCCTGATTGCTGTGAAAACATTTTTTTACAAACAAAAACATATATAAACTACTTTTCATTGTTAATACTTTAGTAGGATGTATCCTATATTATTCTTTCTCATGCTAAAATGTTTTCATTTTCCTTTTTAAACATCCGTTCTATACGAACATGTATGTTTCTAAACAAAAATCAAATGATATATAGATTTGGGCATAGATGTTTATTAACAAAAAAAATCCTTCTAACCTACCCGTTATAGAAGATTCCAGAAATCAACAACTGCTATTTGCCACTGGACATGAGTGTATGTAGACCCACACTGCCATTTACATCAGTAGAAACCTACGAGCATAGATGTCAAATAGCAAAATGAACAGGCATATTTATCTAAGATTGGAATTTAAGGTGTATTCACAATGGCATTAGGGATTATGTATCGTAGTACTCCAGTTGTATTCTTATGTGACTTTTTGAATTGGTCCCAAAGCAACTACAATGGGAGTAAAATGAGAGTATTCAGGGAATATTCATATACAATTAGTACAAATAAAAGGACTCGGTCCTCGTTTGCCTTTTACCGATAGGAATTTGGACGTTTCAGGGCTGAATCACAAAGGTGTGTAAGGGTACCTAAAAGAGAACTCCTGTAGTACTACTTCCCGTATTCATAAATACTTTTGTGGATCAGCCCCATAGATTCTGGGTACACTTGTATAGGAGGGTGTAACCTGATGCCTCTCTCAAATTTCACGCAAAGATGTGAATTTCTATATAAAGCCCTTGATTTCATATTCTTAGGCACAGTCATACTCCTAATTTTACACCTGTATAAACGTGCACTTATACTTTTCATATAATCAGTCTCTAAGTGAATAAAACAGAGGACACAGCTACAGCTTCTCACTGTCACAATTCAATAAGCAGCTGTTCTGTGGAAATAATGCCAAAGCTCATGGAGATGGAAAACAAAGGATGAAATAATAACAACGGTGGTAGGTGCTGCATGTTATTTCCTCATTAGGGTCAAAGAGACTTGCAAACAAATGTCACATTGTTTTATTACCCAGTTGCAGCTGGTACACCAGCTTTGTCAACATTAGAGGAAAGAAAAGTTACAATGGCAGCCCTGAAACATTCTGCTTTCTCTCTAGCGGATGGATGACATTCTGTTGTACGTTGTATTAAATGGTATTACTGAGGTAGCTTCAGCAGTAGCGGAATATCAAAACTTACTCCACTGCAATAACCACTTTGACTCTTGTACAAATGAGAACTTTTTTACTGGAAGCTAATTAGACAGCAATATATTGCAAATGTATTCTATGGCTGATGGTTTTCAAAATGTATCCAGAGATCAAACAAGCATTTGCAATGCAATAGGTCTCGCATTAGGAAAGTTTGAGCTATTGGTATTGTAAATGACAAATTTTGTATTTATGTGTTGGTTTTGAAAATAGCAAAATTATTAGCTTTGTCATTTACAATGCCAATAGTTTTAACTTTCGCGAATGTGACACCTATAGCATTTGTAATGCAATATGTGTTGTATTTACGTGGCTTACATTTATTAATATTACAAATAACAATGGCTTTACATTTTTCTAAATAATTAATATTTAAATAAAAGCTATTGTAATTTATAATGGCAATAGGTTAAACTTTTGTAAATAACTTTTGTGAAGATTATGTTCAGTGTATTTTATTGTGACGAAAATCCAAGAACAGAAGTGAAATATTAACATCTTTTTGTGACATTTGTAATAAAGCTTGAAACATTGAGAGAACATATTTGAACCAGTTGTTGTTGAATGGTTGCACAGATTGATGCTGTGGTGGTGCTGAGTGATTCTGTGGCGTTCAGTGATGCTGTGGTAGCGCATAGTGATGTTGTGGTGCCCCTGAGTGATGCTGTGGTGGTGCTGAGTGATGCTGTGGTGATGCAATAGAGTAAGTGGGATAGATAGAGTAAGTGCGATAGATAGAGTGAGTGCGATAGAGTGAGTGTGATAGATAGAGGGAGGGCGATAGAGAGAGGGAGGGAGGGCGATAGAGAGAGGGAGGGCGATAGATAGATAGAAGGAGGGCGATAGATATATAGAGGGAGGGTGATAGATAGATAGAGGGAGGGCGATAGATAGATAGAGGGAAGGCGATAGATAGATACAGATAGATAGAGGGAAGGCGATAGATAGATACAGATAGATAGAGGGAGGGCGATAGATAGATACAGATAGATAGAGTGAGGGCGATAGATAGAGTGAGGGCGATAGATAGATAAAGTGAGGGCGATAGATAGATAAAGTGAGGGCGACAGATAGATAGAGTGAGGTGGCCTCGTGGTGGCCATGGTGGTGGCCGTGGTGGTGGTCATGGTGGTGGACATGGTGGTATCAGCATTTGATAAATTTTTCCAGCCCCGAAATTTCTACAAAAACTTGTAAAGGAAACAAATCCAATTGGCCCAGAGTGGATTCATTGTATAAAGTAATGATCTGTTTTCATTTGGCACTAGGTTCACCGCCTTTCGGAGGGGGCATTTACACAGTGACCAGAGGTGTACTTTACTTTGTGCTTCTTTGTTGCGTGTTTAAAACGATAGGGGTTGAGAATGCTTTCCACTGGTGTGACTAAAATTCTTCCTCGGCAGGTTAAATTAGGACTTGGCTGGTAAAGCCAGGTGTGCCCCATAAACCCAGAGGCGGAAGCCTCCAGCCCCCCAGTAATCAATAAACGCTGACAGAGTGTGTACTTTAATGAGGCTGACGATAGCTAACCTTACAATCCACACATTCAGCTCAGGTGGGGGTGTGTGAGCCTGAGACTGCACCTGTGCAGCGTGCAGCCCCCAAAGCGGGGGCACGTGACCCCAACAGCACCGGCTGCCAGGGAGGAGGAGGGAAGACCACCCCGGATCTGCAGGCAGCAGCTCGTGCCATTGCCCCGAGCCTGGCTCGCGCCCCTCGGCCTCTGCCCAGCACCGCCGCCTCCCAGGCTGCTAGTGACGGCAGGGGCCGCGCATGGAGAATCTCCCCGCGCGCGCTGGTTAAAAAGAAGAAGCAAAAAAAGAAGGACTGAAAGAACACGAGAGAGGAGGAGGTAGACCTGCGGAGAGTGGCACCAGCAGCGCACACACCTCCCTCTGCTAACAGTGGCAAAACCCAAGACCAGCCTTCTGCAAAGCAGCATCACACAGACCTTCCATCTGGTACTAGCATCACCCAGATCACCAGCATCACCCTAGACGTTGTGTCTGCCAGCAGCATCCGCGTAGATCTGCCCTGTGCAGGCAGACTCAGCATCACATATCCCATTGGCACTAGCAGAAGACCTGGTATCTACCTAGGCACCGGCACTGTTCCTGTACCTGCCCTGTGCCAGCAGCATCTTCACAAACAGACTTACCCTCTTTCAGCAGGCACACTTCACACTGGACCTACCCTGTGCCAGACAAACCACCCCGAGCAGCACCCACACCTGCCTTCTGCTGGCAGCACTAGGAGAACCACCCGGTGCACTTCTGAGATCTGCCCCTGCCAGCACTCTGTGCCTGCATCAGCACCCGGACCTGCCTTGTGCCCTCCACAGCCTTCCGTTCCGCCCTTCCCCATGCCCGGCGTCCTGGGAGCTGCGTGACTGCAGAGCCAGGACCTGCCGGTGGCACCGCTGACCCCGTGCTACTCCTCGGAGTCCCCGCAAAGCTCAGCCCGGGGTGCGGCCCCACCAGTCGGTACTGCTGCTGCTGGCAGCGATGTTCCTGCAGTGCGAGGCCAAGTTCAGGGAGAGGAGCGAGTCACGAGGGAGGAGACGGTGTCTGAACGGAGGACCGCCCCGGAGGAGCCGGCGCAGGGAGCATGCGGGCACAGAGGGCTGCCGCTGGCTTTATCCCCGGCTCTCCTGCTGCTCCCGCACCGAGAGCCGCCAGGGGCTCCTACTGCACGGGGAGCCCAAGGTAGACCCCGCCATGGGGGGACAGGGCACAGTGCCACCTGTGCCGGGAGGGACCATGAGGGGGCCAGTGTGTACTGCATGCCAGGGAGGGTGCATGGGAGAGTGGGTGACCTGTAGAAGCTTATTGAATGTCTGCAAAGGTGTTCTACAGACTAGTTTGATGGTGATTGCAAAGAACCAGAAAGAACCATTATTTAACTATGAATAAATATAAATAAAGGAATATATTTGTGTATAGAACTGCGCAGGAGTGCGGACAGGGGACACAAGTAAATCAAGGGATAGTGGAAAGGAAACAACTACATCAAGCATTAGTGACTATGGAGAAATTGTGATGACAGATCACGTGGGATACTGACGACGAAGAAAGAATAGACAGGACACAAAGAAATAATGTTGAAGTATAATGACTAATGAATGAAGGGATGGGTACCATGGAGGAGGAATGGCCACTATATGAAGGAATGGTGAACACAAGTACAGGATACCCACTGAATGAAGGGGCGGTGAAAATGAAGAACTAGTGACTGCAACATAAAGGAATTGGTTAAATGAAGAAGGGATACTCACAGAATAAGCAGATGGTGAACATGACGAAATAGTGGACACCTGATGAATACAAATGTGCAACTACTACAGGAAAATAACAAAATAAATAACAAAAAAAGAGACAGCAGCCACCGCAGCGAACATGGAAGATAGCGAAACAGAAAGCAGCTCAGTAACCGGGCTGTGACTGAGAGGGCAGGGGCTGCCCATGCATGCGCGCTATTTGTTATGAAGAGGGAGCCCCGGCGCCAAAACGAAGTGCGGCAGCTGAAGTTCCGGGTCCCAGGAGGGGGCCCGGGTGAAGACCAGCGGATAGCACTGCGGGGCTCCCATGCCGAGACTGACCCGCTGGTTGCCGAGGGTGAGAGGGACACGCGGAAAGAGCCCGGTGAGTGGGGGGGATGTGTGCGTGTATGTGTGCGCGCGTGCGTCTGTGTGTGTGCGAGTGTGTCTGTCTGTGTGTGTGTCTGTCTGTATGTGTGCGCGTGTGTCTGTTTGTGTGTGTGCGCGCGCGTGTGTGTCTGTGTGTATGTGTTATCGGCTTCCTGGCAATGTAGGACAGGAGATGTGAACGGCGTGTGGGTGAATGTGCGCGCTCACATGGGAGAATTGCCTGCGCGTGCCCATCCCCTGTCTCACATTCCCAGGAAGTGGATGACAAAAGATACTTCGCTGGACAGCAGCGCTTCGCGTTGCTTACACCAGCTCGACCTAACAAGGAATCTGCTTCACATTTTGGCATCTGAAAACGCACATTTCTAGTATTGTAGTAAGTTTTGGCTATATCAGTCATTTTATGTGTAGATCTCCATAACATCTACTCTCCTGCTCACTGCCCTCTTTTCAGGTGCATACTTGAAACAGCACTTCTCCAACAAAAATGATAAATGCCTCCATTGTTTCGCTATCCAACCGTCGCCTTTTGAAGCTTGTCTTTATTCCCCCCACTCTTGATAAAATAATAAATTTTGTTGAACTATCAAATCACCTCTAACCTCACTTATGATTAAGGAGGCAATTAAACAATTTCAAAATAATTTAGGGCCTGAATACGAGTTTGGCACAATGGTGCAGGCTCAGCACTGGCTCCACTGCACCACACCAATGCAAGGACCACCAACTGCATCACTAGTTCAACTTGTGTTACATGAGTTCAACTTGTAATATGGTCGGCGGTCCCTTGCCTTTCCCATGGTGGAGCCTGCAAAACAGGCATTGCATTAGGAATGGCAAAAAAGTTTCACCACAGCATGGATGGTGATGTTGTGATGTATTCCTATAGGTTCTGTATCGATCCCCCTATTCCTGACCCTATTCTGGTTAACGAGTTAACTAGCAGCCATCCCATGATGCAGAAACCGTTATCTGATTACGCCAGACCACGGCACAGGAGCGCGTTATCTGATTAGGTCATAACGCTTGCCATCTAATTAGGCAAGCAATATTCCTCCAGCCCCTGATAAGGCATACGGAGTCCTCAAAACAAATCAAACCTATGACAACCTGGGAAAAACCCTGCGGCCATTGTTTTGATTTCACCGAGAACTTCAGTAAAAGAATGCGCTAACGACCAGATCGTATGACATCCTTATTGACGTATCTATGTCCATCCTTACGTCAATCTCGGCACCTTACAGGTATAAATATTACCGATATTGCCTTAAGCAAACACACGCGGTGGTGACGAGATCGGAGCAGCGAGACTTCCCGAAGCCCTGCAGAGAGCGAAGCCCACTAGCTGCCCCGCCTTCCTGACGCGCTGAGAACGAGACGCTGCCTTTCTCCTGCCGAGAAATCCAGCTCCGGCGCTTCCGAGCAGCCCTTGCAGGCAGCTTGGAATATCGAGACCACAGACGAGAGATACCATCCCTCAACCATCCTAGACCTCAGGTACGGAACTGAATAACCCCTTGCAGAGAATTCTTGAATCAGTCACTTGGCAAAACAAACTTAACTTAAACTACTACTTTCTATCCCCGCCCACGTATTAGGCTTAGGTCAGGTACACCGGGGTAGGCGTGGTTAGAAGCACCAGTTGAGTACGATTAGTCAAATGTTTATATGTATGTATCTATTTTATCCATTTTAAACCACCATATGGCTTAGAAACCATATAAATGTTTTTACAGTATTATTTTATACTTCTGCTTTTATTGTATGCACTTTACTTAACCATAAGTATTGCAATAATATCGATTCATTTCTCTTGTACGAGAAGAGAGACTGATCAATAAATAACATCTTTTATTGAACACGCCCGTCTCTTCCTTTTCTCTACAATCTGGTGAAACTAAGAATGCACGTACTGACTGAGTAAAATAAGTTGTCTTTTGTTTTCACACGACTCTAGAGATACACTCTTGATTAGGGGAGAGCAAAGTTGTCATGTTCTATGGTTGTCAGAAACTAAATCCCTTCTTGTCTATCCAGGGAGGTTCAACTCCTCCTTGTCTATTCGAGAAAGTTTCTAGTGAACTCTGAGCTAGCTGGCAAACCCAAAACTTTAAGTCTAATATCGACAGTAGAAGACCTAGTTAACGTCTGGTCTAGGTCTATACTATTGGAGGTATTATTCCAATGCGCAGAGCCTATTGGGATAATAGGAACTACACTACATGGCGCCCAACGTGTTTGGATAGGCGATAAAACTAACGCAAGACTTTAGAGTAACTCAGTCGTGCTTTTTCACTCAGACCCCTTTTTCCCATAATACTCCAAAGACGTCTGGAGTGGGTGAAAGGTAAAATCCGCCAAACCTCGCAGGAGGGAACTCCTATGTATGGTTCTTGGTTCAATCAACGTTGAAGGATACACTGTTCCAAAATGTTGTGCATCTCATCTTTGTTTCCACAAGAAACCTGATCTGCAAACAAACAGAATAACCATCCTGACAGTAAAATGCCAGACAGTGATGATGAAAGAGAGAGAGCTAGAGTAGCAGCTGAAGTAATAGAAGCTGATAATACTATGCAAGAAGCAGACCCGGATATAATACTCATCCCGGTCAACATAAGAAGATCTATAACGTTAAAACTTATAGAAAATGGACTGACACCAAGAGGTGGTACAGTCATATTCGTAATTGAGGCACACGAATATCGGCAGACAGAGGTATTCTATTCATGGATAAACTTTCCAGCAGCAAATGCTGTAACAAAGGAGTTCCACTGTTATAAAACAGAGGAACCACCGGATACCTACACTCCTTTCGAGGAAGTGGAAGTACCACTCAAATTCCAAGAGCATCTGCTCTTGTTTAATGGCGCCCTAAAACATAATAACCACATCACCAGGCTCGGTCCACTAGGTAGACCAGGAGCAACGTGGCCGGTCCTAGCCGGATACACACCACATCCAGACATCGAAAGAATGTCTGCAGCAGATGTTTTAGTACAACTAAAACAATTAATTAAAATATATAGACAACTAGTCCAATATGTAATGCGGACTTCAACCATCCAACCTGTAGTTAAAATTCCACAGCTGACCCCACATCAGGGGAACACAAATAAAATTACACCACAGAACATACAGTCCTGCCTAGGTAAAGTACCAGCTAAACGGGAACAAATACCATTCTGGTTAGCACAAAAAATCACCCAAATAGAGGCGGTGTTTCCAGACACCACCCCTGTGGATAAACACAGGATTCTGACTATCTGTCTTCCAATGGGAATCGCACCACACGTGGAGGACTGTGACACTTGGGGTACAGTCTTTGCTTCCATTTACACAAAAACACATGGAGTTCCATCCATGTCAGTAATACCAGATGTGCTAAAACAAATTCAAGACGAATACGGTCCAGAACCCGCTTTAACTCTTGGTATGAAATTACTAAAAGACTTCAAGCAGGTCTCGGCAATATTGCTAGCCAACATAAAAGGAGAAGCAGCGAATGTGGCGATCCGCCAGAGGTTAAAAGAGACAGATATAGCAGACCAACCAGCTGAAATTGCCAGAATTATAGAAAAATCCTATGAAGAACTAGGTAGAGATAGTTTGGGTGGAATACCAGTGAAACCCCAACTAATTGAAAGTCCTGAAAAAATATTTATTAAAAATAATCTAAACAGTCAAAAGAAGAACTGGGATGGAAACAAACAATCCAATCCAAAAGAAAAGAGATTCCAGTCCAGAGGAAGGTCTCCTCGGCGGAGAGAAAGATCTCCGGACCAAGGACCCAAGTCTCCCCAAAGGGAGCCCTCTGTGAAAAAATACAACCTTAGAAATAGGGATAACATAAAGAAACCTGATAGATATCAAGATTTTGATACACGTCCCTCTCAATCTTTTCAGACTTCCTCGCAGAAATCGGAAAGAAGAGGACGATCGGAACCCAGGGAAGGGCACGTCAAGTCCAAAGACAAGGAACCTGCTCATCCAAATAAAAAATTACAGTTTCCAAAAAAGAAGGTAGCCAGTATTAAAGTATTCAACAATGCCGAGAATACTGAGGACACAGCTGAAAAATGGAGAGTGGGCTCAGACAATGCTAGACAGCGCAGCAGAAGTGAGCATAGCACGCAAAGTCCTTATGAATCATCTGGAGACAGTGGACACGAATGAATACATTCAGGTGGAAACTGCAGACACCAGAGTTAGCAAACCTCACAAAATATATGAAATAACTTTACATATAGAAGGGGATAAGACTAGAAAAATAAGGGGCCTTTTTTGGGATAATCTCTCCAAGGGCTATGACATCCTTCTAGCTGAAAAAGATTGGCCACCAGAGTTCGTCAGGGAGTGCCCACATGGCGAAGAAATAATTATGCCTGCCTTCTCAAATCATATTCCAATTCATAAAAAATATACACTTGCAAGAAAGTGGGCAGTAGCTCAGGCTCCTGCTTTATATAAAAATCATGTAGGATGGGATGAGGACTCTCCTCCTCACAAAATCCAGTTAAAATCACAACCTACTGCACAAAGGCAGTATCCAATCAAGCAAGAAGCTAAAAAACAGGTAAAAGAAATTCTAGATCAACTAGAATACCAGGGGGTGATTGAAACTTGCACCTCACAAATGAACAACCCTTTGTTTCCTGTCTCCAAACCAGACAATTCATATCGTCTAGTTTTGGATTACAGACACCTTAACTCGTGTTGCAAAACTTTTGCAGTACAAAACTCGCATAGTGCTGCACTAATGAATAACATAGTGCGCAAAAAATATAAAACAACATTAGACATCTCTAATGGATTCTTTTGTCAAAATATAGCACCAGAGAGCAGATACTTATCAGCGTTCTCAATAAATGGCGCTCAAAAAGAATTCTGTCGGTTACCCCAGGGGTACAAGAACAGCCCAGGAGTATTCTCAGCGAGGGTAACAGAGTTACTACAAACATATGATGACGAAGCATTATCTTATGTCGATGACATATACCTAACAGATGATGACTTGGATACTCACTTGAAGAGAGTGAACACCATAATACTTGGGTTCGCAGCAGAGGGTTACAAATTCAACTTTAAAAAATCTAGAATTGCCCATCTAACAGTCCTGTTCTTAGGATATGAATTATCAAGTGAAGGCAAAAGCCTGGCTGACAATTTCCTAGAGAAATGTGCCGTACTCCAAGCACCTAGAACACTAAAAAACCTACAGTCAATTCTAGGCTTCCTAAATTTCGGAAGAACATACATTGCAAATTACGCAGAAAGGGTCAAACCCCTTTATGATCTAATAAAACCAGATTTAAAAAAATCAAATTGGACTCAAAAACACACAGAAATTCTGAGATCCTTACAAACAGATATGTTAATTAAAACAAAATTAGAAACACGTGATAACACACGCAACCTTGTGATTCGAGTCATCCCAGGAAGATGCGGATTCACATACCTGACCTCGAATGAGGGAGAAAAGGTACCAATTGCATTCAAATCGCACTTGTACACTAAAGCTGAAATGAAATTTAGCCCAACGGAAAAAATTCTTACTGCAACACAGACAGCTATAGCAAAAGAACGAGCCCTTTCACAAGGTAAACGAATAATAATCGTTACACCGATACCAGCCCTAGAGGCTGTAACAAAAGCAAGCATACCGAATGCTAAAGCGCTCCATCCGAGATGGATACAATGGGCTAATTCTCTTGCTGCAACAGACGTGGCATACGAATTTGATCCTAACTTAAAAACACAAGAGTTTCTCCAATACGAATTCGAATGTCCGACGCCGACCGAAATTCTGCCTCTAGAACATTACAGCTGTATAATATATACAGACGGATCAGCACAACCCGCAGTAGGAGGTAAACAAGCTTACAGTGCTGCGTGTGCGATTGTAAAAGGTCGCTGGCACGATGGGAAATTCAAACCAGCGGTCACTAAAACACAATCTCTAGGAGATTGTACAGCTCAGCGAGCCGAACTACTAGCATTCAAGATGGCGCTTGAAAATTCCGATCGAGAATTCCCCACACTCATAGTGTGTGATTCGTATTATTGCGTTCAGTCTTACAATGAATACTTACAGATCTGGCTTCAGAATGGTTTTAAGGATGCAAAAGGAGGCACAATCAAGCATAAAATGCTTTGGGAACAAGTAGTTCTTTTACAAAAGGAACTACCAAAGACTCACGTGATACATACACTGAGTCATCAACGTGATGGCGTTCAAGTTGCAGGGAATTCATTGGCTGATGAGGCCGCGAAGGCAGCTGTGCAAACGGCTTCCGTAGCTGCCATCACTCGGTCAAAAACAAAAATAGACAGCGATATATTACAAACAGTCAGCGCTACAGTAAAAGATGCAATAGAAACACTCCCGAAAGGCTTTCCAGTGAAGTACTCATACATAACTGATGCAAATAACGTTCCATTTGCTCGAATCCCTGGAGTGGGGGATAGAGTAATTCCAAACATGGAACATAGGTTAGGACTCATCATAGCGGCACACGAAGGACTTGCTTCTGTACATGCTGGCGTCTCAGCCACAGTATCGTTATTAAAACAGAGATACTGGTGGCCACAAATGAGAAGACAAACCAGGAACTATGTTCTAGAATGTGAAATATGTCAAAAAATGAAAGTATCAACAGTGAGACGACCAGCACAGACGCCCCTTCTAATCTCGGATAAACCATTAGCCTGTGTTTACCTGGACCACTGTGGTCCCTTACAAAGGGATGGTAACTATAAATATATCTTGGTCGCAGTGGATTCATGCACGAGATTCATATGGATGTGGCCCCAGCGAACGGCTGACGCCAGAACTGTTATAAAAGATTTGCGAGTCTTTATCGGCACATACGCAATTGGCATGCTGCATTCGGACCAGGGTCCTGCTTTTAGCTCTAGAGCTTATAAGGAGGCCATGGTCAGCATGGGCGTTACATTGCGGTATTCTTGTCCATTTCATCCCGAGGGAAACGGAATTGTTGAAAGAAAAAACCGTGACATAAAGCAATCTATAACAGCAAAGGTATTAGGTTCGGGAGCTGGGTGGGTCAAACATCTAATAAGTGTCCAACGTAGTCTAAACAACTTGCCAAGAAATTCTCTGAGGGGATTCAGTCCGTACGAATTACTGTTTGGAACTAGGATGCTAGTCTTAGATCTTGACAGTCAGACTTCAGTGGTAAAAGAAAAAAGCTTTGATATCAAAGATCGTTTGGCTATTTTACAGGACTTAAACGAAACAAGAAAAGACCTGAGCAACATAAAGTTGAAACAGCAGCCAACAACCACTGAAGAACCACCACCTGTCCCAGCAAGACCTGTCTGGATTCCAAAAGTCGGGGATCTAGTCAGAGAAAAGATCGCGGTAAAGAAGGAATTTGGGCCTTCTTACAGAAAAGCAGTTCCTGTCTTGTCCATCAACGGGACAAGATCAGTTGTACTACCGCCGCTTGCTGGTAAAAAGGAGAACCGAGTTGTATCCATCGACCTGGTAAAACCACAATCATGTGGCCGATAACAAACAGTAGGCCAAGTGGACTCCCGATAAGTAGTAGAACACCAAGGTTTGCTACAAGTACAGAGGTGCTAACTAAAAGGCTAATCACATTCGAAACGCCTACAGAACAACGACAAGGACTATGCAACAATGCAATGGAACTCACACCTCTGAAAACCCAAATAAAAACATTTAGTAGAGACACACCAACCTACAATGAAGTAACAAATGAATATGCTGAAGCTGCAAGAAACATTAATCCTGAAGCAATTGGAACAATAGACAGAACGGCATCCGGCTACTTCATCAACTTTGAAGATTCTTCTGAAGATCTAAGTGAATCAAAGACACAGCCATCAACAAAAACTTTTAAAGATAAAGCTAAGGAACTTTTGAAACAGCTGAAAGAAACCTATCTGATTTCTCCGTGGATTGAATTTTGGGTGTCCTTTGGTGTATTTATCCTGATACTTTGGCTCATCATGATACTATGTTTGGGACGCTTCATTGAGGGAAAATATGCTAAAATGGACACAGCAAGCCAGAAAATCAACTTGATCCTCAAGCCACACACGTCTTCACACGTCAAGAAAAGAGAACTTTCTTCAGTCAATTTCACAGCCAATCCTATACCGGGTGGGGTAGCATGGGACAATACTGACTATGAAATTTATGGTCCGGTAGAAATCCTCAAATATCCACACCAAATCAAGATCTCATTGAGTGACTTTGTAAAACCAAACTCATTTGCTGATGATTGGGACTTTGAAAGTATTAATAACATGATGTCTGATCTAGTGATGTCTGCTAAATTTACCAAACATGATTATTTGCAGGGTTCATCTAATTATGATAGTATGTACTGCTACAACCACTATGGTAACCATTTTTTACATAAATCAGCACAACCTAGAAATGTTTTAAATTATAATCAATGGGAACATTGTGCAACCCCTCCAAAAGGAAGCTCAAGAACCTTTTATGACAAATATTCATACTTTTCAGGGTTCAATACAAGTAATGCTGAAACATTTTATTTCAAATTGTCAAATAAGACAGGAACAAAAACCATGCTTACAAACACAAAATTGATATATTCTGACTCATTTTTTGAACAAATGAATACATTTGGTTTTGATTATTGGGACAAAAATGTTGAAGTGAAAAGTGTTTGGGGTACAAAAGAATGGCAAGTACAAGGTATAGAATCATTGTTTAGAGCCTGCATGATCCCAGAACAAATTATATTCTTGAATGAAACTATTCAACAAACTACCTGTCTTGGATTAGCCAAAATCAAAGACTTAAATAAACCGTCTATTCCAAAACCAACAATGAACAGCAATAGCTCTGCAGATGAAGAGATAGACGTAAACTATGTATTAAACCAAAACAGAACAAATCCTGATTGGAAACAATGGTTGATCTGGCCAACAGATACTAATAACTGTCAAGACAGATTCCTGAACAAAACACAGGGGTTCAAATTGACCAGGCCAGACCCTAGATATTCCCAAAGACAACACCCAGGGATAATCACCACCTACAGTGTGGGCAAACTCTGCCTTCAATGGCTAAAAACTTCCACACTGACAGAAATTAAGCAACACCTAACTTTACTTACTGATGGTGCTGACTTGCGTGATTTCATTATGGGACCACGCAAACAGCGTCAAAAACGCTTCATAGCAGCCTCTATATATGCAGCTTACAACGAGGCCTGGAAGATAACTCAAATTGAGACAGCAGAAAGTATACGGGAAATTGACCGTATTAATTTGGAAAAATCGCTTTCTGTAGTGGACAATGGGTTAATGACTCTGTCCTCCAGAATCTTTTCATTGGACAGCATTGTGTCATCAGCAATCAACATAATATCGCAAGACTTACTGTTATTACAACACGGTCAATCTCAATTGCGTTCTATTGTACAGCTTGGCTGGACGTTACAAAATCTGCGTTCAGGCTATGTGCCTTGGCGTTTAATCAACACAACGTCACTATTCACTATCTTTAACCTTACTGATAAACAGATCAGTATGGCACAAAAGGGTGCTGATTATACAATCCTGAGCATTGAGAAACTCGAGAGATTACCATTGACAATGTCAGAACGACCTGTCATTGAATGGATAATACATGGGATAACTAATATTCCGATATCTACTTTCAGGTTTCAATACTGCCAAAAATATATACAGGCTGGCATGTACGAAAAATTGGGAAAAGGGTACATTAAGACAACATGGAACTTGCCCTATTCACATGCATGTGTCAGTAATAAAGGACAGAAAGTGTTTCTTAGTGGCAATAATTGTGCGATGTCACTAAGCGGTACACTTCTGTGTAATGGAATTAGTTTGCATGGAGTTTGTGAAGGGAACTCAAATAACCTTTCATGTCACCAGCTAGGCACACCTGCAACAGAGATAGAACCATTCTTTAAAAGACTCTATAACGGGAGTTACATTCTAATTGTGGATCGCAGATGTTGTAGTCTACTGCCCGGGGTTCCTTATCTCGTTAGTACGACTGCGAAGGTCATGTGCTGTGGACGCTTATTGTTCCCCAGCTCATTTACAGACAGGGAGGCAAGGGCATGGCCTCACTTGAAAATTACTTCTATTCGAGTTGATACTTTAAGCAGAATGAAAACAGTGCTTCTTCAGACGCCGACCAGGCTCACGTCATCAAAAGAAACGTATGATCTCCTAGTCGCAAGGACGACTGCAGAGATTCACTCATTGTTATCAACTAATTCCCCCATACATTTCGCAGAAATCCTGAATGAAATCTTAAATATTTCTGATACCAGTGGAGTCTCAAATGTATTTAAGACTGTATTTTCGATGGCACTAACACCATTCAAAGCCATACTGGGTATTTTTCCAGACTTCGTCCATTCGATTTTTGGAGGAGTTCCCCTCATTTTGGGACTAATTGCAGGAATCCTATTCTTGGTCCTTATATTTCGTTATGGCAAACCATGTCACAGACAAAACACCTGCGACAAGGGAAGAAACAATCCGAGCCATTGGATACCGGGACCGGATATCAAAAATCCTGGGACTAACCCGGCTTAGAGACCTGAACATGACTTGGTTTCTTTCATTTCGACCGATATGGCAAAGATGTGTTTTACCTGTATTAAGGTGCATGCTGTGCGGAGAAGAATGCGTGTTGGACACCTGTCTGACGCTACAATCGGATGCGCCAATGGATGCAGAAACATTGTTGGGTCCGGTAAAGGCTCATGCATTGTGCTGCCCTCAACGGCTGCCAATCCTGATGACGGCATTCGTGGAAACTTCACCACTACGATTGAGGGGTAGTGAAGATCAAGATGAAAGCAGCATCGATCAGGTACAACCTTCTGTCAGCAATACTAATCAAAACGCCAATGGAGACGATCATGCACATGAATGCATGGTTACATCCTTTTCCGAATTAGTGGAACTATCACAGGAAGCTGTTGACAGCTTTTTCAGCAGTCTCAACGATATGATGTTCTCACCAGAGCAGAAATAATGACTCTTGAACAAGCTAGCACACGGCGTTCCCGACACCTTGAATTTGGCCTTCAACTTTAATAATAAAGTAGCAAGATCGACTTTTTCTCCAGTTCACGGACAGCAATTTTTTAGCAGCCCCAAAATATTTTTGTTAAATTTTACGGGACACTTTTCTTCTGCTTAAAGTAAGAACTATTCTTAGAGAACTAATTTCTATTTTTAGAAACTTCATAGACATTAGCTGCCCGCTGGTATGTTTATAATTATTTTTGAACTGTGATCAATTACTAATAATGTATACATATGCGTGATTAATTTAGCATTATTCTACTGCTTGAGTGCATATAGTACATATGACAATTTTTTTCCCCGTATGTTACATAATTTCAAAATGCATTATGTGTATTTTGGGGTGGTAAGGTATACACGATACTCTACAGTATGTTTTACTATGCCTAGATTCGTAAATATGGCCATAGTTAGCGTGGAGTGGGTGTGATGTATTCCTATAGGTTCTGTATCGATCCCCCTATTCCTGACCCTATTCTGGTTAACGAGTTAACTAGCAGCCATCCCATGATGCAGAAACCGTTATCTGATTACGCCAGACCACGGCACAGGAGCGCGTTATCTGATTAGGTCATAACGCTTGCCATCTAATTAGGCTAGCAATATTCCTCCAGCCCCTGATAAGGCATACGGAGTCCTCAAAACAAATCAAACCTATGACAACCTGGGAAAAACCCTACGGCCATTGTTTTGATTTCACCGAGAACTTCAGTAAAAGAATGCGCTAACGACCAGCTCGTATGACATCCTTATTGACGTATCTATGTCCATCCTTACGTCAATCTCGGCACCTTACAGGTATAAATATTACCGATATTGCCTTAAGCAAACACACGCGGTGGTGACGAGATCGGAGCAGCGAGACTTCCCGAAGCCCAGCAGAGAGCGAAGCCCACTAGCTGCCCCGCCTTCCTGACGCGCTGAGAACGAGACGCTGCCTTTCTCCTGCCGAGAAATCCAGCTCCGGCGCTTCCGAGCAGCCCTTGCAGGCAGCTTGGAATATCGAGACCACAGACGAGAGATACCATCCCTCAACCATCCTAGACCTCAGGTACGGAACTGAATAACCCCTTGCAGAGAATTCTTGAATCAGTCACTTGGCAAAACAAACTTAACTTAAACTACTACTTTCTATCCCCGCCCACGTATTAGGCTTAGGTCAGGTACACCGGGGTAGGCGTGGTTAGAAGCACCAGTTGAGTACGATTAGTCAAATGTTTATATGTATGTATCTATTTTATCCATTTTAAACCACCATATGGCTTAGAAACCATATAAATGTTTTTACAGTATTATTTTATACTTCTGCTTTTATTGTATGCACTTTACTTAACCATAAGTATTGCAATAATATCGATTCATTTCTCTTGTACGAGAAGAGAGACTGATCAATAAATAACATCTTTTATTGAACACGCCCGTCTCTTCCTTTTCTCTACAATCTGGTAAAACTAAGAATGCACATACTGACTGAGTAAAATAAGTTGTCTTTTGTTTTCACACGACTCTAGAGATACACTCTTGATTAGGGGAGAGCAAAGTTGTCATGTTCTATGGTTGTCAGAAACTAAATCCCTTCTTGTCTATCCAGGGAGGTTCAACTCCTCCTTGTCTATTCGAGAACGTTTCTAGTGAACTCTGAGCTAGCTGGCAAACCCAAAACTTTAAGTCTAATATCGACAGTAGAAGACCTAGTTAACGTCTGGTCTAGGTCTATACTATTGGAGGTATTATTCCAATGCGCAGAGCCTATTGGGATAATAGGAACTACACTACAATGTCCATGCCGTGATGGAACTTTGTGGGAACACGAGTGGCACATTTTGTGCCCCCCTGAATGTATCCTCATGGCTGGGGGCATGGGAGCCCTGTAGGGCCCTCTTTGTTCCTGCACTGCCATCCTTATCATGGCGGAGCTCCGCCATAAAAAGGCAGTCGGTCCAGGAACTCATTGTATGCTGAGCGGGACTGTGCCAGTCCCCGCTCAGCCTATTGCGTTGTCGCGCTCTTGCGCCACCATCAGGGAACAACTGTTTCCTGGTGCTGCTGGCGGTCCACCACCCCTATGACTTTAATAGTCATAATATGGCAGGCTGTGGACCACCTGTGCAAGTCTGGCGGTCCACCAGACTCGTAATCAGGCCCTTTGAAATTAAACACTTCTCCATGACCCTCAGTTTAGGTTCAGGTCTGCAAAGAACACTTGCACTGTCTTAACCAACATTAGAGAGCAGCTCCTTCTTCCCTTGAATGAGGATAAGAAAATATTTCTTATACTGCTCAGTCTTTCCACTGCCGATGACATTGTTAAAAACGCAACACTGCTCGGAAGACCAAAACATTGCGTGGACATACGTGGCCTTTCCCTCTTATGTTCCACTTCTTGGTCATCAACTGCAACCTAAGTGTACAAATTGTGCATTTCATTTGGTCCTGTGCCTAGTGTCATGTCAGGTACTCCATGGATCATATCTCTCCTATTTTTAACATCTATATTAACCCTGGGCAGGTAACTACGCTCCGCCAGCGGAGTTTACGTAGTTTTACCTACTCCGCGTTCTGTTGCCAACGCGGAGTTCAGGCAATAATACGACTCCATGGCAGAGCATAGTTAGCCGGGCCCTCCACCCTCCCAAATAAATTAAAACTAATTAAAAGCCACTTACCTGCCCGTAGCTGCCTCCTCCTTTACATCACCGCTCTCCTGCCGCCTCCTTGCCGTCCTGATGTACGTCTTGAGAGTGTGCAAAGGTAAGTGCCTTTTAATTAATTTTTATTATTTTGGGAGGGGGCAGGGTGCGGAGTGGAGTGTGGCGAAGTTCCACTGAGTTACTCTCCAACTCCGTGGAACTTCACGTAGAGGCACTACGCCTGCTTCGTCAGGGTTAATCTATATATACTCCTAGCAAAGCTTCTTTACATGCAGAATACACATAATTCTACTGCTGCATGCACAGATTACAGAACCAGCATGAGAATATACTTAAATCTTCAGAAATGGGACAACATTAAATCCACCCTTAAAGCATTTCATTAGTATATGTAAGGATGTATTTAATGGTCTTTGTACCATCAATAATACTGAAGCAAAGGGACAGTTTGTCTCATGAATTAGGCACCTCATCGTATTCGAAACTTTGTTTTTTGTTTGCCCATCTGATTAACCACATTTCAAGAGGCTGAAACATGTTTCAACTCCTTGTGTGTAGAAGGCATAATCTTTGGAAACACCCAAGTTGAGAGATGAATCCAATCACAAGAGGTTAAGGAAACATCTGAAAATGTTACCACTCACTGAATTGCTTTATATTAAACGCTGTACATATGAAGGGTTCTAACTGACAAATATTGGTCACAGTTACTCACCCAACCTAATTGGACCCTAACTGCCCCTTCTCCTCACAAACCTGTATATGTATCTGTGTCAATCATATTAAGGAGCTCCATTTGTAAAAAAAGGTGAATCCTGGGAGGGCGTCTCTGCACTGCACACTACAGGCTGTGCTCACAACACCCACATTCATTGTTCTGTCTTTTTCCAATGTCAGCCACGGTGTAGGCAAGTGGCAGCCAATAGACAGATCACAAAACAAAGGGGAAATTATTTGTGTCTTCTCTGTACAATTCATTTTACATATTCATTTGATATTTGTTGAAAATGTATTGCACTTATCAAGGTAAAATACAATGGTGGCGCACGGACCAAACACAAGATCACTGCCACTTTTTAATAAATTGCCTTTTAACACACCCCAAACATGAAGGGGGTTGTCAGAAACAGCATATTAATATTTATAAGTGTTTTTAAAGCTATAAATTAAAAGTATGCAATTTCAGACTTGTGGCTAAAACCATTGTATCATGGTTCATTTGTATTCATTATTGAACACAGTGGCTCTTGCTTTTATGGAGCAGTGTTCAGATCTCTGTAAAATCTCCTAATTTTGAGGGTTTGTGATGTGCTGCAATGAGGGTTAAACTCAGTAAAGGTTAAACTTGTGAAATAAGTGCTCAAAGAACTCATTGTCAGGAACATTCACTCGCAAAGGTGTGCTGATTGTTTGTGACCCCATAGCATGCAGCAGTCTGACAACCAGACACACTTCCTCTGACTGAGCACAATCTCTTCTTCATTAAGGCCCCAGCAAGAAGATTGAATCTATTGTGTAGTATCAGTACCAACCCATCTCTTATGTCGTCTCACCCATCACTGAAGTGATCCAAATGACCCAATAGTGGAATGCTGCTGCTTCTGACAGGTTTTGTTTGGAGGCCTTGATCATGCCCATAGGTACAGCCCTTCAGGTCAACTTTTCTTTGCCTGCTAGTCATTATAGCAGCTATTCACAAAGTTAAACTCACACAAGAGTAAATCTACTGATGGAAGTTTACTCTTACACTTTAACGTTACTACTTTTGTTTTTTTCACCAATTACAAGAGGAAAGTTACTCGAAAGTGTAAATTTACATGTTCCCATCCTCTGGGACAGTGGGTGGAGTGAGTTAAACGTCCACCACAACCATAAAGATTGTGTTAGAAGTGACTTTACTTTATTCAATGTTCTGCGTACTTGGTGAAGAATTCCGCAATTAGGGTTGTCGTGAGTCCCTCATAGGGCCCGCTGTAGTATTCTTATAAGTTAGCCTATCTGCACACATTGTAGACTGCCTTTTGCTTTGCACTTGTTACGAAGTAACACATTTGTTTTGTGCCACACTATTATTCTAGAAATAGGCTGCACATGTTTTGTAATTTAGGTATTCTGATAGGATTCAGTTTGAACATTTTACACAAGGTCAAAACAAAATTGTGCCCTGGTTTTCCCTGTGGTCGGACACTAACACCTAGACGTAATAAAGAGCTCAATCTGCTGTTTCGAACATAGCATTTCTTAGCATATAAGTCAGGACTTGCCGTTTTGAAAAGAGAGAGGAGGATTTTCCAGCAGAGGAAAGGTCCCGGGATGAACGCGAGCTCAGCGCAATCTGAGAAGCAGAGCAGCTAACGTTAAATGCCAGGCATGGGCCCAATACTCATCTAAAGATCATTGATATATCAGTGTGCTTATGTAGGGAGGCTATTTACATATATCAATAACCATGATAGGGCTTTTCATTGTTTACGGACTGATGGTAATGGTAATCAAACTACTAAGCTTCGTATGTTTTCTAGTTGCAGCACAGTTTCGTCATAATAGAGCACAATAGTTTCAATAAATATTGCAAACTGTTCATGTGTCTCATTTGCATTTATTATGGACATGCATGAGTTAGAGAACGAAAGGTGATGATCCATCATTGTGGTTCCCTGAGGGGACTCGAGTGTTGTGTTCTGGGGTGCCAACTTACCTATTACTCTAGGAATGTTACTAGAGCAGGTGATGCACTATGAGCTCATTAGGATTTGGGCCCATAGGTACTGATGTGGTATGGTGGGCAACTCAGTCCCTAAATACTGACGTTATGTGATCACAGGCATAGTTCTGTTCCTAAACAGAATACCTGCAACAGGGTGGGAATCACCCTATGGTACACCATAGGGTAATTTTAAAATGTAATTAAAGTTTATAAAATATTTAAAACATTTGTAAATTAAACATTAATATAAAAAAAGTTATATGTATTTTAAATGTACAACATTTTAAAAAGCTACATCAGTGCTATCATAATTTAAAAAAAATGTAAATAAAGACTATTTTTTAAAGATGTATTTAAAAACATAACACCCACCTTAAGTAAAAAGTTCATATTAATTTATTACGTAATAAAAGTTACTAAGGGTTAGTTATATCATTATTTTAAAATAATTGAACTCATTTTTTAAAAAGTTTTGTTTCATTTTTAAATTACAAAGGGATATTAATATATTTTTGAAATATTCATAATTTAAATGTCATAATTTAATTGTATTTATATAGCGCTTACTACCCCTGACGAGGTGTTGAAGTGCTTTTTGACGAGTAGCATGCTACTCCGGAACCCAAAGTGGATTAGTGGTGAATTAGTACAGGGAAATAAAAGTTGCTAATTTGAGCGGTGGACATTTTAGTCTGTTAGTTGGATTGAATAGGATAAAGGAGGAATAGAGGAGGGAAGAGTCTAGAAAGTGCTATTTGGGAGATCAGAGGAGAAAATGAGGTTTGCGATGGAACCCGTCGCAGTGATCCTGAAACAGGCCAGAATTGCTTACCATCCTTACGCTGACAACATCCAAATCTACATAAAAATCTCATCATCCAAAGACATCCAACACCTAAAAAACACTCTGTCTTTGGTACAACCTGGTTGACCAATAATCACCTAAAGCTTAACCAAAGAAAACCGAACTCCTCTTCATCGAGCCTAAAGGACAGTATTATCCTATCCATGACTGGCATTATAGTCTAAATGCACTAAACTGTAAACGATCTATCTCTGACTCTGTTAAGTCACTAGGGATTACTCTTGACAACAACTTGAACATGAAATACCACATTCATACCTCAGCTAAAAGTGCCTTCTAAACTCTGAAACTCCTAAAGAAAATCAAACCATTCATCCCCCTTGAAGATCTAAAAACTGCAGTGTAATCCCTAGTACTCACAGCAAATACACATAACAACCTGCCTGGTACACAGATACAAGTGGAGAATCTAATCAAGTTTCCAAAGCGCAATAAATTGCATAAAGCCCACAGATTCAATACATGACATCTCTCAAGACCAAATATATGGGAAGGGGATTTTATTCACAATATCCAATGGTTATAGTGCAGTATATAGTAGAGCATATACAAATTAATCTTCAAAACAGTGTATATACATCCTGGGGATACCCAGGCGCAGCCTCCCAACACCACAATAGGACTATCGATCACACAACATAAAAACTAGACAAATCACTCAAATCAGTCTTCCATTCATATACAACATAGATCAGTAAAATCCAAAAGAGTTATCATACAATGAACAACGGAACCAACAAACAAAAAATTCTTATTTTGTACATGAATGTATTTCTATCAAATGCTTATTATGCATAGGCCGTGGGTCACTTATTATGTCTCAAATCGCTTGATTTAGAAATGATAGAGTTAATTAGATATTCTGGTCCTTGAGTTCCAGTCCCTGGAATATTGGTTGCACCTTCCTCATAGCGCAGGATGGTTCAAGATCAAACAAAAAGGGGGAATGACCTGGAGAATATCCCCAAGCGGGTCCTGAGGGAGATAATGTGAGAATTCCCATGAACAGGCTGGGAGATAAAGTTAACACAAAATACATGTAGTATATGAATGACGTGCACAAATCAAGAGAAAAATAAGTTCCCATAAAGGTTAAAAGAACCCAACTACAAGTGGAGGTAGTAGAAATATACTACTAGAAAAACTATATGAACATATCACAGTCCGCTACCAGTAAGACCAATAGACACCCAAAGGTGTGGATCAAACAAGAAAGAAGTTCAAAGCTTGATGCATGTGGAAAGCAGAAGGATGTGTCAATGGTTGTGCCATTGCACACAAAAGAATACTTACAACTGCAATGGAATTTAAAGTCTACCCATAAGCAAATAAAGAGATGGGTGACCAAGGACTGTAAATAGATATCTGTAAATGAACTCCTAAAATGAGAAGAAAAAGAAATATGCATGTGGATTAAGAACAAAGGAATAAAACTGAAAAAGGTCCTGCTACAAAAGTACAGGAGGAATCCCTAGTACTCTCCAAGCTGGACTATGACAACGCAACTATCGCAGGCACTACAAAAATCCACCTTCTACCTATAAAGTCCACACTCAAGACAGCAGCCAGACTTCTCTCTGGGGAAAGGCAATATGACCACATCACTCCCACACTCAATAAACTCAATTGACTACCAATCAAAGCAAAAAGCATATTTAAAACTGCTTGCATAACCCATAAAGCTCTCTACACCGGAAATCCAAACTATCACTCTAACAAACTTTCAAAAGCTGGCCAAAAGAAGCCTCTGCGAAGCTCAAACACTCTGTTCCTGAATCCGCCCAAATTTAAGACAAAAAAATCACTCACCCGTGCCTTCTATGGGAATGCACCCATAATTCGGAACGCTCTCCCTCAAGAACTATGGGAAAATCAATTATACATATACTTCAGGAAAAACTTCAAACTATTTCTTCTCAACAAATTCCTGATCCCACCCTCCCAAAATAATTGTCTCAAGGACAACTCCCCCCTCCATCGAAGAGCATGCTCATCTGTACCTCAGAAACTACTGTTCATTCATTCCGCCAACTCCTATGTCTTCTTGCCATCGCTACACTTGAACTTTATTGACCACTTATTCCCCCATTGTATACTATTTCCCCACATATATGTTGCTGTATGTAGGTATTCCATCTGTCTTGTGTATTCCTTGTAAATGCTGTCTGTACATCTTTCTTATGTATTGCTTGTAAATGCTGTTGGTACAAACTTTGTAAAGCGCTCCGATGCCCTCGGTTCAAGTTTGCGCTATATAAAAATAAAAAAATAAAAATAAATACATAAAGTCAAAGGAGGGATAAAGAGGGAAGAGTCTAGAAATAGTTATTAGGGAGATAACAGTATTACAATGAGGTTTGGAATAAGTCAGTAAGTGTAGGTAGAGAATATAATGAAAGAGGTATAGAATTAGACAGAGTAGTGAATTGGAGAGAGTTAAAGTTTTTTCTTGGACAGTAGGAGTAAAATTATGTAGCTACATAACTACAGAGAAAGGTATGCATGTGTATGGAAAATAATAAAGAGATATAAAGTTGTATTATGTACAGTCCCATATGGATAAATAGTTAGAAACTCAGACTTTCAAGTGTTGCAGTACATAAAGCGGATTTATGTATGTCCTTTATTCATTTCTTTTTTTGTTGATTTTTTTCCTTTTGGAATTTATTATATTTTTTGACATTAGAATAAATGTATATAAATATTTAAAAAGCATTAATAAATGTATTTTTTTAACATTATTTCCTATGGGATTTTATTTTAAGTTCCTATTTCCATTATTTTCTCTGGGAGGATGTTGTAGTACAAGCGAGTGGTCACAATGGGCGTACTCTTTTGTGGGTAGATGAATATCCCTCTCTAAATCTCTCCCTATTTCTCCTATAACCCCTTCCTACACCCCTTCCATTTAGTAATAAACGTTCTTAATTGTCCAACTACTCTCCTGTCCCTCCCACATTTACTTCAAAACGTATACCTACAGGTGCAGAGATTTCTGCAGTTGGGACAGAGATCTCAGAACATGAAAGATAGGAGAGGAGGAGGAGTAGTCCTCAACACGTAAGTTAATGAATAGCATTTTATAGAATGGTAGTAGTGGTATCGTAGTACTACTGAATGCACTACAAAATGCAGTTTGTGAATAGGCCCTTATGCAGCTAAGTAAGGCAGAAGGAAGAGCTCAGATGTACAATCCCGACCTACACTGTTATGTGAACGGCATCTAAGATGAGTCAAGAACAATACATGTAAGAGGGTGCAACTCTCGAAGGAATATACCTCTTTTTTTTTTGCATGTTTTTTCCCCGCAGCGAATTACAACGCGGTTGTTACAACGACCGTGTTGTAAAAACGCATACCATTACCCCGTTAGTCATAACAACGACTTGCGGAGGGGGGGCGCTGGATGTTGGAATAGTATAATTTACTATTCGAACTCCTGTATGTGCAACAGTAGGGAAGGTGTTACATTTTAAATCCTACACCTTCTGCTCCTTTCGCAAGTTGTTGTTCCAGCTTGTGGAGTAATGGCATGCATTGTTATAACGCGGTCGTTGTAACGACCACGTTGTAATTCCCTGCAGGGAAAAGTATTTGTGGTAAACGAATTTCAACCTCTCGAAGGCATGCATGTGTAAAAGAGAAAAGGAAGTGCACTTGGGATCATGTGATTAAATTAAGAACACAAGGTTAAGAGCAGTGTAACAATTTGAAAGAGACAACATTCTCACCCTCCTCGACCAAGGCCACATGGCTGCCCACATCCTACTAGACCGCTCAGCAGCCTTCAACACCGTCTCCCACTGCACACTTACCGCCAGACTCCACGGCGCCAGCATACAGGGACCTGCCCTAGACTGGATCCGCTCCTTCCTCACCGGCCAAACTCAAAGAATCAGACTCCCGCCCTTCCTCTCTGAACCCACAGAGATCAGCTGCGAAGTACCCCAAGGATCCTCACTCAGCCCATGCTCTTCAACACCTACATGCCCCCTCACTACCATTGTCAGAAAATACGGACTCAGCATAGTATCCTACACCGACAACACCCAGCTCATCCTCTCCCTCGCCAAGGAACCAGACATCACGAATTACAGTTTCCAGGAAGGAATGAAATATGTTGCATCCTGGATGAGCAGCAGCTGCCTGAAGCTCAACTCGGAGCAAACGGAAGTCCTCGTCCTTCGATCCACCCCCTCCGCATTGGGACAACACCAGGTGGCCACTACCCTCGGCAACCCTCCGACACCCACGGACCATGCCCGCAACCTCAGCATCATACTCGTCTCCTCCCTCACCATGAACCAACAGATTAGCACTGTATCTTCCTTGTGCTTCAATACCCTGCACATCCTCCGCAATACCTTCAAATGGATCCCCCGAATCCAGAAAGACCATCACCCAAGCACTCATAACCAGCAGACTGGACTACGGGAAGGCCCTCTATGCCGGAATCAACAAATCTCTACTCCTCAAACTCTAGACCATCCAGAACGCCGCAGCCAGACTTGTCCTCACATCCCACGACAAGACCACATCACCCAACACCTATGAGACATCCGCTGGCTCCCTGTAGAAAAGAGAGTGACTTTCAAGCTGCTCACTCACGCCTACAAATCCCTCCACAACACTGGACCCCAATACCTCAACAAAACAATCGCCTTCTGCGCACCCAAGATAAACCTACGCTCCGCCGACCTTGCCCTAGCCAAAATCCCACACATCTGCAGAGCTAGAACGGGAGGAAGAGCCTTCTCCTATATCGCTGCCAAGACCTGGACTGAACTCCCTCTTAGCATCAGACGAACCCCCACACTCCAAGCATTTAGGAAGAGCCTCAAGACCTGGCTCTTCGGATGAGACAAAGCTGCTCGAATCCCCCCTCCCTCCCAGCACCTTGAGACCCTCACGGGTGAGTAGTGCACTTCACAAATCCCTGATTGATTGAGTTCATTTAGTATTCAACATCCCAGGAGTCACTGCTTCACTCCCTCGTCCCTTAAATGATGGAGACTGAAAGGAACAGGAAGGGATGCTGGGGGATTGAATACTGAATTTATCAGGATGGAGCGAGAGCGGAGGTGGCAGCAGTCCAACTCATTCAGTTTGAAAAATCGCCCTGCACCTCTTGCTGTTTCCATATTTATTTTCCTGTTAAAACCCATATTGCACTGGGCAACAAAACGAGGAAAAGGAGGAAGAAGATGAGAAGTAGAGAAGAAAATGGGGCCATCAAAAGAACGAATCTCATGGCAATTCTGCTGTTCGAGCTCTGAAACTTTAAAGTTAGTAGACTGAGTGCAATAATAAAGTGCACCTGACCTAGACGTCACTAGCAACAACCTCATCAACCTGAAAAGCAAGACTCACCCATTTATCCCCTATTCATAGTGAGGGATAAAAGTTGACAGACCCGGCATATTTGAGAACCAGTGATCCCCCTTGACAGGCTGCCACACTGAGCACAACACATACATGAATAGCATCCTTGGCATGCTAACACACTGAGCATCATCATACTGTAATCGGCACCCTGGCAAAGTGTGGCACCATTTTGGTTTTTGCTCCCAGTCTGGCCCTTTAATGCACAAATAAAGCAGGAATGCCTGCTATAACTCTGCATCAATGAAGGAAGTGACCCAATTAGGGCCTCCCGGGTTACTCGCGACCACCTCTCAGCCTTCCATACAAATAAAGAGTCGGTCAGACAGTAGAGAATACAAACCAAGTATATTTTATTCAGGTACATTCGAGCAGAGTCCGGTCTGACCAGCCTCCTGGGATTGCTGCAGAGGGACTGACTTCAGCCAACATAGAGATACCTTATGTACATTTCTGAACCAGGAAAGTCCCGCCCATAATGGAATTCTACTAGAAGGTGTACAGAATGATGAGTCTCAACTCTGAGGCCAGGCACACATTCTCTCTATGCCATGGTTGTTCTGTTCGTGCCTACCGCTAGACTAGAAGGAGAAAGCCTCTATCTATGGGAAAGGAATGCGTTAATAAGAACATTGTATTCATTAGCAGAGCAAGGACTAACCTTGGAGAAACAAAACTTTCCATAGCCTGCTTCTCTGGTCAGGGAATATGTAGCTGACTACAACTACACTACAGATGCACTTCCTCACTGGGAAGTGTCCCTCAATGCACACTGCCAAACGTCCAAAGGTAACAAATGTATTCAAATAATCCAAAGTAGTCCAAAATTGCAGTCAATACTTCCTTTTAATGTATTGTGCAATGGTTTATACTCATTATTTTCATGAAGCCATGACATGATTTTCATGAATCCATTAGTAGTTATCCATAATGTTTTAAGCACATTAGTATTAGCCCCAATGCATTTTGGGCAGTGATACCGCCCTTCTTCAGGGGTAGTTATTTTGACACAACCGGGTTTAGGGGACGATACCTCAGCGCACGCCCACAAACGTACTAACAATCAAACACACTGGTGTAAATTTGAATACCATGGAGTGTGTGATTCAATAACTTGTAATATGTAGCTGACAACATGATTCAAAATGGTGACTAAACATAAAATGGTACCGCAAATGCTAACTTAATACGAGAACAAAGCACAAACAAAATAGCAAAACATTTTCATTTCATCATCAATGCACAACACACATTCACGCGTGCCACACCCACTATTGCTTTAAACCAATGGGCTTCAAACTGTGATAAACTCCACCCACACCTGTGAAAGCTCACAGAAATGATGTGCACAAGGCTATTAAAGGAGGGAAGATTAAGGCTGCTTCAGCCAACTCACATGTGTCTCCTAAAAGCAATAGACTTTTGCTTACATAGTGAGTAAAAACTGTTTTTGAAAGGGACAACTTTATGTCGTTTTTGAGAGAAAATAAAATGTAATAATCAAATTTTTCCCCGCATTTTTACAATGAAGCTTACATACTTTGGATGCCCATTTCCAACTTTTCCAAATGTCCATATTGGCTTTGTTGTGAGAAAAAAAAACATTTTGACTGATATCCTTTTCAGGCCTCACTTGGATTTTTTTGCCTCTCTCACCAAATTCTAAATGTCATGTACTTATTATGAATATTTGAAACACGCTTCCATCTATCTGCTTTCGTTTAAAATCCTGAAGAAATTGACGCAAAACCTCAATATAATGTTTTCGCTTACTTGCGATATTTGAAATTTTACAGATCAATTGTGAGTAAAAATGTCATGTTAAGTCATGCGGATGACCAAAACTAAATTATATTAGTCAAGAGAGAACTCAGCATGAAAAAGTTTGAAGAAATTATATTATCTTACTATATCAATTTAGTTATATTGTCATTATAAACTCCCCACCGCTATGCGCTGAGCTCTGTTGCTTCTCAAAACTCGGTTTGCGCTCTTTAAAAACACCAAGTGATATAACAAGGAAATATTTTGTTATTTTATTCATCTTGTTCTTGGCAGACGTGCTTTAACGATAGGGTCATATTAACACTTTCAATTTATTTTGGGATTGTGATGCGTTTTTCTGTATTTTTACTATTTCTCTATTGCTCTCTCCTCTCTCTGTGTCTGGGCCCTGCTTCTCTCTCAAAATTCTGGAGTTCTGCCCCTTATGCAGCCCTATTTGGTATTACTTAGTTGATTAATTAATGCAACAGCCATGATTTACGCAATAGTTTTAGAGAAACAAAAACATGGACTTGGGTGCCTGTTTTAAACTGTAGTCTCTATGACTACAATCATGACATTTACTTTACTTCACTTTCTGAGCGGTGATAACGTGACAGCTGCTATTTTCAGAGTTGGTGATGTTAAAAAAAGTCCTGTTTTCAAAGAAACAATTTTGAGGACTGATTATTTATTTTTAAATGGAAATGCCCTATTTTTTAAGATCATTATTTTGTCTACTGGTTTGTTTGCGATGGCATTTCTAGTTTGAAGAACTGGTTTGTTTGTGTTGTTATTTCTAGTTTGAAGAAATATGAAAGAAAGAGCCGAGGTTGTCTGCCTTGAAAATGGAAAAAAAGACATTATTTCCATTTTCGCAAACGAGATACTCTGTCACAAACTTGGCAAATATCCCGCTCACAATACTTCACGGGCTTTTACACCACGTTGTGATGGAGTATCCGGTCCACCACACTTTAAATAATGCCCAAAGCCTTTGTAACCCTTTCCATCCATGGTCTCTGAGTAGAAGACGACTCTACTAGTTTCATGTTTATGCACCGTCCAGATATGACACCAATTTTTAATTTGGCACTGGACCGTGCCTTGGTGAGCAACTGAGAGCCCTGACTTGCCTTTTGCTACCCTGGTATTGCCCTTGCAACACCTGATCGTGGTGTTATTAGGGCCGTGTCAGAACGAAACAGGGCTTCAAATTCCCTTCTGCAGGTTCCTCTTTTTTAGGTCGAGCTAGAATACGCATGCTTGCATGCGTCTAGCTCGACAACTATAGCCGTCCGTCTCCTGGGAATCTGAGACAGGGGCCGGGCACGAGCGCCGACTTCACCTCGTGGGCGCGCACGCCCAGCCCGGCGCCTGCCTCAGATTCCCTGAACACACACATACACACATGCGCACGCAGGCAGGCACACACACACACGCAGGCAGGCACACACACACGCCCCCCCGCCCCCTCCCCCCGCTTACGCGCACACAGCCACGCAGACCTCCACATACACACGCACAGCTAACAGACACACAGTCACACATATACATACACACACACAGCTACACCCATACACGCGCCCCCCCCGCCGCCACCCCCACTACAACTAAGCCCCACTTACCGTATCGGCGCAACTCCGGACTTCAGCCGCCACCGCGGGGCTCTCCCTCGGGCATGGGAGCCCCGCCCGCGTCATCACTGCTCCTCTCCTAGCCAGGCACTCCGTGGGCGCGAATTTCCAGCAGGAAACGGAAGTCTTTTATGATTTCGAGGCATGAAAAGGCCAGTCCCTCGAGTTTAAGCTCCTCCAGAGAAGCCCTTATTGAATAAAGGCAAACATATCCAGTCCTATGATCTCTGGACCTTTGTTCAATCCTCCACGCGGGTCCAAAGTACTTCTAGGAGTTGTCACTGGGTGTCGGGAAAAGTGACAATGGGGCGCTTCATTGTGGGCGAGGGGCTCGGTCATCAATTGCGGTTCCGGGGTCAAACACAATTCAGGATCCTGTCGGGAAGTGTCATTACTTATAATGTGCTGGACAGTCTCGGATGCAGGACAGGTATTTGTTGCTTTCTGTGACAGCAGCTCATGTGCTTTCTCTAGAAGGTAGCTTCCGTGCGTCACTTCACCTAGAATGGGACGAAGGCCCTCCAACTCGTCTTAAACAGTCGAATTTTTGTGAGCACTGCAGGACTCCCAGCCTCCATCTTTATACGGCGTTGTGGTATGGGTAGAGGGAGTTGACGTACTGTCCGCTTGACTACGATCTCCTTTTGGCGGGAGTGATATCTTGTCAGTGTGTTGGTTGGCCCTGCACACTTGCTCGCTCCTTCTCTGGAGTCACAGCCATGACGATCCTAAAAGTGTTTTCACACGGAATGAACCGTGAGACATTTCGAAACGTTATGTTGACATTTTTTCAGCTAACGCGAGTAGGGATGCAATTTCTCCCGGCCAATCGCGCCCTATAAGAAGTTGTCTCTTGTATTGGAGTGGCCATTGCCGCAGTCTTGCAGATTCTCACGGCACTATTAACTAGTTGTGCGGGGGTGGGGGCTCTGTCACCTGACCAGTTTGTTCATAATTTCAAGAGTGGCAATTTGATCCATAGACTGAAATTGCCCATGTCTGAGACGCTAAACACGACCCCCCCTGTTAAACTTGAATGTGTCTAAAGGGATAAAAAGACAAAAAGAGTAGTAGAGGGTCCAAGGGGAAAATGTTTTTAAAGACCAAATGGTACCTAGTCCCCCAACTTGACAATTAAACACATGGAAGGTACCAACAGTCTAAATTAAATAGATCCAATGGAACCTAATAGTGTCCCACATCTATACTGAAACCACGAAGTCAGTCCAGAGAAGTAACATTGTTATACCAGGAACAGTGAGAAAGAGAAGATACAAAGTCTGAAAAATAGAAAAAGTACCCATCAGCTCACTCAAAAGTGGAATTTCGTCATCTGGGTTATTTGCGTTGGAAAATGGTGTCCTGTAGGCTCCTCCTCAGGAAGAATCTGAGGCTACCTAATTTCGGACCCAATGGTTGAGCATTCAACCAAAGAAGATGACAGTGTGTGAGCGGAAGGGGCAAAAGTTGCAGTGCACAAAATAGAAAAGAAGAAAAGGAAAAGGATCCACGTGATTTAAAAATACCTACTTTGATGTCATAAGAAAAACTTTATTAGGTCTGTCCATCAATGTGGTATACTTAAAAGCAGTGTAATAATAGCATGCAAGGAATTGCTATTCACCATGTGTGTTATTTGGTCAACATGTTTCAGCCTTTACCGGCTTTCGTCAGGACCTATGATGTACTACTGCAACACTTACTCAATGTGATGTGATAGGTAATCTACACCCACTCTCCAATTTTCAAAAGAAAATTGGTGTATCTTCTCCTGTATATACAATGTAGGAAACAAAAACAAGACAGGGTTAGAAGTATAAACAACTGTCACATGTTTATCATGTTTCTATGTAAGTTTTGTATTTAATTTAATGATTTTCACTCACCCTAGTTGAAGGGAGGAAGAACCTCACCTCACCTGGCAACTGCTCAGGGTGAAGGAGGCCACGCACTGAAAATAAGCGCATAGATCTGAATTTAACTTCAGATTCAGACTGAACAGTCACAATTTAAACATTTCATCAGTGATACAAATCAGGCAATTAGGCAGGCCTCGATTTTTAATGCAAAAGAAGGGGGGAATTCTTAAGATAAAGATACGTCTATCCCAGCTCCCTGATTTAGGTCAACTGGGCTGCCTCGCATAGTGGTTAGAGCAGCAGAGTAACCAGATACCAGGAGCCATGGATGCTTTATCTGAAGTTAAATTCAGATCTATGCGCTTATTTTCAGTGCGTGGCCTCCTTCACCCTGAGCAGTTGCCAGGTGAGGTGAGGTTCTTCCTCCCTTCAACTAGGGTGAGTGAAAATCATTAAATTAAATACAAAACTTACATAGAAACATGATAAACATGTGACAGTTGTTTATACTTCTAGCCCTGTCTTGTTTTTGTTTCCTACATTGTATATACAGGAGAAGATACACCAATTTTCTTTTGAAAATTGGAGAGTGGGTGTAGATTACCTATCACATCACATTGAGTAAGTGTTGCAGTAGTACATCATAGGTCCTGACGAAAGCCGGTAAAGGCTGAAACATGTTGACCAAATAACACACATGGTGAATAGCAATTCCTTGCATGCTATTATTACACTGCTTTTAAGTATACCACATTGATGGACAGACCTAATAAAGTTTTTCCTATGACATCAAAGTAGGTATTTTTAAATCACGTGGATCATTTTCCTTTTCTTCTTTTCTATTTTGAGCACTGCAACTTTTGCCCCTTCCGCTCACACACTGTCATCTTCTTTGGTTGAATGCTCAACCATTGGGTCCGAAATTAGGTAGCCTCAGATTCTTCCTGAGGAGGAGCCTACAGGACACCATTTTCCAACGCAAATAACCCAGATGACGAAATTCCACTTTTGAGTGGGCTGATGGGTACTTTTTCTATTTTTCAGACTTTGTATCTTCTCTTTCTCACTGTTCCTGGTATAACAATGTTACTTCTCTGGACTGACTTCGTGGTTTCAGTATAGATGTGGGACACTATTAGGTTCCATTGGATCTATTTAATTTAGACTGTTGTGTCTAAAGGGACACATGAACGTACTCGACTGTCATGTATTACCGTAGCATACATGTGTCTGTACTTGGTGAGTTAACACTGGGGGTTATTAACAAGTCCCTTGTGCCGCTAATCACTGTTTACAATAACTTTGATATTGACTCGCGGAGTTGCACATCTTGTTGCCTGTAAAAAAAATCAGCCTTACCGTGCAGATGTGCTTAGGTTGAGTACTGTCCAAGCTGCCAGGGTGCCCTCCGACCCCCTGGCAGCTTGGGTTTGTCAGTCTGCTAAAAAACGAGTGTATATGAAAATAAAGGCACTCGTTTACTACCTTTTTAACAACTAAAACATTTTATGCATGATATCCTCGAAACAACATCCGCCTCCTAATGTCCGGCACAAGCAGTTTACGTGCAATTTGTAATCGCATGTTGGTTACTTCCAGACATCTGCTACGCGCAGGGCTTTACGAAGGTATTGTGTTGTGGTACAGCGAGGTAGTGGACCGTAGCAATGGTTGGAAGACAACATGAGGGTGGGGGACGCTGCCGCAACACACCTCTTTGCACTCAACCTCATTAGAATGTACGCCTGATTGAAAATAAACTATTCAACATAATCTAGGGATGAACAAATAGTGCCAGTTCCAGTGCCAACTAGACTCTCACGGTGTACCTTTTGGTTTTTTACAGTGTTCTGGGGCGAACAAACCGACACGTGGGGCTATGCAAAACTTCCAATTTAAACAGCTAACAGGTTGGTGTTAACGATGACCCGAAATTGAGACTGACCATTTAAGGTCAAATTGCCATGATCATTGACTGCAGCCAATGGGAGGCCTGAAGTGGGCACACATTGGCTCCAGTAGTTCACGCAAGTAAAGTACTGCAGAGAAGCCTTGCCTGTGCCATGATAACGCGCCCATACTACTGCTATGGTACATACTGTTTGTGATCACTGCCCCCTCCACACGCACACAAACTCTCTGCCCCTCAGGGGACGTTGATGCTTTCTGCTAACGGAGGCCTAGAAGATTCCACGATACCTCATTACACACCGAGGCAGGGGGGCGACCCCCCTTCCCCCCACACACATACATCCCCCCACACACATACACACTCCTGGGGGGCGGCTGTCTGCAGGGCTTCCTTCTAATGGCCTAGTCTGCAGTAGCGGCTCCTGTGTTAACTCATGCAGCTAGAGGTGGGGGGAGATGCTGCAGCAGGAAGAGGACAAAGGCCCCCCGCCCACCTGTCTGGCCCTCGCTGCAGGAAGGGCTGCCTGCCAAGAGGGATTACAGGCTGTAGCTCCCAGCTCAGCCCTTCCTTCCTCTCCCACCGCCCCCCTACCCGGGCTGCAGAGAAAGCTGCTCATTATCCCAGGCTCATTGCACAACCCCAGGCAGCCAGAGGCCCTCGGGGAACCTGCTCCCCTCCCTCCCTCCCTAATATATATTGCACTGGCACGTTCAGGCGTCAGACTCCCGAAAAAATAAGTGAAAAATTACTTTATTTTGACTCTCGAGAAAGTTTCCTCTGTGCCAATAGAAGGCAATAGGAGAAATACATTCTACCAATTTTTTGGGTTGTTGAAATCTTCCAATTTCCTCTTCTAAAATGTTGGCAGGTACGCTCTGGCCAGCCCAGACATGGCGACCTGTTACAACATCACTCAACGCAACAGCATCACTCAGCCCCACAGCATCACTCGGCACCACTGAATGCCACAGCACCCCTCAACGCCACAGCGCCACTCAATGCCACAACACCACAGCACCACTCAGCGCACAGCATCTCTCAACGCCACAGCATCACTCAATGCAACAGCATTACTCAACGCCACAGCATCACTCAATGTCACAGCATCACTCAACTTTATAAGAAAACAAGGGGGACCCCAACTGGTAGCTAAGGACCAAGGGTGTATACTATTTTCAAAAGACAAAGGTCCCAAGCATAGTGGTAAATGTACAAAAAATGTCATATAGAACACAATAGTTACTATATCGTTCTCCTGTCCAGCCGGACCAGGGATTTATTATGCAAAATAGAATATCATACAGGAAAATATTTACTGGAAGTAGGGCACAGTCCTGTACCGTACTTGTGGGAAAGACCGAGAGAAAAGAATAATGAAGAGGGTTCTAAAGTGAATTCAAAGGAAAAGTTACAAGCAAAGGAATTGAGCAACCTGGACACTCTTTAACATACAGTAACAGTGTTGAAAGTGTTCTCCAGCGTAGACTAAACACAGTACTATACAATTATTACATGTATGCCCACTTAGGAAGAGTCGACAACGTTTCGATCCATTGCTCTAATAAAAAAGGATCATCATCAGGACTAGAATCAAATTATTTTGCCTGGTATAAGGGGTAAGCCTGTTGAAATAATGAAACAGGGGGGGAAAACGTGAAGAAAAATCAGATTTAAAAGACGGAATATACCACACTTTAGATTTTTTGGAAACGCAGTGACCCCGCTAGTATTGTGCCGTGGCTAATTGCAAGATGGAATATTACACACTTAACAAATTTCGGAAAAGCAGTGGGACTGCTGGTGTTGTGCAGTCGCAAATTCAACCAGTTGGTGAGTTTTGGGCATGCGGACCACATCAGATCACGGAGTGAAAGAACTTTGTGAGAGACAAAATGCAATTTACACCTATAAACCTTGCAGTATATTGCGTATAGAAACATGCTCGCGTGGGTGGGCGCAGTCATACATGGTGCTTGACTGTCATTAGTGGAAATCTACGCGCAGTGAAACGCAGTGCTTGACAGGGTGCGTAGTGGTTGTGACAGTGTTAGGCCGAGTAAAGCACGGGGGACCGCTTTGTGATAAAGATGCCGGTCATGCGGTGCTGTTAAAGATTTCAAAGTGAGCTCATGCTTTGCAGAGATTCCATGAGAGCGGCGAGGGTCTAAGGTGGGAGACGATGTGGCTTACCTCGATTGCGAGGGAGCCTAACGTTAACGTTGTGAACGTAGCTTCCAAGGTCTGTGCAGGTTTTGATATTAAAATTAAGCTGTGGGATAAGGATATATAATTAGATTCCAGTTAGGACAGGGTCCCATGTAAGGCTCATAATGAGCGGAAGGGGCAGTTACCTACCGAGAATACAATCGGTCTGCACTGGAATTGAGCGAGGGGTAGGAGATTTCAAGTTGATTGCATCTCCATGTTAGCGGTCATGGATTATGACGATCCGCTGTGGGCAAGGAAGGGAAGGGTTACAGTTTGTCAGGGGCTGGGGTAGCTATGGAGGACAATGGGGCGCAGAGGCTGAGGACTTACCAAATTATGAGCAGATTCGAATTCAAGCAATACAGTGTTGTCGAATTCAAGTAATGCAGTGTTGACGTCCTTCTAGGCGGTCTTTAAAATAAACGATCCGCTGTTAATAAGGAAGAGACTGATTAAGTCGGATACCAAGGGTGGTGGTGATTATAAGGGGCAGACAGTCACGGGAATGATGGGCTTACCGTGTTCTGAGCGATGTCAGATTCGAAGGGAAAGTACAGGCGAGGGTCCGCCGGGGTGCTCTGGACGCTCGTGATGCCTTGGATTCAGTGCACGAGCAAGGCGGAGCACCAATGGCAGATAGAGGGTCTCTGTCACGTGTCAGGGAGACTGTAGGGCGTAACCGTAAAAAGGCATGAAACTATGGCGGCCATCTTGTAGGGGTGATGATTATCTTGGAGTGAAGGGATAAGTGACCAAAGAAGTGCATTTAGGTGACCGGCGCAAGTGAGGATCACATTTGGGTGACAATGAATCGGGAGTGATTAAAATATGTGACTATATATACAATTTGAATAGTTATTAAACATTCTTATAAGAGAGGCTAATACTGTACTTGGTAAATGGTTAAATCTAAAGAACAACAAACGTCAGACCTTAGTTTGATTCTCCGACACATCTGCTGAATCCTCGGAGAATTCAGATCCTGACGAAGGAGCTAGTAACTAAGCTAATAACTCAAGACGTGGTGGAGGAGGCCAGCACAACAATTTTTTAGGCAGAGGCCAACAACACACCCCACAAAGAGGCAGGGGGAAGAAACCACAGAGATGGGTAAACCCTCCGGGAGAACGCAGGACGAGGAACAACTTTTACCAATGGTAATTACCGAACCTGCACCAGAAGCCTCTTTGGCTATTACACCGCAGACTATTCCCATCTTCAATCTTTCCACCCACAATTTGGTGACTTCTGAGCTCGAACTCCTCAAAAAAGGCCTTTCGTTTGTTCCAACGATTCGTCCAAATTATATGGACCTACAAACGGAACTCTTGAGGTTCTTCAGGTTAGTTCGTTTGAAAGCCTTTTTCCAACTTCATCCTTCACTTACCATCCACTCGAGTACACCCTTCCGACCACCATCCACATTTTTGCCTTCAGCTAGCATGATTCCCTCTGAAATCGTTACTTTTGAAAAGCTAGTCCAAAAGGACCTCCAAACCCTAGAGAAGAAAAAACTATACATTCCATACAATATCTCCCTCAAAGAAAAAGATGCAATAAGCACACTCAAGAACAATCCGTCACTAGTAATAAAAAGTGCAGATAAGGGCGGGGGCATTGTCCTTCAAAACATTGATTCCTATAAAGCGGAGATTCTACGTCAACTAGCAAATACCGATCATTACCAAAGATTAGCAGGTAACCCCACTAAGGACATCCAAGCAGTTATACACAGACTCACCTCTGACGCTTGTGCCGATGGGTTCCTAAGGAAAAAAGAGTGTATTTTCCTTAATGTAAAAACTCCAAGACTCCCAGTCATATACACTCTCCCAAAGGTGCACAAAAGCATAGACAATCCGCCAGGCAGACCGATTGTCTCTGCTTGTGGCTCAGTACTTGAACCATTGGGTGCTTTTGTTGATTTTTTCATAAAAGACTTTGTGCCTGGAACCACCTGCTATGTTAGAGACACTATGGCCATGGTCAATCTAGTGGAACACTGCCCCTATGACCCCCTTGTTAATACCTTGTGTACACTAGATGTAGAGTCGTTGTATACTAACATCCCTCAGACAGCAGCTCTACTTGTCATCCAGAAAAACTCGACTCCCGTCCACGTCCACATAAGATACCAACTCTCTTTATCCTCCAACTTTTGGAGTTATGTCTTACTAGGAATTTTTTTATCTTCGACAATGTGTACTACCAACAGATAAAGGGTACTTCCATGGGGGCTATTTTTGCCCCCAACCTGGCGGTTCTTTTCATGGATGCGCTGGAAACTGGATCAATTCTGTCGGATACTAACCCCTTTCTTTCAGGCATTGGGCTGTGGCGCCGCTATATTGATGATATTTTCCTTATATGGAATTTAGACATCACCACGCTACATCAGTTCCAACATTGGCTTAATAACAATTGCGCAGATCTCAAATTTACACTCTCACATGATAAAGCAGAGATTGAATTCCTAGACCTAACAATCTACCACAATGAGGGCAAATTACTGACCCGTCTCTTTCGAAAGCCCACGGAGCGGAATACGTTGTTAAGCTATGACAGCAACCACCCCAGGGCATTAAAAGATTCCTTGCCTTATTCCCAGTTCTTACGGATAAGACGCAACTGTTCAAGCAAAATAGACTACTTTAAGGAGGCCAGCAATCTATTTGATAAGCTTAAACACCGTGGCTACCCAAGAAGGCTAGTCAAAGCGGCATCCAAAAGAGCCTGGTATTGCCCGAGAGAGGTATTACTGACACCAAAAGTACGTGACAAATCAGAAAGGATAGCCTGTGTCACTACCTTTTCCCCTGTATCACACAAAATCAGGAAGTCCATTCTCAAACATTGGCCGACGATTAATGCAGGGTCCATCAACCTAGAGAGACCTCTTTTTGCCTTTCGCAAAAGTATGAACCTTAAAGATCACCTGGTTAGAGCAGCTCTACCTACCCCTGCACCCAGAACTACCATTGAATCAAACTGGAATCTCTCCCCATTGTTAGGTCATGTCAAATGTGGTGGATGCAATGTTTGCGGCTATACAATTGAGACACGTAATTTCAGCCATAATGGGGTCAATGTTGAACTGAAATCTTTTTCCAATTGCAATTCTAATAATGTTATTTACACGATACTGTGCCCTTGTCCAAAAATTTATGTTGGTCAGACTACTCAGAAAGCAAAGACCCGCATCTGCCAACATAGGAGCCGCATTAGGTGCAGGACACCTAACGCACCGCTTGTGGAACATTTTTCTGAAAAGAACCACACCGAGGACGACATTCGATGGACAATACTCAAGGTTATCAAACTACCACCAAGAGGTGGCAACCTGGTACAGATCATGAACCGTGAGGAACTTAAAAGCATCATCCAGTTCGACACCATAAGGACGGGCATGAACAGAAATTAGGACTGGACCACCCTTCTGTAGTTTGAATTTAGATACCTGACCTTATGAACTACATTGCGAACTTATGTGAAGGTTTTTAAAACTTCTGTCGAGATGGGTTCTTTAGATTTAACCATTTACCAAGTACAGTATTAGCCTCTCTTATAAGAATGTTTAATAGCTACTCAAATTGTATATAAAGTCACATATTTTAATCACTCCCGATTCATTGTCACCCAAATGTGATCCTCACTTGCGCCGGTCACCTAAATGCACTTCTTTGGTCACTTATCCCTTCACTCCAAGATAATCATCACCCCTACAAGATGGCCGCCATAGTTGCATGCCTTTTTACGGTTACGCCCTACAGTCTACCTGACATGTGACAGAGACCCTCTATCTGACATTGGTGCTCCGCCTTGCTCGTGCACTGAATCCAAGGCATCACGAGCGTCCAGAGCACCCCGGCGGACCCTCGCCTGTACTTTCCCTTCGAACCTGACATCGCTCAGAACACGGTAAGCCCATCATTCCCGTGACTGTCTGCCCCTTATAATCACCACCACCCTTGGTATCCGACTTAATCAGTCCCTTCCTTATTAACAGCGGATCGTTTATTTTAAAGACCGCCTAGAAGGACGTCAACACTGCATTACTTGAATTCGACAACACTGTATTACTTGAATTCGAATCTGCTCGTAATTTGGTAAGTCCTCAGCCTCTGCGCCCCATTGTCCTCCATAGCTACCCCAGCCCCTGACAAACTGTAACCCTTCCCTTCCTTGCCCACAGCGGATCGTCATAATCCATGACCGCAAACATGGAGAGGCAATCAACTTGAAATCTCCTACCCCTCGCTCAATTCCAGTGCAGACCGATTGTATTCTCGGTAGGTAACTGCCCCTTCCGCTCATTACGAGCCTTACATGGGACCCTGTCCTAACTGGAATCTAATTATATATCCTTATCCCACAGCTTAATTTTAATATCAAAACCTGCTCAGACCTTGGAAGCTACGTTCAAAACGTTAACGTTAGGCTCCCTCGCAATCGAGGTAAGCCACATCGTCTCCCACCTTAGACCCTCGCCGCTCTCATGGAATCTCTGCAAAGCATGAGCTCACTTTGAAATCTTTAACAGCACCGCATGGCCGGCATCTTTATCACAAAGCGGTCCCCCGTGCTTTACTCGACCTAACACTGTCACAACCACTACGCACCCTGTCAAGCACTGCGTTTCACTGCGCATAGATTTCCACTAATGACAGTCAAGCACCATGTATGACTGCGGCCAACCACGCGAGCATGTTTCTATACGCAATATACTGCAAGGTTTATAGGTGTAAATTGCATTTTGTCTCTCACAAAGTTCTTTCACTCCGTGAGCTGACGTGGTCCGCATGCCCAAAACTCACCAACTGGTTGAATTTGCGACTGCACAATACCAGCAGTCCCACTGCTTTTCCGAAATTTGTTAAGTGTATAATATTCCATCTTGCAATTAGCCACGGCACAATACTAGCGGGGTCACTGCGTTTCCGAAAAATGTAAAGTGTGGTATATTCCGTCTTTTAATGCAGATTTTTCTTCACGTTTTCCCCTCCTGTTTCATTATTTCAACAGGCTTACCCCTTATACCAGGCAAAATAATTTGATTCTAGTCCTGATGATGATCCTTTTTTATGAGAGCAATGGATCGAAACGTCGTCGACTCTTCCTAAGTGGGCATACATGTAATAATTGTATAGTACTGTGTATAGTCTACGCTGGAGAACACTTTCAACACTGTTACTGTATGTTAAAGAGTGTCCAGGTTGCTCAATTCCTTTGCCTGTAACTTTTCCTTTGAATTCACTTTAGAACCCTCTTCATTATTCTTTTCTCTCTGTCTTTCCCACAAGTACAATACAGGACTGTGCCCTACTTCCAGTAAATATTTTCCTGTATGATATTCTATTTTGCATAATAAATCCCTGGTCCGGCTGGACAGGAGAACGATATAGTAACTATTGTGTTCTATATGACATTTTTTGTACATTTACCATTATGCTTGGGACCTTTGTCTTTTGAAAACAGCATCACTCAACGCCACAGCATCACTCAGCACCACTCAATGCCACAGCACCACTCAACGCCACAGCATCACTCAACGCCACAGCATCACTCAACGACACAGCATCACTGAACGACACAGCATTACTCAATGCCACAGCACCCCTCAACGCCACAGCGCCACTCAATGCCACAACACCACTCAACGCCACAGCACCACTCAGCGCACAGCATCTCTCAACGCCACAGCATCACTCAACGCGACAGCATTACTCAACGCCACAGCATCACTCAATGCCACAGCATCACTCAACGCCACAGCATCACTCAACGACATAGCATCACTCAACGACACAGCATCACTCAATGTCACAGCATCACTCAACGTCACAGCATCACTCAGCACCACTCAATGCCACAGCACCACTGAATGCCACAGCATCACTCAGCACCACTCAATGCCACAGCATCACTCAGCAGCACTGAACACCACAGCATCACTCAGCACCCCTGAAGGCCACAGCAACACTCAGGACCACTGAAGGCGACAGCATCACTCAGGACCACTGAAGGCCACAGCATCACTCAGGACCACTGAAGGCCACAGCATCACTCAGCACCACTGAACACCACAGCATCACTCAGTACCCCTGAAGGCCACAGCATCACTCAGGACCACTGAAGGCCACAGCATCACTCAGCACCACTGAAGGCCACAGCATCACTCAGCACCACTGAACGCCACAGCATCACTCTGTGCAGCCATTCAACAACAACTGGTTCTAATAAGTTCTCTCAATCTTTCAAGCTTTATTACAAATGTCACAAAAAGATGTTAATATTTCACTGCTGTTCTTGGATTTTCATAACAATAAAATACACTGAACATAATCTTCCCAAAAGTTATTTACAAAAGTTTAAGCTATTGCCATTATAAATTACAAAAACTTTTATTTAAGTATTAATTATCAAAAAAAATAAAAGCCATTATTTGTAATAAGCACTTGCTGTAACATTTTATGCACTAATATTTGCTTTAACCTGACTACAACAGGTCTTCATTCTCAAAGTTGTTTTGCAATTTGTTTCTTTTTCACATCCTGATACAATGTTTTATTGCATCAGACCTGTTCTGTCTGTAGGGATGCCTGAATGCAGAATAAGGACAACTTTGAGAGGAACACAGTCAAAGGAGTCATACAGCACATTTGCTTTTTCATGTGCATTGTTTCAAAATGTCATACAGAAGCTATTGCAAATACATTGAAAGCAGAAAAGGGAAAATGAAAGACATTTACAACATAAAAAAATAGCAAAATGTGTTTTGTGCTCTCAACTTAAACTTTAAATCAAAAACTCGGACCACAATCACCTACCTGCAGGAGTGTACAAAATGGACTACTGGTTAAACAGTATTTTGGAATTTCGTATAAGGTGACCTTGAATTACTATCAAACAAGAAAAACCTCTCCAATTTTACAGCCACAGCAATCTCATTCTAGACAATTCTTTCCTAAAAAATGTAAGCGGCTGTACTTGACTGAACACAAGGGGTGACTCCTCTGTTATGGTGGAGGAGCGTCGCCGCACTAAAAAATAAAATGATAATAAAGCCATTTTATTATAATTTTATTTTTCTTACTGAGCTGTTGCCAGCCGAGTTTTAGGGCGGGCCATCCTGACGGACCATCACGTCAGCAGCATGGAGGAGGAATGGTGGAAAAAGTAAGTGTGCATGTCGGTTTGACAGGCCTTCTTAGGACAGCCAAACCGACATGCGCACTTACATTTCTCCAACCCAGCTGTGTTGCAAAGCCGGGTGAAGAAATAGAACAGGCTTCCTGTGCCTGAGCGAGCTTCATATCAGCCACCTCAGACCAATCACGGCACTGCTCTCATGCTGGTAAATAGTATTACCAGCAAGACAGCAGTGCCGTGATTGGCCCCTGAGAGCCTGTGCAGTGTGCCCAGCGTCGGGAGAGGAGCACCAAGGCGGCAGCCGCAGCGTAAGGTGCTATGTCTGCATGGGTACTGTAATTAAGACCATGCTGGCCAGGGCAAGGTTAGGAACAGGAAGGCGGTAGACGGGAAAGGGATGAGTCTGTTAAGGGGTTAGAGGAAGGAAAGGGACAAGTGCCGCAGGGAGCTCCGGCACGAGAATATACGAGAAAAAGAATAAAAGGAAGTTATTGCATCCACAAACAGTGTCCATTGTTATTTACCGGACATGACAACTGGAGATAAATGTGGTCAATGTTTATGAACTCAGAATGCTTGCTGTGCAGCCGTCAGCTGTGAGTGCCTGCTGTGTGCCGCTAAAGCCCTATCCTTGTTCCGCATCACCAGCCTCATTTGCCTCATCGCTGTCGCAGTAGCCCAACCTGCTCTTTGCTCGGTGGAAGTCACTCCGCTTCTCACCGGCACCCTCTCGCCTCTTTGTTATAGCAGGAGCCCACACTGCTCATTAACTAGCTGAAGTCTTCTGCTGGTGTGGGAGAATGCCCAAGCCCCCCGTATGAAGGGATTTGGCCACGTACGTCATCGGGAGCTCCCCCTAACAGAGCACCGTACTGCTGGCCTGACTGTCCATCCGCTGCTTCAGGGTAAGCTGGCTCCTCTCTTCTATCTTCTCCGATGAGTTCTGGCCACCTCCCTGAACTCCTAAAGCCTCGTGGAACTGTGTCCTTCCCGAGCGGCCATTTTGATGTCAGACAGCTCATCCAAGAGCTTTGTTCCTACCCTGGCAGCCATTTTAGAGTTAGGCACCCATGTTCCTGGCAGCCCCTCTCAGTACCTGAGGACAGTTTACATGCAAACAAAACCTCACAACCCAAGCAATGCATCACCTGGCAGACCACTGACCTCACACATCACTGAAGATCTGAAGGATTTCTATAGTGAGTGATTTTCTTGCTACTCTTGCTGCACACCTTGGCTGTTTCTTATAATGGACACAACTCATTGAAACCCCCACTCCACCCTGGGCATACACAGTGTCACATGCCGTCCTCACTGGATACATCACAAAACGCGCAACTGAGACAAGTGATGCTTGTTGTCTCCTTCTTACTCCTTCTGGAGCCTTTGACTCTCATGTCTGGCAGTGGCATAGGTCCTCATTGGCAAGAATGACTGGACGATTTTGAAGACTTCATGAAGGGGTCACAAGTCGCCGACCCAAATCAGCAACTGATAGGTAAAGACGTTGTTCAAATCATCAAAGAACTGCCGGCGGCTGTTTCTACAGCCTATCAAGAGGTGAGAGGCACACTAAAGTTTCTCCATAAACGCATTTTGGATTATAAACGCTACACTTTAAGTCTAGCCTCCCAGGAAAAATATTAATGAATCCATGGGAGACTTCATTTTACTTCTCAAACGCCTAGCCCGATACTGTCAATTCGAAAACTTCACTACTGTGGATGCCCTCCGCCTACGAATTATAGAGGGATGACAATCAGAATCACTACGTCTGCTGAAGAAACACTACTCACTGGATGACACTGAAGAACTGACTAGAGTCAATGATCAGGTAGAAGAACATGCTAAGAAAATAGAAGCAGGAAAAATAGAAAAACACGAACAACATTCTGACTCCAGTCTCAAAAGAAAGAACAACACCAGTCGGAACATGGACAAACTCACAAATCCACACACCATACTCGCAGCACAAAACAGACTGGAAGAAGACAAGGACAACAGCTAGAATGTTATCGCTGCAGCCAGGAATATCCTTATGTAGGATCTTGCCCGGCCCTGGGTCAGCGATGTCGACATTGTGGAAAGGAGAATCACTTTGAAAAAGTGTGCATAGCCTCTCGAAAGGACTTGTCCCCACCCTCGAAAGAATCCAGGTCTTGTCATAATGCGAAGGCAGTATGTGACAGGCAACAACGCTCAACCAGCTCATCACAATCCAGCTTACGATCACATGTCTTATACAGATCTCAACACTCATCGTCTTGTGAGTCATGAGCCCTCATCCCGATTTCCCAATACAATGACGAATATGTGTACATGGTGGCCCATCCCGACAGATTAAAGAAATACCCAAGACTGCATATTCAAATGGGAAATCATCTGCAAAGTGTGTACTGGACAGCGGAGCATCTCTCAACTATATATGCGTCACTGAATACTATAAAATGAACCCAAAACCCAATCTGCAGAATGCTGATGTGCACGTGTTCACCCGGATGTTCAAAGAACCACCACCATGCCTAGGACAAATTCACACATCCCTGACATATAAAGACAGCATGGTGCACGCCCAAATTCATGTCATCAATGGGCCTGAAGCAGCCCACTGCTTCTCAGGCTGCCCACTGCAGAATGTCTGAAACTTGTGGAAATACTGTAAAGAGTGGATGATGAATCAGACATCAAAGCACATTTTCCAAGTTGTACACTGGGCTTGGAAAAATGGCTCACTTTAAAGTCCAGCTACACATCAACGAACAGGTAACAACTGTGGCTTACCATCACTGAAAAGTGCCATTCCACCTTCAAAAAGCTGTGGATGAGGAGCTACAGGACTTACTGAGGACTGACATCATTGAGAGATTGACTGGCCCAACCCCCTGGATGTCCCCAGTGGTGGTAGTACCTAAAAGGGGATCAGGCAGCAAAATGCGCCTCTGTGTTTACATGAGGGCACCAAACACGGCTATCGAAAGAGAGAGGCACCCGGGGCATCACACCAGTGATATGATTACTTGGCTGAATGGGGCAAAGGCCTTTTCCAAAGTGGACCGAAACAAAGGTTATCATCAGCTCGAGCTTCATGAGAAGTCCCGCTATACCACCACATTTTCAACTCATCAAGGCCTCTTTCAATACAATTGCTTCTATGTTGGCATTTTATCAGCCGTGGAAATATTTCAAGAAGCAGTGAGCCAAGTCATTAATCACATTCCCCAACTCCTTCAATTACAGCAATGATATTCTGGGGTTCGGTGACACCATCAAGGAACACAACAAAGATCTGGATGGGGTGTGACACACACATCATCCTGTTTTCACATTTTATCTCATTCTATACCCACTACTACATATTTGCCTGTGCTCCCTAGCACTGGTCCCAAAGCTTCTTATTACCCAGTGGCCCCAGATGCACAGACCCAAATGTGAGTTTCACAAATTCACATTAAAATTCTACGGTCACATTTACTCCAGCAAAGGGATGAGGCCTGACCCTGAAAAGGTCACTGCATTAACTGACACTCCCTGTCCACAAGACGCCAGTGACATAAGGTTCTTCCTAGGAATGACCAGCTATTGTGCCTAATACATAAAGGACTACTCCACCATTAGCTATCCTTTACCAGAACTCACGGAGCAAGGTCAACCCTTTCGATGGTCTGCAAGCTTGGAGTAAGCACTCAACAGAATCAAAACATCTATAGGATCCGCCATCAACTTGGCATACTTTAATGTGAAATCTAGAGTGATTTTGGTCTTGTCAGGTATGGGTTGCTTATTGGTAGTCTTTTATTTTTGTTTTGTTTTTTGCATTCTGGTAATCCTGCAATTACCAGAATGAAAAGAAAACAAATAGTAATGCACAGCCTCAAGTTCTGTCTTGGGGCACATCACCCTCGTCTACACTTCTGAAACGTGCCACCCTTTTCTCCTCTGAAACAGATTGCTGTACTTTGTTGCTGCATATCACCCTTTGTTGTGCACATCCCCGTTTGCAGCATAGGCTTATGGATCACTATTGGCCTGTACTCATAAGTAAAAGAATGCATGTTGTCTTTCCTTGATGAGGGGGAGGACCTGTCACCTATGACATTAGCACATTACAAAGCCAATGCCTGAGCACTCTCACAAAGGGTTTGATACTAGTCTTTGTATCCTTAGACAAGCTGGGGCCACGGTAGGGAGGCTGGAATTTCCAGACACCTTTATGAGTGGAAACCTCCAGAACTTTCTCCTACTTCAAAGCTGGCACCAGGTATAAATTGGACACTCAGACCCAACCCTTCAGTAAACCTCTGGAACTGTGTAAGACTCAGAAGGATTGCTGTGCTGCACTGCCGCAAGAATGACTGCTACTTTGCTGCCTTGCTACCTGAGTGAAAAGGACAGGGCATGCATCTTGAACCCAGGACCACCAGAGTGACTCCAAGGGCTTGTTGGCTGGCTTTCTGATCAGAGCCTCAGGGACAGAATAGGCTCCAACCGGCTTGAACCCAGCACCTGGACTCTGCCTGGTGTGAGTCTTGCAAACCCCACCCCCACCCCCCACGTGGTGCCACCGCATACCTGAACCCTTGGAATTGGCCTGAGGGTGCTCGGTCAGTCCAGCTATGGTCCTAGCAGAAGCTACGCAAGGTGATGCATCACCTCACAGCTCTGCAGTGGAACCAACACTGTGCAAGGAATCCCCGACGTAGGACCCTGCAGCTCTTTGGAACCGATGATGCATGGTGCCTCCACGATGCAAGACCTCGTATCGCAGCACTGCATCTCCTTGACACAGCTGCTGTGCGATGCATCCTTGATACAGGACCACACATCTCAGCCCCTCAGCTCCCCACAGTTGCCGCTGTGAAAAGCATCCTTGATTCAGGACCTTGCATTGCAGCCCGTCAGACCCGTCACTGCGTGATACATCCTCCACGCAGGATCCCACAAACTCTGCAACAAGGATTTAAGGTAGTTTGTTCAGTTGGCCTAACCAATTCCCTCTATCTGGCCCACATTCCAATGCCACAGGCAAGCCCATCTGCGCCCGTCCGTGCCTGGACAGGGCCCAGGGCCATAACCCCTACACAATTTGAGACAGGTCCAAATAGGATCTGCTACTCCAGACATGAGCTACTTGCACTCAGACCTGAATCGTCCTGTCCCACACTGCTTATGCAGAAAGAAGCCAAACCTTGCCCTATATGTCAGCTATCCTTGAATTGCACACAGAGTAGAAGGCCGAATAAACGGTGTACTCATAGCAACAGGCCAATTATCAAGACCATCAAGGCTGGGCTAATTAATGCGCGATCACTAGTCAAGCACAATTCGGAAACAGCAGAACTCATAGAAACACAAAACCTTGACATTATCCTCATTACCGAGACGTGGGTGGATGAGGCCTCTGATATTGATCTTGCACCAGCAATTACTGAAGGATACTCAATCATCAGGGCAGACAGGAAGGGGAAACGCGGGGGCCTGGCCGTCATCCATAGAAATGAGATAAGGGCCAAGGGCATAGATCAGGGCAGTAATCCAGATTGTGAGATTTTACACTTAAAAAAAACGTCACCAACAACTATACGTTTAAAGGCCTTCTGATTTACAGACCGCCAAAGGCAAAAACACCATTGATACAATTGTTGAGCCCATATCTGGAATCTAGTGTGAAGAACTCAGACTTTACGGTTCTGGGTGAGCATAACAAATCTGATAGATGCACTATCTAACCTAGCCATGGATCGTAGAAAAGGATATAGCTGTATCTACTCTACCAAATAGGCACGCTACATACTTTAACTGGTCAAAAACTAACTCCCCTAAATTAAAGGAACATGTAGCAAGCTCAAACCCGGAACTAGACAAGGACTGCAACGTAGCCACAAACCAAATTTTGAGCTGGATAATCTCAGCCATTAAAGTAGCAGTTCCTCAAAAATAATATACCTCGAGGAGGAAAACTCCTTCCCAACCATGGTTTACGAACTCACTAAAGACACAAAAGCAAAACTGCAGAAAGTTAGAAAAAAGATGGAGGTGGAACTATGATCAAGGGCTGAAAGAGGATCATAAAACCTCCCTGACTATCTTCAAAAAATTTATATTAACAGAAAAAAGCAAATATTTCACTCAAAAAATAGGGGAGGCGTAAAATTCTAGCAAAGAACTCTTCTCCACAGTTAAAAAACGAACGAAAATTGATAGCTCCATTCAAATAGAAATTAGCTCGGTCTTTTGTAACAATCTGGGCCAGTTTTTTGTAGATAAAGTCTCCGTAGTATATGAGTCCTTCAAGAGGTCAGCAAATCCTATTCACATACTGCCAAACTTAGGGGCCGATTAGGATGGCGGTGAATCCGCATCCTCCGGGCCGGCGGAAAGCCACCGCCGGCCTGGAGGATGCAGATTCACCGCCGCGGCCACAGAAAACACCCACCGCCAGATTAGGATGGCGGTGGGATTGCGGTGGGACCAGCGGCGGATGGCAGGTCCGTCTGCCGCTGATCCGCGGGGTGTGGAGGGCTATTTGATGGCGGTGTCTGCAAGACACCGTCAGCCAAATTAGGATGTGCATCAAAACATGCTTTTCCACGGCGTGGAAAAGCATGTGGTCTTTGGTGTTTGGGGGCCCGTTGCGGGCCCCCAGGGTGTCGGGGTGCACATGGGGGGTACCTATGGTACCCCCCCAGCATTTACATGCACAAAGCGGCAGGCACCGCGTGGTGCCTGCCGCTTTGTGCATGTAAATGTAAAACATGCATTTTTAACCTTGCGGCGGGTGCTGCTTCAAGCAGCACCCGCCGCAAGGTTAAAGATACGGGATGTGACCGCCAGGGAGGCGGTCACATCCTAATTGCACCGGAGGACCGCCGCTCCCACTGAGGACGGTCCCTCCACCTCGGGGTGGCAGACGGACGTAGGTCCGTCCGCCATCCTAATAGGCCCCATAGAACCTAAGGAGGAAACTCTACCATCTACACGGAACCACTCATTTCACTTTCAGCCACCTTCAGCAGAGCAGATTCTCCAGGTGTTTAGGTCAACTAAATCCGGGGGCATAACGGACCCTTGCCCGCCTAAGGTGATGCACCTTTTCCCTGACCTACTGAGTGAGCAATTAGGTCTGCTATTCACAGAAATAATCAAATCCTGCCACTTTCCAGAGGAATGGAAAACAGCTTCAGTGTTTCCGCTACTAAAAAAACCTAGCTTAGACCCACAGGAACCGGGTAATTACAGACCCATTGCGAGAATTTAGTTTGCTGCTAAAGTTCTGGAGAAATTACTGAATAGACAGCTGTCTCAATTTCTCGTGGAGGCAAATGTCTTAGATCACTCGCAATTTGGCCTCCAAGAAGGACATGGAACAGAAACAGCACTGTTGATGGCAACTGAGGAACTCAGGAGTGTACTGGATGCCAGAGGAAAAGCCGCCTTGATCTTATTGGATCTCTCAGCTGCCTTTGATACGGTAAACCATGATACTCTCCTAATCCGTCTCACAGAACCTGGAGTTCACAAGTCAGCTCAAACTCTGTTGGCCTCTTACTTGTCCAACAGGACGTTCACAGTAGAGCTGGGAGAGGCTAAATCTAAATCTTTCAACTCTCCGTGTGGCGTACCCCGGGGGTCCTCGCTAAGTCCCACTCTATTCTGTACGTGGCACCGCTGGCGGCAATAATAAGGAACTGCGGCTTCCTGCCGGTCTCCTACGCTTACGACACCCAAATCGTGGTGTCAATCGCAAACAATGCCAAAAAGACGGCAGACAGGTTTAAAAACTGCATGGAACAGATTAACCAATGGTTGCAGGGCAATTGCCTAAAATTAAATGGAGGTAAAAGCGAAGTCATCTTGTTGGGAACAGACATGCAAATCTGGTCCCAGGACTGGTGGCCAGATAGCCTAGGCAATCGCCCATCCCCAGTTAACAAGGTAAAAAACCTGGGAGTACTCCTGGACAATAAACTGTCATATAAGGCACAGTCTAACAAAGTAGCATCATCCATCTGGTACATCCTGAAAATGATCAGGAAACTCCTGCCGTTCATTCCCCATGAATCCTGTAAAACGGTGGTAACAACGATGGCCTTATCGAGGCTGGACTATGGAAACGCTCTATATGCATGGATCCATGTCCAGCATCTGGCAAAACGACAGCGCCTGCAAAACGCAGCAGCCAGGCTGGTGCTGGACCCTCCCAGGTATGAGCCAATAGCTCACAGATTGAGATCCCTCCTCTGCTTCCAATAGGAAAAAGAATAACGTTTAAATCCTTGTGTCTGGCCTACAAATCCCTTCATGGGATGGATTCACAGTTTTTGAAAACTCACCTGAAACTGTATGAGCCATTTAGGACCTTGAGATCCAGTCAACTAAAACTGATCCAGATGCCAAGATATAAACAGGTCAGGTGGGGGGGAAGAAGTTTTCTGCTGCATGCAGCTAAGGCGTGGAATTTGCTCCCAACTGCAATCAGAAACAGCCCCTCTCTGCTGGCTGTTCACCACCGGCTAGAAACATAAACTTGGCAGCTCTCAGGTCTCCTGCCTCTACCTAGTGCCAAGACGCCCATGGGCAATCACGCGATTTATAAATCTACAAATCAAATCATTCAAATCAACTTGTGACTTTGTCCCTATACATGTCTCCAGTTCTACTGACTGGAGTTTTTTGTTTTGATCTCAACTAATTTATTGCATGTTTATTTATTTTTCATATTTGGTGTGTGATTTTTCTTGTGTTGTGTGGTGTTTTCACTTTATTACTGTCTTAAGTGCTGCATTAATACTTTACATATTGCCTCTAAGTAAAGCCTGTCTGTTTTGTGCCAAGCTACCAGAGGGTTAAGCAGAGGCTAACTTACTTGTGACTTCATCCTGGCAAGCCCCCCCCCCCCCCCCCAAAAAAAAACCAAATAACAGTAAACCGATTTCCTACACCCTCTCTTTTCCTCAGCAAGACTTAGTTGGGGCCTGAGCAGGGCCAATCTAGGGAACCACAGCAGTCCTATCAAAAATGCTCAAACCAGTCCTGCTCAGTTAGTCTATCTCTTTCTTCCCACCCATCCATCCTCTATCACCCCATCTCACTTCTCCCTCTTTGATATAGTTCTCTCTACCTTTCTCCTCTCCCTCTTTCTGTCTCTCTTGAAGCCTCATGAGGCTGCTACAGTTAACATCGGGGAGCTGGAGAAAGTGACAAAGGCACCGGAAGCAGTCATCGACTGTCAAGAGCCTAAAATGAATTCAGCTCACAGGGAAATGTCCAGTGGAATAAAAGGCCTGTCCGGCCCTGAGGAATAGTCATTGAAGTCAATAAATCGCTATGTGTGATGGAAGTGAAAAGAAAGTTGCCAAGTACAGAAGAGCGCATAAACTTAGTTCAGATTCAATCTGATTTTGGTTTTCAGTAGCAGAGTAGACCATCAGTGACTTTATTGAGTTACACAATCCTCACAACATACAGGAGCGAGCAAGCACCTTTTAAGGAATCGAAATCCTTTGCTCGGTCTCTCTTCCATCTCTTCCCAGCAATGTGAGAATCCTTGTCCAACACCAATAAAGGATACCGTTGAGCCAGTCCAACCCCCTTAGCTGCTCATCCTACATGGGCATGTTTATGGTTTCATCAGCACCAATGTTTCAAGACTATGTTGTCAAGAATACCTCCTGTGATGGAAACCAGCTCACTGGCAAGCACAGAGGCCTAAATTAACATCCACCCAGCCTATGCGTAACGTGGCTCTCGCGCCCTGATCTTGCACGCGCTCCTAGCCTGTATAAATCCAGTGTGATGCTATCATTCTGCCACTGGGCTATAAATGAGGAGTATTCTGGTACACTTGTTATGGTAACAGGATTACGCCTCATATTCAGTGTCTTTTGCTATTTATGTCTTTTGCTTGTAGCTCTATAAAATATACGCTGGTAATTTTATACCATCCTGCTTCAGAAATTGAAATTCACTAAACCGCCCACAAGGTGTATTATTTACATTATCGTGATTGTGCCTGAAATATTACTTTAAAATAGTGCTTAGCGGCACATATTGGAGTTTTCTTCAGAAACTGAGCTAAATGGGTATGTGCCGTTATCTATTTAAAACCTGCAGTTGTAAATGCTTCCAACTTGCGCACGACTGCCACTATTTTAGGCAGCTGCGACCTCCTGCGTGACTTAGCTGTGTTGGAAGCTGGGGGTGAACCTGTCCTGTTGCAGTGTTCAGTGTGGGCGTAAAACATGGTACTTGGACTCCCAGAAGCGGAAATGAGATAATGGAATTCCCAGAGTTCCAAGATGGCGACGCACAACAGCAAAAAAGAAAGATTTTCTACCTGCAATTTAAAACGGAAAAAAACATAACGTGCCACAGGAACTGAGCAAGAGTAGATTTCATATTTTCTTATCAACTAATAAAAATAGGGGGAAACGTCGTTATTCTGTTCTCGCAGAATAAACATTTCGAAGAGTAAGCATCACAGCTATGCGGGGTTGAGCATAAAGAATTCCAGTTCTGCAGAGGTCATAAAACCTTTTGAGGATAAAACAAGAATGCTTGTAATCAGAGCCTCAAAGTTTACAGATATTTATTGCATTGGTTCTGATTTCACCAGTAAAGTACACAATGTATGTTCATTGCACAGGCACATGGTGACAAAATGTACCCGTCAGTGCACCGATACATGCATTTGTAGACTGTGTATCTCTCTTGTGCCGATTAAAAAGGCTGAGGTATTTTTACAATCACAACTCACAGGAAGCACCAAAGGACACTTACCTCAAGTGATATTATGGCGAAATTAATAATTCTTCCCTCAAAATAAAGATATCATGGAGAAATGCTATCAAATTAGTTGTTTCTGTGACTATTTAACATTTGTACACGTGTTTAGGAGGAAAACGCAGTGGCGGCTCCTCCGCTAAGGTGGAGGGGCGTCGGCCTACTGCTTTTTAGCAGTGTAAATAAAGGAAAAATAAAATGATAATAGCTCAATGCTATTATCATTTTATTGTTTCCTGTTGCAGCAGCTTTGCGGGCGGGCGATTCTGCTCTGCTGACAGAAGAGCAGGGGGAGGAGTGGTGGGCACTCTGTAAGTGTGCATGAATGTTTGGCCAGCCATCTTGGGCCAGCCAAACATTCATGCGCACTTTGCATGTTCTCCACCCAGGCTCCCATTCCACATCTGAGAGCCTAACCACGGCGCTTAAACCAATCATAATGCTGCATTGCAACGTTGTGATTGTCTTTGGGGAGCGTGGGTACTACTAGTTCCGACCAGAGCGGGGGGACGAGGAGAAGTGGCGAGGAGGTAAGTAAAATGGTCTTTTTATTTACACCCATGCCCGGTCACCCCCGATCCGTGCCAGCCGCCGCTGAATAAAAGGTATAGATGTGTCAGCGGACGGATGTTCAAATACTCACAGAGGCACAATTTCTCTTGCTTTACAGGTTCTCGTGTTCTGGATCTTTTTGCAGCTACTGGTGCACTGTTTCTGATATATGACCAGGCGCATCTGATGGTGAACGTGTGTAATTAGACAACAATCTTGATTTACATTTGCTCCACTTTCAAAATCACTGTGCTGTGAAAGTGTTGTATTGTAAGGAAGTCCACTTCTGAACTGGGAAGGTCATCCCTCGCAGGTGATAGCGTGCTTTACAAATACACATACCATAACAAGGTCAGCCTCGCCTGGTTCCTGCCCCTTACTTACAGCCTGAAGACTTCAGTGCCTATTGCTCCCACTCCTGGAAAATTCACTTTCCAACCTGTGGCCTAGCACTGCCTCTTACTGCAACATCAGTCCACATAAGGTCACTCCTGACATCTGCCATAGCCTCAGATGTGCAGAAATCGTTCAAGAGTGCAGGGCTTGTGCCTCCAGTAGATCTCTTCCATTGGCATGCAGTGCCAGCCGTGCAACAAATGGCGACAGAGGAGGGAATTAAGCTGTTAGCTGCTGTTTGCTCTCTGTTACTGCACCAGAGTGTACTGAAACATGTGCCTTCTTCTGCACATTGGTCCACTGACATGAAATGAGCTGTCTCAAGCTAAACGGGGAGAAGACTAAGATTATGGTAATTGGAAACAACCCCTTGCTTTGGGACCAATCCCTCTGGCCGATTTGTCTGAGGGCACATCCCTCCCAAGTCCCAAAGTAAAGAGCCTTGGAATTACCCTGGATAAAGAATCAACTATGAACTCTCAAGCAAGGAAAGTCGCAGGTACCAGCTTGGGTCTCCTAAGAACTCTTAGGAAGACATTTTAATGGCACCCTATGGACTACCGCTGTATGGTGATCCAAGGCCTAGTACTGTCCTGCCTCAGCTATGCCAACTCTCTTTATCTAGGAAGCCCTTCATATGTTAACAGGAATTTGCAGGTCATCCAGAATGTCATGGCTCGGGTCCTGCTGGGCATGTCCAGAATGCAATCAGCATAGGCGGCTTTATCTCGTCTCCATTAGTTCCCTATTAACAAAATAATTGAGTTCAAAGCCTTATGCATTGACCATAACATAAAGCATTCATCTAGCCCACATCTCCTCTGGCATATTATATCCCCATAGAGCGTCCGCAGAGAGCTGAGATCAAGTAACCTCTCCCTTCTTCCAGTCCTGAGAAACAAGAGAGCAAGAGGTGGGGGTTGTTCATTCCCCTACTTGGCTCCCAAACGTTGGAACACCCTGTCCATCCAACTGAGATCAAATAAAAACGTGCTAAGTTTCTGGAAGCAATTCAAAATGAACCTTTTCATTTAAAGCAGCATTTCTCAAAAATACCTCACTCGTCCTGTTCGCTACCGGGAAGCCCATTTTGGGTAGTTGTATGCTCTATAAGAGCTGGTTGATGGTGACATCCAGAACTTCCATGGCACCAATCCTGTAGCTTTGACTGCACAGCCTATTTTACAATAAGTATACAAAAAAGTTATTGATGGAATGCTCGAATTAATCTCCGCTACTGGTAATCACTCAATCCGCATCCCAATCCATTGTTATTTTGCACACTATGCCACCTCAGTTTGGAACCAGCTATTTGCAAATCAATCTTGACCCTGCTCCAATAGGAACAGTCCAGCACGAAATGCCAAACCAGGTCCTCCCTGAACTGGAACACAAGCAACAAGACAGACAAGTTTTGCCCTACTTTTGGACTCATCAGCCGGGTACAGCTTGTTTCCAGTGACACAGTGTGGATGCATTCCATCCATCACTGTTTTGTATACTTACAGCCTATTTTACAGTCATTACTTCTGCACACGTTTCCTGACGGCCACTGCTTCAGCTGATGGAAGCTTTTTTTATCCGTTATTGTGTGAACCTCACTGTAATGTTGAGTATATTATAAAAGGTCAGCAGCTAAGCACCAGCTAGAGGTGGCCTACAGCATGCCTGGTGTTCGGTGTGACCTGATCTGGTCTGTCCTATTTGTTTGCAACTTTCTGGCTGATCTTGTGCTTTTCTCAACTGTACTACACATCACGAGCTCCATGTGTTTCTGTTTTAATTCATCCGCAGAGCCTCTGTCCCCCTGAGTGCGCACCTTCTGTGTATCTATCTTCATCTATGGTGGGTGATGACTGCTGACCGAGTACCAGATTATGGGCAGGCCGAGGGTTAGTAGCAGCTTAGATTCTAGAGAAAAACACATGTTTTTTCCAGTACTTCTGGATCAAGGAGAGGAGAGTCTCTGCAGATCCTCTTTGTGTAAGTTGTGTTCAGTCCCCCATAAGTGGGGTCCTTGACTTCCTTCTACCTGTATGTGATGAGATGCCACTGGTGGCTTGTTCATGTGTGTTGTGCATTACAGGACTGGGTCTACATGTGCTGTGTACTCATTTATTACAGCACAAGGTGGAGACTCACCTCCCTGTTGCCTCTGCTCATGTATAGCACAGCACCATTACTATCCATGGGGCGAAGGCCTAGTTGCCTCACAAAAAAATAATAACATTTCCAAGTAATGCAAAACTCCTTAACATGTCTATTGGAGACTGCACAACCCACCCACAAAGGGTACTAATGAATGAAAACAGTAAACAACTACACATAGGTTTAGGACTATGCCTTTTAGTGACCCCTGTCTATTTCGCAGCATCAGTCACTGGGAGGCGGCACTTCCATTCAGATTCAGGTCATACGTGGGAGAGGTGTGGCGCCGCGGCCAGGGCGACTGACGCTGGAATCTGGGGACCACGGTTCGATCCCCGGCTCCGGCGGCAGGTTAGCCCAGCACCATGTGACTCTGGGCAATAGCTCGCTTAATCTTCCCGACGGCCCCCCAGCGCCTAGAGACCCTTACGGGTGATTGTGCGCTTTACAAATGTGGACTTTTATGTCGTGCCGGGTTTTCCACTGGGTCAGTGTGCCAGTGTTAGTATTGGCATTTGCCCTTCTGATGATGCCTCGAAACAGACCCTGCTGCATTCTATCTTTTTTGTAAATTCTGTGAATTATACACCAAAAGGTTTTTAATTTATCTTATTATACAAAGAGATGTTAGAAGATGTGTTCCAGCCATTTAAAGCTATTTAGGTATTATGAGGTCTGTTCGATGGTAGGGTATGTCCTTAAATGTACTGTGTGATTATGCATTTCTTTGGGTGATTAATTATTTATGAAAAACAAGATTTAATTGTTTTTATTTTGCTATTGCTTGTACTTTCATGGTTATCTTCGTTATAATTGAATAGAATATGTTTGATTGATTTAATTAAAATAGTGTAAAGGAAAAGAAACAAAACTTCCCACGGGTATGGCATTTTCTATGTAGTACTCAACTTCTACCAGAAACTCCTGGGGTGGAAGCGCTCTAGATGCAGGGGAAGTAATTGAAAGGCTGTATATATTGGCTTTTGGCATCTTTCTCGCCATTGGGCTGTAGATGGGGAAATCCTTAAAGCTCCTCAGTCCATTAAGCATCACTGTTGTCCCCATGAAAGACCCCATGTCAGACTATCAAACCACCACCCTTCTCAGACCACTGAGGTCTGCCACCACAGCTTTTTTAAAGTATACTTTTATTTGTGCTTTCATCAGGTTAACCAAAACCAATATTTCACCAAAATGAAAGACATAAAGGACAGGGCAGTCATACAATGGGTTTTCGAGCGGTATTACTTGATTAGTTTACATCACTCATTCCAGGCTCATATTGCGATATACTATATGACATTCGCTTTGCCCTGCCCTTGTTAGTCTTGTATTTGTAAGGATTCTGATATTGATTTTGCGTCCTCATCCCATGTCTTTGTAATTTACATGTAACTATGAATCTTGTATTATCTTTGTAAAAAACTGTAATCCCTGATTTGTTATGTCTTTTATCAGCTTGTTTTTAAGTGTCGATTGATTTAGTAAACTGGAGTTGTTTCTATACTTTTTATGTGGAACTCCTCAGAGCTCCAAATCATAATAAATAAAATAACTGGATATAGCTTGAATTGTGATATATTATATGACATGTCTAGCTATGCCTGTGAACCCATACAGTGCCTCAAGTGCCCGGGTACCTAAATGTGCCCACCATTCTATCGCCCGGTCTTTCCGTTGTGTGGAGAATCCTCCCAAAGGAATGCCGCACAGCATAATTTCCCCCTACCCATCTGCCTAAATGATCCATATCTTTCCCCACTTTTTTGTGCAGCACCTTCCTTCATAAACTGATTTTTCCATCTTCATGCATCAGGTCACCTCCTTCAGGTCTGAGTATCTGGCCACACCTTGCTCCTGAAGGAAGTGACCGCCTCTCAGCCTTCGTCACATACGAAGAGTCGATCGGAATTTAGAAAATACAAACCAAGGTTATTTATTAGAAGTATACTCGAGTGGAGTCCGGCCTGACCAGCCTCCTTAGATTGCTGCAGAGGGACTGGCCTCTGCCAAGGTGGTAACACATAATGTACATCTTCAGAATGACTAAAGACACGCCCAGAATGGACAGTTCCAGTTGGGAGCTGGTGAACAAAGGAGACACAGAAGTATGATACAATCCTGGGACCCTGTACATGCTATCTCAGCTTCAAGGTTACTCTGCCTGTGCCCGCCGCTCTAAGGGTGGGAGCAGGCCTATCTAGTGAGAAAGGTATGTGATTACAAAAACAGTCTATTCATTAGCACAGCAAAGCTTAACCTTGGATAAATACAAGAGAAAATACTGCAGCTACTTCCTGCTGAGACAGACAGAGTGAGACAGAAGTCTATTTAGTTGTTTTTGACATTCATTTCTAATTTCTGAAGCCTGTTGTGTCCTCCCCTCTTTATTTATTAATCTTCAACAAAATGCCCACAATTTAGGACAATGTATCTCATCCCATTCACAGGAAAACACTATGAAACGCTGTGTGTACTGCCATGCATGGATGGGTAGGAAACCACTCCCTTGTAGCCAAAGATGCAGAGTAATTCCTTCACAACACATGCCATGACTCCACGCTCTGGAACCTGGACTGAATTCCCTTGTGTATATGTACCATACCAAGACCACAACACATAAATGGTCTCTTTTGCTGCATTGTGGTCCACTCCTCTTCCCACTCTTGAACCCCTCAGTGGTCTCTAGTCGCACATCAGTTTTCATACACCCATTTTTACTGAAAAATGTAAGAAATGTTTTTCTGTTACTTGTTGCTCTTAGGTAACCTGCTCCTCCCTGCCCAAGACCTGGGCATGGTAAAGACAAAGAGGGTTGTTAAGGTTTAGGGACAGTGAGGCATTCTTTCCTACAAAGGGGAGAGGAGAGATAAGCTGCTGGTCAAGGATAAATCACAAAGACACTACATATCTCAATATTTGCCCTTATATACATTTACTCCATGACTGAATTTCTTGCTGACCAAGTATGTGGCCTTTCCACCCATGGGCCTGATTACGAGTTTGGACATTTGGGAGTGGGCTGCCATGCCACCTCCCCCTCCCACACCGCCAAACAGGGCCACGGCTGCCCGCCAAATTACAAGCTTCCTCGTGGTCTGGCGGGTGGTCCTTTGGCATTCTCACGGCGGTGCCTTTCAAAAAGGCACAACCAAAGGGGATGATGGACGGAGTGTTGAACATTGGGAGCACTCACCCCAGTCAACTGATCTGGGTTTAATCCATCATCATTCTTTAGCTCACTCCGCTACCCCAGTTCAGACATGGCCATATGTAAATCAGTCTGACCCTGTCCTCATGGGAACAGTCCAGCACGAACTGCCAAGCCATGTCTTCCCTGGACCGGAAACAAGCATCCTGGGACCAGTTTCTGGATAATCGGCCGTCATCAACCAGGCTAGCTTGAATCCAGTGGCAAAGTGAGCAAGGGACCCACGTCTGGGCATACCCTGCCAACCTAGGCCGAACAAAGCAAAATCAAAGGGGATGATGGACGGGGTGTTGAACATTGCAAGCACTCACCCCCAGTCAACTGATCCGGGTTTAATCCATCATCATTCTATAGCTCACTCCCCCACCCCAGTTCAGACATGGCCATATACAAATCAGTCTGACCCTGTGCCTCATGGGAACAGTCCAGCAAAAAGGCACAGCAGTGGGAGCGCCAAAGCGGACCAAAATGCACAATGTTGTGCATTTCATTTTGTGCAGGAACTGAGGGTACACACATACAGGTGGGCAAAACATGTGCCCAATGTACAGAGGCACAAGGGGGCCTATAAAGCCCCCCAGAGTTACCTCATTGCCACCCTTTGCATGGTGGGCTCACCACCATGGATAGGGTCACAGGGAGGAAACGCGTAATATGCTTGGCTGTGACGCAGCGGCACTACCAAGCATATTGCGGCTTCACACCACCGCACAACCGCCAGGGATTTCGGACCCCTGGCGGTTGCAGCAGTCCCAAAACTGTCTGACCACCATACTCTTTATACAGCGGTCGGACCACTGGTGCGGCGGTCCGACCACTGGTGCGGCGGTCCCAAGACTTCCACCGCACCTCCACCATGGGTTCGGCGGACCGACGGACCCCCGCTGAAATTATAATCAAGCCCTAAGACTCTTTGTCATCTCTCTGTGCACACACTCACCTGACATACATACATACAGCCTGACTTAGCCTGCTAGAACCCTGTAGTAGCATTCAGTACAACAAGCACTTCCAGTCCAAAAAGAGGAGAAGGAGCTTGCTCCCTAAGGGTAACACTTGTGCCACAATGATGCTAGCCTACACTATGACACAATTTTCACCTGTGAGGCTCAAGGCTTACATGATCGTGAGTGTGGAAAGTTACTTTTTCAGCAATGTACATCCTAGGAGACACTGGTAGCGGCGGATCTTTTTTCTGATATATTAATATGTTGCCTATTTGCAAATCATGTTTGCCCCCAGCAATCAGAACACAAAATGAGTGCACTCTCCTGTACATTGATTTGATTGCCTGTTAAACTGCAATATATCTGATGAGTCAACAGTTAATGAGACTTGAAGTCAAAGCCTCAAATTTAGCTAAAAGACAAGACGCCTGCAATTGCGTGAAACATCTTTAAATGCTAGTTTGGGGTTGGCAGAAAAAATTGTCATGTCTACTCATGAATAACCCCACAAAATTTTACATGCACTGATTTTTTTTGTTTTGATCTCTCTCACTCACAGGCCAGCAAGTGGAATAAATGAAATTTTAACACCTACAACAGAGGACACAAAATGTGAAGATGTCAAGGAAGAGGAGTACGCGGAGAGTACCACACTGCAAATTAGAAGCGAGCCACAGTCGGCTGGCCGAGGCCTGTACATCTCTGACTCCAAGGACACAACTGAGTGTGGAGGTGTTGAATTGGTAGCAGAGATCTCCCCCACAGAGCAGGAGAGCGAGGAGACACTTGTGTACAAAATCACCCCCAAGGTGATAGGAACTACAAGTGAATACTTGGTAGAGGAGCCCCCTTTACAAGTGGAGGAAGAGGGAAGGAAGCCGGGCACTGTGGTGGAACTGCAGGTGTCATTGTCGCAAGGCAACCTTAAGAAGAGTGCAGCTTCCCCAGTTGTGACACTCCTTGAAGCTGGAAGCCACAACCCTTCAGGAGGACTCAGTGCCCGACCAGACAAGACTGACTATGGGTCTGCCCTGCACCTCAACCAGCCTGAGGAGTCGGCCCATCACATCACCAAAACATTCCGCTTGGACGGTGGCGGGGAATCCAGGGCGACCCCAGGGGACGAGGTGGCCGGTCGGCCCCACACCAAGGTGGAAGTGATCCTCGCCTGCTCCGACAGGGAGAAGGAAGCAATCCAGGATCCGGTTGACAGGGGGTGTGCTGTCTCCAGGGAGGAAGGAGGGCAGCCCGTGGCACCTCCTTCTGGCCTCCCCCTTGGCATCTCGTCGGACGGCACGGAGCAGGAGGAGGAAGACGAGCAGTCGGAAAAGGATCACAGCAGACCCCACAAGCACCGGGCGCGGCACGCAAGTGAGTATGTCATATCTCAGCCATTTGCAGCGCTCAGGGCGATTCTGTAACTTGAAACACCCCGTGCAGCACGGTGCCTGCCCCCCATGCATGCCTCTATTTCTGTTTGCCTAAGACCAGCTTCAGAACTTTACAGAATTCTGTCACTGTTTCCAGAAATTAAACGATTGGTTGAAAAGTTAAAACCATGACATTTAGCAAGGTTTCTGCTTGTCGATTATTGCATGTGCTAGTAGCAGGAAGTGATACAATTTAAATATTTAAAGAAGAGCACTGAAATTTAAAAATGTATAATTTATAGTCACGACCGTGGCGTGTTTCTGACGAATATATATGTGTGCACTTGTTCTGGATATATGCATATATCACATTATTTATTTATTTGTGTATGTATTAATAGAAAGAGAGGGTGAGATGTAGATAAGCTCGGACCATGACATAGGCGCTGCGGAATGCATTAATTGCCTTTGGTTTTTCCCCGAGCACTCAGCAGCAGCGCCCGCTGTAATGATATAGCTTTAAAGTCAGATTCAGGGGAGCTCTGGTAACTTGCTCAGGGGCGGACAGGAATAAAACTGGGCTCGATGATGCCTGCAGACGTCCAGCTTGACGGACGCCAGCATGTGTGACGCTGGACAGTTATCTGATCCTTTCGGTGTGGCGAGTCTGCGCTGGACTCGGTCACCGCCGCGAGTCCTCCTTTCCCCCCTGCCGTCCGGACCCTGAGGTCTGCCCTGCGAACTAGGGGCGCCCGGCCCGTGCCCTGCTCGCGGGCATCCTGCCCCCCTTTCTGTCAATTTGGTCCCTGTCTGCCTTTGTCCTCTGGGCGGCTTTGGTGCAGCCCATTCCTGTCAGCGAGAGGGGTGCATCGGGGTTACTGTGGACAGGAAGGCAGCAGTGTGGTAAGTTTCATGTGGCATGTGGTGCGTCTATTTTGTATTTCTTTGCAACTTTTTGAAACCGGGGCGCCCGGCCCATTTCTAGCATTAGTGTATGTGGCTGTGATGTGGGCATACCAGGCTCCACCGGGCACCTTTACGTGACAGCAGACTCTGCTCTTTGTGCCAACGGGTTGAGTGGCAACTGCGGGCTAGGGGCCTGGCAGAAGCCGTGGCGCCTGTAAAGGGGCATATCACCGGACAGTCGGCCCCGGGTCTGGGTGGCAGCGGGCGAGCCCTCCGGGGTGTGCGGTTAAAAGTCCCAGCTGACGGCGAGGCCGGGCAGGTTGGATTACAGCGGGTCAGCTGCTGGGCGACTGTCAGCGTGCGGAGATGCCTGGCATACTGCAGCAGGGAAGAGGCTCCACGGGGGTGGCAGACAGTGGAGGGGCAGTGGGGACAGGGACTGTGGGCACACCCTCACAGGGTGTACCTGAGACTTTGGAGACAATTGAGGGAATTGTCATTTGACAGTGGAAGACGTCTCACATGGGAAGGAAATAAAATGACATACCTCGTGGTTTGCAAAAGGGGGTCTCGCACCCAAAGAGGCAGTGATGGCATCTATGTCCTGTAAAAGTAGAAATCAATGTGAGTTTATATTGCTGCTTTTGTGTGCTTGTATTTTGGGCCAAGTGGGTTAATTCTGCGGGATAATTATGAAATGGCGTGGCGTTCCTTGGTAAAAAAAAGTGTAAGGTATTTGAGGAAGGCGTGAAGATTTCTCGCAGAAGAGAGGAAATGTATTTTGTGTCAAACAAATGCCAGTTGCCCAATGCAAATACACCTAGCATATAGCCTATCCAAAATGAATGATTTGTTCCCTAATAGTACCTTTTCCCAAAGAAGCTAGGGGATAAACTGCCGAGTCAGAGGCCGCTTGTCAAGCGAGCGTGTCGGCGTAGTGTGTCACTAAATAGTGCCCTCGTAAAAGTGCGCAGCATTCCTGTCAGGATTTTGAAGAGAGCCCGTGAGTGGTCTGTGCTTGTGGGGAGGAGGAATTGTCGAAGCGTCGGACGAAATACAAATAAGTTGTTTACTCAGCTACAAGTTCTAAAAACCCAGACTTAAGCCACATACTTTTATTTCAATTTGCAGTCACGCAAAGGGTCGACACCTATATAGATCTCACTGGCGCAAAAAGCAATGACACTTAGGCAGACATTTCCCGATAAGGATAAACGGGCCATTTTGGCCCATGCAGATTGGATCTTGCCCAGAAAAACATGCTTGTAGGTTTGCAGGCATTCACACGCTTTTTGCAGGATGTTTCCCACCTGTGAAAATACGTGTAAAACTACCTAATAAGGAGGCAGGATTAAGTCCCTTTCCATGTTGGAAAATTAAAGCAGACGCCTCAATTTTTCACTTTCGGTAGGGGTTTCTCCATTTGGGAAAGAAAACAATTTGATTACATAAATGTGATTTGATCCATTCCTACCATGCACACACATGTGGCTTTTCCACATTGCGGAGAACCACTGGGATAATTCTCAAGGGTTTTATGAATCATTGAAAATGCATACATCTATGAAAATCATGGGGATGGGTGTACAATGTATGTATTGACCGTTTTACCTGAATAAGACCCTAAGTGTGTTTTTAATGCAGTGTTCTTGGTCAATTATGGATGCTGCTCACTGATAGCAGGAGTCAGATTTGCAAGCCAGGGGTTGAGTGAGTGACACCTAGATGATAATATCTGTCTTCCACTAGATGGTTACCTGAATTTACTCTCCTGATTTTACACACTTCCGCATTCGGGGAAATAACAACAAGGGCGTAGAGAGATGACGAAGCTTGAAATTAGTTCCTCCAACATCTCTATTAGTGGAAACAATTTAAATTGCAAACCTCCTTGATACTCCATGTTTGGATTGGTTGCATCAAATAGAAGCATAAGCTAAAGTCAACTGCCCCGACTGACGCAGTCCGTGGTCGTGCTTCATGACGTTCAGTTGGTATAGCACGGCGCGCACTCACGCGGGTCAGAGGTCAGAAACGTCTTACGCACTAAATCAGCGTAGCAGATTGCCGCCAAACACGCGCCCCGTAAACGGATCTGTTTCTGTAACAAATTGCTCTTGGCTTTGACCTGCGTGAAGCTCATTTCTCACTTAACAATAGCGAAACTAATCGAGCCGCGTAATTATGCAAGTGGAGGCGGGCCGGTCGGAATAAAAAGGCAATCTCCAGCGCCCAGCGCCCAGCTGCCTGCTGACAGATTCACGAGTGGCCCTCTGGACAGTGACATGAGATATTGTCACCAATTCATTTTAACTCTGCAGAATACTCGTGTTTACCGGGATCCGCACGTCTTTCTTTTGGTTATAGACTCCCTTTGCTTGCTGCTTCAGTTTTGTACACAACGTTTAATCATGTCACTTGTGGCGCTTTCAATACTTTCTTTCTGGTGTTTGAGCCAACAACACTTTTCGTGTGGGGTAACAGTGGTACAAGTGAAAACTGCAAGCCACGCCAGTCAATATAGGACCGCCTTAAATAAAGTGATCTCTGGAAGTGCTAATTTAAGACAGGTGTATGCCATAGTTTTGGGCCGACTGGTGCCCTGAATACTTGAAGAGCTGAAGCAGCGCTTATCATGGGAGCTTCGAAAGCATGTATTGCTTTTGAATTCAGATGTAGAAGTCTTTGATGGCATCTCTGTAGTAACTACAAACCCCAACACAACACAGCATCAACATATAGCACCAAGCAAAATAACAGGACTACAGAAACATAAGGCTCAACAAAACAGACCGCAACATAACAGCCATGCAGCACAACCATAGCACAATGCAGGACAAAACCCAACAACCTAAAAAAACAAAACAAAAAAACTCAGCACCTCACAACAAAAAGCAGAAAAAATATGCGGACATATTCTTTTCTCATGTTACCCCTCCAAAGTCTGCTTTCGTAATATTGTGGTAAAAGGTGCTTTCACCAACAATGCCATTCTGACAACCAGGGATCCTTATGGGGTTGAATGACCGTTTTTAACCAGTGGGCAGCCCCGCAATCTGATCCTATCACAATGATGGCAGGGTGGGCTCCCAATGAGAAGTGGCTAATAAGGGCCAATGTGCAAGAGAAAGTCAAGAAAGAAAACATGGAAACATGGAAGGAAACCAATAGTAAAGAAAGGACAAACATCCCAGCCCCTACAAAAAGTGCTGGCATCAATGAAAACATAGAGAAACATGTATACCACATCATTACAGCATGTTTGTTGGCATTGTGGGCCCTGAGAAAATGAGACTTCACTTGTTTGGTTACAAGCTTATGAACATGAAATTGTAAGAGCCAAAGACTTAAGTTAAAGCTCGAATAAAGTAATCAAAGATCATGTTGCAAGCGAACACTATATGCAAAAAATAGGATTTTGTGTTTGGGGCCAGTTTGCTAGCATCTTACGACAATGCTTTTAGAATATTGAATTGCAGAATTTTATAACCAAAATGTTCACTTTGTTCCTTTTTCTAGGGCTCCGGCGCAGCGAGAGCCTCTCAGAGAAGAAGGTAAAGGAAGCAAAGTCTAAATGTAAGAGCATTGCCCTTCTTCTGACGCAAGCACCCACTCCAAGCTCTAAGGGGGTGTTGATGTTCAAGAAACGACGACAGAGGGCTAAGAAGTACACACTAGTGAGTTACGGCACAGGGGAGCTAGAACCAGCGGATCCTGACGAGGAGGACAACGAGGGGGACGAGGGGAACACATATGAGTTTACTCTACTTGGAACCAGCGAATCAGAGATAGATGAGGATTTCTTCTCAGATCCTGAGAAGAAGACCCAGATTGTAACTTTTGATTGGGACACTGGTTTACTGGAGGTTGAAAAGTCAAAAGGTGAGGCCACGATGGAGAGTCTGCCAGAGACCAAGGGGAAAGGAGCCCTCATGTTTGCGCGGAGGAAACAGAGAATGGATGAAATCACCTCAGAGCAGGAGGAAATGAAGAAATTTATGCAGGACTCAACAGATTCCAACATGGGCGAAAGTGTCAAACAAGTTATGTCCCACCAGTCTCAGCACTCTGAATCAACAAGAACCCAGAGCTGTGTGAGTAAAAGCTACATAGAAGTGAGTCACAGTCAGGGTAGGGTGCAAAATGGCATCAGCGGAGCCCAAGAGGCTACTTCCTCCTTTCAGTCTAGTGAGGTGCACAGATTGTCTTCGTCAAACAGGTCTGCCAAGCCCTTCGGTGGGGTGCAGAATCGAGCAGCTCTGCCATTCTCACCAACCAGGAACGTGACTAGCCCCTTCTCAGATCTGCCAACACCACCTCCTTATTCTTCAATCAGCCCACTGCCGGAGCCATTGTATAAGGTGTCATCTCCCGTAGCAGGAATCGCACAACCAAATGTTTGGTCTCCTTACGAATCAATGGAGCAGATTGCGTCAAGAGATGAAAGGATATCGGTTCCAGCTAAAAAAACAGGAATACTGCAAGATGCAAAGAAAAGAAGTACAGCAAAGCCTATGTTTACTTTCAAAGAGCCACCAAAGGTGAACCCCAACCCTGCCTTGCTGTCACTTGTTCAAACCAGGGAAGGGAAACGAGGCACAGGACTTGGCAATGAATCGGGACCTGAAGAAGATTATTTAAGCTTGGGAGCGGAGGCTTGTAACTTCATGCAGGCCCAGGCTGGAAAACAAAAGAACCCACCACCAGTTGCACCAAAGCCTGCAGCTAAATCTCCTCCTGCACCTATGACACCAGTCGCAGCCGTTTGGTCACCCCCATCTATGGTTTCATCAGCAGCTCCACCCTTCCCGACTACACATATTTCTCAGGCAAACACTACAGTGCCTGTTAACATAGCAAAGCCAGCTACCCATTCATATCAGCCCCCAGACATGCATCAGATGGATTACAGGGGACCCCAAGCAGCAGAAATAGTAAACCAAACAACTCACACCCCTAAAACACCACCAACCATGCCTTTGGGAAATGTGGCACTTGCCGGGGGAGTGGGACCTTCATTTGAGATGCCAGCATTGCAAGGCAGAGGAGCAGAATTGTTTGCCAAGAGGCAGTCTCGAATGGAAAAGTTTGTAGTGGACTCTGACACTGTGCAAGCCAATATGGCACGTGCGCCTTCCCCTACTCCATCTTTGCCACCATCTTGGAAGTATTCATCTAATGTTCGTGCTCCTCCACCTTTGACATATAACCCCACGCAGTCTCCAATGTATCCTTTAGCAGCCAGAAAATCACAGCCTTTATCTGCAAAAACAACTGCAAAAAACACCCAGAAAAAGCCCAAAAAAGCACTCAATGCTTTGGATGTCATGAAACATCAGCCATATCAACTCAACGCCTCATTGTTTACTTTTCAACCTCCTTCAGATACCAAAGGCGACCTTTCCCCAAAGCAGCCAGGAAAGTCCAACTGCTTGCCGCCATTAAAACAAGCTCAGCCTGCAAGAGTGGTTAACCATGCTCCCAGTGCTAACTACGAGGCAGCATTACTGTACTCACAGCCCACCTACAACCAGGAGCCTTCGTTCCAGTCTAACACAGCCACCTCATACAACCAGGAGCCTTCGTTCCAGTCTAACACAGCCACCTCAGCATATGAATCCAGTGCGCCTGTTGGATATCCCATGGTTGCAAAGCAAGAATATACATCAACGCCTTTGATTGCTCCCCCAAGGCCAAAGTTTTCTGCAAAGAAAGTTGCTGCCTCAGCTCAGGTGTGGAAGCCAGCAGTGGCTGGAGAGTAATCTTCTAGCTGCAACTTGGTGTCAACATTTTTTAAAAGAATGAAGTGTTTGCAGTGTTGATCTGGCATACTAAGAGTGCCTCTAGAAGTCATTGGCTTACTTAATATAAGTTTCTATACATTTGCGTATACATACCGGCTCTCAGTGTTATCAGTTGTAAATTATTAATTTATCAGAAGTCAATTTCCTGCATTGACGGGGCTGGTAATAAGAATACATGCTAGTGCTGGAAATTTGATGAAATATCCCTAAATGGTGGCATATCGTCATTGAGCATGTCAATACTTTATACGTAATGCTGGTAGGGGCTATGTATGCACTATGTATGAAACTTTAACAACGGGGTCCAAAGACATAAACATGTTTAGGTGATTGATAGAAGAATTACACCTGTCTTTAACTCGTCTAGGTAGATTCTATCACACATTGTACTATATGTTCAAACAAGTTTCCTTGCAAACCTTAAGGGGAAGAAACCCGTTGGAACATAGGGTCCTTGAAGTACCCAGTGTCCTAAAACACATGAAAATACCACTATGTTAAGTAAGCATGGCACTAGGTTTTATGCTTCAAACCTAAAAAGACAGTGAAACATGCTCACTGTGTCTCATGCAAGTAGCATAAAACTGAATAATATATTTCAGAAACCTTGCACTTCTGGCCTAAGAGCTTGGAGATATTTCACAATGACATGTTTTAGGTTTTATTTTTGTAATACGTGCTAATTGAAAGTTGTGTATGACTGTGTCATAGATGTGGGAAGTCGCTTGTTAGATTAAATGTGAATCAGTATTAGTATTGCCTGTTGCCTCTATGAGAGAAGACATGCCAGCAGGAATGCTGGCTTGCCCTGTCTTGGCAAAAAGGAAAATCAAGGGAAAGAAGCTACTTGGCCAAATGGACTTCTCTGTTTTTGGAGATGTTTAATTGCCCATAGCCCCTGCAGTAAGTGCCATTGGTCATGGTAAACACTTTGCGATGTACGACAAGAGAGATCCGGATGTCAGCTTGTGTATGGGAACAGTAGGTCACCTGCCACACATCAGGTGAATGGTTCGTCTAAAAAGACACAAGCTGAAGATTGGCAAAACATAAGAAGAAAGCCCCAACTCAGGTTGAGGCTATGTTTGCTTTTTTCTAAGAGAAGGACAGTGACTGAGGATGAAGGGGACTATGCCTATTTTAAAATGATTTTACAGCATAAGATTTCTGGCCACCGAAGCAGTACCTACAATCATATTCATCACACATCTTTTCTGGCCTCCTGCTTTCTCTTTGGACTTTGACACTGCTTCTTCACTCAACACCCTTTCATTTGCTCTGCTTTTTCATCTTACAGGTTTTTTAAACCCACCAAGCACTCGGAGCCAAACATGCTGCCACCAAGCCCACTCCTGTGCAATCAAAAGCGGGCTTTCTATTGGAGCTAACACTGATGAACAGTAGCACGATGGTGCCTTTGTTAGGCCCACATACCCTGCTTACCTTAAAGCCAGCATCTGGTATCATTTTAATGATAGGTTTTTTAAGTTTGGCAAGACACAGTTTGGGAAATCTTGCTAACAAAACTGTGGCTTTCTTTTAGCCAAATTCTACTGGTTTCCCTGAGCCCTATATGTATTAGGCTGTTCACCATGACAGTCTCTGGTGTACATTAAGATGAACAAAGCATCATTTTGAAGACAAGCCAAGTGGTATTCAGAGGAAAACTAAAAATATAATACAATGAAACTGTCAGTCTTTGATGTAGAATCAAAATGCCCACCATATCTATCAGTGATAAATCTTTCATCTAATTGGTGTATACTTTTTATCTGGAAAACCTTATTTTAATGAGTTTAATTCGTCTTTCTGGGTGGAGGGATAATGACCCTGGTATTCATTTTTCAACAATAATCCTTCCTCCATTCTTCTTGAAGTGAAGTTTGGCCTTTCTCTCACGTGCACCTAACACGGCTTTGAACAAAAGGGTGTTATACAGGAACGCATGGTGGCAGTATCTTAAAGCTCCTAAGATCTTTTTTCATTCATTCACTTTTTATCCAGTCTACTGTATCTATCACTCTGCCATTAAAATATGAAAAGATGCCTGCCTCTTTCCTCCGTTTCATTATTTTTTGTTTCTGTTCCATGCCTGCTTATATTTACTTTAGACATGCAAAGGTGCAGGGTGTATCTTTTCTGTGGAGTTAATCACTAGTGGTGGAAATCACTTGCAAGAAGAGGTGGACCTCAGTTTGCTAAAGATAAGGGGATGCCTATGATCTGGGGGGAGGGGAGGGGGGAGGTAAAGCTGCCCTTCACAGAAGACATGTTAGGAAGATAAAGCATTCCGTGATAGGCCAGTTTCCAGCCAATCATCTTTCTGACAAGGGATTTCAATCCAATTACTTGTCATTCTCTGTTGCTACCATCATACATGAGTGTGCACCTAAAATTTCATCACGTGTCAAGCATGGAAGATCTCACAGAAACACTTGCAAATGTATAATTTAACTGCAACGGGTCAACTATTTTAGAGAAACAGTCTTATAAACTTAATTTTGATAGTGAGCCCTGCCTCTGAGATGCTAAGATTCACATGCTAAAGCACAGTGGGCAGTGTAAATGTGCACAAGTGTATGCATGCGTTTTGGTGGAAGTGCTATACATTGCTGGCAAGCCTCTTTATCTCTGTTCGGATCTTTTAAGACCAATATTTAGTCCCAGATTTCCAATTGCAAACCAAACACAACAAATTCCTGACACTGCCATCATTTGTTTATAAGGAAAGCCATAAACACTATATGGAAACATAGGGGTTGCTGGCCCTCATCTTTCTGTTCGCTCATCAGTGCTTATATTTAAACAATCTACCTATCATCCATTAATGATAACATCACCAACTAAATCATCTATTTTTGAAGTCATCAACCTACTCATCCACTATATCTTAATGGTAGCTGTGCAACCACCTGTTCAGTCAGCCATGATTCCAACTCCCATACATTGAAATATTCTGCCATTTATCAATGCATTCACTCTCCTGTCCATGGGTATGTTGTCGCATTTGTCACTTCTTTCTTCACCCCACTATCCACCACCTCTCCTACAACCAACGCATCCAGCATCCATGTGCCTTTTTATCTGTGGATCCACCAATTTAAGATTACACTCACTTGTCTATGTTTTATCTATGCCTTAATCCTGTCATCTATCCATCAAGATACCCCTACACCCTCCCATTCATTCAGCCAACTTCCAATCTTTCCATTTATACATGATCAAATATCCACCCACTCTTTCATTCACCCATTCCTCTATATCTTTCCATTAGTTACTCCATCCAGTGTCCACCCATGTACCATTCACTAATTAACTTGTCTAGCCACCCTTTTGATGGTCCATACATCTGCCACAAATCATTATATCTCTTGATCTACTATTCATTTTGTTTGTAAACAGACTTTATAGAGTTTTACAAAGGTTGCATGTAGTCGTTATGCCACAATCCTATCATAAATCAAAATTACAATCAGACAGCTTGGAACACAATTAAGGCAGAAATGATCATACAGATTATCGGTCAGATCAGTACATTCAGCTATCTCAGTATTCTCTCGCAGTTCCACACATATACTTGTATTTAGTCCCGATTATAAACTCCCTTCCCACAACTACCCCCCACCCTTCCCTCCCACCAGGCGTGTCACTTGCATCCAGGTCGTTAATGTACAGTAGTCCAGGTCTCAGGCCTGGCGTCAGCATTGACTTGGGCAACCATAGTTCTTGATCTACTATTCATAATTGCAACTATCCAGTAACTTTCCAACAATTTATAGATCATTCCCACATCAATCAAATTATCTGTAATTGAATATTTCTTTTCTTCATGCATCACTTCTTCCACAACCCCATGCATCCTTGCAGAAACCCATCTATGTTTATCTAAACAAGGTTCAATTCAGTTCTCCATAGTCCAATTACCACCTTCCGTACACTAATAAACCCATGCATCATTCTTTCTATCCAAAAAAACTCTCGTCTTCTGTCTATGTAGATAGCCATAGTCTATAATCACTCCATATAATACCCATCCCATACATGCCTAACTATTGTAATTGAAAGATGTTGCAATTACCTTCAAACATGCATTTAAATTAATTGCGATTTCTCAAGGATGATCCATTGTAAGACAACACAAAACCCTGGCATAACTTCACAAAAGTATGCAAGAGTACGTAAATGAGTAATCCTGAAGTGCTCTTTCATGTACTCTTACATAACTTTGTGAATTGATCCGAAATCTCTAAAATTGGAAGAAAATGCAAATAGAAAATATTCATATGCAATTATTACAATTTGAAAGGACTTTGCCTTCTTTGCACTTTTACTAATAGAGAGTTGATATTGTGGGGTTGATTCAAAAAGAGATGTAAAAGTTTGTAAACGAGTACTCCTGTTGGACTACTTCTCACACCCATAAATGCCTATATAACACAGACCCTTTGTGTTTAGAACTTGGTCAATATAGTTTCTTACCCAAACGACAACAATAATCCGTCCATAATCCATATATAATGTTTAGAACAATCTTGGCAACAAGACATACTTGCAAAACCATTTCCCAAATTCAACCAAACTCATACATATTTCTAGAATCCCATCTGCAGAGATCCCATTCCAAAATGTAATTTTTCTCACTGTAAAAATAATGTTATATGGCATTTATTGTTCCTCCAGCCTTCCAGGGTTATTAACCACCAACTAATAACACACATATTGTTCTATAAGTTGTTCTGTAAACGAATATATCATGTGACAAATCCTTCTTTGACCTGTTTATATACTAATGCCACCTGAATCTCTTTTTCTACACGATATATACCCCATATTGGGATGCCTTTACTGGTAACACGAGTCTCAAAGCCCTTTAATGTTTTAGGTGTCCGAGCTTTGAAGCTTTTCCATATTGATAACTTTATTTTTTCAACGATGGTGTCCACCATAGAAACATTTTCAAATTGTTTCATGGCATTGGCGTTGTATATTTGGCAAAGGATTTGTCTAGCCCCATTTCACAGGCCCCACATATGCAGGATAAAATGCACCTTGCTTCGCAATAGTAGCATAGATCTGTGCACTCAAGTAGAAATTACTGGCCACAAGAACCATAATATCATTTTCTTGGTCTGAAGTTCAAGTTTCTCAACAACCAAATGTATAGAATTACAAATTGGTAATACATTTCACCTAACCAATTTACTTGAAATTTTCGAAACGGATTGATTGCATCGACCACATTTTGGAATCCGATTCTTTGAATGCATTTTTTGTCGAAACTGTATCCTACACGTTTCGAGATACCCTTTACATGCTACACTATTGTCCGCATTTTTTTATTCCCATCTGTAGTGGAGCACGAATTGAACCCCTTTCTGCTTTGTATCCCTCTTGCCTTACTCGTCCTTTTTTCCCTCTCTCCTCTCTCCTAGCTCAACTCAATCTCCTCATTCTTTCCTTCTTGGTTATTTTTCTTTTAGCCTTTGCACAAAGAGGTGGAAACCTCCAAGCCTCCTTATGCCCTCTTACCTACTTCAATGTTTTTCATTTTTTCTGGCTTGATTCCACTCAAATGTCATTTACCCCATCTTTTATTTTTATAAACTAAAGGGGACTTATTTCCCTGCACTTTTTTCTTCCCATCTACCCTGTAAAACCAGCCTGTTTCCCTGCTCACTGCCCCTTTTCTTACCTGCTGTCTGTTTGTTGTTTCTGTCATCCATGCCCCCTCGGTTTTATGGCCACGAGAGAAAAAGGGAAAGAACAATATGGCCTTGGGGAGAGAAAAAAAAATATATATATATATACACACACACAATGAAAAACAACAAAGGTTAAAATAGCCTTATAGTCAGTTTAAATGTTATGTTTTAAACTAGAAAATCACTCTAATTTAAGAGTTATAGATATATCAAGCAACTATAAATTGCGCCCCCCCAATGCATAGGGTTGTCGTCAATGATGTCAGTCAGGTGTCATCAGTAATGTTATCAATGATGTCGCAGGACATGTCAGAAGTGTTGTAATATGTGAGGTTATAAGCAGTGCTTGGAAAGGATGTGAGCTACAGTTACTTGACATACCTATAACTATTGAATTTCAGTGTTTTTTTTTAGTTTAAAACCTTTTTAAACTGACATTTTCACCTAACTGTAACATTACTTTAACCTTTGTTCTTTTCAGTGAATATCCGAGATTTTTAATGCAAAGTAAGAGGTTATGTAGAGAGTTTTTCAATGGAGATCTAAGAAAATCAAACATATATGTATATAAATGGGTGGGTGACTGATAGGAGAATTGGATAGGAGGTAAGGCAACCAGATATTTGCATGGTAATCTAGGTGATTAATTCACGAATCAAAGAGAGTGAGGGTAAGCTTGTAAATGGATGGTTATTGTGTAGGTTAAAGTTGACTGATTGACAAAGGGCCTCTTTTAGAGTTTGGCGGATGTCATACTCTGTTACAAAAGTGGTGGATATCTTGTTATCATATTACAAGTGCAGTTAAGCCCATGGCACGCATAATACAGTGGTAGTATCTCATCTGCCAAACTCTAAATAAGGCCAAAAATATTTAGTGATGAATTCAATTTTTGAGAATGCCCAAAAATGATTAAAAAAATGAAGCTGGTATTAAATCCTAAGTCTTGCAGGTGATTACAAATTGTAAACATGCACATGCACATACGTGTCCAACAATACCTAAACAGTCATGCCCACATATTACCTTTGCCAATACCTTTTACTTTAACCTTAGTTTTTTTAGTGAATTTCTACGTTTTTTAAAATGTAAAGTAATATCTTATTACCATGCATATGGCAGACCCCCAGCAGCCAGCCAACCCCAGCCACACACAGTCTTAGGCCATGCATGCTGTGTGATTGATCGAAGGGCCTGGCCTGTGGCCATGCCCTGTGCCCAAAACCATGTGGGCAGCCAACCCATCATCTGTGCACAGAATGGGTTTAGTACAACCCCCTGCTGCGCACATCCCTTTTGGCCAGGCCCTGTATCCCATCCCCACAGGCAGCCAACCTCATATTGCATACACAGCCTTCAACAGTTCATGGCAAGCTGCTGCAAACACAGTTCCCACCCCCTTCAAAAAAACAAAACTCAGATCACATGAGACTCGTGGGAAGCAGCGCTGCCCCTTCACTCCTGTGAGACTCCTGTGGGAATCCAGAGGCCTATTGGATTGCGTAAACCCTAAAAAATATTTTATAAACATTTTACTCCAAGTGTGTACCTCTAGGACCCCCACAAGGTCCAAGAGGTCAGGGTACTCCTACCCTTCCCCCTTATTCCTTCTTTTTTTTTAATTTCCAGGACACAATGACTGAGTGCCTGTCTCTTGAAATGGCGGGTGCAACATTGACTTTCATTTTTCAGCCGGCCAATCAGAGTGCGAGCTCCGGCTGGAATTCGTGAGAGCCTTTCAATCCCACTGGAGTGAGGCATCCAACAGGAAAAAAGCCCCCTCAGCCAATCAGATTGCTGTATTATTTGAAGTTGCGTCTTTGCAGGTCTCCTCCATTCTCGTGAGCCTCCTGTGAACCCGCCAATCCTGATATAGAAAATGTTTTAACCTTATTTTCTCAAAAACTGTCATAGAGATTTACACCAAATCATAAAAAGCACGCATTCTGGACCAAGATGTAGATGTCTGCCAAATTTGGTTTCATGCCGCTCAGCAGTTTTCGCGTTTTAATTTTCCTATGGAAACTGAATGGAAAATTGCAATTTGATACCACTATTGTGTCCTAGTGCCCTAAGGTATCTGTAACTCATGCCCCCACCATGCATAGTTTTCTCATCCATAATTGTATTGCAAAAGTTGCATTGATATTATCAATGATGTCATAGAAGATGTCAGGACTGATGTAAAATGTGGGGTAATTAGCAGTGCATGGCTAGGGCATGACTTATAGTGACATTCGGACACAAATTATAGCTTCTTCAGATAAATATAACTATAACTGCTGAATTTCTATTGTTTTGTGCGTTTAAAATCTGAACCCAGTTATAACGTCTCCATAACCACAACCTTTGGCTTTTTAGTGAATTTCTATGTTTTGTTTAGGTCTCGCCTAGACAGCGCATGTGCTGTCTCAAAGGGACATGTTGTGTTTAATCTGTTGGCTTCAGTCCACTCACAGGCTTCCCATTTGCTTGCTCCATCGTCTGTCTCATATTCTTTGTCACCATTTGTCCTTGGCATGCATGGTCATGCTTATTCTTGTTTTAACCCTTCCCTCAGAGCATGGACCAAGTACTTGTAAATATCCACTACTCTCGTACTTACGACTATTTTAGAACCTACTTTTTTCTTTCTTTTTCAGCACTCTACACAGTGCTCTTGCTTTTACCAGCTCCGTCTCCTTCACCAGCCCTCATGCCCATCCACAGATCACCCGCTCCCGTCACCTCTTTTCCCTTAGTTGCTGTTTTCCGTTTCCCCACCTCCACCCTCCCATCTCTGCTTGCCCAGTGCTAGCCCCATTCACAAATCACACCCTCCCACAACCCCATCACTGCTTTAAACCCCCATTGTAGTCTGTTTTATTCTAATGAGTGGTGGTGGTGTTTTGCCTTTTAATGTCCTTTTAGTGTACAGCTGACGTGCTGATTGGAGCATGCGTACACAGCTGCTATTACTTACACGTGTAGTTTCTGTTTCTTTTCTCTGCGCATGGGTACTAGGTGTGTGTTTGTGTTTACACCATATGTGGTCATTTGGCAATGGTGTTTATAGCTGGAAAATCAGCCCTCACGTGAATCAGGTATGCTTTATCATTGGGCATGTCAGAGCTTCTATAGTACCTGTGTAGGAGAGCCTATACAGCATACAACCACCGTGACAGCACCGACTGCTCATCTGTGCACGGTGTGCATGCACCATGTCATGCATGCCACATAGTGCACGCACGACCATGCACTTTTGGGGGTGGGTCAAGTCATGTGCCCCTTACACCTCCCCCATGTGCAGTTTTGCCAGATAACCCTTTGGGGGCCCCCTCCTTGCCCTTCCGCCAGCTTTTTCATGGTGGGATCACAGCAATGAAAAGGCTTGTGGAAGGACAAGTCATAATATGGATGGCATGGCTTGGATCCGTACTGCCTCCATTCCTCCCCACTTAACACCACCACCAGCACAGCTGGCTCCATGATCCTGGCGGTGCCGGTGTTGTCATAGTGGGCTGCTGGCAGTCCGACCACTGCAATTGTAATACGGAGAGCAGACCACGGTGGTCGGACTGCCACCGCAAGTACGGCAGTCCAAGGACCGCCATCCTCATTGTAAGGCCCAAAGTCGTGCTCTAAAAAATAAAACTGCAAGGGCGGTCAGTCTTTTACCACTCAAGATGACCTTCACTTATAAAAATAATGTTGCACAACACTCAGTACCATTGCAAGAGGGTCACCTGTTAAGCAATACACCAGGTAGCCATCTTGGAATGGTATTGTGAATGTTGTGTCATTGTCGTACTATTCAAGATGGCTGTCACATTACTTCTGGACATGCTGGCCTTGTAAGAACAGTAAAACAATGATAGACTATACACAGTTGATCCCAAGATGGCCACCGAGTGTAAAAGCAGTGGCTACATGTGATGTATAGAACACAAATGGCTCAGCAGCAGTGTTAGCTGCCAGTCACTCTGAAAAGTAAGCGAGCGGCACACTAGCCTATCTTTGTATTTGTTGGGCACTTAAAAAACACAGAGAAAAGGAGAAAGAATGGAGTGAAAAGGAGTAAGTAGAAAAGGGAACGCTGAAAGAGGGACCCACCAGCTCTTGCATTAAAACACATTTATTTTTAGGCTAAAGTCACATTTGATCAGTCAAAATTCTGTCACTGAAAGGGCAGTGAAGCCAATCACTGAAGTGGACTGACTATTGGAACATGCTGTATGCTATTGTGTGGCAGAAGCAAAAAGTGAATGCGACTTAAACAGACCAATGGTTGAAGAGGTCTGAATCACAGTGCCTCTAGTTTTTTTATATGTATGTAAGTATTACTTTTATGATTTTTTTAACTCTCAGGCAAGACCTAAGAAGGATTTCTGCAATTGTAAAGTTACGCTGAGGCTCCAGATCGGTATTAATAATTTAAAGGCAATTTAAAGGCAATGCAATCTATGGAAGGCTACCATTCACCAATTTTTTGAGATCTTGGCTTTTTATGACATTACAAATGTTGCAGAGTATTTACCAGAAGCACTGCCAGTATGCGTGTAAGATAATGTAGAGCTAGACAAGAGCAGGAAGAGGAACAAAATGAGTTGGGTAATATGCAGAAAGTGAGAAAGAAACAGGAAGAACAAGAGGCTGTGAGATTTACAAACAGTACATCTACACAAACAGTGACATTGTAGAGTAAGGCGCATAGCTAGCCACCTATTGTCAGTAGAAAAGGTGAAGAATAATTTGGGCAGCAGAGTGTATATGCAGTGGTCGCTGCCTCTGTATGGGGTGTGGGGTAGGGGGACGGAAGGGTGAAAAGACGTGATAGAAAAATAAAAAATTCACTTACGTTCTTAACGGAAACTGCCATCACATGTCTCTCTTCAGTCCTCGCAGAGCACCGGAAGCACCCAGTCTCCCGAACTCTACCAGCCAATCAGGACGCTGCAGGATCAGTCATGATTGGTCTGAGCGGCCGCAAGGGCCGCTCAGCTAGTAACTGGGAGGCTGGGCATGTTCTCCCCTGGGTTGTGCAACACAGCCCAGTGGAGAACATGCCAAGTGCGCTTGACTGTTTGGACGGCCCAAGAGGGGCCGACCAAGCCGTAATGCACACTCAGGGAGGGAGCAAACCACTCTTGTTCCCTCTCACGGTGGGGATTCTAGCCCCACGGCCCGACCTGGCTGGAGTCAGAGTCCCGCAAAGAAAAATAAAATGATAATAACTTCTTGTTATTATCATTTTCTTTTTCTTTTGCACTGCTCAACGAGCAGTGAGGCGACACTCCTCCGCCTTAGCGGAGGAGCCGCCACTGTGTATATATTTGTGTGAATGAGGCTCCTAATCTGAATAAAATCATTAAATTAGCACATCAGTTGATCCAAAATGGATCAATGTGGAATAGTCCAGTGAATTACTTCCTCCACTGATTGCAGACACCTCCACCTGCTGACAAGGAAGCAGGACTCAGCTCCACCTCCCTACACCCTTCCCAGGAATTCATAATTGAATTCTAGTTTTACCGTCCGGTCGACGGATAGCACGGAAGGACTTAGGCCATACCATAAATTTAGCTCTCAAAGTACATTATCTTTAAAAAATCCCACCATCACATATTTACGTAGTCATACGTGAAATATGGACTGGTATAATGGAAGCTAAGGGAGTCTGTCAGAAACACCGGCACACCAGCATCCTTCGAGATTCAGATATTTCGCAAAGCAAAAGCGATGAGCAGCAAAGAATGTTTCTTGGAGCTGACATAGCACAAAGGACAGTAACATTTGAGAGTACAGAGTAGAGCCTTGTTGACATTTTGTTTTGTCATCACTTTCCATGTATCTCTCTAAATTAGTAATACATTACAGTGCAGCTTAATGCAGGTCTTTGTTTATACACCACAAGGACTTTGGTAGGGAGTCGGTGGCTATGGCTGATTAGAAAGTCCCAGAGGTGATACATTTTTTAATTTGCTAACTAAATTTTAGACATTTGAGGAATTTGCATGAACTTTGGGAGGTACTTGCTGCATCCTGCTCAGGCTTTTAATTTCAAGTTTATTACTTTTCAGTCAAGGAGGAACCAATATATTAGAAGTGATTTATAAGTCCGATTTTAACTTCCTTAAGAAGTTGTTCTGCCTCCTACAGCGATGTAAAATAGATGTTTACTCAGAAGAAGTACTTTTTCAATCTGTTAGGTTATTTTGCCAGATATTTCAACCATTAATCCACAAATGATCAGTGAATCCAGATTCAAGAATAACAATTTGATGGACCCGTGGCCCTTAGCTAAGCTCGAGATTACAAGTGAAAATAAAAGTGAAGAGCACTGCAAATTCAAAAGAAAGGAGGAAGGCAGTGGTCTACAGAGGCATGCGATTACCTGTAGAAGTGTAAAATAAAAAACATGTGCTCTGTAAGTCTAATTAGCTGGAAACAGGATTGCATCAATTTTCTAAAAAAAAATAACCGAAAATGTGTTTGCTTTTCTTCATTGATTTATCTGAATGCTTGTAAACACTAGGAGATAAGACTATGGAAATACATTTACAATTCTGGAGCTACGGCACTTTTGAAATTTTAGCTTGATAACCACGGGCCATATTATCAAGCCCGATATCGCCACTTTATCGCTGATTTTGGCCGAAAAGCGGCAAATTAAACATCGCCCTATCATAAAGCACACGCTAACTCGTGATTCCGTGTGACAGCCGCCGTTTTGAATACGCCTCGAATTGCATCTCTAATGAGATGCAAAGTAGGCGTTCCTCAACTAAATACAGATGAATACCTCCCATAATCAGCTTCTCCATATTTACTAGTAAGCACAGACCCCCATTGCGAAAATGGGAATCGCTCTAAACTGCCATTTTTGCCTAATCTAACGTCTGCTGAAATCCAGATTTAGCAGTATTCCCTATGGGAGGTGGATTGTATGTGTACATCCACACTCCCATTTCAGCGAGCTGAACAGTTAACGCTCCTCGCTTATCTCCGTTTATGTTGCGATAAGGGGCTTTTCCGCCGCTATCGCTGAATTATATATCACCCTTGAGTTATGCGTTGATGATAACGCGCTAACTCAGCGATTTAATTCAGCGATAGCCGGAGTTAAGGAAATCAGCGCTAGGCGTGCTGGGCAATAATTATCGCCACTCGTTGTTGATATGCCCCTACGTTGGTGGATCTTAAAGTGCCGCACCTCTGCACTTTTAATAATGTAAATTTTTTTGATTTCTCTGTCTCTGCTCTTATGGCATATACATTACGGTAAGCGCTAATGACTATGAGTTATGGGTGAGTTTCGCGTTTGATTGAACATTTGCGCTTTCCGCAGAGAGTGCTCCATGCAGCGATTCAACCCTGAGTGGGGAGATTGTGCCTTGCGTATGGTGACTTTTCTCAGAGTGCGTAGACTCCGCCTCGTAACCTTACGAGTCGTAAGTAACTTTGTGAATCGCGCCCAATGTGATAGTGTGTGAGTCTGAATGCAAGTGTTACAGATGGGTCGCTGTGTGTCATATGATGCTTGGTGCCCCCCAAACATGTTTTCCATCCTTCTCACTCCTAAGGGATAAATGCGAATAGCATTGGTAGTAAACTACCTGGACATTGCATCTCTAGATGTGTCGACTTAATGAACACACATTTGGACATATCAACAACAGTTACAGTGAATTTTATAGATTATAAAACACATTAGCAGCCAGACTACAACGTTCAGACCTGGCCTGTCAATTAGAATGTTGCCCTTGCGGTCTATATCTGCCACTGCAGGGATTGAAAACATTGGCTAAAAAATACCTTCGGATTTAAAAAATATAAATATATACATCATCATCGTTTACCTATCTCCTCGAAAGATCTAACGACCTGAAAAAAAGTAGAAAAAAATAAGCAAACTGGCATGCTTTTTCATTTTTTTCTACAGTTCTGAAGAATTTGGGCTTACATTTCTTTTTTTTTAAAAAGGAGGGGCTGGCACAGAGTGAAAGTGAGGCTTCTGATGAAACAGCTGCGTTTGCAACTTTCAGTTGAGTCATTTGCTCCATGAGGAATTGGACTCACAGCTTGGAAGGAGGGGCAGGGTATAAGACCCTTATTGCCCTTACCTCCAGGGCAATAACTGCTGTTATAACCCTACCCTCATTATAAGTGCTGCATGATACCGTCCCAGGACCATCATTCAGTGGGAGGATAATTAAAGTCTGAGGCAATAATGCCCAGTTATGGAACTATATATTGTTATTTGCATTCAGGCGCACTTTGGATCACTATCAGCTGTATTTGGTGTTTTGCAACCAGTCCTTTCCAAACCAACATGGCCTTCTCGTGTTACAATTGTACTTTATTTTTGAAGTTCTTGTACAGTGTTCGAGCCACAAGTTGCCATCTTTCACGTTTCGGGAGATGGGGAGGAAATCAAGATATCGGATCATCGCATACAACAATTATGCCACAGAGGAGGGAGAACAATCGCTAGGGAGCAGAGGGAATGGTCAGATGGGTAAATTCTAGGTGTCTGGGTAGGCAGTGAATGTAAAATACACCAAAAGACGATCAAGTAGAGAGCTGCAGAGTCCAGGCCATGTGAGGAAAAGAACAGGCATCTTAAGCACTTAAATTACCTTTACAAAGTCTTTGTCTGCGAAGCTACCAAAAAAAGGACCTACCACCAAATAATGTAATCATAGGTAGTTCCGAAAACAGCCAGGGGGAATTTAATGGATGACCTCGAGTGCATTGATGGATGCTAGGGCCTAAAGAGTCTGGTCTGAAACCTGATGCTTGACCAAGAACTTGCTTCTGTACAATGCACTGCCTTTTAAAGTAGGATCTCTTTTTTTCATAGGTAGCCAATGTAATGACATGAGGGAGGTAGTGATGTGTTCTTTGCACGTTAGGCCGCACATTAGCCTTTCTGTGTTATTTACATTTCTTAACCTCTTCGACGCTCATGACGAGCTGAGCTCGTCATGAGCCACGGCGCTCCGGTGCTCATGACGAGCTCAGCTCGTCATGAGCCTTGGAACGCTCGCATGCGGGGATAATTCCCCTGCTGTGCTGAGCGTCCCACGGCAGGTAATTCACCTGTGACGAGCTGAGCTCGTTATGAGCTTGCGGGCGCTATGCGCGCCCCTCTCCCCCCCCAGCACAGCGGGGTATTAACCCCTGCAGCGAAGGGGTTAAACAGAGTACTCAACATTCATGGTGTCCACACGAAGCTTGACGACTTAGCCCACCCATCTATCAGGATGCACTTGCAGCACAAAGAATGATCCTTCTGTTCAATCTCTAAATCACACTTTTATTCCTGTAGTTTGTTGTGTCCTCATAGTACATGTGCAGGACTTGGCTGGTGATGTGACTAGGACTGAGCTATGTGAATATCATTAAAAAATAAAACATCTTCCCTACCTGCTTGTGGGGGCTGCAAGGAAAGTACCTCTCATTAGTGGAGAGGGTGCAGTGACACTAGTGATTGACATGTTTCAGGTATCCACTGCACCCCAATTATAGCTGTCTTTTACTAGCCATCTGGGAGCCAGGGATGTATTTTGTGTGCTAGTATCGGGGCTCCTACCATTGCGCCCTTGCTTCACCATCGAGGTGCTCACATTATTTCATTACGTTCAGTCATTTCATTTGGTCTTTGTTCAAAATTAAGCACTTATATTCTGACTTATGCAACGAGCACTGAAACAAATATTAAGGGCCATAATACAAAGGTTTTTTGGAATTCACAAAAAAGCCCAATCAACAGATTTAGACTGTTTGCGACTGCAGAAAAGCATCTTTAAATGTACAAAAGGCAAATTGTGATTTGGTAACTTGTTACCGAATCGCAATTTAGGTTTGTGATTCACAATTAGGAAGGGGTGTGTTAAGGGCATCCCTTCCAAATACTGATTATGTATTCATGTTTTGCGGCTAAATTACAGCAAAAAAACAATACTTTTTTACCAAGTGCTGAAAGGTATTGGTAGCCATTTGCTAATGGTAAGTGGTCCCCATGAAACCCCTTCCCGTTTGAGAAGTGAAAAAATATATGTTTTTTAAGAGAAGACAGCCACTCGTAAAAAATAAGCATTGGTAAATGCATTAGGTTTCGCCTATGTGATTAAAACTAAGCAGTTTTTTGTTATTAGTTGTTGCATGCCGAGTAGTTGTACAATAGAAGTTACAGAAAGTCTGTTAACCCGTTTCTTGCGTCGAACTTTCAGCGCCAGTGCTGAACGTTCTAAGAAACGGGTGGGGCCGCGTCGGCTGTTGGATGTGCGCAGCACTACGGAGGTAGTGCTCGCAACGTCCAACGGCCGACGGCAGCACTAAAGGGGTTAACGTGTTATGAATTATTTATGTACAAAAAGACAATATCTTGTGCTGTAATTAGTGGTATAGTGCAGGTTTAGTAATAGCAAAAATGTGAAAAATGAAATGAAAGAGGGAAATAATAGAATTCATTGATGTACTAGAAATATTAAGTGTTTAGAGGAGTTATGACAACTTTTGGCCCCAGTGCCACTACACCTGCTGCACCATTCAAATAAGGCCCTTATTGTCTGTAAGGCAACTGCACTTCTGACTGCCTGTTTATTAGTAAAATATTGCAATATTTGGTGTTTAGAGGGTTTCCTAGAGCTTTGGGGCCCAGTGTCACTGCACCTGCTGCATCACTGAAATTATGACCATAGTGCCTGCGAGATAACTACACTTGTGACTGTCTATTTATTAGTGGAATATAGCAATATTGGTGTTCAGATGTGTTCTGACAAACTTTGGCCCTAGTACCACTTCACCTGCAGCACCATTAAAATAATGTCCCTAGTGTCTGCTACATAACTGCACTTGTGACTGCCTGTTTAGTAGTATACTTTAGCAATGTTCTGCGTTTAGGGGATCCCTAGAGATTTTGGCCCCGATGCCACTACACCTGCTGCACCATTCAAATTAAGCCCTTTTTAACGGCAAAATAACTGTAATTCTGTCTGCCTACATAGTAATAAAATATAGCAATATTACGTCTTTCAAGGAAGTCATGACAACTTTTGGACCCGGTGCCAATATTTGGTGTTTAAAGGGGTTCCTGGAGCTTTGGAACCCGATGTCACTGCGTCTGCTGCACCATTAAAATCATGACTCTGTTGTCTGCAAGTTACTGCACTAATTGCTGCATGTTTAGTAGTAAAATATAGCAAGGTTAGGTGTTTAGTGGGGTGCCTAGAGCTTTTGGTTCTGGTGCTACTGTACCATGTAAATTATGACCCTATGCCCACTAGATGAATGCACTGTGACTGTCTTGTTTAAAATAACATTTTGCAATCATATGGATTTAGTGGGGTGTCTGGTGCTTTTGGTCCATTTGCCACTGCACCTGCTACAGTATTGAAATCATGACTCTAGTGTTAGACTGTAGTGCTAGATAACTGCACTTATGTCTGCCTGTTTAGTTGTAAAATATAGCAGTATTAGGTGTTTAAAAGAGTTCTGACAACTTTTGGGACCAGTGTCACTGCACCTGCTGCACCATTTAAATAATGGCTTTCCCTCTTTCATTCTTTGTCTACTTCCTCTGCCCCTATCCCCCTCCTCTTAATCTCTCCCCTTGCCTGCTACGCCGCCTACCCCCCTGTCCCTTGTGTCCTTTAACTAAGCACTTCTTCTCCCCTTGTTGGGGAAAGATCCAATTATTATCCTCTGGAGTCTTAGTGATCCCTCGGAGAGAGTCCACAGCGCCAAGGGAGCCACTCACAGTTGAGGTATTGTAGGGCGCCCCTTGTCAAAGCACTCCCTCTCCCCTTTTTGGGGAAGGATCCAGTAGGTATGTCTTGGAGTCTCAGAGACCCCTCTCTAAAGGGAGCCTCTCGCAACGGAGTTGGGGGAATTATACCACTTCCCCTGGCATCACAGCTTACTGGACTTTGGACGCAGCTATTACTCGTCTACCGGGTTGTGCCCCCATTTACCCTACCCCTCTTCGTTCATGCTGTGTCTCTCACCCTGCCCCTCCTCTTTCCCTCCTTCATTCGCTGTCTACTTCCCATGCTCCTACCCCCTCTCCAATGAATCTCTCCCCTTGCCTGCTTTTTCCCTTACGCATATTGTCCTCATTGCTTGTCTCGGCCTAACATGTAACTATGCAGCTTTGCTCTAATAAATGTGTAACCTTTGTAACTATGTAACCTGTAACTATGGTCTGATACTCATGTAAAGCGCTCTGATACCTCCGGGTCTAGCCAGCGCTATATAAAACCTTTCAAATAAATAAATAAATAAATAAATGACCATGTTGCCTGCAAGATAACTGCACTTGTGACTGCCTGTTTAGGTTTAAAATATATAAATATTTGGTGTTTAGTAGATTTATGACTAGGTTTGGCCCCGGTGCCACAGCACCTGTTGCACCATTTAAATCAAGCCCCTTTCAACTGCAAGGTAACTGCAATTGCGAATGCCTGTTTAGCAGTAACATATAGCAATGTGGGGTGTTTAGAGGGGTTCTGACAACTTTTTGGCCTGGTACCACTGCACCTGATGCACCATTCAAATCATGACCCCAGTGCCTGAAAGATTACTGCACTTGTGACTGCATATGTAGTAGTAGAATATAGCAATATTTGGTGTTTAATGGAGCTATGGCAAGTTTTGGCCCTGGTACCACTGCACCTGCTGCACCATTTTAATAAATCGTCTTTCAACTGCAAGGTAGCTGCAATTGTGACTGCCTGTTTAGTACTAAAATATAGCAATATTAGGTGTTCAAAGGAGTTCTGATAACTTTTTTCGCCTGGTGCCACTGCACCAGCTGCACCATTCATATCATGGCACTTGTTCCTGAAAGGTACCTGCACTTGCGACTGCCTGTTTAGTAGTAAAATATAGCAATAAATGGTGTTTAGTGGAGTTATGACAACTTTTGGCCCTGGTGCCACTGTGCCTGCTGCACCATTTAAATCAAGTCCCCTTCAACTGCTAGGTAACTGCAATTGTGGCTGTCTGTATAGTAGTAAAATATAGTAATATTAGGTATTTAGAGGAGTTTTGACAAATTTTGGGCGGTGCCACTATACCTGCTGCTCCATTCAAATCATGACCCTGTTGTCTGAACGATTTTTGACTGCTTGTTCAGTAGTAAAATATGAAATGCAACCCAGATGCCACTCTGCAAAAGCTCCACCCCCTCAGGGTACCTTTCTGTTACACCAATGTATCCATCTTTCAGTTCCTTCTCAAGGATTCGCTGTTCCCATTGCCAAGTCATCAACACTGTAGTAAACATTATCTGTTGTACATGAAAATCGAAATATGCATACATATAGGAGCTTTATGTCAGGCAGCCTTCTTCATCCATTGGTCTGTTCAGTTGTCATTCATTCATTTACATTTACATTTAGTTTCTCCCACAGCATACGACATGGGGCTATGGTACAGCCTACTTCAACCATTGGCTCCACTGGCATTTCGCTTGTTCACAACGTGCACATACTCCATAAATAGTCCCCTTTCGTTCCAGGGTTCGTGGCTCAATGTGTCCTTTTAAAAAATACATTATTTTCTTCTGTGAAATATGTTCACGTTTGTACCTCTTTCAAGAGCCCCAAAATGTCTCAGACTACTGCTGCAGTGATCGCTACTCCGAGATGATAACTACTTTTACTGTTTTGTTTCTATTTGTTACTTCTTTGCATGTGTGCTGCAAGAAAAATACGGAGCGTTTCTGCTCTCTACACAGCGCAACACAGCAGAGCGTGGCACAGCCCCCCAGTCGTGGCCGGCATGACTTGCAGGTGTGAAGCCAGGTGTGGGGGTCGTGTGGGGGTTCGCTCCGGGGATCGCACGGGGGATTCGCGCGGGGGGTTGATTTAAAATATTTTATAAACTCACCTTCCTGGGTCCTGCGCCGTCCCAGCTCCTGGCCGTGTCCCGCGCAACAGGAAGCAGGCAGACCCCCCAAGCCAATCACAACTCTGAAATGGCGATTGCGAGAGGATGTGGCCTAACAACTAGAGTGATCAACCTCAAAGCTGGGGAACTGGGTTCGAGTCTCGGCAGGGATGCTTAACATCCTGTGATTCTGGGCAAATCACTTAATCTCCCCTGCCTCACAAAAATTAATGCGCCCATCGGTAACGCAACTTGTGCTCATGGAAAGCCCTCTGATATCTTCGGGTCGTCTGCTTTTGCGACTATTTCCAGACTGCAAGTGGGAGGTTGCTTGAAAGTGGTGCCCTACTTCCATTTCCAATTCTGAAAGTTATATATCAATAGTTTGTGACTGCAATTGCATTTGCAATCTATTACCCCTTTACTATCTACCCACAAGTTGAGGTGGTACCCGATTCCTGTGGGACAGCTTCCATTTTGGGAATTGTGTAGGTGGCCGTGAGGGGAGGCGGCAGTGGTCCAGGAGAGCACTGTCTGCACACTCTCCAACACCTTCCCAAATGGGGATACTTAACAAAAAAAGTGGCAGCCATCTCTTTAATGTACATGGGCAGCTTTAAAAATGCTTCTCATTTGGGAATGCAAAGGCAGGGCTGGAGGACACTTCCGTAAGAGGCATTCATCCTAGTAAATTAGGATCTGCCTAGTTAATATTTATTAGTCAGTTTGCTTTGTGACACAATGGGAATGGTAATTAGTCATTTTTAACACATTCCACCTTCACCCATCCTACTCACACTTCACTATTCACCCATGGAACCTACATCGGCTAAAATGAGATCTCCGGCAAAGAGTCCCCTCTAGGGGTCAGTTGGGCATTGCAGCGCCGGCCCAACGAGGAGCTGCCCGATGATGAAGAATGACACCTCTCGGGGTATGTGAGGGCCCTTGCTCCTAAAAGCTGCACTGAAGCCACTTCATGTCATCTTACATTGGTATTCTCTCCATGCTGAACAAAATGTTGGTTCAAAACAAATCATTATGGGCCCTAGGTAGGAAAGCATTCCTACCTAGGGCCTCATTCCGATGCGGTTAGGAAGGCCTCCTAATGGCATTTTCTCCTTCCAAATCGGATCGGGAACGTGTCTTTCCGACTCAGGGCCCAATTATGATGCGGTTAGGAACATATGCTCCCATTGAAGAAAATGGGAGTCCAACCAAATCGTATCTGGAAGCATCCGGATGCATCATACTCGTTCGGTCGGACTCTCCCGATCCGAGTGGGTTGGAAACCATTTCCAAACTGATTCGGTCAGGAAGGTTTCCAACCCGCATCAGAATCTGGCCCTAAGTGCCGACCTGCTCTGCATCCAACTTTAGGTCATCTACAAAAATATTGCCCTATTAGAATAAATAATATAAAAACAACACCCAGTAGAGCAACATTTTTGTAAACGATATTTAGGACGTGGTGTTTGTGTCAGAAGATATTTCTGTATAGGATATTCTAAAATATAACTTGTTTATTCACTTTTGTGTTATTGAAATATGGGATCAGTTTCAGCCTTCGTGAATCCCTGTTGTATGCCTTATTCACTCAGTTTCCCACATAGAGATCTTGATTGCCTTTCATGTGAGTAGTTTGATCATCCATTTCTAAATAGCCTTTACATCACCTACAAACATAGACAGAGGTTTAGATCATAAGATTGTATGTTTTGCTTTCATTCAATATTTTTTTTTTTTAGTTTTAGTTGCTAGAGTTCAAGATCCAGCCAATTCCAGTTATGAACTGGCTTCTTTGTTACCATTTACAGTTTCCTTATTGGTCCCTCTGCTCAGGCATTTCTGATTTGTTTCTAGGAAATCAGAGAGAATTGGTGGAGCAAAGGCCACAATTAAGTGGCCTCAAATATAGGTGGGCCACAAATTCTTGCAGAATGGGTGAAGTGCAGAAAGCACTTTTACTCTGTGCCATCAGAGGAATGCAGAAACGCAACGATGTCCTGTATTTTACAAGGGACCTGTTACCTGCAAATTCTCATTCTACCTAAATTGTTAGACCACCCTTAATAGTGTGCTAAAGTGTATAGAACCCGAATCAGAACTTCTTTCTTTACCATATTCTTTCATGGTCAACAGTGATTGTTGGATAACTCCAACTTTGATAAAAATAGCAAGGTGACTTTACAAATATCTTTCGTCTTCCAAGGTGAGAGAGATCGTAGTAGAAAAAAAGCAATATATTAGCAGGGGATCTATTTTTCTACTACTTCCTCTAATGGTTTTGGAGGTAATGTCCATCTCAGCATGCCCAATCTTTGTCCCATATTAAGGGTTTTACACGTAAAGTATTTTTAACATTGTTCTTTACCGTTGTCAGACCAGGTATTAGCTTTATGAAAGTCAGCTTTGATTGTGTTGCTCTCAATCATTTTTAGGTCTTGTCTACTCTTTGTGAACGTACCCTCCTTTCCTTCATTCATTGTTTATATTCCAAGTTGTTCACATTTACCCATAATGCTCCTGAAATCAGAGCTAAACTTAAACGAATTTAAGACATAAAAAGTAATGTTGCATGACTACAGTAATGCCATTGATGTTAATGTTCTGCATGTCTGCACTGTTAAAAAAGATGCAGCGAAAGAGTCTAATGCCAGTGCTTACTTTCAGTCTGTGGCTTCCGGTGCTCGGCACTGGCACTTAATTGTCGACACCGGCACTTATGACAGCTGCCACATGGTGGCGCTGTTTCTATAATTTAGAAATGAGCAGAACAGCAATTTTTTTTATTAATGCAGTATGCATTAAAAACAACTAATGCTTGCCGCCCAAGCTATTTTTTTATAGATTTGGGCCCTGGTATGGGCTGAATTGTCACACTTGTAGCAGTGTGCTGGTTAGTAGTTGTGTAGGCTCTGTCATTGGCAATGCTAGCAGTGGCTATGGGGGGTGTAAGCGACTAGAGCCCTGGCACTTAATTGTTTTTACAAATTAAGCACTGTCTCATACTCATACTGCAAAAGGTGAGGAAAATAGTGGTAAATGCTGTCTTGCTTCTAATTTGATGAAGAAATTGCCCAGTACCCTTTCCTATATTAAGATGATCAATATTTTCAGTTTGACGTCTGATTTGACAGTAGAGCGGTGCTCCACCCACAGGAGTAGTTCTCTCTCTCTTCGTGCTTTTGGCTGTTTGGTGTATCATTTCACCTCCTCTGGAAAACTAGCATTGCCATTCACAATGGACTAATTTTCACCTCAAAAGTACACCAGATCATACCCCACATTGAATTATTTCAGATTATCACACATTGCATTCTTTATCTCCTAGACGCATTGTATGCAGAAGGCAAGCTTTTTGTATTTTTTCACTCCACACCACACTTTTTTTTTTATGTCAGAACTCAAAATTTAAGCCAGATATGCTTGTTGATTGTGTTGATGGCATGGTGGTCCACTCAGCTGAAAATAAATATTTGTTTGCATCTAATCTGGAAGCTTAACAGTAACCATATGTTGTGCATTTCGATTTCATCCTCGTTTATTAGTTTTGTAAATATTATCTAGTGGCAGTGGTCTGTATGATGAGCTGTTCTGAGGGTGTTTGCCGGTATCAGCAGTATACACATTGCCGCTTGTCTCCACAAAGTAGTTGTTCATCTGTAACTCAGATTTTGTTGATGCCTGCATGAAGGGGTTGGGGCAGTTGGTTTCTTTCTGTTTACACCAACAGTCTCCTTATTTGTAATGTATTCTCTGATAAACTCCTATCATGCTACATGAGCCAATTTCTAGCGTCTCCTTGGGTAGTCTCAAAAGCCAAGGAAGTTTATGCCGTCCGGCCATTTTATAAGATTCTGCACAAGTTTGACACAAATAGTACTGTCTTTGTTGTGTGCCGCTGGTATGTTTAAAATGACAGTGGCTCCCTGATTTAGTCTTTCTTGCACTACACATATGCAGTCTACTTATCCTGTTGCCCTATTCATATTAATGGCATGTTTTAAGTTGACTTTGAAGCTGTTCTGGTGTTAGAGGGTTATTTTCTGTTTGAACTTTAATTACAGCCCATTTGTCTTCTGGGTGAAGAAAGTGTAGTGTGAATGTTCACATTTTAGAATCCTTTTATTTTGTATCTCCGTTTTCTCTGCTGTATTTTATTTGTTTTAATAAGAGCAGGAAATTAAGTTTTCACCTTGTGTGCCCTGAAAAAAGTATTTTGATTTATTGTAGATGGCATACAATTGTTGTAGTTTTATAATCGTTTATTTTCATTTAAGCTGTTTCTCCAGGTTCGAGTTTAAAATATTTTAACATCACTGTATGCTTAAGTGTATAGATTCATGTGGTTGAAACATTTTTTCAATACTTTTTTTTTTATTATTGTGTGCTAGTATTTGATCCCAAAAAGAAAATTAATTAAGTTAGGAGTGTTAGACCTGGTATCCTTGGCATGGTTTCCCCAAACATTATGCCTTCAGGCCTCGTGATTTTGCTGACTTCGTTTTTGCTGGCCTTAGGACTCTGCCCACTTTACCTCTGCTAATCAGTGCTAAGGCACTTTAAACGTGCCTCAGGCCTGCCATTGCAGAGCCTGTGGGTGCAGTTTTAAAATACCCTTTTGACCTGGCAAAGTAAACTTATTGCTGGTCCCAAACCTTCCCTTTTAATACATATATCTCACCCTATGGCACGTCCTGGACAGCCCAGCGGGCAGGGGGAAACACATTTAAAAAGAAGGGCATTTACTTTTAAGTTTTACATGTCCTAGTAGTGAAACACTTTTACATTTCATTTTTCACTACTTCAAGGCCTCTCTCTTCCATAGGATAACATTGGAGTTGCCTTATTACATTTCATAAGTGTAATTTCCAAATGGGAATAGATAACCGGTTCATGTTTAGTGCTTTGAAATTGGAATATAAAATGCTTATGGTGAAATCGGATTGTAAATTGCAATTCTAAAAATTCCACTTTTATAAAGTTGGCATTTTCTTGCCTTTGCCATTTGGTGCCAGAAGCTTGTCTCCGGGTCACATGACTGGGTGTGGGTTGACTATTGGGCTTTGTGTAATCCTCCTACACAGCCACACATAATGTGGAGCTTAAGTGTGGTGAGATGGGCCATTACTGGCAGGATGGGTGAGAGAAGATGGGCCCAGCCACACTTACACTTGAAAAGGCTATGTTCTGTCTCTGCACAAAGGGCGGCATACCCCCTGTAGTGAGTCTGGAGCCAAGGCCGGGAAGGCAGGGCACCGGTGCACTTCAAAGGCATTCCTCTAAAAACTTTCTCACCACTTCAAAGGCACAACTGTGTATAAATACTGGACCTCAGACACCAACTCTTCATTGCACGTCCGGACCTGCAGATACGCTACCTGGAAGAAGGGCTGCTGTGTTGCTTCAAGGACTGGCACTCTGCTGGACTGCTGCTCCAAAGGAACTGCTGCCATCTTGTACTGACCTGCTGCTTCTGCCCTCTTGCCTGGGGAAGGAGAACTTGACCTGCAACTTCATCTTGAACCCAGGTCCCCAGAGTGACTGCTGGCCTCCTCATCTGAGCCTTAGGGACATAAAAGGGTCTCCAGAATCTTGAACCAGTCCCTGGACCCAGCTACAATGAGTTCCTGTGGTGTCACCGAGGTGGTGTCACCTCAGTGTCACCACAGGTGACATCTCTCATCGGTGACATCTCTCCCTTTAGAGAGATGTCCCGGTGAATCACCTACCTGGCATTCAGTGTGCGACAATTACAATACAAGAATACCAGTTGAGCCTCACTCATTGTGAGGGAAGTTCTCCAGCTGAGACAGCTAGGGAAGAATATACCCCAGGCTTTTTGGGTATGTTAGAGGAGGGACTAAGAGCGGTTAAATCAATTAATAGCACACAGGAAAAATATGGCGGATAAACTAAAAGAGTGACTGGACATTGTACACAGCTGGCATACCACTCTACCAGACTAAATGAAATGGAGCAAAGAGCGTCTGAGTGCGAGGTTAAGGATCACACTCGAAGAGGTCAATGAAAATTTGGAAAAGGAGATATTGTGTTTTGAAGATAAGCAGGAGCAAATGCACTATCATGCAAGGTGGTCCAACTTACGGATAATTGGAATTCCTGAACATACAGAGAATACAGCCGCCTGTATACCCTTGGCCAAGAGTTTAATTAATGCATACGCAATACCAGATTCCAATCAAGACTTGACTATTATACAAGCTCACAGAGTTCCAGCTCCGGTTGCTGGCCAAGTTAAATATGCTAGGACCATGCTGGTGAACTTTGCGGACTACTGTGTCAAAGAGAGGATTCTGGCCAAGGCGATCAAGTAGAAGTCATTAAGGATGGCAGGTAATCTTGCATTTCTAACTTTTTTGGATTTGATGGCAGAAACAGCTCAGAAGCAAAGAAAATGTAAGAATATGATCCCAAGGTATCAAGCAGCTGGGGCACAGGCAGCGATAGTACAGCTCTCTCTAGACTCAAAGTACTGTTTAGCACACTATATTTTTCAAATCAATGAGTTAATGTGGTTGCTTGGGCTATGGTTTCACATTTAGGAAAAAGGGGAGACTGGGAGAAAAGGTAGGGAAGCTTGGCACTCAGACATTGTGCCAAAATGTATTAGGGAAGATAGGGATATGAGGAGTGGGAGAGAGGGCGGGGCTCACACCAGGGCATGTGGGGAGAAGAGGATGCAGGGATTATGGGGAGCAGTTTAAAACGAGGTCCAGACCAGCTAAACATACAAAGATAGACCATTGGGTAAGAAAGCACAATATGCTTTTTAAAAGGGGAACTGTCGTAGACTATGATGGTGCACTTGCGATCCAATCAAACTCCTTGACTGTTTTCAAGTGCATGACGCACTTTATCACTTCTAAGTAATTTAAGGTAAGGCCTAGAACTTTTCTGAACAGCGAGGAACAAAGCAAAGTTGGCACTTTAGCTAAGCGAACTGTTAGTATGGTGATTTGTTGCAAAGCACAAGGAGCACTTTTGTAGCCTGACGCGCTTGATGATATTTTTGAACACTTTAATAGGACGTGTCTACTGGCAGGAATACGTGTGGGGTACAAGTTCAAAGGAATATATTGAAGATTATTTTATTTTATTCTAATGGGATAAATAATACAAAGAAAATGTGCACTATTGAAGCTTGGATAGAGGAACTGTTGTGTGTTGTGTTATTGCAGGAAACCCATTTTGGCCAAGCAAGTGAAGTTCACAGGGGCATATTTATGAGCCCTTGTGTTACTTTTACACCGCTGATGCTTCACTTTTTGTGACGCACCAGCACTGCAAAAAATGCGCCATGTTGCGTCATATTTACAAAGTGACGCATCTAGGTAGATGGGTCACTTTGTAAACCCCTGCACCAAATTATACCTGAGCCAGGTATAATGTATGTATGAGATTTCACTGCGCCACTTCTAGGACGCAAATGCGTCAATATTTTTGCAGGCGTAAGACTGACTCAGGCATATTTAACATAGGACTTGCCCATGTGAAATGACCTATTGCTGGAGTTGCATCACTTTTGTGACACACTCCAGCAATGTGTCATTTTTGCGCCTACAGATACGTCAGAAATACTGACGTATCTGTAACTCCTTGCGCCATGATGCGTCATACTGTAAATATGACGCATCATTGGTGTTGCAAAAAGGGCGCAATGAAAAGTGGCGCATCGCTGTTTTCAGGTAGCGAGGCGTCACTTTTCATAAATGAGGCCCACAATGTTTAGGAGATGGGCTTTACAGGTTTTTCAGCAGCCCTGGCCAGTAAGGGATGCCGCTTTTATAGCCAGAAATTTTAATGTAGAAGTTCATTACTGGGCAATTGGCCCGCAGGGCCGCTGCTGTTGGGTTTACTGCTCTGTTTATTCAGCATGGCTCACTTTAATCAGCTGTTATGCCCCTGTAGAGGACAATACCAGGCCACATGAGGAGCTATTCCAGTCTTCAATGGAAATCCCAGGGGAAATTATTATAGGAAGGGATTTACATTTTTTGCAAAACCCAAGGGTGGACTTCTCCTTAGGTTGTAAAAGGCAGCAGAAGGCCAAGGTAGCTAAACCCATGTAAAACTATTGAAGGGTTGTTTCTCTTGTAGACCCGTGGAGGGAAGCATTCCCAGAAAAGGAGGAAGTATACATGCTTCTCAAGCAGATTTTAATATTTATTTTTAGAAAAGCAAAGGAATAGCGCATTCTGTTAAAGAAAGAACTTCTGGCAAGTGTCTTAGGCATAGGCATAAATTCATTTCAAATTGTGTGTTTTTCCTGGAATGATTTCTAATGAAATTGGGATGCAAAAGCAGGACCAGTGAATGATAGCCGCAGACAAGAGCAGCATTTCAACAGGTTTGTCCTTTTGATAGTCTGTAACTTGAGATCGAGATCCATAGTCCTGCTACCCTATTCCATATGCTGAATATGTAATTAACGCAATTAAGGTGATGTGTTTCGGCCCCAATTTTTTTTTTTAATTCAGGAAGGCCGTTTACATTAATATTAAAATACAATTGGATTCTTAACTTTGTATCGGGGAAACAAAACAGGTACATTTTAATTATGACATAGAGCCACTTAAGCTGTCTAACCAGCCCCATTTAATTAGACTAAAGATCCTAAATGTAACATACAAATATACATTCATTAACAGGCTTTGGGTCAGCCTTCTTCATCCATTGCTCTGTTCACCTGCCATTCACATTTTGGTCCTAACCAAGCAGCATACATCATGGGCCAATGGGTCAGCCTCTGTACCCATTGGGCCTCTTGCAGTGTGAGTGACAGCATTTTTTCCAGATCACATATGCACATAACGTAAAAAGGACAACACATCAGTGTTTCGACTTTGGGGCAGTACACTACTTTGCCAATGCTTTTTTCCCTATACATTCTTTATTCTTTTTTTATGTTTTAGTCACCCTTGTCTTTTATTTACTGTTATTCAAACCTAATAATGTACCGTTTTCTATGTGCCAATAAGAGTCATATTTTCCAGTGATGTTCATTAAAACAGAAAAGAATTTCTCTACATGTTGGAAATACACTTACCTGCTAGGAAGTACCTTACTGTTCTAATAAAATTGCATGCAGTGGTTGATTCTTTAAACTTATTTTTTTATTGCAAACTTTATGGCTCTATCGTTTAGGCAGTAACATGTTTTCTTTTTTGCCTTCTTTTTTTTATTATTGTGGAATATGCTTGCAAAATATAAAAAATAAGATAACTTTTGTACTACCTATCCAAGGCCATGCCTATTAGCTTTGCAAATGGTTGTTAAACTGCACAGTTGGCTGGATTAATTAAAATTTTACCATATTCATACTGGTTTGTGCTTCTGCCTCCATTTAGGCCTTGCCTAATTTCTATGCAGTGGGATTCATTGAAGACAACCACTTTAGTTTAGCATGTGATCAGTGTAGTTTGCAAGTCAGCTTTATTGAACACCGTTTACTAATTGGGTACAAAACAGCATAGAGTGTTGCTTTTTTGAGCAAATCTGGAAAGAATTGTAGACATTACCCAGAGGCAGAATTGCAGACTGTGTGACTGAAACCCTGGGCTCAAATCTTACCTCACCCGCTCGATCCAATTGTTTGATCCCAGGCATATAAATTTGCTTCAGGGTCATCAAATGTGTTGTTGGAACCACTTGATGGCTTTTCCACTTTTTGTTTGGAAGTAGGAGCAGCTAAGTGCAAGTCTGCCTATGTAGGCAGGTCTGACAAACTGCATGAAAAGCATAGAGCGTCCCTTCCAGTGCCATTCAGGATTACATTGTTTTATACATGTATCAATTTGTTTGTTAATGGCTGCACATTTTGGTTGATACGTTGTCATAACTAGACAACAGAGTTGATAGCAGTGAAGCTAGCATGATCTGAACTTCTTTTTGTGCTTTACGAAAGTTTCCACACTTGTCACCAACAATTATCCGGGTTAAGTTGGAGCCACTTTTTAACCTCATAGGATTTATCACTGGCACCTGAACTATTGATGTGCAGACAAATGTCTTCAGCCATGGGTTATATTACTGAGAATATCCTGTGTGACCTGCAGTTCCACCCAGACCTCTACAGGAGGCACATCAAACCCCTGGACTGTTTTATGTGAACCAGGGAATGTGGCCGGGAGCCTGTACTGAAATCGCCGCAGCAGGCACACTAACCCCCTTCAGTTATTTAAACAGAATTTATAAGTGAGACTAGCAGGAACACACATTCCTACATCAGGCATTTTAACCTCTATGAAGTACCTTATTAGGTTTGGAATCTTTGATGTGTACGGTAGACAAAAACCTGTACATTAGGCGTATTAAACCCTTGAGCTGACTGGCATTGGGACCAATGCCCTGCAGGTTACCCACAGGTCTCTGCAGCGGAAGTACAGTCCCGTGAGCCATCTTTCTCCTGAATGTTAGGGCATACCAGCATCCTTCCTGCAGGTCAACTCATGAGGGCCTATTTGGCTAATCATTGAGGGACCCATCTTAATTCGTAGAACAGTGAGTGCTGTCGCCCAGAGCTCTGCTCAGAAGCCCACAGCCGGTACTATCAAATGACAGCATGCCGAATACGAAGGCTGGAAGTATTGAATCCACCTTAGGCTTTTTGATCCAGCACCCGACACTCCCTGACCCGTTATCTCACTTTTACAGCGTCCTACTTTCTCCCACTGGGATGGTTTCTCCTCTTTCTCTTCCTCCTTCTTTCGCATTTGTTTTTTTACCCACTCTTGCTCTCTGTAAATGTCTGATGAGGATAAATAAGTGCAGATCCCCCCAAAAATGAGTTGCAGTGGGCTCCGCTGGAAACCACAGTCTCAAATTAAGCACTGTGGAGGGGGCAGACTAAACCATTGTGAAATTTCTATTACACCAGTGTAATCTCATGTAATTTCGATAATTTCACATTATGTTTGCTATGTGAAATTCCCAGAAATTCACTAATACGCCATGCAGCACAAATCCACGCATTGTGACGTAAACATTTAGGGCATGCACACGGGAACTAAGCATAAGACAAGAACACGAGCCGCTGCCAATTGAGGTGCTTGAGTTTTTTGCACAAGGACGAATTGCACTCAATTTGGCATTTCTCATAAATACATGTCATTTCCCATAATTTTACAGAAATTTTGCTTAATTACATGAACACAGATTACATCATTTTTCAGAAACCCGAATTTAAAACAGGCCAAAAGGAAAAAGGTTGCTGTTAAGAGGCAATAAGGTGCTATCTGACGGGATGCTGCAATGCTCAGAATAAGTGAATTTGAGCTTGGAGGATGAGAGAAAAAGAAGGTGATACAGAAAGAGCGAGAGAGATGTTAGGAAGACTAAATTAAAAACATGAGGTAGAATGAGTAAAGGCATAGTGAAGGTGGAGAAACCTTGCAAGGAAGAAATGTGAGGAAAGAAGTGGAGGACAAAGGATGTGTGATAGTTTGGAAATAGAGATCAAAGAGGCGAGGAGTGGTAGGAGGTAAATGCCTACTAGCAAGTGATAAATGTCAATCATTATCGTACATTAGCTCCACAGAGTTGTGCAGTTACAGTCACATTGGAAGTATGACAGCCCTTCTCGGAAATAAATAAACATTCAATATTGTGAAGTAGGGTGTGGTAAAGGTACAGTTTACATGAACATCTGCAAATGTAAGCAGAGGAGGGTGATGACCTTGTACATTAGATCATATACATTACCGTTTTATTAAACAGGGAGAGCATTCCATCAGCAATACAGCCATTTGGCTCAGCATCCGCGTACTAAATGGTGCTATCTGGCAGCAATACATCCCCATTCGTCCCTACCGGACCCATCCAAAGAAAACAAAAAAGCAAGGATAAACTTGATCAACCAATCCCCGTGCTGTCGTGCTCTTCCCCCGCCTCTTCCGTCATGGCTTGGCGAGTAAGGTGTGCCTGGTATGGACCCCAGATGTCTTTGGGTCTGCAACTTGTAGGTATGAGAGCATTGAAATTATCAGATTGTGTATTGCAATAGGACAAATTAGTACACCATTCTGTGATTGTGGGTATCGGGCCCTTCATCCAACACAATGCTATCCTCTCTTTTGCTATCAATAAGCCCAATGCTAGTAATTTACGGGTTCCCTTTGGCAAGTCTTTGACTTATCCCAGAAGGGCCACTAAGTGGGTTGCAGTAATCATCACTCCTGCCATGTCCTGTGGCGCAGCAAACACCACAATGCAGAAGTTCTGGATCCCAGGACAGTCCCACGCAAGATGTGTAAAATTTGCCCCAGTTACCCCGCATCTTTCGCATTTGTCATCTTCCCTCAGCCCATATCTATAACCTGTCAGTCATCATTTATGCAAACCTTGCAACAAAGAACACACACCACACAAAAAGCCAGACCGTTTGCCTTTGACAATGCTTGTTGCTTATGCTTTCGACTTGTTTTTACTGTCTGCATAGCTTAGTTGTCTGTACATCTTCATATAGGGAGTCACTTTCTTCTCATAATTATGAGTCGTCCCATGTTGTAGCCTTCTTCTTTTTGTCCCCGGTCTGCTCCAATGTTCTCCTATCTTACTATAATGCACGTGAACCTTTCACTTTAGAATTGATTCTATTGAATTGACCCAGGAATTGTAGGCTTCCTAGAAGCCCTTGTGTAGGCTTACGTCAGCATTCTCACTTCTTAAGTCTCGCTTATTTGAAGAAGTAGAGGGCGTAATTTGTGGCATTTCATGTGCAACTGGTCTGTTTCTGTATGGTTCATATTTGAGAGGTTTATCTCAGCCCTGTCCATTCCCCAGCCAGGTCTTCTGCAGAGTTCAGATGAAACAGAGATTTATTTTTTTATTAATTTGTTCACGTGGATGTTTGGAAGCCTGAAGGTGTCATAACCCGGGGACAAACTGCTATTTAGGTTCCGCTAGAGATAGCTTCGCTTATCTCTCAGAGCTCGTACAACCTATACAGAGAAACGGCCAAGAGCAGCCCACCTTAGCCATTGGTTGTTGCAAGTGTCATTCACATATCATTATCAGCCCACATTCATCAGCAATTGGTTGATTGCTGCTGTCACTCATGATACATTGATGCAAATATTTCCTTCACATATTCTTATTGCTGCTGCAGATTTAAAACGTTCCAAGCCCATATACTGCATGCGTGTACCTTGCTTATGGCCAAGTGATCTGTTTTATTAAGGTTCAGGGTTTTATCTTAGGTCGACTACTTTCCCTGAGCATTAATTTGAGTATACTTTTTGGGATGCCAAATATTTCTACTGCATACACCCAATCTCAGTTTAAGGATTTGCTTTTACTAGGCTGGCTGATTTTATCCTTAAAGTATTGAAAATGTATTACTTGAGCAGACAATTAAGCAAAAGACTATTCATCACAGCTCATATTCTTCATAAACAATTGTATGTTTTTATTTACTGATGTATAAAAGCCTAGATGAGAGCAAGAGTGCACTGTGAACTCATGGGGTGTGCTGAGAGGTGAATAAAGATAATTTACCTCAAGTGAGGATTTACACACTTGAGTTACGTGATTACATTAGATTACACGTATTTAGAGTTGTGCCACACTTCACATAGTTTGAATTTTATGCATATGGAGATTAAGTCAGTTGCCCAGAATCGACTAATTTTCATTCATTTACTATGGCTAAGATTATGATCCAGGTCCCATGTTTCAACGTCAATACTTTAGAATTGTATATTTATTGCCGCCATGAGGGTCATGAAGATTTATAACCATCTGTAGGTATATCTGCCCATTTTGCTTTCTATGCAATTGGAGTTAGTCCGGATCTCTGGTGATAATCCTAAAGCAGTATGCAACATTAGCAACCCTATTATCTCTAGTGAATTTAAAGCATTCTTTAATGGGTCCTAATATCAACCACATAAAGTTGGTTGAATGATTTTTGATTCATTAGCAGGCCCAATGTAACCACAGAATTCCCACAGTAGATTTCAGTATACCTGAGTAAGCTACGACAAACCGATTGAGCCTTTTCAATAAAGCAGCACAACTGTTGTTTCCTATCAAGGTTAACTGCTGAAACTAATTCTCGCTTAGAAGCGGCATATTCCAAGCAGAGCTCCAAAGATCTAGAAGGCCAACCATCTCAAATTAATTTTCAAATGTCACCCTTCTTTGGGCCAGATTTTCAGTGTGTCACCCAACACAGCTCAGCAATCCAAAAATGCTGCGCTGCTTTGCGTGACAGGGAGGGAGCAGGAGAGCACCAAGTCTGCAGAGATATGGCTCTCTCCACCCCTCTCCCTAGTGCAGGGACAGAATTTGCTCCTGAGCACCACCCACCCACACCTTTGTGCCATACTGCAAGGGTGTGTGCATGAGTCTAGCATAGGTTTTGTACTGGAACGGTTTTCTCGTACTTTGTATGTTTACCGTACAGTGCAGCACAAATGCAAGGTCAGGAAAGAAAGAAGAAATGAAAGCACTTCTCCTTTCAAAGCCTGCTTTCAAGAAGGGTTAATTTCTGACACAAAATCCTATCTACTATTGTTATTAGACAGGGTTTTTGCGTAAAAAACCATGGGTGGTTGCATGGGAAGTTCCATGTACCGCCCCCTTGACACTAATTAATGCAAAGCATTGCTTTGCACTGCTTCGTGTTACTTTTAGGCAACTTTCCAGGGCAAAACAAGTTTTGAGATGTAAAGTGTATAACAAAAAAGAAAAATTTTGCGCTGCTTTTTGTTTTCCTTTGTGACGCAAACCCAACACAAAATTGATTAAAGTGGGCCTATAAGTCTTACGTCCTGCTGAATATCCACACTTCCAACTTGATTTTTTATAAAGTCCAAATAACATTATTGGCATTGATCAACAAACTACTAAACAACAACAAAACTATTCTCAATTTCCCCATCCTTCTCTTAACCATCAAACAAAAAAATCCCTACATGCCCCATCTCCTTCAAAATGAAGATAGTCCGTGAAAGTTGCTAGCCATATTATTATTATTAATAATAATATATATATTTATTTTTTTCCAGAGTTTTATCTAGCGTGAACTTGACCCAAATCGGGTATCAGAGCGCTTTACATAGCACCTGTTGCATTACATGAGGACACATTAATTTTTGCCAGGGAGATTAAGTGATATACCCAGAATCACAGGATGTTCAGCGTCATTGCTGAGACTCGAACCCAGTTTCCCAAATTCGAGGTCGACCACCCTAGACGTTAGGCCAACTCCTCTCCCCAATAATCATAAATACCAACAGCATCAATAATAATTATTATAATAAAGATGATGTACTGGACAAACCTGAATTTAAGGTTTAGCAAAAGGATGACATGAGGGTGAATAAAGCCATCAATACAAAACCTCAAAAAATATCAAAAGTAAGTTACCCGTCACTCCCTCCCCCACCATCGCGTATGAAAGGTGGCAAGCAAATACCAATAGGAGCCTGCACGAGTGAGTTGTTTGTTGTGTAAGTCTTTCAAAGATTCAGTTGCTAAATTGGAGGAGTTATTAGTAATTGCACAATTAATGAGGGTTATTAGTAATTGCACAATTAGATTTTCCTCTCGATAAACGTTGTCATATGCTTAAATAGTGTCATATTGTCAAGGTGATTCATGTGTTTCTTGGTGTGGTTTGCCATGACATGGTGTTAATTATTACTTAGATAACACGGTACGATTGTAGTTGTGGTATTGTATGCTGGTGTTTTACATTACATCTATTTATAAGTGTGATTCAATCCATTTGTATATAGCACGTTTTATAGGTATTATGTAAGATGTCATGCAATATTATCCGTGTCTTAAGATGGTATGAGAGGGGTTAAATGATAATCATGATTGACCTACTGATTGTAGTCTCTATTACTTGTCTTTTGAAGTATTGTATACAAAATATTCACCTCCTTGAGTATTTTCCAGTGATTGTTTTGTGATTCCAAAATCAACATTGTAGTGCCAGCGGTCCTTGATGCTAACGAGGATCAATTTCCCCTGGTAAGAATGAGCGTTAATAGCCCCATGTAATAATGATCACTAATAACTTTAGTCATTCCATTAATGGCAACTCACTGTGAGCATCAATGGGCACAGTGAGTAAGGAACGTGATTGGTCCCTGGCATTAAAAAGCAGGAATGGTCCCAGCACCTAAGGAGCTGTAATGGCCTAAGATATATAATGAGCCTAAATGGCCCCAGAGCATAACGTGCACTATTGGCCTCTTCGAGTAATACACATTAATGGCCCTAGGAAATGTCCACATAAACTAATGAGCATTCATGCCTTGCGGGTGTTTTGAGCCCCACTTGCACCAGAGTTGTCAGTCATTAAGGAGACCCAATTGCCCTAGGCAGTAACGAATAACAGCGTGGGCCTTGACTGACCCACGGAGTAATGAGTGTAAATGGCCATAGGCTTTATCGAATATAGTAATGAACATCAAAGGCACCAAGAAATAGAGACACTCAGTCTGAGCTGGTTTGAGTTTCAATGGTCCCAGCAAAAGTGAGCCATATTGGCCCCATGAATTAATGGGCATTAGTGACCACATGCATTGATACATACATTAATGGCATCATTTAGTAATGATCATCTATGGTCCAATGGAGTACTGCACATCAATAGCAGTAAGCAGAATGAGATTAAGCAGTGGGATTATGAATGCCAACCACTTGCCCGAAGATTGGTGGCTTTTCTTGGCTCCAAGCAGGAAGGATTGTTTTTGGCCAATAGACTATTAAACATGTGCCAGGTATTAACGGGCATTAGATGCCACAGGAGCTTTCTTTCTAGTATTACCCAAGGGCCAATAGTAGTTTGATGTAGCTACCTTCTTTGCCCAAAGGCAGGAGAAAAATGTTACTTTTGTGAGGCTCTTCTGCCTTTGTCCAAGCGCTAGCAGCGTGGATTGTGCTCCCTCATCCCCCACCACCACACAGCCCTTTCCCAAGGCTGGAACTGGGGTGTATTTTTGGCTTAGAAAACATCTTAAAACGTGAAGACAGCCTAAAAATGGCACCTCAAAGAAACTAGGGAGCATAGGTAATACCCAATCCCCTGAAAAAGGAAACTTCAGTGTGTTGTTAATACACTGTAAAGGGAAACATCCTTTACCACGAAACTTTTACAACGCGGTACCATTAACACGCAGGTTTTACAACGCAAGTCGTTACAACGACTTACGCTGGAGGGCGCTGTAGGATAGGGAATAGTTTAATTTACTATTCAACTCCTTCCCTACTATCCACGGGGACTGGGGTTGGAATAGTAAATTAAACTATTCACTATCCAGCGCCCCCCAACGCAAGTCGCTGTAACGACTTGCGTTTTAAAACCTGCGTGGTAACGGTACGCGTTGTAAAAGCACGCGTTGTACCGTCATACATCCCACTGTAAATGACGTACTGAGTAAAAATGTATAGCATTGACAATTATAACCTGGTTCTATACAGCGCTTCTTATGGCACTGTCTTTTTAAGCACTTTAAATAACAGCTCTTACTATTACCCGTTTTAACGGTTTACTAACACCAAAAGGATGAGTCAACTTTGCCTCCATTTCTGCTTGTGAACTGCAGATCACTGCAAAGCTCCAAGGCAAATGCTTAACTAACTGTGCCATCCACACAGATTATCTTCATTGGAAATATCTATCCAAATCCCAATTTTTTAAATATAATTTCCCAAGAATCGGCAAAATGTAGTGTTTTTCTAGCTTTTTAATCTCTTGTTTAACATGACTGATCGTTGGATATTTATGTTTTTGCTTCACTACCAGTACCTCTGCCTGCATGTGGATCTGACCCATTAAGCTGCATGTTGACCACCATGATGCTGGAAGAATATTCTGCATAATAATACTGCCTCACATTCTCTAACCAAAGGGTGTGATTTCTTTACTTTATAATGATGAGGTCGTCTAGTTAGAATAGCAGTAAAAGTTGAACAGAGAGTAAATACATACTCTGCTCATCCAAATCGAGTCAATTCGATTTCCCTTTCTTTGACTAAGTAGTAAGCATTGCTAGAGAGCCCGACCTTGTCCAGGTAGCATCGGCAGGGTAGGTCTCAATCCACCCACCCCACAGAATTTCAGATTAATTAAATGCGAAAAGTGCATTTTACAGCAATAGGTTTTACAGGTAGTTCTGAAAGTGAAGCGATAAAATATTCCAATACCACAGAGTTTCGAAGAACCCAAGAATACTATGTTTGTACTTATCATACATTTAGGAAGAGTGCATGGATTAACAATGCTCTGGGTAAAATAACTTTTGGTATCAGTGAATGTCTCATCACCTAATAAAAAAGCTATCATCTCACCTTTTCTTGTTATGTGGCGGCACCTAGTGGTGGTAAGGTAAGGTTGTTGTCTTGCCAAGCCTCACAGAAGCTCAAACCATGAGTGAAGGGCATATGATAAAATTGTGCACCAGGGACCCTATTATGTGAAGGGAGCAAATGAGGGAACGCCCCTGCAGATAGCACTGGTGCTTTATGTGCACCAGACCTATGGGCGCACAAGCGCCTGCAGCCAATTCTGTAATATTAAAGTGCTCTGGGGGCGCGCAAAGCACGTGCAAACGTCCATTGAGCCCCCGGGGCACACTCTGTCATACAGTCCTGGGGGCCCAAATATGTAAAAGGTGCATTGTCCCTGTTTGTGCCTGGAACACCTTACAACAGGTGCACCAGGCGCAAACAGGGAAAGTGTGACCTGTTTCATGGAATGCGCTGCCCCCAGGGCAGCCGCAAACTCACACTGCCCTGGGGCAGCGCATTCCTGTGAAAAAAAAGAGCAGCTGCTTTGAAGCCGCTCCATGTTTTCACTATGTAGGCAGCACCCACCTTCACTTTCAAAGAGGATTGGAGATCCCCTTACAGGCAGGTGCGGGCAGTGACTGCACCCGCCTGCAAGGTGATGTCTGGAGGGTCTATGAGATCCCCTTTCTCCCCACCAGAAGGCTGATATCAGGGGTGCGCTGACATTGCCTGACAGCTTCTTTGCCTCTGTGCCTGCGTCTGTAATATGGCATGGGCGCAGAGGCCAAGAGATTCCCTCATTTGGACTATCAGTATTTCAAAGTGGCCGCACAAGCATCTGGGCCCCTCCTGTAATATCAAAGTGCCCTGGGGGCACGCAGAGTGGGCACAAACAGCGTTTCGGCCCCGAGACACTCTCTGTAAAATGGCCCCAGGTATGAAACACAGGATGTGCAGCAAGCAACAAACTTTTCCTACAGGAGCTAGCTGATTAAGTGTGGCTCACAGGACAAAAATAGACAACTTGAAGGAGAATCCTAAATGCTTGCACAGTCTCTTTAACCTCTAAAAATAAAATCTGCTAAAAGAGGAAGGCATTGCTTAACCAACACAATGTAATAGTATAGATACAAAGGAGAAGAACCACGCTGATCATAGTGACTTCGGGGGTCATTTAGAGTTTGGTGGTGCTCCCACTCAGCCCAGTGGGGTGTCAGCTGGTTCCACCGGTGTAAACCTCTGATCTTGCGGCCTGGCCTCCACTGAGCTGCCAGGCCACAATGATGGTCACTACACCCTATTTAGGGATTGGCAACTAGTACTCATTTTTCCTAACCCAGAAGTGCATGGAGAAAACTTCTTGTGCTTCAGGGCCATTATTTTTCTTTTGTTTTCAAGAAACAAACTTCCAATTGGGAGTTTGTTTCTTGAAAACAAAACCTTTGCTGAGAGTTGTGAGTGATTGTTATATGTAAAAGGTCTTAGTCAGTCAGAGTTTATAATTGCTAGGCTACTAGCAGCAGCTATCTCAGGAATAACAACTTCTGGCAAAACCAGTAACGTTTGGCTTTTGTATAATGCATGTACTCAGCGGCCCACAGCAGACAGTGACACGCTCATGCATGTGAAACAACCTTTACATTGCGGTCATTAGACCGCGATACCTTTACAACCCAATGCCATTACTACACAAGTCATTACAGCGACTTACAGTAGATGGCGCTCTAACATAAGGAATAGTATAATTTACTATTCCAACACCTGCCCTACTGTTGCGTAGGCTGGAGTTGGATTAGTGAATTATACTTTCCTAATGTTACAGCGCCATCTACTGCAAGTCGATGTAATGAGTTGCGTAGTAATGGCATCGCATTGTAACAACGCAGTTGTTGTAACAACCACGTTGTTACCTACCGCGTAGTAAAAGCATGTGTTGTAACGTGCTATATTCCCTGCAAAAAGGGGCGCATGCAATCACATAAACCAACACACCTGTATACACTCATTTTAACAAGCTTCTACAGATATAAAGGTACTCTTGCACATAAACCAACAAACATACAGGCATCAATGCACAAAAGTCAGCATTTGTGTATAAGGTTATGCACTGGGGTAAAAGATGCTATGCATAAGTGGCACACATGATAATGTGCAGCAGAGGAACATGGTAATGTGCAGCAGAGATCAAAGGGCGGTGTGCAGCAGAGGTGTTCAAATCAGGATGATGCGCACTAAAGAGAGCACTGCATAAGGGGCGCGTCAGAGTAGGGATGTGATTGATGTTGGCGATGTTGCTTATTGACCCACCGAGTGTTGTGTATGAGGTGATCATTGGGTGTTGTGTGAGATTTATGCACTGAGTGATTTATGCTTCAGGGGAACAGGGTTTTGTGCAGTATCAGTGAATGGAAGGGGTGATGTGTAGCTGGGACTAAGTCTGATGTTTATTGGATGCACAGGGATATGTGTAATACGGCTCCTACATCAAAGTACGACATCTCAAGTCTGAGATCTTCATCCAGTCCATTTTTTGGGGCCATAAACATCGTGCATGCCAGGTTTTGTAAACCTATGTTTGTAATGATACAAGCAAAACTTCAAGTCAGAGAATGCAAACCTCTGTTGACTTAAAAAACTGAACTGACTGAAGATGTGGCACATAAAAATCACCACTTGACAACTATGCTCTCAGAACGATGTTTGCAAAATAAAAATGTAAAAATGCTTTTTTATGATATTGACCATTTGATATGTTTTGCTAATCACTACTTTTTTGTATCCCACATCCTAAACAAAAAGAGTGTCTTAAGCAGTAATTCCACATATTTTCATGCACATTCATATCTCATACATTTGTTATAGCCACTCTTTCACTGCAGACAGACCCAATGCAATAAATCTTTATGATGAGGTGAATAAAAGATAAGAGGCTCACTGAAGGTTGTTACTATCACACAATGTATTGCTGGCTGGAATGATTTGTGAAGAGCGTTTGTTTTCTAACAGGGCCACAAATAAACAATCGGATGCATGGCTAAACAGCTCATCTTTGTATGTGAAGCATGATGCTTGCATTCCCTCTCACTCACCAATCCGATTGTACTACTGAATATCGAACATAGAAATACTGTGTTATAAGAAAATCGCGGACAACGTATAGAGAACCAAAATATTGAAAGATAAGTACATATAGATGAAGTATAGATTTACTTTTCCTAACTTCACACCTATGCTCCTTGAAGTTATATCTATCGTAAAGGTACATACACATGAAGTTAGGTGGCAAAAAGCCGTACTTACTATTCCATATTTCGGTTTCAATGTTTTGTCCTTGATGTCTCCATCGCACAATATTCTATCTTCGATAGTCGGGGGCACAGCACAATCCTAAAGTTGGCAATTCCACACAGAGCACCTGAGCCGCTTATTCTTATGATATCTTCTGCAAAGATTTGATTGCTGAATGGCACAAGTGGCATTTAGAAAAGAAAACCTAAAAAGTGGTTAAGTTAGGAGAAGTAAGACACATCTGGATGATGTTTTCCTGAGGGGACCTTGTTCTTTGCGATAGAAACAAATATTTTGGTGGCACAAATATGAATCCAACTCAATTACCCTCAATTCGACATATATCGCAAGGAACAGTCTCTAAAATTCCATGATGTCATCCTTTCAATTATTGGTAAAATAGAGGTCTGTCCCAAATGTATTTCCAATCAAAACTACAAGTGTGAGTTCTCCGGCACATTCTGGGTGATGAACAAGTCGCCTCACTTACTTGTCTGGATTATCATTAATTTTTAGGGCATTTGTGCAGTAACACATTTCCACATTGACACAGAATGGGTAAAACCCTTTCGAACATCCGGCCTTGGGGTTCCAAAAATCTGCTCTGCTCTTAAGCACCCAGCAGCGACCCTGCTTCATTCTACGCATTATCAAATAAACACAACTCTAAACATAATAAACTCAAGCATACCGTATAACGTTTGCCAGTTTAAAGCACTGTGCACAAAAAACGACGGAAGCACACGTCATCCCTCCCCTTTGTAATATGCAGCCAAGGTCATGGCTCTGCGTCCAATAAAAAATAAAAAAGAGTTGACGAAAACATTTATTTTAAATTGGCAGACATCTTCAGTTCCTTGTAACACCAAGGACTGCGAAGTTTACATGTTGTCATATGTTGTAAATGTCATGGTACTTATAGAGCACACTGTCACCAGACGGTCACCTTGCGGTGTCGCCTATTTGGCTTCCGGGCGCTGATACTCATACCACTGTGGAACCCCTCCTGGCTTTCCCTGTGAAGTGTCCACTCCTGGGCACCCCCAGGGTGAAGCCAGGCATCCTTAGCGCTGTTGGGGCCGGTGTGGAGGCTAAGCAAGTTATTGCCCAGAGTTGCAGCGTGGGGCCCGTGATTAGAATAGGCACCGAGGCGAGAATTAACAGGTCTGAGGAAATTGAGCCCGAGACCGGAATCGAACCCTGGTCCCTGGCCAGAACTCTGCATCAGGGTCTGCCGCTCTAACCATTGAGCCACACTCCTCCTACATGTAAATGTAAAAACTCCAATAAAAATATATATTTTTTAAAACAAAAAGGAATCGCAGCCTCTGTTACCATCTGCACTTTCAAATGGTTTGCAAAGGCTTAGAGGATTCATTGGGAGGAGAACAGACCCTTATTATTCAGGAGGTCTGCTCCAGGTAGCATTTTCAAAAGGAAGTGCGTTTCTGGGTGAACAAAACCCATAAAGGTGATAAAATGACTGAATAAAGGACACAAAATATTTCCCTTTACGTGGCTGAAAACGACACGACATGATGCCTTCTATAATATTTTTGGTCTTATCTTTTGAAAGATTTCCCTGTGACATCATACACGAAAGGGTGCATGACATCACTAATAATATCTGAACATTTCATGACTTGTGGCCCCCAGAATGCACATATGGAATATGGACAACAGGATACAAAAGTCAAAGCAGTATAATGTAAACACAAGTAGTGTTACCAATTACTCACCATTAAGAAATTGTGTTTATTGTATTATGTTGTTGTCATCTGAAAATGACAGCCTTCTTTTACCAAAGCAGATCGTTTTTCCGATATTTTGAATGCTGACGTTAATTATGATAAAGTGTGTATTGTTACTTATGCGCTGGCACTGTAGCTTTATGCTGTTTTTGCTTCTTAAGTGATCACATATGTCATATGGCCAAAGATGCTCTAGGTGGCGCTGCTGCTGAGCTACGCACACCAATTTAGCTAAGAACCAGACGTCAATTTGCTCCTGAAAGCACAGTTCATAAGCAAATAAAAGCAGATTAAAACGATCATAAATTGAATCGCCAGCAGTCTTCTTTCTAAATGTTTAAGTGTTGGTGCGTCCAATCACTGCCTTCCATATTTTACTGTCATTGATGGGAGTGTGGCAGTAGTTCTGTTGTTGGAAGATGTGTGAAAGGCCATAAACATTACTGCTGCATTCATCCATATGTATCTTTTTATTTTTTTTAATGCGTTCAGTGTTTTTTAGGGTTTTTAAAATGCAAGAACCGTATTATACCGATCATGAAAGCATGGCTCACGAATCACACATGAACAGATGTGGCTTAAAGTCTTTACTTGCACGTAGAAATGTACGTATGAGGCCACACGAGGACCCCCTACTTAAAAAATCTTCCCCAAGGTCTATATTGACATCCCCTTATATAGTGACGTCACACGTGCACCCTATGCACCTTGCATACACACTGAGGGAGCAGAGCTACCAATTACAATTACAATTATGAAATGTTAATTTGTAATACAAGAAGAAAAGATGTATTAGCTCTTACCTGGGAGTCAGTAAGAGTTAATGTGCATGAACCATAATAGGGTATTAGTTGTACATTGGCCTATATGGGTTGTGTTGGATGAGGTGGTTAAGATTTGCTTATCTGTTTACCTAGAAGCTGACTCTAGAGGAATAGAATGAAGCACTCGATACGTGCTTCATTTTATATATAATGGGTTTGATGTAAGTGGTTTTAAGATCATTCAGGTACAGACCAGATTCCAGGGGGACGTTAATAATATCTTTTGCTATGTTATAGTGATTTGTATAGCGCACTAATAACCCTAGAGGGCATCCAGGTGCTTGGGCAGGTGTGTAGGATTGTGGTACCCAAGATGCTTATACAAAGAGCCAGGTCTACAGCTTCTTGCAGAACTCAAGAAGTGAGGAGGATGCTCTGATGTGTTGAGGGAGGTCATTCCATGTCTTGGGTGCAATGTGGGTAAATGAGCGACCTCCAGTTTTGTTTTTGCGGATGTGGGGAATGTGTGCGAGTGAAAATGAGGCAGATCGTAGGTGGGTTGGTGAAAGGGAATGAGGCTGTTCAGGTATTCTGGTCCTGTGTTGTGTAGGGTTTTGTATGAGTGTCTAAGAAGTCTGAATTGGCTGCGCATCTGAGCTCTAAATAAGGATGTGCTTAAATGTAAGTGCTCACTGTGGGAGTCATGGTCATATGTATGGGCCACAAGATTTTTGAAGATGCAAAAATCATCAGCTGATTGGGGCTTAAAAAAAGAGTAGTCTCAGCTGCAGAGTGGGTAGAGAGATCACAACAGGGTCTGTGCTGACTGGTATTTCATCATTGGTATTTTAGTCAAGACATTTTTCAAGATCTTTGGCTTTGAACATGACGTGGTTCGCTATGGAATCTCATAGTTCTTGTAAGCTGGTGGTTTTGGAGGTAGACCATTCTAATTTCTGGAATTCAGCTATTATCTTGCGAAGTTCTTTAGTAGTTTTAAAAATGGACCACCAGCTATGAAGTATTTTTGCCTTTCAGACCATGCTTTAGAGATTCTGGATCAATGTTGGACATCAGGGGCCGTAGTACAGAGAGTGCCCGAGGCGCAACAGGCATGTGCGCCCACTTTGTGTTCCCCTGAGGCACTTTGGCTGCTTGTGCGGTCCCTTCTGTAATACTGATAGTGCTGACGCACATGTAGTGCTAGCGCTATCTCAGGAGGGCATTCCCCCATTTGCATGGGAGCGCTGTACCCATGCAAATGAGGGAATCTCTATGCCTCTGTACCTGACCCGTATTATAGTCACGGGCGCAAACGCAAAATAGCTGTCAGGAGGCACAATGAAAGTGCATCACATATAGGTGAAGCCCAGTTGGTGTGCCCCCTAATGACAGCCCTCTGGAGAGGGGAAAGGGGGCCCAATGGACCTCCTGGCAACCCCTTCCAGACGTGTGCAGTCACTCACTGTACCCGCCTGCTAGGGGATCTCTAATACCTCCTCTAGGTGCAGGCAGATTCTCGCTTGCACAGTGAAACACAGAGCAGCTTTGAAGCAGCCACTCCTTATTTCACTTGAATGTGCTGCCCCACGGTAGCACTAGTTCGCATATACCCTGAAGGCAGCACATTCTCTTTAATAGGGTGCATTTTACCTGTTTGCACATCGTACACCTACCTAAAGGTGCGGCATAGCGCAAACAGTAAAAGTGCACCCTATGTGTAATACGGGACCAGAATGCAACTTTGAAAAAAAAATTCCATTGTCTTTACAAAGATCTTTTGTTTGATTTGATAGATTTAAGCTGTGATGTAATCCAGACAGCTTTCCAATTTTTCTGTGAAGCTGTGGAGATCTTCAGTAGGATGTTTTTTTTTAAAATATATTTTTATTGCAGAAACAGAAATAAACCTGTTCAATAGGCCAACCTATACACTGACGGCCCCCAACATGCAATATGACAGCAAACCAATACACAGCCGATTAGCCCACATCCCGGAGGCTGGGCGGCGCTTCAATTGACCAGTTCGCTGTAGGTACCTCAGTGCCTGCCCTGTTCGGGCCATAGGTCAGTCATAACACATCATATCTGCTTTTACCCCATAACAACCAACCCATCCCTCTCCATCTAGCCCCAGGCCACTCCCCTGACACTTCTCACTAATCGCTATGACAACCTCCCAGGGCCACCCGGTTCCGGGAGGCTGTCGCATGGCGGCAACCACCCCCTCCGTCGAGTCCTTCCCATAACCCCCCCCCCACCAACTGCTGCTAATGCGGGTTCCAATATTCCCTTCCTGCTCTAAGGATGGACATCTACCAGGAGATTCAGACAAACAAGTAGTCCCCATGGAATCCCCTCCTATACCTGATCGAGCTCCTCGCCTTCAGTTATGTAGTCCCTTAACGCCTGCACTACCAGCTCCCAGGACCGCGCCAGTTCCAAACTTTTCTCGTTGCCAGTTCTGGTCGCTTGACGCATCCTAAGCACACTCTCACAGCCCGACCACTTCAACAATTCATTCCTCCATCTCCGCACAGACGGCCCCTCTTTAGACTTCCAATGCCAAGTGATTTCGCGCTGTGCCAGTATTAATCCCATCCCAATGAATTTGCTCGTCACCCTGGTCTTCTTAGTGTGCGGGAACCAAAGAAGCAGACATGCAGCCATGTCAAAGTCTACCTCCCTATCCGTGACAGCGTTCAGGAGTTCTCCCACATCCGGCCAGTAGTCCCCTAACTTCGGGCACCCCCACAGCATGTGGTCTAGATCTACCTCAGGCTCCAGACATCTCGGGCACATGGCATCAAGCACCTGGAAGTGTCGACGTAATCTCTCCGGGGTCAGATACGCCCGATGGAGAACGAAAAAATGCACCTGCTGAAACCTTGCATTCCTCGTCCCTTTCCAGGTCCTGTGTAACACCTGACCCCACACGGTGTCCGGGATTTGTTTGCCTATACTGGCCTCCCATCGCGATTTCAACTCAACCAAAGGCACCAGTCCTTCATGTAACATTCTGTTGTGGAGGCACGTCACCGCCTTGACGGTGCCCGCAGCCATCACCACATATTGGCACACCATCGTCACCTTCGGTTCCACCAGTCCACCCCCCCAATGCCGCTGCAGCGCCGTTACGACCGCCGCATGCAACAGGAAGGTGCCGCCCGGCAGGCCGAATTGTTCCTGTAAAGTCTGGTATGGGGCCAGCGTCCCGTCCATATAGAGGTCTCCCACCATCTGCAAGCCCAGTTCTTCCCACGTTAATAATGGGGACCAATCCCCCCGTGCGGCAAGGCGGTCAGCATTCCCAGCGGAATCTCCGGCGCATACGGCCGGCGCTTCCCAGCCCTCTTCAGGTTCCTATTCCAACACAATCTCAGTGTCCTTTCCTCCATCGTAAGATCCTTTCCCGCCAGTCTCTGTTGCATCACGATAGATGACAGGACATGTCTCCGAACGCCGACCCCTCGGGCTTTATCAGGCCCCCTAAATTCTCTGGCCACGTTCTGTGTCAGGACCTGGAGCTGCGCCGCCAGATAAAATAATTCAAAGTCGGGGACTGCCATCCCCCCCTCACACTTGGGTCTTGTCAAGGTGGTCAAAGCCACCCTTCGGCGACCCTGGCCCCAGAGAAAGCCAGTCACCAATGTCCTCAGCTCCCTAAAGATTCCCTGCGGGATCCACACCGGCAACGTTCTAAAGTAATAAAGTAGCCGCGGGAGTGCCACCATTTTCAACAGTGCTACTCGACCCAGCACGGACAGTGGGAGGGAGGCCCAGAAGTCCATACAGCCCCTCAGTGCTCGGATGCAGCGCCCCACATTCCCCTCAAGGAGGTCCGCTGCGTCGTGGTAGATGCGCACTCCTAGGTAAACAAAACAAGAGGGTTCCCATACTACCGGTCTTGTGAGTTGTGGGCAGAGCGTGGTCTTCCGCAACGGAAACACACATGTCTTAGACCAGTTCACCCTGAGGCCCGATAGCCTACCGAACCTGCCCAACATGTCCACCGTGCCTTCCAATGCCCTCCCAGAATCCGCCAGATACAATAACAGGTCGTCGGCATATAACGATATATAGTGCGGTTCAGGTCCCTGTGCAATCCCGTCGTAGACAATGCCCGACCTTGCCTGCGCCGCTAGCGGCTCCATTGCTAAGGCAAAGAGCAGAGGGGACAGTGAACAGCCCTGCCTCGTGCCCCTACAAACCGGATAAGCCGGAGAGACCATGGTCCCCAGCCGCACCCGCGCCGCAGCCGAGGAATAAAGCCCTCTCGTCCAACCCCGGAACCCTTCCCCAACTCTGAACTTCAGCAGCACGCCATCCAGATAATCCCACTCTAAGCTGTCAAACGCCTTTTCGATATCAACCGTCAACACTACCGGGCCCTGTTCCGCCGTAGCGGCATCATCAATGACCCCGATCAACCGACGGATATTCATCGATGTGCTCCTAGAGGGGATGAATCCCGCTTGATCCCTATGCACCAAGGAGGTCATCAGCGGTAGGAGCCTGGTAGCTAGGATACGACTCAAGAGCTTGTAGTCTACAGTTAGCATAGACAATGGACGGTAAGAAGAGACATCCAACACATCCCTGCCCGGCTTCAGCAGCGGCACTACCAGCGCCTCCCGCATAGAGTCAGGCAACCGCCCCACTCGGCTCGCTTCCGCGTACACAATCTGCAGCCTGGGTGCTAACTCTTCCATAAATTTAACGTAGAACTCTATCGGTAGTCCATCTACCCCTGGGGTCTTATTCCGTGCCATATGACTAATTGCCCCTCTAATTTCTGCTAGGGTGATGGGGCCTCCCAGGTCCCGGGCGTCCTCCACATCTAGTAACGGTAAAGGGATCTGATCCAAGTAATCATCTATCTCCGTAGCAGCTGCTTCGAGGTGGCTGGCATACAGTCCCGTATAGTAGGACTGAAAGCGCCCCAGGACCGCTGACTGCGAGTAGACCACTTCCCCGTCCTCCTGTCGCACACTCATGATCGGGCACCCTCTAGGGTTCGGATCAGCCAGCTTTGCAAGGAGCGTACCCACTTTATCCCGCTCCTCATGCACTCTGACAGCATACAATTTATAATCAAAACACCTCAATCTTTCCGTCTCAGTCGCCACTCCCTCCTTAGCTTGCAACAATCGTTCCTGCATCTCCGGCCTCTCGGGTCTCTGTTGTTCCACCCCTCTCAGCACTTCCTCCGCCTTCGCAAGGTCATTCAGCACTGTTCCTCTCACGGTCAGAAACCGCCCCATACACACCCCTCTCACCACCACTTTCATTGCATCCCATTCAATCGCTCTAGACGCCGTCGACCCAGCATTATCCGTAAAATAGCTGTCTATGCCCTGGCGGACCGCGTCGCAGAACACCGGATCTTCCAGCGTCTCCGGACGAAGTCGCCACGTTGGGACCGCCGATCTCGCCAGCTGCCATTGCATAGAGAGCAACAGGGGATTATGGTCCGAGATGGTCCTGGACAAATACTCAGAGTGAGTTACCACATTCGCCAGTGAGGCGCTGCACAGCACTGAATCCAGTCTAACATGCAGATCGTGCAGCGCGGAGAAGTAGGAGTAATCTCTAGTTTCGGGGTGTTGCGCCCTCCACACATCCACCAGGCCCCACTTTTCCTGCCAATCCCGCCTATGGGACGCAAGTCGGCGCACCGGGGAGTCCACTAGGGGCGGGTGCGATCTGTCTAACAGCACATCAGTAATGGAGTTAAAATCCCCCGCCAGCAATACAGGGCCTGCCAAATAATACGCCAGTGAGCGCGATAAACCCTCGAAGAAATGTGCTTGATCAGCGTTGGGGGCATAGATGCTACACAGCACCACCTCCCTACCATATAGCCGTCCCTCCACTACCACATATCGACCCTCCGGATCGATTCTCTGACTCGTGACTTGGAAAGGCGTGCCCGCCCTAATCCATATCAACACCCCTCTGGCGAATGCCGAGTATGTCGTACCAAACACCTGACCTCGCCACCTCTTCTGCAATGCCCCGCACTCCTGCTGCGTCAGGTGAGTTTCCTGAAGCATCGCTATCTGAACGCCCCGCCTCACTAAGTAGGCATGTACCTTGTGGCACTTCACCATAGTTCGAATACCTCGGACATTCCATGTGACACATTTCAGGTTAGGTAACGTCCCCATAAAGCATCAATCCCAACAGTGGCGCACGCCAATAAACGTGACCCGCATTGCAGCAATTGTGTAGCCCCTTCAAAACATCCCCCTGAACTCCCACCAACCCCCTCCCCAGGACAGGGCCTAATAACCCAGCTTCAGCCCCGTTCCAAACCTTAAACACCCAACACATCACACTAACCTGTGGTCGTCACCACAGAAGACCTTAAGGGTCTGAAGAGGGCTATGGAGCCCCAAACCAGGACGACAGAGCTACCACCCCGCGCCCGTAGCCCCACACTGCTAATGCAGCCCCATACCTGGCAGTCCAATAGAAGTCAGTAGTGTCCGCACCTCCAGGCCTCCCAAAAACGTTCAGTTGCCACTGGCCTCATCCATTAAATATACCATCTGATGTCTGTGGGGTGACCTCTGGCCCCTGCACTCCTCCCACCTCCGAGTCATCATCACCTGTCTTCTCCCCTTCCTCGTCCGAAGCCGAGCCTCTGGAAGCGTCCTCTCGCTGCGATCCCGTGATGCTCGCCGTGGCCTCCAACGCACTCTGTCTGTCGGCCAGCATTTGTGCCTCTCGTTCGGCCCGTTGGCGCCTATTCCGGGAGCAGATGCGCTGCGATTTCCTGATCTTGACCGGTTGTTGCCGGTCCCTGGTGGGCCTGTGTGCACGATCCGTCCCCGCACGGTACAGTTCCAGCCAGGACCAAGCTTCATCGGGCGTTTGGAAGAAGTGAGTCCTGTCATCAACGATGACCCGCAGCTTGGCCGGAAAAAGCAAGGAGTATTGGATCCCTTCCTCTCTCAGCTCTTTCTTCACCGACAGGAAAGAAGCTCTACTCCGCTGCACCTCCTGCGTGTAGTCCGGAAAAATTGTCACCTTGCTGTTATCCACCTGGAAGGGCCCTTGGGATCTCGCCCTTTGGATCAACAGATCCCGATCCTTATAGTGCAGCAGTTTGACCACCATCGGTCGGGGCGGTCGGCCCTCCAGGGGCGGCCTGGCGGGCACCCTGTGTGCTCTTTCCAGAGAGAAGAAGGGGGACAGGCCCTCCGGCGCCACCACTGTCCGGAACCAGTCCTCCATGTAGGCCACCGCGTCACCCTTCTCGATCTTCTCCGGAAGCCCCACCACCCGCACGTTGTTCCGCCGGTTGCGGCCCTCCGCGTCCTCCGCCCGCCGCTCCAGTATCGCCAGTCGGTGAATAACGTCTTCAAGTTTGTGTTCCGCAGTGACCACTGCCGGTTTCAGCTCCTGGAGCAGTTGTTCGTTGGATTTCACTCTGTCAGAGAGCTTGGCGTGGTCTGCTCTCAGTAGGCCAAGCCCAGTGGCCACCTGCGCAATGTCCTGGTGCAGCTCGTCCTTTGTAGCAGTGATCGCGGCCAAGATTGCATCAAGGCGGAGGTTCAGTCTCTGTTCTTGTGGTGAGGGCCCCGTTGGGAAACCGCCATCCGCGTCCTCTGGCTTCCTGTCCCCCCGCTCAGGCGGCGCGGTGTCGCCAGTTCCCTGCGCGGCCATCTTGATCGTGGGAAACCAGCCACTCGAGCAGCCCCCTCTGACGACGGCCAGGCCCACCCGGAATCACCCAACGGAATATCCCAAAGAGCACGGCTCTCCAATCCCCAGGTCAAGCGGGAACATGCGGTGCCAGCCGTCCTCCCTCCACGTTCAGCCGTCAGCCTCCAGTCCAGAAGTGCACTCCGTGCTGCCCCACTGTCACTCTCAGTGCGCCTGCAAAGTCTACCAGGTCCAGGGGGAGCAAGCCCTTCCGAAAAGGCGGTCAGTTATGAGGTCGTGTCCCCAGGCAAACTGAGCCCGCTGCCCCCAGCAACACTGGTCCTCGTGGATCGCAGCGCACGTTGGGGTTCAAGCACCGTGTTGCCAGCCCGGCGCACCCCTGCCGTCCACCGGGTGGGCCCACCTCCAGTGACCGATCCGTCGGCCGCCGCCCTGTCCGCCCGTTTCTCTGAGTGCTCAAGCGCCGTGGGCGGCCGCCCCCCCAGTGCCTCGCCAACTCGCTGCACTCCTCCGTGGCTGATCGGCCCCTGCTGCGATGCACTCAGTGGCTGGGCGGCCCCACACTCCAGCAGCACCTCCACCGGCGCAGCGCGAGCCCAGACCCCGCTCTCCAGCCGTCCGAGGGATCAGGTGGGGGAGGGGCGCCGCTCTCACCAGTACTCCCCCGCCGACCTGCTCCGCTGCTCAGGACCCGCTCCCACGGTCCAGTCCCCGGCTCACCGACTCGCAAGGGCCCTCCGGGTGCCTTCAGCAGGTCCGGCACCCCTCACCGCTCAGTCCCCGGAGCTCTCACTCTGTCGGCGCCGCCATCTTGCCTTTGTTCTCCGGCCAGGCCGAGCAGGTCGCCAGGTCCTTCCGCACGCGTCGCCCAGGGTCTCGACTGGGGTCAGATGCTCCCCACTAGGTCAGCGACCCCTCCGGACCACGATTTCAGCCGCCAGGCGATACGGGGCGATGTTTTACAGGAGGAAAGACAGGACTCGGCGCGGAGCAACTCGCTCACGCAGCCATCCCGGTCGGCGCCGAAACCACGCCCCCATCTTCAGTAGGATGTTGACATCAAGTATGGATTGCAGCCAATGATGGAACTACAGTTCGTTGATAAGGGGGAGGTTAGTTGAGTGTAAAATGTGAGAATGTCCAGGTTCTAAATGTTGCTTTAGGGTTTTTTTTAAATTATTTTTATTTTGTTTAGTCACAAATAGAAACAAAAACAAGAAAGCATTCATAGCACAGAAAATAAATAGAAAGGGAGAAGAGGGAGAGAAAAAAGGGAAAAAAGAGATTATCGAGCATCAAAACATCGAAAATAATCTTATGTCAGACAGTCATAAACATAATATTTGTCCAAGGCAAATCTAAAACGATTATACATAAATGAATATAAAAACAATCCATAACAATAATAGAAACATAGAAAATGAGGCAGTTAGTCCCACTGAAGATTTGACCAGACCCTCCCAAATTTCAACCTTGAACGTAAACCACGAGCTTTAGCTAACGCTAGCTCCATTTCATAAACCCCCCCTCAATAATAACCAAAAATCAGTAATTTTGGGACTAAGTACATCAGTCCAAGCCCTAGCAATACATAGCCGAGCAGAGATAATAATAACTGAGACTAAAGATTTCGATAAATAGCCTGGATCTGATACCGACCCCAATACTATTTCTTTCTCAGTTAGTTGGATCGCCTTCTCGGATAACCTGCTCAGCGCACATGTGCCATCGTACCAGAAGGTAGTTAATCGAGGACACGTAACAAACATATGTCTGAGATCAGCAGCATACTCATTACATTTAGGGCAGTATGACTTCGTAGAGACCTGAGAGGTAGCCCATTTTGAAATAACCTGCGGGTGTAATATAGCACAGAATGAGGTGCGATTTTGTTGCAACTTTAAGTTAATTGAGGAGACGGCAGAGTTTATTATAGCCATTGAAGCAGCAACCTCTTCTATATTAATTCCAATTGCGAAAATACGATTGAGTTTGGCTCCAATCTGCGATCCGTCATTTCCGATTGCAGACAGGAAGTTCTGATAAGCTTTCCCAATCTGACCCTGGCCGAAGATTTTAAAGATAGCCCGCAATACATCAGAAGTATGAGGGAGGGCTAACAAGCCCTTCCCTTGTATAAAATAATCCCTGACTTGCAGGTACTTAAAAAATGAATTGTGGGATATCCCAAATTCATCTTTTAAAGAGGAGAATGACCTAAAACCACATTCATCATAGATCTGCCCTAACCATGTTATTCCACACTGTTGCCACATTCTACAGACCGAGTCCGAGTATATGCTCGAGAGCCTAAATGTAAATCCGGCACAGCAAAAGTTTTACAAATATCTTGCCAGATACGATAAATGTGTCTTACTACCTTGAAGCGGACTTTCTTAAAATAGTTTGGGTCCGACATATAGTGTAGAAGAAACCCAGTGTTTGGACCAAATGTGAGCTGATACGCAAACCATATTTTTACCACAGTGGGTCTCAAAAGTAGACTCCGAATACGATTAAGAAAAGCTGCCCAAAAAAAAGTTTTAAAATCGGGGAGTTGAAACCCACCTTGCTCATATGTCAGCTTTATATATCTAAGAGCTCTCCTGGCTCTACGATAGCCCCAAATAAAACTTCCAATAACGGAGTCTAGCCGTTTAAAAAATTACATTGGAACTCTTAGCGGAATTGAACGTACTAGATAAAGAAATTTAGGCAAAATATTCATTTTCACTATGTTGCATCTCCCGATGATAGTCAGGGGCAACCTGTGCCACCTACGCGAATCAGCAGTGATTTTTTAAGCAATGGTTTGTAGTTTAAGGCCATAGCTTTAGTTTTTTTTTATGGAAGACTTTGTTGTAGGAGACAAGATGTGAATGCTGATCTGGATTATATTAGATCAGTCTAGTTGACATTATACTTTTCAGTCATTGTGATGAAGATATCTGGGGAAATGTTGTGTCAAGTGTATATTCAGCTCTGTGTGTGGCATCGGAGATCAATTGAATGAGGTTCAGTGATTGAAGGATGGACAGCAGGCATTTGTTCATGGTTAAATCCGATTTGTCAAGCCAAGTTTTGAAGCCTTCGCACATGCCCCGTTTTGGATGTTTTAATGTGATCCGTGAAACAAAGTCTAGAAAAGCTCAGAAAATGTGGTAATCTACATTGGGAGTAAGTGGATAAGAAGAAATTAGAATGAGATGAAAGGGCTTAAAGAATATCGGATAAGCAGATATCTCCATTCTTGAGCCTTGTAATTTCTGATGTTTGTAGTAGGAAGTTAATTATTGTGGCCGATGGCTAGGCCTCCTCCAGATTGCTTCATGGAACAAATTTTCAAAGCAATTTGAAGCCTCTGGCTATAGCTTTGTGGCATAGTACTGATGCTTTTCCAAGTTTAAGTAACAAAGAAAATGCTAGCATTGGAGATGGGGCTAAATCATAGATGTTCAAATTATTTTTGTTGATTGGCCGGGCATTTAGTAGGATGCAGGAAAGTAGATGAGTCACCTTTGAAGGCGAGAGGGGGTTTATAGTAAGTATGTTGGGAGGTTAGGAGGAAAGGAGATGTTGAATAGGCTTAATGTTTGAAGTAAGACGTTTGAGTAGTGACATTAGAGGATAGGAAATGCAGTGAGGGTAGAGATGAGTAATACACATTAGATGGGGAAGTGGAGTAAGGGTATATGAAAAAGAAGAGCTAAACGGTAAGAAGTCGGGACACTAAGGAGAAGCAGAACATAATAGAAAATGATTTTGGGAAAAAAGAGAGAACAGAGGTGGGATGAGGACAATTAAATAGGGAAATTAAGCAGACTATGAATTTGCAGTGTGCAGGTTGGAGGTTAGGAGGCGTAGAATAATGGCAATTAGAGTGGAAACGGTATGAAATGAATGCCCGAGGTCTGGGAAGAGTGTGAGGGAAAGGAATTAAAAAAATGAGAACAGTGTTACCTTAAGGATTTTCGGTACCCCAGGCAAGATCTGCCTGTGGGCCCCTGCATGGAAACAAATTGAATTTTATCACTTGTTTACTGTTAATTCAACCCCACTTTACACCAAATAATTCCATGTTAAACTTTAACAGGGTCCCAAAAATAAACAGTTGAAATATGTCTTGCTCTGGACCTCATAAATCCTTACAATGACACAGGGTAGAGAGACAGAGTCAGAGGTAGCGGTAGGCAGAGAGGGACAGAAGTTTAGATGAAGAAACAGAATAGACAGAGGTCAAATAGAGAGAACATTCACTTTCTCAGGCGCCCCTTGGAAGGTGGGTGCCCTGGCCAATTGCCCACTTTGCCCATGCCTTAAAATATCTCTGAATGAGAAGAGGGAGAGGTGAAGAAATTGAACAGGAGAAAAAAGCAGTGGGAGAAATAGTAGGATTATGAAGAAGGAAGGTGGTGGAAGCAGGCGAGTCAAGGGTCGTTGAAGGGAAGGGAGTGTAGAGAGTATGTAGTGTAAAGGAAGACCCTAGTAAAGAAGCATTAGTAGAGGAGAAAAATCACTGAAAGATAGGTAGAGAGAATACGTATGGATTAGGAGAGTTACAGTTAGAGAGCGAATGGGGCAAGAAGGGATAAGAGGTGATTGTAGGAGAGGATATATAAAGTACATAGGAAAATGTTAAGGATGTGTGCCCTGTAATAAGTGAGTGGGGAAACAACCTTTACAACGCAACTTTTACAACGCACTACCATTACAACAAAACTTTTACAACGCAACATCCATTACATCGCATGCCATTACAACGCAACCATTACAACTCATAACACTACAACGCATACCAATACAACGCATGTCATTACAATGCATAACATTACAACGCATACTACCCTTACACTATCCAACACTTACCCTACTGTTTCACCCCCTGAGTTAGAATAGTAATTTTTACCCCTACACTATCCAACACTTACCCCTACTGTTTCACCCCCCTGGAGTTAGAATAGTAATTTGTACCCCTACACTATCCAACACTTACCCTACTGTTGCACCCCCCTGGAGTTAGAATAGTAATTTTTACCCCTACACTATCCAACACTTACCCTACTGTTGCACCCCCCTGGAGTTAGAATAGTAATTTTTACCCCTATACTAGCCAATACTTACCATACATGCAATGTAATGTTATGCGTTATAATGGTATGCGTTGTAAAGGTAGTATGCGTTGTAATGGAATGCTTTGTAAAGGTAGTTTTTAAAAATTCGTTGTAATGGAATGCGTTGTAAAGGTAGTTTTTAAATATTCGTTGTAATGGCATGCGTTGTAATGGAATGCGTTGTAATGGATGTTGCGTTGTAAAAAATGTGTTGTAAAGTTATGCGTTGTAAAAGTATGTGTTGTAATGTCATACAACCAGTGAGTGAGAGTGTTAGTAATTTTGAGCATATTTCTTTCTAGAGGATGACACGATAGGACATTACAGTTAATTGTTCGTGGTACACTCTGGAAAGATGGAAACTTCACTTTGAGGATCACTAGTGTTTCTGGCTGCAGTTGTGTCTGGTGGATTCCCATTGAACCTTTTAGATGAACAATGTAGACATCTAGGTGGGAGAGCCTCAGCCTTCAGGACCACATGTCTAGTTAGTTTATGTGAGTCTGGACTGGTCCTTAACTTTGGAACACATATGTTCTATTTTATTGGTCTGTGCCAGTTATTTGTATTAGATTGTGGCGTTAAACTCTGTAGTGTTGGAAGTGCTGATACTAATCCCGCTTAGATACTTTGCTAAGTGCAAACCGAAGGGCGATTCCACTTTTTTGGAGGGATGTGGATTCGATCTGGAGCAGGGGAAGGTCAGCTGCTTGGATATTTTTATTAGGTGAAAATCCAAATGTAGCTCTGGTCTTTGAGTTGGGCTGCTGTGAGTCCAATGGAGTTCCTGATTTTTGGGATGGGATGTAGCGATTAACTGTGGAGAAGAGGAAGCTCGGCTACAAGATGCTCTATGTAGTGATTAATTAGCTTTACTTGAAAAATGGTTTGAGCTGAGGGTAGAGCAGCAGGAGGACAGTTTCCAAGGATAGAAGATTTAATGAGAGGGAATCTTTGATGGAGCTGCCAGTTACTTGGTCTAATAGTAACATCTCAACCCAAGTAAGAAATAGAAACTAGGATGGTAGGGGCATAATGTCAACCCAAAAGCAGTGATGGCATACCAAGAAGAAACCAAAAGACCTCAGATGTAGATCCATTGGCTTCAGTGAATGATACCCAGGCCCTGATTCACGTCCTCGCTATACTCTATTGAAATGCATTTCTTCTCAAATTTTAATACATTAACATCACATCAAGGAACAGACATTATGTCATTACTGTAAGCTATTATGCAGTTTTTCTCAGTTATACTCAGGCACCCACAGTTTTTGTAGATAGGGTTTTTATCCAAGTCACAGTTACATATGTATGCACTTCCCTGCTCTTTAGGAACACTTCCACAACAGGGGTTATTATCAATGGTTCCTGCAAACTTCACGGCCGGGCTCAGCTCAGCCGCAGCGCCGCAGCACCAGCAGCAAAGGGCCGGGCCTTGCTCCGCCTGTTTCCCGGCCGGGCCCCTCCCACCACCAGCTGACGCCCTCAACAGCGCCAGGAGGCGCATAAAGGCAGCGCCAGGGCCGAGTCCTGTGGGGGTTATTATCAACGGTTCCTGCAAACTTCACGGCCGGGCTCAGCTCCGCCGCAGCGCCGCAGCACCAGCAGCAAAGGGCCGGGCCTTGCTCCGCCTGTTTCCCGGCCGGGCTTGGCTCCACCAGGCCCCTCCCACCACCAGCTGACGCCCTCAACAGCACCAGGAGGCGCATAAAGGCAGCGCCAGGGCCGAGTCCTGTGGGGGTTATTATCAACGGTTCCTGCAAACTTCACGGCCGGGCTCAGCTCCGCCGCAGCACCAGCAGCAAAGGGCCGGGCCTTGCTCCGCCTGTTTCCCGGCCGGGCTTGGCTCCGTCGGGCCCCTCCCACCACCAGCTGACGCCCTCAACAGCGCCAGGAGGCGCATAAAGGCAGCGCCAGGGCCAAGTCCTGTGGGGGTTATTATCAACGGTTCCTGCAAACTTCACGGCCGGGCTCAGCTCCGCCGCAGCGCGGCAGCACCAGCAGCAGAGGGCCGGGCCTTGCTCCGCCTGTTTCCCGGCCAGGCTTGGCTCCGCCGGGCCCCTCCCACCACCAGCTGACGCCCTCAACAGCGCCAGGAGGCGCATAAAGGCAGCGCCAGTCCTTCGTCCCGCGGGACGCGCGCGGGCAGCGCCGGGCTAAGCCCGGGCAAAGGGCGGGCCCTCTGTGGCCCTCAGAGGCCTGAGGAGACTGGGCTGGGCCAGGGACCTTACACCTTTTAACCGGGACTTATATTGTGTACTATTCACGTGAGACTTTATTTTTTATCTTGGTGCTTTTCATATGAGTGAGTAGTGGCTCTTATACGACCTTGCATATTGTTTTATATTTATATAAGATGTCTAAAACTAAAAATGATAAACCTGCAATAGGCCCCGGCACCATTGATAACTATATGGTGAAGAAAGTTAGTCAGATTAATAATGAAAGATGTGCTTCACTAGGGAAGGGGACTCCGATGCTGGATTTACCAGAGTTGTCTCCGCAAAGGGTGATCACAGAGGTTGAGGCAAATATGAGCGGAGTCGTCAGAGAATATCCGCAGACGCTTACTACGGTGAGTGTCGAGGTACATTCAGACCAACACGCCCTGTCAAGCGAGGAAACAGGTGAAGCTCCGCCTGTCATTAGGCCGATGCGAACCTGCAGGATAGCACATCAAAAACGGGGGGGAAACATAGTACCAAAAGAAAGGATCTGGTTGGGGAAGAAACGAATAGCCCTGTCACTAACCCCTTTGTGTTTACTGGAAATAATGATAGTGGTCTGAACTTAAATACTGAACAGTTTGCTTCTCTTATTAAAAATCTAGAAGCGAAATTTGTAGCGAAATTAGAGGAGATGATCAAACCACTGTCTATTCAGATAGAGAGCCTGGTCACGGAAGTGGCTAGGCTGGGCGGCCTATTTATTTTTTTTTGTTTAGTTTGTATAGCGCAAACAGCTACCCAACAAAGGGTTTCCCGGCGCTTGTGATTCAGAGAAGGGAGTTTGGACAGCTGACTTAGATGTGGAACAGCCAGGTTTTAATGGCTTTTCTGAAACTGATATAATTAACCTCAGAGCGCAAAGCCTGTGGCATAGAGTTCCACAGGGAAGGGCCAAGGTAGGCAAAGGATCTGCCTCCCATGCGTGATAGTCTTATTTTAGGCACAGCAAATTTGTTCGCTGTTGCGGATCTCAGCGTCCTGGAAGGACGGTAGTGTTGTACCAGATTTAGCAGGTATTTAGGGGCTTTATTTGCTGAGATTTTATGCATAAAGCATAGTGATTTAAATTTAATTCTGCTCTCAATTTTCAACCAGTGCAATTCTCGTATGAGTTTGGTAGTAGGTGCATGGATAGGAATTTTACCTAACAATCTTGCAGCAACATTCTGCACGGTTTGTAGTTTGCGGACTGTGGCTTTGTTGGCTCCCAAGTAAAGTATATTGGCATAATCCAATCTGGATGTTATGAGGGCGTTAATGACAGTTCTTTTGATGTGATCTGGTAGCATCCAGCAGATTTTCTTTAGCCACTTCAAGATGACAAAGCAGGTGGCTGATGTTTTGATGGCCTGCTGGTGCATGCTAAGAGTGTCATCTACCACAAAGCCAGGGTTACGGGCCTGGTTAGTTGGAATAGGAGGAGAGCCCATTTCTGGGGGCCAGTGTTGGGGTCCCCAGAGTTCTTTATTTTTTCCTAGGATTATGAGTTCGGTTTTTTCACCGTTTAATTTTAAGAAATTATTTTTCATCCATCCAGCAATTTTTGTAAGCCCAGTTCTCAAAATAGAGGGATCATTATTGTCTGTTGGCGGAAGGGAAAAGAGAAGCTGAGAGTCATCAGCATAGGAGAACATTATCAGTCCAGTATCCTTAGCTATTTTAGCAAGAGGGCTCATGTATAAATTAAAAAGTAGTGGGCTTAGAATTGAACCCTGGGGGACGCCATGTTTAAAGGTATCTAGTGTCTGTACACCACGCTGCACCCACCAGTGGCAGGGTTAAGGCTGGGGGAAGAGGGCAGGAGGTGACGAGTGCTAAAGACCAACAGAACACTCGTAATACTGTTGCAGTAGTTACTACTGTGATTGATGCTTTAAGTACATCAGTCGTCCCAGTAGCACCTGCCTTGTTGACACAACCCAATTCAGTCCCACGAAGTGGACTAGTTCCAAGGCCCCCCAGGAAAAACCGATATCTGAATTTACCACCTGACTGTGCACCGTTTGTGGCGGTATTGACTAACGACGTTCCACCATGTGGCACTCACCCCGCCTCACCTTATGATGAATCTCACACATCATTGAAAAATAAGACAGTAGCATGGCTTAACAAAAATTGTGGCTTTCCTACCTCTTACTCTGATCAGATAATGGCAGTAAGGAGGGTGAACTGGGTAGGCCCGTCCATCAAGCTGGGAAGTGGGCATTGCATTGTGGTAAATTTTAAACATCCACAACATGTGGCAACTGTTCTCTTAAGAGCATCCTCACTAGTATATAACGAGAACAGTATTTGTGTGCGCCCGTTGGGGTACTTCTACGCACACCTGTGCAAACCCACCCCCCAACAAAGGACAACTAGGCGGGTGCTTGAACCTCAGACCCCAGCCATGGATACACAATTCATATATAACATAACTAATCCATGTAGGCCTAGAAACTTGGATGACACCTACAACAGGATTACTAGCGCTGGACGCTATTACCATGGGTCTAATATCGATACACAGAACAGGTATGATACTTTGTCTGGACTCGAGATGTGTGACTGACAGGAGGTACCTGCGGCTCAGGGCACTGTGGCTTCCGGTGAACCTATACCCGTAGAGAACTCACTGGACATAATATCTGGATGTTTTGTTGTTTCATGGAATATTGCGGGTTTGGCTGCCAAAATGGCTGATGAAAACTGGGTTAATTACATCAAGCAATTTAAGGTCATCTGTTTACAAGAAACTTGGCTGGTTGAGTGTGATCTTTTTCTGGAAGGGTACAAGGCCTTCTATGGGCCAGCCATCCCATCTGTAAGGGCTAGACCAAAGGGGGGACTTGTGATTTTTGTTTCTATTTTAGTCCCTTGTAAAATGCGTAGGATTGAATCACAGTATTCTGGAGTGATGGGTTTAGTTTTAAATGGAGAAAACTGTCGGGCTGGTTTGGTGAATTTTTATAATGCAACTAATGATAGTGCAGGCTTAAATGAAATATTGCTATTGAACTCTTTTATTACTACTTCTATGAAAGATTTTGGACATAATCTTATGATCATGGGAGATTTTAATGTGCATCCTTGCGGTGATCCACTGAAAAAATGTTTAACAGACTTGTGTTGTGAGCGCCTGGGAGGTATTCATATGGAACATACAGTGGATGGGGAACTTTGTAACGATCTAATGAACAACTTTGACCTCTCACTGTCTATGACACTTAGGGACCCGTTAAAATGCTTTGATATCCCTACTTTCAAAGGGCATGGCAGGGGCACTTTTATCGATCATATGTTAGTCTCACTGACGATGCAGACTTTTCTGGATTTGTTCAGTATTGAACAAAGTGAATTTAGTGACCATAACCCTCTAATAATCCGTCTGAAGGGGCCTTGGGTTAACAAGGGAAACCACAACCATAGCTCAGGCAGGCTGTGCACAACAGATGGGAGGTGGCAACTTAAAAAATGGTCAATGGTTACCCCAGATCTTCTGTACAAAAATATTGTGGATAAATGTACTGAGGATATTAAGAACTGTACACATGTGGGAGGAGATCCCAGGCATGTACTTATTGCCTATCAAAACTTGTCGGAGAAGGTGTCAGAACTCATGACGGCCCCCGCAAAGAATTTGGTGAAAGGGGGTCCTAGGTGGTTTAACCACGATTGTACCAAAGCTGCACGTAATCTCAGGTTAGCTCTGTCAGTCACCCCGAGAAATCAGGAGGGTGTAAAACTGTGTCGGAAAGAATATAAGTCTGTTATTGCATCCCGCAAGGAGTTTTTAAGAAAAGAGGCTTGGGATGAAATTCTTGACCCCTCCACCTTAAATTGTAGCACTAAATTCTGGGCTCTAGTTAAAAGACCGTTTCTGGTAGAAGACCCGGGTGATGGATTAGATTGCTGCATAACTAAGGAGGAGTGGGTACTTCATTTTAAAAAATTGTATCATTCAGCGGACCCTGTAACAGTTGATGTTTTACCTTATACTAGGGGAGGCATAATTAAATTTGATATTAGCGAGGTAATGGATGCCATAGAAGGACTTACAGCTAGTAAGGCCCCTGGACCTGATGGAATCCCACCGGATCTTTATAAATCAGATCCAGGTTTTTGGGCACCTATCTTGGTAGCTGTATTTAATGCAGCTGCTATAGTGGGCTGCCCCTTGTCCTGGGGTTCATCAACAATTGTCCCTGTATTTAAGAAAGGAGACAAGGGCAGCCCCCTTTGTTACCGTCCGATTTCATTAATAGATTCCATGGTCAAGATTATGGGGAGGATCTTACTGCAACGAATATCAAATTGGACGTCAGATAATAACATCATGTCCATCTCCCAATATGGCTTTTGTAGTGGCCGTTCCACCATAACCCAGTGCCTCAACCTCTTCCTTATACTGAGTAAATATACTGTTGTGCAGAAGGGAGCCGTCCACCTTGCCTTCATGGATCTGTCGTCAGCCTTCGACTGTGTTAACAGGGGAAGGCTGTGGCAGACCATGCGGGAGAAAGGTGTGGACGTAGGGATTGTGGATTTTCTGGTGGACTTGCACAGTAACACCAGTGTAAATGTTAGGTACTCAACAAATGGGGAAACCACTGATAATTTTGACATCAAAAAGGGAGTGCGTCAAGGTTGCATCCTGGCCCCATTTCTTTTTAATTTTTATATTAACGATTTAGATGCTGCACTACAGGAGGTAAAATCAGACTGCCCCAGAGTTGGCAAGCGGGGTATTCCTGTACTTTTATACGCAGATGATGCGGTTTTAATTTCTAGAACGGAAAAGAGTCTCCAGGCACTCCTGAATGCTTTTAATATTGTTATGACCAACAGAGACCTATTGGTCAACAATTCTAAATCATATATAATGCATGTTGGCCGACAATCGAAAAATAATTTTATTTTTAAACTTGATGATGCTCTGATCCCTATTACCCAAACATTTTCATATCTCGGCGTCGTATTTGACACAAAGCTCAGCTGGGGTCCTCATGTGGCAAGAAAGAAAGGGGAAATGACAAGGGTTAATGCCTCTATTTTTAATTTTGCTACAAAATTGGGGAAGAAGCCAAATACTGCAATGATGAAACTCTATAATGCGAAATAGATAGCTACTGCTGTATATGGCAGTGAGTTGTGGGGCTACGTAAGTGGTGAACAGTTACAGGTTACTGAAAACAATTTTTTAAAACGTCTCCTCTGTGTTCCAGCCAGCACATCGAACTTAGCGATACACGAAGAATTGGGGACTCAGTACCTATCCGATATATTTGCGCTAAGACCACTGACATGCTGGGTAAAATTGTGGTTAAATCAAGATATTCCGCTTACCCACCTGATTGTGAAAGACCTTGTGTCTCAGGACAACTCAATGTGCGTGCCCTGGCTAAAATACTTGAAATCTTGTTTTTTGAGGCTTGGATGTTTGAATCTGTTTGATAACCCTTGTGGGATTGTAAAGGGTGATGTGGCAGCAATTAAGCAGGCTTTTCGGATGGACAGGAAGGCCCAAAGAGAAGGGGAGGAGCTCATGAAACCTAATATTAGGAAATATGTCATGTTAAAAACCTGTGACACCATGGAACTATATTTAACATGCACCTTCACTTCTCATGAGAAATTTTTGCTGACGAGGTTCAGGTTTAATATTTTTCATCAACTTTTAATTAGACCTATGTCGGACATTTTTTTAAAAACTGCTGCTCCCTGTGGCTGCGACGGGAAGTCTCCACAGGATATGCTGCATTTTATATTTTTATGTAGGTTTTATGAATATCCACGCAGACGTTACCTTGCTGCTCTTTTAAAGAAACTAAATTTTAATCAAATAAGACCAGCACTTATGTATTTACAGCTTTTGCACAGCGACAGTGTTCTTTATATCAAAGAATTTTTAAAATTAACTGTCAATCTGAGAAAGTGCCTGGATCTGTGATTCTATACCTCTGAAGGATGATGAGCTTATTTGCTGAAAGACCTTATATCATGTTGTAAACCCAGTATTAATAGCACTTTATTGTTGAATTCGCCTACTTACTCATTAATGAAATACGCATAATATGTTTTTTTGTAATTGTGATTTTAAATATGAAATGTTTAATGTATTCTATATGCGTACTTTTATGGTTTAAAATATAACTGAAATAAAGTCTCTATTGAATTGAATTGAATTGAATTGAATTGAAGCAGGCGCTTGCAGAGCCGTTGTTTTTATACTGTCTAAGGTCTGGTGCTAGTGCAATATAGCACTTCAAGCATGGGAAATAAAGAACAGGGTGCAGACAGAGAAGGCACAGAAAGAGACAGGCTACCCAGAGACAAGGCCCAACAATAGTCTCTGCACATTTTTTGCATGCCTGTGTTTAGGCCAGACCTGTTGGTTTTGCCAGTGCTTGTTCCATTTGTGACTATCTTTTCTTGTCTAATGAAGGCATGTATTTACCACAAGGAGTGACATACTATGCTTTTGAGGCAGTGCATCCCTTAAAAGAAATCTTCATATTCAGAATATTTGCAGGTTTGCAATCAGAGCTTGGTGTTTGTGGTATTTGTGGGTATTTTTGGATAGGTCAGGCTAGGGGATATAACACTTCTGAGTTATTGTTGCATGTATCATGGAGTCTGATCTTTTATGAGGCTCTGTTTAGTTTAGGGTTCATGGTCTAATAAGACAACATAAAAGCATGTGGGCTATTGATCTTGAGCGGATTCTGCGTGGAGCAGTTGCAATACGCAGCCCTGTGGTATTACTCAGAACAGAGAGAAAATGCAGAAATGTAACCTTAGGTGTGTATTATATCACCTCACAGTGGGTTAGTAGCATACTTGGGTGCTAAATCACTTGAGTTGCAACATCAGCATCAATTTGCAAAGACGTTACGAGTCCAGTCGTGTGGGCACAATCACTTTTCATTGCAAAATTGCTTTTGGGAGCAAAATCACCCTAAGTGCAAAGTAAGCAGAATTCTGGCATCACATTTAGGAGCAAACACACATTCAAATGTGGGTTCAAAGTCACCCATAGTACACTAACAACAGGAGTGTCAAACACGTTTGTAAACACAAATCGCACTTAAGAGCAAAAACTCATTTAGGTGCAAATCACTCTTGGCACAACATCAACAGGATTGTGAAAAAACATGTAGGATCAAAACCACATAACAGAAATTCAAAATCCCAGTTAGGTGCAAATTCACTACTGGTGCAATATTAACAGGACTGTAGAGCCATTTTTAAATGTAAAAAGACATTTTGGTGAAAAAATCACTTTTAGTTGCAGAATCAACTTGTCACAGTGTAAATTGGCATTATTATTATTATTATTTGTCCTTTATTTCGATAAAATATCATAAAAGGTGCAGATAAAATAAAACATTTCATTTTACATAGTCCATTTCAGGTAGCTATACGGGTAAGTATCTATTAAAAAGAGTACATGTTATGTTAAAATAAGTGATTAAAAACAGATAAAATCAGTTTCCTTAAAATCAGCAGTAGTTTCCAGTTAGTTTTGCATCTTTTTTCACCCGCTTTTCTCCTAAATGTAAATTAGCATTAATAAATACCACTTTTAGTTTAAAAGGTGTCCATCAGGATAGCCTCACATGCGTTTGATATCACATTAGGGTATAAAATTACACCTCCATGAATGGTAAAATCTTTTGGGACACAAATCCATTTTGGTGCCAATTACTTTCAGGTACAGTCGTGCTTGGTGCAAAGTAAGCAGAACTGTGGGATCTCATTTAGGAGAAAACTCACAGTAACATTTGAGTTTAAACTAAGTTGCCCATAGTGCGACATCAACAGGAGTGTGAAACACGTTTATAAACACAAATCATGCATAGGAGCAAAACTCATTCAGGTGCAAATCACTTTTAATGCAACAGGATTGTGAAAAAACATGTATGATCAAAGCCATATTAAGATCAAAAAATAGAAATTCCATTTAGGTACAGTAGTAGTAGGACTATAGAGACATTTTAAGGAGCAAAAAAAAATGTGGGTGCAAAAATCACATTTAGGTGCCCAAACACTGTTAGTTGGTAAATCAACTTTTCCAAGTGTGAAACTTATTAATAAGATACCAATTTTGGTTTAAATTGTGTACACCAGACTACTATCACATGTGGTTGATATCACATTGAGGTGCACAATTACCTTTGGTGCTACACCTGTATGCCTGGTAAAACCTGCAGGACACATTTTTAGTGCAAATTACTTTCAGATACAATCATGCTTGGTGCAAAGTAAGCAGAACTGTGGTAGCCCATTTAGGTGCAAAATCACCCTGGCTGCAATATTTGATAAGTGGATGAACATAAAAAAATCTTGTGGTAGCTCACAGCTGGCCTGTTGCCACAGTCACCACAACATTCACCTGGAATGGAGGCAATGTACTAAATATGCTGCCTTGCCTAAGGGCGGGGGGTTGATCAGTACCACACCCTCCCCCCATTGTCCAAGTCCAGTGGGTGCATTTGCTACCTCACCTCATTAGCCGCTGGAAGAGACGGGGGGGGCGGGACCAGGGGCGGACTAAATATACATTTTAAAAAACACGTACCTTCTCACGGCCAACCCCAATGCCGCAATGCAATGTTGTGGTTGGTCTGAGAACCGTGGTTCGGCGCTCAGATGAGTACTATGCACCTGTTCTCCACCAGGCTGTGCCTTACAGCCTGGTGGGGAACATGCAAAGTGTGCATGACTGTTTGGCCGGCCCAAGACAACCGGCCAAACTGTCATGTGCACTTAAGTGCACATGACGGCACCAGCCCCGCCCCACCCTAACCAAGCCCCGTAGCTCCGAAAAATAAAATGATAATAACAATGTTTTCCCTTTTCCTGCTCTGGGGGCAGTGGGACCATGCCCCACTCCAGCCTTTTCCAAGGTTATGGGCGGACTGAGGAAAAAGGTTTATGGGGCAGCAGCACACTCTGTATGTCTTCTGGTTCACATACTGCTGTGGGCCATGAAGGACTTGCCATGTCGCAACTTTCTCAGCAGTTGTCCATTAGCACTTTATCAATTCTTCATTTGCAAGTATCTTTAAGATTGGTTTATTATGTCAAACGTTTTGTAGGGCTAACACTTGCTGCATTATAATATTGCATGGAATATGATTGTTTTGCAAACTCATGAACACTTACCAAGACCACCTTCTCAAATTATAGCAGATGCTAAGTATTGATGAGAGTGTGCACATTCCAAGTACATTACAATCCATTGGTATCAGTTCCAGTGACAAGCTGTTGGTTGAAAGTAATGGGTTAATCTAGTGTTAGAATTCTTTCCACCTCTTTAATGGATCAGCCCTAGTGGAGAGCCCATTAGCCAGACCTTCAATTTGGGGAGGTGTTTATATCAAGCCAGTGAGTTTTTGGATGCATTGCCTATCATTACCAGGCAAATGCATAAACCTAGGTCTAGATATGTACCATAAATTGTAGGAATTCGGATAAGTTTGCATCTCATTTGTGATGCTTTTTACTGCCTCACTGTTGTCCCTCTCTTCAAGCCCCATAGCCTAAAACAATAGGGATTGGTTCTGATGTTAAACAGACAGGTTCACAATTGCACTTTATCACAGAGCAACGTGGCTTTCATTTTATGATACTCTTTGCATCTGGTTGTTGACAAATGATATGTGGCAAAGAGGTTGTGAGTGCTATAAGTAGCTCTTTACAAATGGTCCCCACCCTGGTGAAGGCCTATACCAGAAACTCAAGAAGATGAAACCCTGACCACTTTTATTTGCAAGTCTTAGGACCAATGCTTCCCATGGGAGCTGATCTAAAAGAATCCCTGCCTTTTAATGGTGCACACACAAATGTGGCTGGGCCCAATGGGAAGGAGGGTAGGCAGGGCCTCACAATATGAACATAGAAAAAATTGCCTATGCCCCCAAGTGAATTAAAGTACAAACTGACTTCCAGTACGAGTAAACCACAATTTGTTAGTTTACACAAAACATTTTATGTTTGTTAATTGAATGCTCAGTTTACAAAAAGAGAGAAAATCACAATAAGCAGAACTCAGATCACTATCAACCTCATGGTTGAGTCATATATACATTCACAAACAAATCAAAATCACAAGTGCAATACCCAATCATTTGAATAGTTCCCATTCAGGCTCTGTGAGCATAACAATTGGTTCAAATAAATGTTTCTCACTTTCTCTCTGGGTTCCTAGACATTTACAAAGAACCCTGGTTTTTCAAATGTAATAAGTTTTTATGGTCCATGTATTCAATGTGATGTTGGCATTTGTGAATATGCTAATGCTTTTGTAAATTGTTCACTATTTTGTTGGGTATTGCACTTGTGATTTTGATTTGTTTGTGAATGTATATATGACTCAACCATGAGGTTGATAGTGATCTGAGTTCTGCTTATTGTGATTTTCTCTCTTTTTGTAAACTGAGCATTCAATTAACAAACATAAAATGTTTTGTGTAAACTAACAAATTGTGGTTTACTCGTACTGGAAGTCAGTTTGTACTTTAATTCACTTGGGGGCATAGGCAATTTTTTCTATGTTCATATTTTTAATGGTGCACAACATTTTTTTTATTTGTGGTTTTAAATAGTGCAAAGAAGGGCCAGAGAGCAGGGTCATGATGGAAAGCAAAATCAGCCTTGGCAAAAATATTCAGTTCATGACCAAGGAAGCCGTCCATTGGAAGTCTCAGCCATAAGATATTTTCTTAATGTGTTGTACTTGCGATCAGAATCAGTAGTGTAGGGGGCATGTCTTCTAAAGGCACACACTATCTAAGTCACCCTGCTTACCTCTCCAACAATTGGATGCAGCATGTAGCACTGCTCTCTGGGTTATTTTTGGTGACCAGTACCAATTGTGTAGGATTTTATACAAACTGAACTTTGGTCTCACCGTCCTTCGTTCCTGCCACTGATGGAGCAGAATGTTGGCCCAGGGTTCATTAGCAAAGTAATGTCGAAGATTCTCCTGCCTCCTAAGGTTTAATGCAGTGGCCTTGGAGAAGCTTGATGTTATAATCTTTCCACAGACACCCCAAACTATCCCTCTGTACCCTCACAAGTATGTAAGTGCCTCCAGATTGGAGATGGAGTGGGGGCATTAGGAGAGGATCCGAGGACGGTACAGATTCAGTTGAGTTGCATTTATTTCTGTTTTTGCACCAATCATAGCCCAAATTCCGTTGTAAGTCAGATTTGCAGTGTCTGTCAACCAGCAAAATATCAGTGTGGTGGGTGCCCAATCTAGAGCGAACACCCTTGTAAAAGCAGGACCCCATCCTGAAGTCCCACATATCCATATGAGCACCTCAACATGAAAGTGTGGCTTTATTTGGAGCGAATTTCATACCAACCTCCCCGTTTGCAACATAAGAGGATTTAACAGGGATCAAGGCCCCTGCTTTCCATCTATACACACTATATAGAATGCTGATCAATCAATCTGGGGCTTGTAAAGCACGGCTACTCACCCGTTAGGGTCTCAAGGCACGGGGGGGGTGGAGTTGCTGTTCCCTCTGGGTGTAGGAGCACCACCCTCGGATTGAGCCCCCGCTATACTGACTCAGCGCTAAAAGGAGGACTTTTTTTCATCTCCACCCATGTTGGAAGATTGCACCTTGTGCCAAACATGTTGGTCATTGGCAAGAGCCTATGTGCTTGGTAGCATGTAAGCATGCGGGGTAATTGTAAATCAACAGTAGTGGTAGCACTGAAAGGTTTAGACATTTTGAGCTTCAGTGTTGCTGTGCCCCATATCAAAGTTTTAACGATTGGGCCCATTTCCTCAAAAAGTGGGTTAGATATCGAGTTTGCGAACTAGGTGAACATATATTTAAATCTTGGGAGCAGATTAATCTTCATCCCCTTGTCACTCTACCCCATAAGGACAAATTGAGGGACTACCATTTAATTAAATCCGTTGAGGCTCTTCTCATAAGCGGTTGTATATTTCTTACACCATGTATTGTACTCTCCTATTAATTTCGACACCCAAGTATTTAAGGATCAGTGATACTCACATGAATACAACGGCAGCCAGAAAGTTCTTGGCTGGGTGCAAGCAGAAATAAGACAGATGAGATGGGACTCCCTGTGTACCACATTCTACAGCGAAGATTTCCTAAATAAATCCCCAGCGGATAATCGTGGCCATTTTATTGGAGTAGAGCTATCTTACCTTATTTATGAAGCCTGGAGCCAGACCCGCCATCTCCATGGTGCGATACAGGCAGTCCCACTCAATACAGTTATAAGCTTTTCTGTCACAATGTATAAGAGAGAGTTCTCATGTTATCAGAGAGAAACGCCCTGACACAAACCCAACTTGGCAGGGCTGTATTAAGGCCAGTAGCAGTTTTCTCAGCCTGTTAGCCAAAACCTAGGCAAGAATCTTCATGTCTGCATCAAGTAATGATATTGGGCGATAACTCAGGCATAAGAGAGAATCTTTCAAGGTTTGTGGATCAGCTCAATGAGAGCTCTACTAAATTCACTATGTACGCTGCAGGTGACAGCGGCATCCTTCAGGAAGTCGTTCAACACTTGAGCTTTTTAGGTTTGTAGACCTCGTAGAATTCAATCAGAAAACCATTCGTCCCAGAAGACTAACCCAATGCTATTTCCGTAAGCTCTGTTCTAATCTCAGCAACCGTAATATTCCCTCAAGTGGCACCACACTCTGCATATGAACACCCATCAGGAATTCGGGGCCTCATTTATGAAAAGTGACGCATCGTTGCGTGAAAACAGCGATGCATCACTTTTCATTGCGCCCTCCTTGCGACACCAATGACGCGTCATATTTACAGTATGACGCATCATGTCGCAAGGAGTTACAGATAAGTCAGTATTTCTGACGTATCTGTAGGCGCAAAAGTGACGCATTGCTGGAGTGTGTCACAAAAGTGACGCAACTCCAGCAATGTGTCCTTTCACATGGGGCAAGCCCCATGTGAAAGGGCTTGCGTCAGTCTTACGCCTGCTGTGAGGCAGGCGTAAGATTTTGACGCATTTGTGTCCTAGAAGTGGCGCAGTGAAATCTCATAGATTTCACTGCGTCCCTTCCATGACCCTTTCTTGCGTCAATACGCCCCCTTGCATACATTATACCTGGCGCAGGTATAATGTGGCGCAGGGGTTTACAAAGTGACGCATCTACCTAGATGCGTCACTTTGTAAATATGGCGCATCATTTTTTACGCCACTAGTGGCGTAAAAGTGACGCACAGCCTCAAAAATGAGGCCTCGGTTTCTAGGCCTGTGGTGGCTCTGTAATCAGGAGTGTAGAACCTCCTACAGTATGAGGCAAAGTCATTGATGATGGTAGGAGATTGCTTTCAATGCCTCCCAATCCCTTTTTAATAGCATCACCAAGGAGGATCCTTTCTGATGAACTTAAAGCACCAGAAGTGTACCCACCTTTTCATCATGCTCCAATTTCTTCTACTTGGAGGAGCTTGGCGGGCATCCGTGATGGCCGCTTGAGCACAGCGCTCTCCGGACCCTCGCCGCTCCCGGCGATTTATCCTGACTAGATCCTGATTTCTTGTAAGAATTCAAGTAGAGGACGTTTGGCTGATTACCCTGGCACTTTTCGGAATTTGCTTTGGATCTCGTACTCCTGAGCTACGGTGGTCTGAACTTTTGGGCTCCGCCCTTGAGGTGCGCCCGGGACGGGGTGCAGATCTGTGGCCGTCCTGGAATTGAACAACAACGGCAGGAGATCTGGCCTTGTGAGACCCCCTTCCTGAGTTTCGGTTTCGATTCTGTCTCGACCTGTGCCACGAGTGTGCGTATCGCGCTTGGCTGAGACTTGGAGACAGTTTGGACACGGGGCTTTCCTCTTGTCTCTTTGCTGGTTTGGTGGCCTCCTCCCGAGTTGAGCCCTTCTTTTTGGTGTACTTTTGATCCTGAGTTTTGGGTGTTTGGCCCGTCGACCCTGGTGGCTTGTCCCGTGACGCATCTTCAAAATGGCGGGCAGAGGGGACAGAGAAACGCGCAAGACGAAAACACCTCTGCGCGGAGCGCCGGTTCAGACGAACGTCATGGACCGTTATACTCAATCTAAGGGGTCCCCCGGAGCTGCCCTACCTGGCCACAGTACGGCGTCTGAACGAATTTTGGAAGAGTCGGCGGAGCCTTCCCTACAGGATATCATGGGCGCCATCTCGGGAGTGAGGGAATCCACCGGCCTTCAGTACGAGGCCTTGGCCCACAAACTTGACACCGTGGCCATTGAGGTGAATCTGATTCGTGCTGATCTCGGCAAGACGAATGAGAGGGTGCAGTCATTGGATATTAAATCATCTAGCCTCACGAAAGACGTCTCGGAGCTCCAGACAGAGGTTGGGAATCTTCGCCGGGTGAACGACTTCATGACCCGACGCCTGGAGGATTTTGAAAACAGGGCACGTCGCTGCAATGTTCGCCTGGTTGGTGTACCGGAAAACCCTGAACCCCACTCTGTTGATCTCCTGGTTGAGGGTCTGATTTTAAACCATCTTGCCCCCTCCGGGCTTACCAAATTTTTCACGGTTGAACGCGCACATCGTGTCCCGGGGGGCAAAGTTAAGCCGGGTGCTCCGCCAAGGCCTATTGTGGCTAAACTGTTTCATTATAGGGATCGGGACGCTATCCTGCAGGCCTCACGGGTGAAAGGCCCGGTGGCCTTCGAGAATGCCACAGTGAACTTCTACCCGGACTTCTCCCAACAGGTTCAAAGACAACGGATGGAGTTTTGTGGTGCTAAGAAACGTCTTCGAGACCGGGGTCTACGCTATGCTATGCTTTTCCCCACCAGACTTCGTGTCGAGTATAATGAGCGTACTCTGTTCTTTGATAGACCGGATGCTGTTAATGACTGGCTGGACTCCTTGCCTGACCGTCCTCCTGAGACTGAGTCTGCCGCTCACCCTGGTGGTGCCGAAGGTGGTGTGGAGATCTGATTGTTTGACTCTGATGTCTCGTTTTGAATACGTTCCCAGGAGTGGTGGCCGGCGTACCTCTGCAATGTGATTATTTATTTTTGTGTGTTGATTCTTGCTCTTACTGTAGTCTGGGGGCGGGTGGAACGGAGACCTTTCCTCCTCCGGGGTCTTTGTGTAGACTAGGGGTTATGGGGCGACAGGCACACTGCAGGTTGGGGTGGCTCTTTAGCTTTTTGCAGGGGTGCAGGGTGGGGGGTGTTTCCTTTCAGTTTGGGGGAGGGGGGATGGGAAGTTCTTATTTTTTTGTGTGTTGTTTTCAAGGCGAATTGCTTCTGTCTTTACTGATGTTTCTGATGTCTAGCTCTTGGATGGGGGGTCCTGGCTCGGGTGGGTGGGATGGGGGGTAGGGGGTTGAAATTTGTTTCCTGGAACGTTAATGGCCTGGGAGATCGCATCAAGCGCAGTGTGGTGTTGAAATATATAAAACGTTTGTCACCGGACATTGTTTTCCTGCAAGAGACCCATTTGATTGGGAATGTATGTACTGCAATGAATAGGTGGGGCTACAGCCTTGTGGCACACTCGGGGTTTACTTCAGGGTCCAGGGGTGTGGGTATCCTTGTTCGTAACTCCCTCCCTCTGGCGATAGATGAGGTGATTCGGGATGATCGTGGGAGATATATTGTTCTGGTGGGTAGATATGAGGGCCGCACCCTGTCCCTCTTTAATGTTTATGTCCCCCCAGGCTTGCAAACTGCTACTTTCACTGATTTAGGCCGTGTCTTGTTGGACCTTCCTGATAGTGTACTCTTTCTTGCCGGTGACTTTAATTCAGTGCTTTCTGGCCTTCACGATCGCCATCCCCCCAGGGATACCCCGCATGCCCAGCGTTGGTTGGGTGGGTTTTTGGATACTTTTGGCCTTGTGGACTGCTGGCGATTGTTACATCCTACTCAGCTTCAATACACTTTTCACTCTGGTGCCCATGGTAGCCTATCTCGGCTAGATTATTTCCTGATGCCCGCTGCCCAGTCGTCGGCGGTCCGTGAGATTATACATTTGCCAAGGGGCATCTCTGACCACTCGCCGCTCTGGCTTCGTTTTGAGGTCGGGATAGAGGCAGTGGGCCGAGTGGCTCCCATTAACCCATGGTATCTCTCCTCCCCTGAGACTCGTGCCCTCTTGCTCAAGTCCATAGATGCTTATTTCCTGGAAAACGAGGGGTCGGTTCCTTCGGCGGTGTCCCTGTGGGAAGCCTTCAAAACTGTGATTCGTGGACAGGCCCTTTCTTTGATTGTTGAAGCCAAGAAAGCCGGGAAGAGGGAGGTAGTGGACCTCGAGGGGGAAATTTCTGCCTTGGAGGACGAGTTGGGATCTGGTGTCACGCCTGAGAAACTTCATGCCCTGGGTCTAAAACAGTTTGCATATAAATCCCTAGTTACTGACGCTGCAAAAGTGATGTTCCGTGAGCAACAAGGCAGATTGTATGATGTTGGTGATAAGGCGGGTAAACTCCTGGCGTGGTTGGACAAGAAAGAAAGAGCTAATCGTGTGGTGCCTGTGATTCAGTCTGCGAGTGGTGAGAATGTGATTGATCCGATCGCCATTGTGGATCGTTTTGCGGAACATTTCCGTGTTGTGTATGCTCCTGTGTCTGTGAGGGATGTGGCTGACTCTCGCCTCCTTTTGCGTGATATTGCATTGCCCTGTGTCTCTGATTTGGACCGTATCGCTTTGGATTCCCCCTTTACGGTTGATGAAATAGCTACTGCCATTCGTTCGCTCCGTTCGGGCAAGGCGTTGGGCCCAAATGGTTTGCCTATTGAGTTGTACAAGTTGCGACCCGATAAAATGGCGCCATATCTCCGCGATATGTTTTTGGAATCACGTGAGCGTAACCTCCTTCCCTATGATCAGCGTTTGGCGACGATAGTCGTCATCCCTAAAGACGGTAAACCTCGCGACCTTTGTTCCTCATATAGACCCATCTCCCTGTTAAATGTTGAACCCAAGGTTCTGGCGAAACTTTTGGCGACCCGACTCCTATCGGTTCTTGGGGACTTAGTGCATCCGGATCAATCTGGTTTTATCCCGCATCGCAACACTGCTTTGAATCTACGTCGTCTTCACGGCGTGATAGCGAGGGCGGGGCTACTGACTGAACCGGCCATTTTGGCGTCCTTGGATGCCTCCATGGCCTTTGATACTGTGGAGTGGCCTTATTTATGGGCTACTCTTGAGAAATTCGGTTTCGGGTGCGAGTTTATTCGCTGGATTAAGTTACTGTATGCGGAACCTTTGGCGCAGGTTGTTGTGAATGGTAGGGTGTCTGCTCCCTTCCCCTTGGGCAGGGGCACCCGCCAGGGTTGCCCCTTGTCCCCGCTACTGTTTGCGCTCGCCCTTGAGCCGTTGGCGGCCTGGCTCCGCTGGGAACCGTCCCTTAAAGGGATCCGCTGGGCCCCGGACTTCGAAGACCGAGTCTCGCTCTATGCGGACGATATCCTCTTGTATCTTACCTCCCCTCGTAAGTCTTTATCTGTTTTATTTGACGTTCTTGTGTCCTTTGGTGCTAACTCGGGCCTCGTAATCAATTGGACCAAGTCCTGTGTGTATGTTTTGTCTGGTGTCTTGCCTCCATTACCGAGCAGGCTCCCTCTTCAGGTGGCCCGGGATGGTTTCAAATACTTGGGAGTTTTCGTTACTCTGGACTCGTCTCTTCGCTTTGATCGTAATCTCCTTCCTCCGTTGCTTCGACTGCGTTTGGACGTTGCTCGTTGGCGCAGGCTTCCCTTGTCTCCCCTTGGTCGGGCAGCCCTGTTTAAGATGATGTCGTTACCGCGGTTTCTTTACGCTCTCCAGAATTATTATGATCCTGTCCCTCAGTCCTATTTTCGGGAGATTGAGGCCCTTCAGAGACAACTTGTCTGGGATGGACGCCCGCGTATTGCTCTTGCTAAGCTTTCCATTCCTTGGTATGACGGTGGCATTGCACTCCCCGATATTAAGAGGTATTATTGGGCCTCACACTTGTCCGCTATCAACCACGTCATGTTCTCGCCGGGTAGTAATCCGGCGTTTGAGTTGGATAGACTTCAGCTTCCGGGAGGTGACTTTAACAGAGTGCTTTACTCTCGCCCTGCTGGGCGCCATCTTGTGGGTCCTACGTCGATTGCTTTGGCGGTGTGGCGGGCCGCGACTCGGAGCCTGGGCTGGGAGGATCGCTTGACGTTAGCCACGCCGCTTTATGCTTCCGAACGTCTGGGCGGTCTTTGGTCTACCAAGGGTTTCGATCGCTGGGACATGATTGGAATTTCTAAAGTGGGAGATGTGTATTCCAACGGCTCTGTGCGAACATTTCAGGCCCTCCAGGCTGAATATGGCTTGAGTGGTCGGGAATTCTTTCGATACCTACAGGTTAGGCACGCCTTGACCGCTGTATTTGCTCCTGGTGAGATTCCGCCTGATTCTTCCCCCCTTGAAGACCGTGTCCTTGACGGACATCTTCCTGACAGCACTATCTCCCTGATTTATAAGAAACTGATCAATAATCGGACTGATCTGTTGGTCCGACTTCGGGAGGCGTGGGTTCGTGATGGTTTGGAGCTTGATGACGAGGATTGGCAGTCGGCCCTCTCTTCTCCTAAAGAGGTGGCTATCCCGGCTCGTCTCCGTTTGGTCCAATTGAAGATCCTTCATCGGGTGTATGTTACGGGACCTCGTTTGCTTGTGATGGGTTTTTCTTCCGATGGGTTGTGTAAGCGTGGATGTGGTTTGAGTGCAACTTTCCTACATATTCTTTGGGAATGCCCGATGGTGGTTGCTTACTGGACGGCTGTGCTTGAGGTTATGGCTGTGGTGACAGGGGTGTCCTTGTGTCCGGAACCTCGTCGTTGTCTTTTGAATGTTTGGGAGCCCACTGACTGCTCGGTGGCCCAGACTAGGTGGGCCACCTTGGGTTATATGGTTGCGAAGCGAGATATTGCTCAACTTTGGGGGGCCTCCAAGCCCCCTGAACTATCGAAATGGGAAGACAACATGGATTGGTCTATGTTCCGTGAGAAGACTGTCTACGTGGCTAGGGGCAGACCCAGGGCATGGACTAGGGTGTGGGGTCAATGGAATGAATATCGTGGTGCCATCTGTACTCCTCCCCTTGTGGATGACATTGAGCTTTCCCGGTCTCCTTAGGCGAGCGTTCTTGGAACCTTGCATATAGGGGTTGTGCTGGTTTTCCGGCTCCCCCCCCCCCTTCTTTTTCTCCTTCGTGCCCCGTCCCCCCCCCCCCCATCCGGGCTCTTTGGAGCTTATAGCTTTGATTCCATTTTGTTGCTGTCCCCTCCCGTCCTTTGGGCTGACCTTCAGTAATACACTTTCGCCTTTTTTGTGTGTCTGTTCTTTTTATAAAACAAAATCTGTTTTTGTTCTGTATATTATATGGAGTATTGCATTGACGATTGATCGTTACCGCTGCGGAAGTGTATATTGTGTATTTTCTCCTCTTTAGCGGCTGGCCCGTGTGGTTGTAGGCCCATCCTTGTATTTTAGTGCATACTCAAATAAAGGTTTATATAAAAAAAAAAAAAAAAAAAAAAAAAAAAACTGCACATGAGAACAAAAAAAAAAAAAAAAAAATCACATACAAATTCAAAACAGCCAGCTGCGTAGGAGGGACACATCTACAAATTGACAATGCACAATTGGCAAGGTGGTGGCTTGATGGAATAACAGAAATAACAAGCATTGGCAAAGTTTGCCAGACTTTTGGATTTGGCAGTGCTTGTTTGGTTGTGCTATGGTTTTTGTAAAATGTTATTGTTGGGGGCATCCCCTTGGCCGCCATCAATATAAAAGCAAAATAATCATTGGCTGAAAGCAAAACATTTTTAGGGTCTCAAAAAGCACATATTGTCATAATAGTTATGGAACTGAAGTGAACTACTTTGTGCATGGATGTGCTCCTTGTGAAAGAGCAGAATGCCTTCACTCTCTGGAGTAAGCATGTTGCTGAAGTAAGCTGACTTATTGCCTCATGCTGTATATATATATATATATATATTGATAAAGGCTTCTAGTAAGCCGAAACGCATCTCTTTTAACTCTGGGATTGAGGGTGACCTGAGAGAATAAACAGATACCGAATCCTGAAAAAAAAAAAAAAAAAAAAAAAAAAATGTCTTCTACTTGATCCTAGAGAAGGCATATTCTGCATATTCTGCCTTATGGCGAAGAAGGTGTTCAGTTTGTGTTTGGCTTTTGTGAGATCCTTAGTTATGGGACCAAGGGTTTTCAACATATTGAGCTGTCAAATCTCAGACCAATTTTGCCCACTGTTCTTGCTTCTCCTTCCCCAGCCTATGGTGATTTGCTGGTTTCCTTATCATTTCACCCCTCAAATAGGCATTCCTAGAAGCCCCGAGGATCTGTTTTAAAGTGACTGAATCTTCAGTAAGTAACAGGTAATCACATAGGTCCTCTTTTCTGCAGGACATTGATGTGCAAAAGGTATTCAGTTTCCACCATTTACTGGAGGAGGACAACAGGCTCAAAGATGAAGGTAAAGCCACCAGTGAGTGGTGCAAGATGCCACTCGTTGATACTTCACAGGCAGCTACTTCTGCCAGCGCAGTATAGAGTGCGAGGTAGACGTCTATACATGTATTTTTACAGTGTACGCAGAACGAGACTGTGTATTCCATTTCTTGGAGTGGAGGAGACACCAATTCTTCCACCGGTGTGTGCTTCTAAAACAGGTCTTTAAGGAAACCTCTGCAACCAAGGCATCATACATCTAGCCTGCCTGACTTGTCTAGTACAGGGTCAACTGTCATGTCCCTGTCCATGACCATGATCAGTTTGCTTGTACAGATTTTAAACAAAACCCTAGGGAGGTCAGAAAAGAAACAAGACATACTCCCTGTATGCAAAACCCCAAATTACCAGCAACCCTTAAATTCTAACCTTTACACGGACATAGTGACCTGCTGTTTCTGCCCAGGTCTTGAGGACATGAATAGAGATTTGTGAAAAAGGATTGCCACTCCACCCTTTCTGCACAACATTGAGCCTGTCTTATTTTTGCTGTATGACATCGAGCCTATGTCTTCTACCTGTGTGCACCCATCCACTTTCTCTTCAAATTTACAGATTCCTTCGAGGAGACATGAAACTCCTGTAGCATAGCTACATCAGTATATTTGAACTCTACACATGACAGTACCTTCTTACGCTTAATATAGTGGGTAAAACTGTTTACACTTAACAACAGGGGTAGGATATATTTCAAGTGAGCTACAATAGCATGGAAACAAGGTCTGACTAGGTTGAGACATCATGGTCTGCTGCTGGGGTGATTCCTGTCACTACAGCTACAACCCTTCTCTCCAGACAAGGAAATAAGCTGCCACTCAGTTGCACAACCCAGTCCACTAACGACCATACATGGCATAAATAGCTCATAACACTCAGGGGTAAAAGGACACAGAAGGGCTAAGAGGAACTAAATACATAAAATAGATGCTCTAAGATAGCAATCTAGATGGCAGACATAGATTTTTGTTCAATTATCATTCAGACCCCTCAATCACTGACCTAGTAAAATCATTGAACCAGGAACATTTAACAGTATCTAATGTAGGCAGGCGGACTATTACCCTGTATCTTCACCACCACACAATGCGCTCTCTGTTGGCAAGGACAGCTATCACAAATCTCACATTCACTGCACAAGAGTATATGAGCAGAAGATACAGCTTGCTAATAGTTCACAGTCTCTGACGGGAGAGGTGTGGTGCAGCGGCCAGAGAGGCTGACTTCGGAGCAAGTGGCTCACAGTTTGATCCCTGGTGCCGGCATCAGCTCAGCTCAGCATCATGTGACTCTGGGCAATAGCTCACATGATCTCCCCGATGGCCCCCCAGTGCCTGGATTCCCTTAGGGGTAATAAGTTTGCGCTTTACAAATGTGGAAGTATTATTAATATTGTATTTACCTGTGTAGAGGATGATCTGGTTCATCATTGGTGCAGTGAGGGGCTGACATTTCTCATTAATGGAACAGATCGGGTCTTGCTAGTGCCTTCACAACATAAAAAAGCAGTAGAAAATAGTTAACAGCAAACAATGTGATGATAAAAGTATGTCATCTTACGCCCCCAATAAGCCAGTAGATAGTTACCAACAAGCATTTTCCAGTGGCCATATGCTAAGCCTTTAGTGGAGATCTCGACGTATCACTCCCTCCATGAATTTGTGAGTTTTTAAGTCCCTCCTTCACAATGTGATTCCTGTCTTTCCATCTCCTCCGGTTGATTCATTCCCTGAGCTGCAGACGTGTTGTGATCTTCGATCAGGGATACATGTGACGTGAAATGTTGAATCACTGAGGAACCTTCAAGAATGTCCAGAGATTTCTCCAAGTCCTCTGGGCCATAGAATTCTCAATATCCAATATAGTCCAATTTGGGGCAGGATGGCAGATCTTATTCAGAGTGCCCTCTGAAATGCCAATGTTGGAGAGAAAGTGAGTTACATCAGATCCAGAAGCATTGTGGATAAAAATTGCAGTGTGTCCAATTGTTCCGATCCTTCCAAGACCCCCATGAATCATACGCCTCATCTACTCCGGTCTTCGATGTCTGTTAATTTTCTTTGAGTGTTTACAGGTCTATCTGTGCATTATTCAAAGCATCCAGTTGCCTTTCCACTTCCCGAAGCTTCCTTTAAGATGTGTCCATTCTGCTGTGCAGCCGGACAATGTCAGCTCTAATGGATTTTAGTTCCACCTACATCTTTGCAGTAGTGCCTTTGACCTCACAAATGACTGACTCAGTTGTTGCAAGTTCCTTCATCAATGTGACCTCAATCATGGAGCTTCAAGGAAAAGTAACTCATAGCCCCAGACAAAGCAGAGGCCACCTGAATTGTTCAGCTCCTAGACAAGATAGTGGGATACCCAAGGGAGTAGGAGTTTGTGAGTAAGTCATTCCATCTTAAATACATACATTATTAACCTTCTGAGTGAGATGAGTAATAGGGTGCTATGCTCAAAGTGTTTACGTCAGGTTGTTTGATGCCCCCCAGTGTGCAAGGTAGTCTTTAGTGTCATAAAGTGCACTTTGGGAATTCCTGTGAGTAGAGAGTTACTTAGTCAAGTCATGACATAACTAAGGATTGGACAGATGTCTTGTGATCTTGTTTTTCAATTAATGGCTTTATTATTTGCAAATGTCTTAGGGCTAGATTTCAACATTGTGGGCAGAGGATTGCCCGTCAGGGGGGTGGAGGTTTATACCTTTAGAGATGACTGAGTGGTCAAGAGGTCATCTCTGTATATTGAATGGAAATGCTGCCAAAGCATAATATATACTGTACTCCCTAAATAGAGCAGGTGGTGTATTGTTCCTTTTTTGATGGCCCTTACTCCATTGGACCATCAAAGGACGTATTCAGGCAACAGTGTTAACAAGAGCTCTTTCAATATAGTGCATAATGTCTGCCTATGTCTAAAAGAGGTGTGCAGATTGAGAGTTGGATGGATGGCGTATTCTGTTGCATTTGCGATGGAGTACCCTATCCATGAAAATCTAACTCAGGCCCTTAATTGAAACTGCCTCTCTTGTCCATTTTGTTTATGTCCGTGTGGAGGTTAGGGTCCGATTTTGATATTGGCAGACAGATTAATCTCCATTGGCCTGGTGGAGGACTTAACATCGACCAGGCCAAGACTCCTCCGCCTGCCAGAGTCATAAATGACCACCAAGCTGGTGGTCATTTATAAAGCATTGCCAGGAGCCGCCATCACCTCAGTTCCTGTCCTTTTGCTTCCCTGTTTAATGCTGGGCTCCTTCGGTGGGTTGGAGCCCTCACCATATAGTACACTTTTTTTTTATTTTCAAAAAGAAAATCCTGAAATGTTCTTGGTGGTAAGGATACTTTTTCACAGTTCCAATGGAGTATCCTTTCTTTCAAGAATGAAATCATTCCCTTAGTCTATTTTCGAAAGTAAGGCCTTCTTTCAGTAGCCATAGTGTTTAACGTTACAAAACAAATCCAGAGTTTTAGCTAGCACTCACTGTGCTATTCATCATATAATTATTTGTGTTATGAATTGGGGTTTGAACCTTAAAGTGAAAACTATGTTTAAATCTTAATAGCTCTTTTACTTAAGCCATTAAAGTGGGTAATTGTACAGTTTCAAAGGGTCCCCCTTATACTATATTTGTTTGAATGATTAACTAACACTTCGTAGTATACAAGACTGTGCCTTATTATCGTTTTGTGTGAGATCTTTTGATTGGCTGGATGTACTTGCTCACTTTTAACTCCTATGACAATTTAAGACACTTGAAAAAATGTTGAACGTTTTTTCCTCCTCCTCTTTCCCGACGACCTTCGATAAACAAACAATATTGACTATTGGCGCTTCTTGTGACGCCACTTCTTGTAATATAGGATTTGACCCCTCACATAGAAAGTTTGCTTGTGGGATCCCTTAAAGTGCAGTACAAGATTTTGGCAACAATGTTCTTCACCACTTTTTATTTTGACCAGCTGCCACTGTTTGTAATTCTATTTTCCCTTAAACGTGTCTCTTCTAAAGTGGAGAGTAAAAGTGAGAAAAATGGCACAGAATTCCTTAAAATCTCAGCCAGTTAGCTCTCGAAGTTATTATATGGTTCCTTTAACATGGAACGCAGAACTAACCTAAGACCTCATTTGAAGTATATTGGACTTGAGGATGGCAGGATAAAATATTCTTACTGAAAATGTTTTTACAACGAGGGCCGGACCCAGCCACGAGGGTCACTTCCAAACCTCAAATTCTTCCCTAATTTAGCTTTTCTGTTTTTCGTGTTGTTACCAGAGTCTGGCTTTTCTGTCATGTGTCGCTTTGTGTTTTAATAGTTAGGAACTGTTTTATTCTAAGAATGTGTTGCTTATTAGCGGCTCGGTTCTTTCCCTTCCTCCCACCCCATTTGCATTTTGCTTTCACGTCCACTTGCACCGGATTAGCTCACACGTAGGGAGCCTATGGCATTGCTGTGTAGCAGAATTCTCACAAAGTACCAGCAGGTGGCAGCAAACCACCCTTAATAACTTGTACTGTACATCCAGGAATTTGTTTCATTACGCTCATATACATGCTGCAGTAGTATTGCCTATTCCATTACGACACCTTTGCGCGCCCAATGAAACGGATAGACACATCGTCTGTGTGTTGACACGTTTCAAACTGCAATGGTATATATTGCTATTGGGAGCACAATGTTATTTAATGTTTGTTCCCTGTGAAGAAAGTGGTTTCCGCGTGTCTGGATGTTGGAAGTCGGCGGTTCCGGGCACTGAACCTTAATACATTCCGCTTTCAGGCCGCTGCCAATTAATGCAACAGTGAAAGTGCCCTTGGGATTCTATGTGTATGGAAAATGTTTGGAATGCCTAATGGCGCGCCCAGCCGTCACATACAATCACGGAGTATGACGCGTCGCTGAAGCCAGGGTCAGCTTTTGACAAACTGATCTTCTTTAGGACAATTTCCTAAGAACTTAATATCATTGAAATAGGTTTATGCTGCTGCCTGTAGGGAGGAAGGCCCGAGTGCGACAATCTTGTTTTTTGTCTCACGCCCAAAGACCTCCTTCTCCGCGAATTCCCTCGCTGCCACCCTCCAACAGGGCCCCTCATCTCGCCAGGGCCCCTCATCTCGCCATAGTCCCTTTCAGTCATACGTGTGGGAATATGGGTCCTCGCTGAAGTCTGGGCAGTCCTGTGTTATGTTATATGCCTTTTATATAGCGCAAATCACCTTCAGGTCTCTAAGTGCTTACAGAGAAAAGTGAGCAAGTCACTATGTCCTAAATCCTATGTGTTTGTTTCTATTTTGTAAGAGTTGTACAAGTCTTTTGATATAGAGCCTGAATTGTATTTACAATATTACCTGGCCCCTGCTGGTTAGAGCTTAACCACTTCAAGCATTAACCCAATACGCATTTTCCCTGGAATTTCAAACTGTGACCTTTGTGTTACACCCTAATTCCTGCTGTCATTGACCAATGAGCATTCTCCCTGTGACCTGTGTTATATGCCAATCCCAGCAGTCATTAACCCATGAGCATTCTCCCTGTGACCTGTGTTATATGCCAATCCCAGCAGTCATTAACCCATGAGCATTCTCCCTGTGACCTGTGTTATATGCCAATCCCAGCAGTCATTAACCCATGAGCATTCTCCCTGTGACCTGTGTTATATGCCAATCCCAGCAGTCATTAACCCATGAGCATTCTCCCTGTGACCTGTGTTATATGCCAATCCCAGCAGTCATTAACCCATGAGCATTCTCCCTGTGACCTGTGTTATATGCCAATCCCAGCAGTCATTAACCCATGAGCATTCTCCCTGTGATCTGTGTTATATGCCAATCCCAGCAGTCATTAACCCATGAGCATTCTCCCTGTGACCTGTGTTATATGCCAATCCCAGCAGTCATTAACCCATGAGCATTCTCCCTGTGACCTGGTGTATTACACGCCAGTTACAGCAGTCTTTGACCTTATCAGCATTCTCCCTGTGAAATGTTGTTTAGATTAGATCTACAAACATAATCTAAAACAAAGAAGCTAGGGTTCTCTTTCCTCTTATGCACCTGTGTGCTCTCATGTTGCTTCACAGATAAATGGCCATGTGGAAGCAATTCCAGGGAGAGTGGGCAGTGCACTGTGGATCAAAAGCAGGTGGCAGAAAACTTTGTCACCCCACAACCGCTACCACTACCCACACAGCACCCAACCAGGCCACGCCTCTCGCGCCCTACACCGAATGCAAACAGTAGTGTAGCCAGTGTATCATGGGCTCTAGTGCGAGGAAGGGAACAGGTCCCCTGTCTGATGTTTGAATCATAAAATACAGAAATAACCATGGTTCAGTGGGTCCCTCAAGCTTTTGGGTTCCGGTGCAACTTCACCTGCTGCATCAGTGGAAGCGACACCCCTGAATGCACACAGATGCTCTTGGAGGAAGTTCTGATGCAGGTTTCTTTACTGGTGGAATTACCACTTCCTCCACAAATCGAAGGATTTTCTGGTCCCATCCAAATCAAAACATTCAAACAATGCAATGACTATCATTTCCTTCAATCTCTCAGTGAAGTACACAATGCAAAATAGAATTAATCCATGTGTCAAGAAGAAAAAATAGATGTCAATTTACAAGCTTCCTTCAAATCATATACCATTTTGGCCACTCAGTACAGTCAATGCTGATAACTCTCGGAGAATCTGTACCACCGAAACTGTGGACGCAATTTTACAACTTTCACGTGTGTTGATCTCAGGAGGCACCCTGGTAGGCTACTTTTACTAGCCAAATCCGATTAAAGCCTCACTTAAAAACCATAAAAAAATGATGGTATGTTTTGAGGTAAAGCAAACAAGTACAGGGCCGGGCAAAAAATAACACCAGTACAAAGTAGCAGTTTAGAACCGCGATATTTACATTCTTTACCGAAATATTTTCGCATCCTCTTTTTTTTTAAAACCCATCCCTTAAAGCAACATTTTCAGACAGTCCAGTCAGTGCCAGCCCCACAGACCTGCCCACACAAGACAGGGCGTGCAGATCTCCCGGAAATACCACCGCTCCCACCCAGGAGTGTTATGCATATTTACAAGAATCACCAGGGGAGCAGGGGTGTGCAAAACATAACAGGAAGGAAAGGAGAGAGGACTGCAGAGGACATCACCTACCCAACTTTGCTTCAGGCAAATAATACTTGTAGCAAATGTTAGAAATGAACAAAAAACTACTCTTTGAAATGAAAAGGTGTTTAACTCTCGAAAGCTCATAGCAAAGTAACCTGCTTGAAAAATGTTTGTGCGTCCCACATTAGTGCATTTCTTACATTGCTACTGAGGTGTAGAAAGTTGGGCATTCTTTAAGATGCCTATGCGCGCGTTTGAGCATGACATTTAATCTCATCATAAGCATAAACAAGCATTGGCAATGCTAATAGGTCTCGCATTTGCGAGAGTTTGAGCTATCGTCGCTGTAAATTACAATTTTACCCATGTGTTATGGAGTGGATGTATGTGGTGTGGATTGGAATTAGGTGGGTTGCATTGGAATTGTTAGTTGTGGAATTGTGTGGAGTGGAATTATGTAGCATGGTGTGCAGTGGAATTACGTGGATAGTAATTATGTGGTTTTGAGTGTACTGGAATTATGCAAAGTGGGATTGTGTGTCATGGAGTGCAATTATGCGGAATGGTATTTTGTGTAGTGTAATCATATGTTGTGGAGTTTAATTATGTAATTTGCTGTTGAATTTTGTAGCATGATGTGGTAGTCTGTGGTGTGGATTGGATGTATGTAGTGTTTTGTGTAAATATTTTGTTGAGTTGAATTGTGTGGTTTGTGACGAATTATATGGTGTGGAATGGAAATATGTGGAGCAAAATTGTGTTGCATGGAACTGTGTGGCGTTGAGGGAAATTAGTCTGATTGGAATGATATGGCATGATCTGGAGTGCATTTATCTGGAATTGCTGCTGTGTGGCAGTTGCCAGTGTCCTAGAGTGGAGTGGGAGGAGTAGAGTGTTGTAGACTGGATTTGTTGGAGCAGTGTCGTAGAGTGAAGTTGCAGGGAGCAAGTTCAGTGGCAGACAGAGTTGTAGAGTGCAGTGTCATAGAGTGCAGTGTCGTAGAGTGGGGTGGAATAGGGTGGAGTGGGTTGGAGTGGATTGAGGTAGTGCGGTGGCTTGAATTAAGGTGGAGTGTGTTGACTGGAGTGGGTGGACTGGATGGGGTGAATTGGATTGGATTAGGGTGGATTGAAATGCGGTGGATTGGATTGGGGTGGGTTAGAGTAGGGTGGTTTGGAGTGGGGTGGGTGGATTGAGCAAACAAAGGGATCAACCTTTGCCTCCTAATGCTCTCAGGAGGCAGTAAACCCACAATGAGTTAATCAGAGTGTGGCTTCCAAACTTGAGGCAGAGATATACTCCTTGGAATGACTTTTAGTTTGACTTGTCTTGCCCACGTGAGATAGTGTTCGCCCTATGTGCCTCTGTCAAGAATGACTGTTCCATGTGGCATTTGTTGGCATCTTGTTAACTGGATAATCTGCATCAGCCCGCCTATTGTGAACTGTGGTTGAGTAAGTAAGTAACTAATTTATTGTGTGGATTGGATGTATGTAGTGTTTTGTGTAAATATTTTGTTGAGTTGAATTGTGTGGTTTGTGACGAATTATATGGTGTGGAATGGAAATATGTGGAGCGAAATTGTGTTGCATGGAACTGTGTGGCGTTGAGGGAAATTAGTCTGATTGGAATGATATGGCATGATCTGGAGTGCATTTATCTGGAATTGCTGCTGTGTGGCACTTGTCAGTGTCCTAGAGTGGAGTGGGAGGAGTAGAGTGTTGTAGACTGGATTTGTTGGAGCAGTGTCGTAGAGTGAAGTCGCAGGGAGCAAGTTCAATGGCAGACAGAGTTGTAGAGTGCAGTGTCATAGAGTGCAGTGTCGTAGAGTGGGGTGGAATAGGGTGGAGTGGGTTGGAGTGGATTGAGGTAGTGCGGTGGCTTGAATTAAGGTGGAGTGTGTTGGAGTGGAGTGGGTGGACTGGATGGGGTGAATTGGATTGGATTAGGGTGGATTGAAATGCGGTGGATTGGATTGGGGTGGGTTAGAGTAGGGTGGTTTGGAGTGGGGTGGGTGGATTGAGCAAACAAAGGGATCAACCTTTGCCTCCTAATGCTCTCAGGAGGCAGTAAACCCACAATGAGTTAATCAGAGTGTGGCTTCCAAACTTGAGGCAGAGATATACTCCTTGGAATGACTTTTAGTTTGACTTGTCTTGCCCACGTGAGATAGTGTTCGCCCTATGTGCCTCTGTCAAGAATGACTGTTCCATGTGGCATTTGTTGGCATCTTGTTAACTGGATAATCTGCATCAGCCCGCCTATTGTGAACTGTGGTTGAGTAAGTAAGTAACTAATTTATTGTTTAGTTAATTAAAACCGTAACAATGTTACATAAAACATTTTTTGTTGGTATAGAAAAACACTTTAGACATGTTACGTAAAAACATTTTTTATCAGCATAGTAAAACACATTAGACACAAGTGACTTCCTAAATTTGAGAATGAAAATGTGCAGTTCAGTGCAATAAGAAGTTTTGTTTATATTGTCAGTTGAACTGGTGTGCTTTTTAAGGCTAATTCATGGTACTTTGATCATTTTAGCAACTTACAGTTCAGTTGAGTGTCTGATGGATTGAGGCACTGAGTTATGGCAGCCCTATAGGTCATGATTGTCCTCTTTTCAAGGTCAGGCTACAACTCATATGAATAAAATCCTCTTTTGTTTGACCACATAGTCAACATGTTGTGGAGCCATTGTATTTCCAGCTCGGTAGATCCACTGTTGTTGGTGGGTCACCAAACCGGAGTGTCATCAGTCATTTCTTGTAAAAGACTAAGAGAGTGGCTCTTAGATAAGGTGCTTGTTTTAAAGAGTCGTAATTATTAATTACCCTCCATACATTTGTTCCTCTGCTGAATGTTGTTTCGTCTTTTAGCAATGATTGAAGTCTAGCCATTTTGTTGGCGATACGTCTGAATTCTGAGACGGGCAGGTTTTTTTTCAACAGATCTTCTGTCTCGGTGTTTTGAAGGGCTTAATGGAGAAAATTAGTATCAGATGATTCTTTATCTTTCTCAATTTCCATCCATAGTGCTTCGCAGGGTTTACAGTGTTCTCAGTTGAGTTTTATTTTGTACCAGCTTTTAGCAGTCGCAAACATTCTTCCTATTTTTTTATTTATTAGGCCAAATTCAAGCCTCACCTGAGCTGGTGATGCACTTTGTGGCAGCTGGAATGTACTTTTATAGGTGGATACCTGCAGTTTGTTTAGTAATGCAGAATCTTTCCCATGTTGAGTAATGCTGCCATAAGGAATTGTTGCCAGGAACCTTGCTGCCATCACTGCTAGTAGTGGCTTGAACGACGTGCAGAAAATCCCATTCTGTAACCAGTGACAGGCATCATTCGTGACCAAGTGCTGGAGAAGTAGTTAACTCCACTCTTTCAGGATTGTTCACGTTAGCACATTGGGCCTTGCGCACCCGCATGTCGATGTCTGCTTTGCCACATGAATATGGCACACAGCATTACTGGACCATAGACAATTTACATAGTAAATTTTGATCTGGCAATAACATTGGCCTGAAATAAGTAAGAGACCGCACCATTTTGATTACAAGTAATACATTTTAACCCGTTTTGGGCTAACCTGACTCTATGGATATAATCTTAAAGCCCCCCCCCCCCCCGTGACAATTGACATCTTTGTTGCACTATGTTGTCTTTTCATCATCATGTAACTCTTCCAAGCCTCGAAGAAGGCCATGTCAACATGTACTTCCTCCACCCTTGTTGCTATCAGTCTATTTTGTTGTTGCCATTTCCATTTGACCCTTCAAGAGCATCTTGGATGTTTAAGAGGAACACATCAGTGTCAATGTCAAAAAGATTTCTTGCATACTTTTGAATAGTTACGTTCATCCTGGTGTGGGGCAGTTTGATAGCAGTGCTTGGTCACCAGGCACTGTGGCACTATGTACACAATGATCTCTGACCACAAGACACCGCTTGCACACAGGATCTGCAACCAGCGATTCCACCATTGCTTCCAGTGGTGGGCCAATATCCAGGGTGGTTAAGTCATTGTGTTACAATAACGATGGATTCTTGTAGGTTCTGAATATAGGTTTATTTAACTTGGGTACAGGTTACAAGTAAGGCCCCACCAGGAGCAACATCCTTGCTGCTCAGCCCATCCACTCCAACTGAACTCATCCAAACACAAACACTCTCAACATTTTAATGACCTCACACACTGGCTGAACAGCAGGGAAGAGAATATCAATGAACATCAATGGGGAGGGTGCATTATACTCAACAGTAGATTACAACACATTCCCCTAGATGAATCATCATTATATTTTTCAGAACTCCACCACTGACTAATTGATGTTGGACCCTTGTGATTAGCATGAGTTAGCGATGGGGAACGTCGTTTATGACGCAACTTTTAGCACGCAGTGCTATTACAACGCGGTCTTTAAATCGCATTCTATTACAACGCATGACTCTGGGGAGCGCTCAAGGATAGGGAATACTTTTAATTTACTATCCAACACCTTCCCTAGTGTCAACGGGGACTGGTGTTGGAATAGTAAATTAAAATATTCACTATCCAACACCCCTTTCTGTTATGCGTTGTAAAAGAATGCGTTATAAAAAACGCGTTGTTACAGCATGCGTGCTAAAAGCATGCGTTGTAACAACGTACATCCGTTAGCGATTGCCTGGGAAAGAAAGCCATGTGATTTTGGTGTTGAGAAAACCATATCTCCAGTCTTCGCACACACCCAATGGGCAGTCGGGCAGTCATTGCGGTGTAGAAATGACCAGTCTCCTACATTCATCCAGACTGGGAAGAAGAATAAGACAGTCTCTTATTATAAATCTTTAAATGAAACAGAATGCACAAACCCAATGCAACAACATTCTGAGCACACATAGATTGTATGCTTTCATTTACACATCTACATTTTGCTACTAAACCCAATGCTCACCCTGATGTGCATAGCTCGATGCTTTAAATTATTTATGGTTGAATATACATCTTGCCTTTCCCATGTTTCTGCATCCCTATCCTTTTGCTGTCAGAGAAGAGAAGGCCATCTTTTAAGGTTGAAGCAGATGTCTCAGTTCTAAAATAGAGCACTGAAAATGTTTGCTGGTGTGCCCAGCCTTTCTAGAGTTACAATCGTTATCCAAGAAACTGAGGGGCCTATTTACCAGCCTCTTTGAGCTGCCGTTGCATCACTTTTTATGTGATAAAAAGTGACAAGCCGGCATCGCAAGGGGTTTGTAAATAAGCCCCTGAAAGAGGTTAAATGGAGCATTAACACTGCAGTGTACTAAGTATACCTTATAAGAAGAATAAAGTATTCCTTATGCAAAAGATGGCTCTCTAAGAAGGAAAGGGCAGTAGCTAGATTTACCCAATTACCTTACAGCCAATCTCGTGGCCAGTCCTCACTGAATTATTTTGGAAAGTTGGATGCGGATGTTAAAGCAACCATTTCCAAAAATGACATTGTCCAAACATAGGGTCCTACCGCTGTTATTGCTTTGGTTCTGGCTCCTAACCAGCTTGACACAAAGTCATTACACTGTGCCGCAATCCAATCTATTATTTTTTTCTCATCATGCCACATCACAGGAGCCAGCCATATGCAACAGCCTTGGTGCTGCTCCAATAGGTACAGTTGTGTCCAAATTGCCCGGTCAGGTCCCCTCTGAATGGAAACTCAAGGGTATGACACCAAGTACCAGGCAACGGGATTACTAAGTACTAATGTGTGCAATGCCACAATATTATCAAAAAATGATCTCCTGTCAGATAGGAGGTGATGCCTAAATTAATGTAAACTATATTAGAATATTGGAATGTTGGGAGCTCCATTGAAGACAATTGAGTGCTCCGGGCTTCTAATGCCCGGTAGAAGCCCGGAGATCCATCATTCCAATGTTGTTATTCACAGCTGTTGCTGCAAACAAAGGCCTCACGGATCCCAAGGGGATTTCAGTGAGGCCTTTGTTCTATTTCGTAGAGCATTCTGCCCTCTAGTGGGAGAATTTTCTAATAGCCTTATAGCCCTCTGTAGCTAGGCTATACAGCATTAAAGTTCCACCCCCCCTGGGTAAAGGCCCTTGCCTTCGGCTCGGGCCTTTAATGCTGGAGTGGGCCTTTATTGGCCGGTAGAGCCCACTACGGTGGGCTATAAGGCTACATGAGTACCACATCCAATACTGTGATGTTAGAGGTCAATCCTCGAATACACTGCACATTTGATCATTTTACTGTAGATTATTCAATGCCCAGGATCACAATAAAGCCACCACTGCCCAGTTCATCTGTAAACATCAGGAGCGCTAAGCTGGACACTCTTGGTGCTCTCAGTGTGCCTCTAACTTGATAAACTGCTGAAGAAATTACAACCATGTCCGTTAGTCTTTCTGCAAACACTTGTTCAGAGCAGATGATACTTCTCAGTAACTTTAGAAAAGGCTCTTGCATGTATTATCCATTTATCCATGCAGTTGTATGGGCTAAGAGAAGGTATAGTTGTCAATGTATGACCTTTGTAAGGACACAGAGCTCTGAATTGGGTGTATTTTATCCTATGTAGTAATGTAGATTCTCTGCCCATCCACATAGTTGCCAGGTTGTCCCATTACAGGTTTAAGTAGCTTATCCAGTCGAGGTTCTAGCTTTGCAGGTCTTTCATTTACATATTGAGGACTACAAGTATCAGAATGCAAAGAATCAACAACGAAATAACAAGGACTGCTTGTACAACATGCATGGCCTGGACAAATGCAAAGAATGTTGTTGCTCTTAGGCCTGTCCCAGTCAACCCAGGAGCAGGAGAACCAATGAACAAGTCCCACTCCCTCTTTCTTAGTTTTAATTGTAGAATATATAAATAACTGTGGATTTGGCAGGAGGCAGAGCCTAGGTGCATCTTTGTTTCAAGGTTTGCCTCCCAAGAAGGGAAAATTGAAAGAAAGAGGATTCCTGGTTAAATCAGTGTAGGAACAGTACATATGATTTAATTTTCTTATTACATGTGTTCTGACATTAGTACACAAGTGTAGAAATGCAGATCTTCTCAAAATTAACCTCGCCAATAGTCCACACAATAAACCACAATCTTTTACTGTGTTAGCAGCAGGGGTTTACTGCATATGTTCTTAGAGGTTAATAAGAATTTAGACATGGCATAAATAATTAGTAGAGATCTTCTTTTTTAGGCACATAGATTCCTCCAAAATTTCTAATACCCATATATGTTTCAAAACGGGTAACAAACACTCCTTCAGTTGGGACGTATCTCCTGACTACAGGAATACATTGTCAACCACAATTTCCTTCCCAGCAAAAAAATAAAAATGGACTAGAAAGAGTTATCACTTTACCCCAATTCTGTGCGATGGTAACCTAAGAAGGGATCTGCGACAAGACGTAAAATAAAACCTTACCTAGGAAGTGCTCTACCTCAACAACATATACGTCTTGAAGCCTAGCATGTATTTAATCAGAAACATGTTCTGTGTCAGAGGACTACACCAAGAATTCTTGATCTTCTCTGCTTTGATCCAGTACCAAAACCTTCAATCAAACGTATTCATTTTATTTACTTATTTTGTTAAAGTGCTGGCTTGTGTCCAGAGCAACGTCCTAGCACAACTGTAGCATATAAAGCAGACCACGACTTGACCAACCCAATCCCAAGTGTAGTTGGATACATTTGTGCCGGATCAGAGATTTCTTGGGAGTTATTCAGGATCGATCTTCATCGAAGAAACGTCTTGACTCAAATGACGCCTTTTCCCTTTCAGTGGGGTGGGGGGTAGTTGGCTGGTTATTTTGAAGTAGGATAGCAAATCTTCCTTGAAAAGGTAAGTTTTCAATTCTTACTTGAGTAATACCATACTTCAATGGTTCCTGATGTCTTTTCACATAGATTTCTACAGTTGTGCACTCAACACCTGAATCGATCGACCATGCTGCTTCTTGAATTAGAAGCTCACCTGAGCGATATGGTTTACTTTGTTGGATCTCTGATTGTGGTGTAGATCCCAAATGAGAGATAGCAGATGTAAGAATTTATGGTTCTTTCTCGTTCCTTAACCCCTTGCATGCGTCGGACGGCCTCCAGCCATCCGACATCACAGTGGGCGTGTGCGGAGGACGGCCGGGGGCCATCCGAACCCTACCCACTCTTTATTTCACTAGCAATTCTGCCGCAGTCAAGGGGTTAAAGAAGGCTCTAGAGTAAATATTGGCAAACTACATGAAATCATTCCCTCCTTTAATTTGCAAAACGAGCAATCAGAGCAAAAAATGATGTCCTAAGTGACAATATAAGGCAAACCAAAGATGTTTCATGTTTAGAGCTAGGTTGCTAGGTTTTGACAGCATAGCTGTCAAACAAACCTCCTGCTAACTATATACATTGAATGGGCTTTGGATCCAGCCATTTCAATCAGTTAGTTTCTTCGACCAGCCTCTTTTCATCTTCATCCGAATGATATTGCATGTTTGGGTGTATTTTTCCACCTCGACTCGAACTGAACTGAATGGGGGGCTACAATACACTACCAGCCCTTTCTTCCGCTCCTGCTGGCTCCGTCTATGTGTCTCGTTCTAATGTGCTAACACTATATGTGATCGTTCATTAAACTCAAACCTATTGGCTTAGCAAATGCTTTTCCACTAAAGTTGCCCCTAGGCGTGCATTCTCGAATGAGCTGAAGCCCAAAAATCCTGGGGGAAAAGCCTGGAACAACTACTTTTCAGACAAAGCATAATACAGTACACACAAATCCCCCATCACCTCATGCCAGAAGGTGAGTCCGAGTAACACATTTTCAAGATGCAAGCCACGGGTTAAAAGTTAAAATAGCTTTAATGAAATATTGATGAAACAATGAACTAAGGGGGTGGTTATCCGTCTCGAAATCATTGAACATGGCAGTGCTTTAATTTCCTTTTTGCAGTTGGTACCCCAGCAGGCTTTTAACAATAATAATATTAATAATAACAATATAATAATGCAATTGTTCCTCCTACTGACTATAAAAAAATGTAAACCACCTACATTAAATAACACAACGGCTTCAAACAGCTAGCATCGCGAAAATGAAATTATACACACAGCTGCTACTTGCACTGGGGAGGAAAAACTAGTAAATCAGAAATAAACCATTGCCAAAATGATATATATATTTTTCAAGTCGGAAATGTTTAAAAAAATGTAGAGTCAAGTGTTAACGTGCCACTGCTGTTCTGCAAACCCTCCATTTTAATGCATAGCAAGCCAATTTGTCCACTCAAATGTGCTTTAGCAGATTAGGTTCTCCTTCAGTTTATGCTGTGGCCCAAAGATTGCTTAGAAAAATATCACCCCGTTGAAGTTATTAAAATACACCCAATTGGACAATATTCATGTAAACAATATGAAGGGCATGATATTTAAGTCAAACAATATTTCTTTATATGACATCGTGATAGACAACAGAGAAGTACAGGGTTTCATTGTGCATTTCATTGCCACATCTCTGCTCGCAGAGGGGTTTGCCTACATTTCCCAGCACAGAACTTGATGCTGTTAAGGCCGAGGCAAAGAATGAGTTTAATCAAAACTACAATCAGGGCAGGGTGAATAGGAATTCTTTCCATGGGTTAACGGGAAAGACATTTTCAATCTCAATAAACTATTTACTGTAAATGTGTTCATCATACGTAATTCTTAGAAGAGCCATGCTGAGGTCTGCATTTATTCAGAATGAGAAACCGACTACAGTGGTCAGGGCCGGACTGGCCATAGCGGGCACCGGGCAATCCCACGGTGCGCCACATGGGTGAGGGGCGGTTTTGGGCCCCTGGGGGCCCTTTCTGTTACAGGGCCCTGTACCAAAATCGGCCGAAAACCGACCCTGGCAAGAGCTCGGCGGCACCTCCAACCCCCCCCCCCCCCGAGTGGTGGGGGGGGGGGGGCGGCCGAGCACTTTGCCAGGGCCGGTTGTGGTTCCCAGTCCGGCTTTGACAGTGGTCACTTAAGCAGGACTCGGCATTACGATGCATAAACAATAACTGTAAGTGACAGAGCTCAAAAGTCCCAAGAGTGAGTAACAAGATCATGTACAGCAAAGGTCATGTTTCAACTCTACCTCTTCCCAAAGGTAGACCCAGACCAACAAGGAACAGCAAGTGCCAATGGCACTGCTGCAGGTGGGAAAGGACCAGAACTCTGACATGCAGTCAACTTTAGTTTGTAAACAGATTATCTTCTTCAGGCCTTCCCTCATTTTTGGGTCTGGCTTCTCAGCATAACTGTCTTTAAAACATATTGTAACCAATTCTTTAAAATATGAATAAAGTGTGATTTGGCAGCACCCAGTGGAGTGTTACTTTCTCACTTCATGCTGTTTGCTGTTTTTTTTTGTATCATTCTGCCTTCCAGGAAGTGCTTCCATTGGATTGCATGATGGACCATTTTACATCTGAAAAGTATACTCATCCATCGTATTGTTTGTCTCCTTTAAATATTTACCTCCTATATGCATTTGTTAACGCGGGATTTCTGGTCTATAGTTATAGATCTAGATCCCAACTCAGGTCGACTGAACCGTTGGTACCTGTCATTGAGTAAAAGGCAATCCACTACTAGGTTAATCAGTTAAAGACTTACTACACTCTAAAGAACCACTGAAGCTTAAAAGTTTAAAAGTTTATTACAAAGCCAGACTTAACTGGAGATACAAACATCTCAAAATAAGATTCAAAAGATATACGGGTATCAATACAAACATGAATTTTCTAAATGCTCTTAGTCGGCAGAAGAATATCACCAAAACAAATTCTAGGATTATCAAAGTTACGAGGATAAACACAAGCTGTAGCTTATGAGTCATTTACAGAAAGGAAAGAAATCAGATTAGACTGTCCCTACACTAGACTAAGTGACATCCCTACTTAGCAAGATCTTAACCTAAAAAGGTGTCAGCAGTGGTGACTTCCAAAGAAGATCACGCACTTCCCTTAGTCTTTGTTCCAAAACGATGTCTCGCAGTTCCCTATCTGCCTACCCATCCGCTCTCTTAGGTTCCTCAGATCATCTGCCTGCTCTCCACCCAGGGGTGCTGTCCCTAATACAAAATCACATTTACATTAGAAACGCCCTTTAGAGACGCCCCTCACGTGGTGTTGGTGCTCCATGCTGGTACTCCTTCTAGGCCCATCGTTAGCGTTGACCTTGCTTCCCAGGCTCCTCTCCGGCAAGACGGTACCCCCAGGAAATTCCTAAGACTCCTCCAGGCCTGTACCAGGCTCTCTTGAACAAAAGTCTATTCATCACTTTCCTGATTAAACCCCCTCGCACCTGCAAAAGACACTTTCTCTGTGGGCCCCAAATTCCGGCCTCCACCATATCTTTAAGTCGTAAACCATGTAACAGGCTCTGCGTCTTGTGCTTAACATGACCTTTCTCTAACGAGCATATGCAGATCAAAAGAAATGACTTTATCTATTCAGGCCTGTTAGGATTCCATGAAACGGGCATATGCATTCTGAAAAAACATTTAATTTCTTTAGTTTAAACGATATTCTAACTTATTACACACAATGATTATATAAACGTCTATTAAACACATATATTAGTCCTAGGTTCAGTAATACTTGAATCATAATAACATTAAAATCCAGATTATGTGGAAATACATCAGCTTCTTGTACTCTTTGTGAACTGCCATGTGGCCTACACATTTCTACGTTTTAGCCGAATTACATTTTCCCTTACAGTCACACAACATAGGATTTCAACATCTCTAACATCTCTAACATCTACATTAGTTTTTCACACTCTCTTTAAGTATTCTATTCAAATTAAACACTATTATGTACTTTCACTCTATAATTTCGACACTCTTATATATGGTTTACTAAACTAATACAACGTGCTTGTAAATATGGTGCACTTCTATAGTTTTTCTTAACTTGCGCTCTCTCAATCCCCCCTTTGATGACTTTCAGTAGTCATCATCCTCAAAACACCATCCCTGAGGTATGGACTGAGTCAAACTGAAGTCGTTTCAGTACCCCCTCGTTTCATCATCTCTAGAGCCTTTAGACTCCTGTACTGATTATCCTGCATCTCAGTCAATCTCCTCTCTTGCCTTCTCATGGTTCTTTGCAACCTGTTTGATCTATACCATTGATACAGCCGCACCAATCCCCACAAAGTGATTATACAAATCACTATTATGATAATAGGTTTCAGTATGTACCAAATGATATTCTTTCCTAGGTTGGCAAACCAACCTCCAACTTTACCCATTCCTTGACCTACTTTTTCCCACACTGTTACCTTTGTCAAATCCTCAATTTCATGATGTATTTCAGTAATGTTTCGAATGTACTTTTCTAAAGGTTTTGAATTGTCTGGAATGTAGGTGCAACATTCCTGGACCTTCAAAGCCTTACAGACTCCTCCCTCTTTGGCTAACAGAACATCTAGAGCAAGTCGGTTCTGAAGAACCATTGCCCTTATCGATTGCATTTCTCCTTCCACCAGCATTAGTGATCTAGCAGTTCTGGCGGACAACCTATCTACAACTGTTGCCAATCGTCTTATCTTAACATCATTTAGTGCTATCCCTAAAATAGGAAACATAGCACCAAATACGTCTCCAACTACTTCCTCAGTGCTGACATCTCTTCTTTCTCTACCTTGTGTTTTCCCCTCTATGATTCCTAAATCCTTAGCATGGTATATTTTGGGAAAGACAATTGCCAAATAACATGATCCATACCAATTATCTGGTAGTTTCACGTATGCGTTTTTCCCACAGACAAAATATACATTTGGGATCACCTGCATTTCCTTCAAGAAATCTTTCGAATAGTATTCTAATTGGAAAGCATGTTCACAACTCACCTTTCCCACAAACACATTCTCGTAATAAGTTTCACTTCTGTGTATGCACAGTTTCCCCCTTTTCTCTCTATCTAGAGCTATTGGACCATTGCTACCCTTTCTTTGGTGTGCCCTTTCCTCCTCGGTCCAATCTGTTTTCCATTGACCTGAAGCTTTCAGAATCTTCTGTCTCCTGTATCGATCATCCACCTGCCCTACAAACTTTTTCTCAATTTCTGACACTTTACAAGTCAAATTATTCCTTCGGGCATGTGAAGTATCTAATGTTTTCCAAGGAAGGAAAAATTTCTGTAATCTGTCTTCACTCTTATAATAATCCCATTTATTTAAATGTTTGTAGTTCTGCACTTCTGGCAACACTGAATCAAAGTTTGAGAAATAGTATTCGAACCCATCCCGTTCATAAAATATGCTCAGCAACAAACTACATGTAATTCCATAAGTCAATGGAAGATGATGGTATCTGATACCTTCGTCTACAGAGGCTGGCAGTTTCATGCAGACATAACAATTTTTAGCCTCCATAGCATCAACATATTCGTATAGCAATTTAGCATATGCATTCGATTTAAAGTTCCCCTGTGATTCATCTACATGTAACCTACGAGTCTCAGCTGCTAGTAAAGCTTTGTCTTTCTCTGTATTGTCCCCCTTTTTACCAGCAATAGTAGGTTTCTGTGTCGATGTAATCTTTGGTTTTGTTGTTGCTTTTTCTTCATTTTCATGTCCCACTACATATGATATTGTAACCACTAAAGCTATAAGAAAAATCACTCCCACTAAAAGTGTGCCTATTATACATTTGGCCCTGCGGTTCGGGTTGCCAGCCTCCATGACCTCAAACAGTGTAGTTCCAGTTTTCTTTCTCAGCACAATGTCTCTAGTCGAATCACACCTGGAAGCTGATAATCTTTTCCGCAAGATCAGTCTTTGTGTTCTATAGCGACAGTCAACCCTAGCCCTTCTCCGTCCACTAAATGGAAGTCCCTAGTTTCTTCTTCCACTCGGCGCTAGGTTATCTCTTCATTAATTTATCTACAAAGTCTTTAGCAATCTGGAATTATACGTGTTCCAACGACTCTCATCACACCTTCTAATATTTCTAGACGGAGAAGGAGCTCCTCGAGTATTGGACTCCTTGAACAACAAACCGGAAATTCTACTGTGTTTAAGACCAAGTCTCTTATTCCACTCAGGAGAGGAGGATAGACAATATTGAGAGTCAGCAATCCTTCGACCTCCACTCCTGGTATCAGCAACTCTATTTCCACTGTTATGATGGGGTCAATTCTGGTCAGGGTCACTTGCCTCACCCTCCCAGTTCTGCGTGCTTCTGACATCTGCAGCGAGGTAGGTCCACTCAGGAGTAGCGTGTTATTCCTTCCTTCTATCTCAACTCTTTCCCTGTCCAGCTGTACCTGGTTTTCCTCTCTCGCTTTCTCTGGGCTATAAATCGACCGTATAGGACCTATGGTAACAGGTACTTGAAGAGCCTCTGGCAATCCATGAGACTCAGCCCTCTCTGTTGCTGGCGTCTTCTGCACCACAAACCTTCCGACTACTCTCTGTACAGGACTATGTTGAAGTGTCCCTTCATCTTTGGTAGGTACCCAATCCGCTAAAGGGAGTGGCCTATACCCTTCTATGCAAACCCTGTCTCCTTTTGGGAGCCCCGTACCTTCTGTCTCCATATTGTCCGGAGGTGGTCTATCTATCAACAACCTATTTATGAGGCCGTCCTCCGACTCGCTCTCATCATCTTCTTCCATGGGTTTCTTTCCACCTGTAACCTCTCTCATGGGGTACAACTTATCTACCTCAATCACCTGTACCCTCCACCTCTTGGCTTCCTCATCCCATTTAGCATCTTGCACTGCCCTTACTGATCGCCTTACCCTTTCTTGGCGTCTGTTCTGACTCCTGTCGTGCGCCGCCCTAATCCACGCATTAAGGGCCTCAAACTGTGTTGGTCTAGGCAAAGGTCTCAGTGAGGACATGACTGCTTTCAACTGATGCAACACCTCTAGTCTAAACGTTCCGTATTTCGGAAAGGTCAATTCCTCATTCCCTTCTGTAATCTTACTCCAAGTCCCAAGCCACAGTATAGTATGCCACCCAACATTCGTGGCCATATAGTGAGCTGGTGTACCCTCTGGCGGAGCTTCTTCCCCGCAATAGGATTCTCTTCTCTTTCTCTTAAAAATCCCTCTCAAACATTTAAAACACTTCATGTTCAAAATCTATGAATTTCTATTTTCTCCGCGTTCGTTTACTTCCTGATGACAATCCACCAATCTCAGCGCGGTTTTCGCTAACTGGCCTATCACTGCGCGGCTCTTCGCTGACGTCCCACCAACCGTCCTATCACAGCGCGGCTTCACACCAACCGCCCTATCACAGCGCGGCTCTCGCTGACGTCACTCGTCCCCCTTTCGCAGCAGTTCCCCTCCTTTCTCCGCTCGTCTCCCGGTCATGCATGCGTCCCATTCATACTCTGAAAAATGATTACTTCCGACCAAGCGATCACTTTCCTTGACTGTACGTCCACAGTCTAACTGTAATTGTCACCTTAACTGACGAAATGTCTTTCCGTGTACGTCCAGACAATCGCCTTCTCTGATAGGTTACTTGCACACGGTAACTTTCGACCTGCGTCCGTTACCCACACACTCACTCTTGCATTCCCCCTATCTCGGTCCTGCGGGCGATCAATGGTACCTCATGACCCCCTTTTTCTCTGGTCGACAACTACTCTGGATGTTCGATACACCCTAACCACTTAAGCTCTACCCCGAACTTAAGATTTTACCAGGTTGCGCGCGCTCACAACCTTCTCACATTCACACTACAGGCATTCAACTCCGTATGACATTACAATACAAATACAACACAAAACACCGCAATCTATCCACGCATGACCCTTGTTATACTCACTCTCGTCCGATTCTGCTGCTTTTCTCTCGCGCCGTCAGCACCTTCTTTGGCAGGCCACCTCTCGATCTCTAGGGACCTTGGGGCAAACTTAACCTAGTCTAGATCACCTTCCTCAAGAAGGTAACCATCCTCACTCTGCTACCAACTGTTAACGCAGGATTTCTGGTCTATAGTTATAGATCTAGATCCCAACTCAGGTCGACTGAACCGTTGGTACCTGTCATTGAGTAAAAGGCAATCCACTACTAGGTTAATCAGTTAAAGACTTACTACACTCTAAAGAACCACTGAAGCTTAAAAGTTTAAAAGTTTATTACAAAGCCAGACTTAACTGGAGATACAAACATCTCAAAATAAGATTCAAAAGATATACGGGTATCAATACAAACATGAATTTTCTAAATGCTCTTAGTCGGGAGAAGAATATCACCAAAACAAACTCTAGGATTATCAAAGTTACGAGGATAAACACAAGCTGTAGCTTATGAGTCATTTACAGAAAGGAAAGAAATCAGATTAGACTGTCCCTACACTAGACTAAGTGACATCCCTACTTAGCAAGATCTTAACCTAAAAAGGTGTCAGCAGTGGTGACTTCCAAAGAAGATCACGCACTTCCCTTAGTCTTTGTTCCAAAACGATGTCTCGCAGTTCCCTATCTGCCTACCCATCCGCTCTCTTAGGTTCCTCAGATCATCTGCCTGCTCTCCACCCAGGACGATTCAGAAAAGGGGGTGCTCTCCACCCAGGGGTGCTGTCCCTAATACAAAATCACATTTACATTAGAAACGCCCTTTAGAGACGCCCCTCACGTGATGTTGGTGCTCCATGCTGGTACTCCTTCTAGGCCCATCGTTAGCGTTGACCTTGCTTCCCAGGCTCCTCTTCGGCAAGACGGTACCCCCAGGAAATTCCTGAAGACTCCTCCAGGCCTGTACCAGGCTCTCTTGAACAAAAGTCTATTCATCACTTTCCTGATTAAACCCCCTCGCACCTGCAAAAGACACTTTCTCTGTGGGCCCCAAATTCCGGCCTCCACCATATCTTTAAGTCGTAAACCATGTAACAGGCTCTGCGTCTTGTGCTTAACATGACCTTTCTCTAACGAGCACATGCAGATCAAAAGAAATGACTTTATCTATTCAGGCCTGTTAGGATTCCATGAAACGGGCATATGCATTCTGAAAAAACATTTAATTTCTTTAGTTTAAACGATATTCTAACTTATTACACACAATGATTATATAAACGTCTATTAAACACATATATTAGTCCTAGGTTCAGTAATACTTGAATCATAATAACATTAAAATCCAGAATATGTGGAAATACATCAGCTTCTTGTACTCTTTGTGAACTGCCATGTGGCCTACACATTTCTACGTTTTAGCCGAATTACATTTTCCCTTACAGTCACACAACATAGGATTTCAACATCTCTAACATCTCTAACATCTACATTAGTTTTTCACACTCTCTTTAAGTATTCTATTCAAATTAAACACTATTATGTACTTTCACTCTATAATTTCGACACTCTTATATATGGTTTACTAAACTAATACAACGTGCTTGTAAATATGGTGCACTTCTATAGTTTTTCTTAACTTGCGCTCTCTAACATTCTATAAAGAAAGTAATCTTTTTGGTCAGTTTTTCCTTTGCACTGGCAAAGTAAGTAATGCAGGATTTAATTGGCTAAACAGCAATTTTGTGTGTAAAAATTGTAAACCGCATTTGCGAATGGCATATTAGAGCTGTATCTCTTAGTTTTGCCAATACTTGTTCTGAACATTGTGGTTCAAGAAGATTAGAAATAAAAGGTCACTTTTATGCCACAAGCCCACAATTTGTAGCACCAGATTTGGTTCTCAGTGAATGAACACATGTCTCTGAGAACTAAACTTCATCTGTTCCATTAAAGGAGGAATAATAGCTCTTTGCCCTTTAACACGTGGCTTCACCCATTGGAAGTGTTTCCCAAAGCATGAACATGAAAGAGACTGACTGCTGAAATGGCTGCATAGGAGCAATTTAAAACTTAGGAAGACCTACACCAAAAAGAGCTATGATTTGATAATATTATCAAGTTTTATTTAATATTAAAAGAAATGGCAGATTTTTTTTCATTTTACTGTGACACCTAATATTTTGTTCATGGTCCTTATGGTTAACAACAGCCAGAGCGCATATGTGCACAAAATCTGACCCCCACCTCAAAGGTCTATCCCCAGTAGTGTTTTACAACAAACATGTGTAGAAAATGCAGTTTTCTGTAAGTAACTAGGGGATTCTTCAATTAGTCAAGCGAATGCTCTCATTTGCCAACTGTAGCTCCAGCTGTAGGTGGGTAGGTGGAAAGAAAAGATTTCAGCCGACCTCTCTTTTTTTTTTTTTTCAACACATTTTTATTGTCTTTTAAAATACGTCAATACATACAACATAAAACATATAGTCATCGCTGTTCTCAACTGTTACTTTAGGAGAACAGGCTTGTGAAAAAAGCAGCCTCTAAATAAATCTCTAAAATGGTCTGATTCTCTCACCTTCATGAGTCTGTCATCAATCAGTTTACTTTCCTAGATTGTATTTCTTGACTAGAGTGGCTGTACAATGAGATGGAGTTCAATATATTTACAGCTCTACCTATGTAGTATGAAGAAATGAAACTTGAAATAAGTCAGTGGCTTGAGGCTTTAGTCAACATTTTCCTGGATATATTGATGTTTGTGAGAGATTGGAATCTCATTGTCTTTATATGTGAATGTGATCAAGTGACCACCCACCTGTATCCCCTGCATAGACCCTCACCCTAATGAGATCTCATTCCACGAGAGAACCAAAGGGCTCAGAGGGAAAGGGAATGGTTGAGTAATTGTAAGGAATGTTGGACGCACTTTACTGCATTTTTTTGAAAGATGGGGACAGTGGCCTAAATTACCAAATTGTTTGCTGTGATTTACTTTTGTTGTGCTCTGAGTAAGCCTGGAGTACAAGAGTATGGGCCTTATATGCAAGAAGGTACTGCAGCATGGCACCGCAAGCCATTTGGCTGCACCACGCTGCATCACTTTGAAAGCTCAGTGATGCGTCATATTTACAACAATATGGCGTATTCCTGAGCTCTCCCCTGAGCTGTTGCATACTTGCTCCAATGCAGGCACCCCTGGTGCAAGGGTGTCTACGTTTTAGAGGAGATTGTTTTCGTGGAGGAAGGATTGCCTTCCTGCACAAAAACAATAATGAGAGGTGTTTGTTTCTTTCTGTGTGTACTGCAGAATGCAGCCTTCATAGAAAGAAGACAACATGAGGAGAAAGGAAAGTATTTCTCTTGGTGCTGAGGATTCTGACACATTCCCAGATTTACGAAACATTGTCAATTTGGGAATGTGGCAGAATCCACTGGTGTTGCCTGGGAACACCCACAGCAACACCCATGGTATGCACCTTTCATGCAAAGTGCTGCATGAAAAGGGGCTGAATTTACAAGGCCATGTAAAGCCATGCAGGGTGGATTTACATGGCCTTGTAAATATGGAGCGCCACACTGTGCCGCCAGTGCGTAAAAAAAAGTGACAAAACGGTAGCGCAAGCGGTTACTAAATATGCCCCTATGTCTCACGCAACGTCTTTATAAATCGGCCCCAAAATGTGTTCTTACATTTTCAAAGTAGATTCCAACAGTGCGCTTTAAAAAGGTGCTGTTTGCACATTTATATGAGGTTTTGGGAGCCCCTGTTAATATTTTACATTTTATTTTGCTGCCAATGGCATAGCAGCTACAATTGTCCAAGTTTGTATTCACAGCTCGTATCGATCCCGGTCAGCAGTATGAGATACATATAGAGTAACATAAAATCATTAGTGAAGGGCTGAAACTTTTAGTAAAATCTTTATTGCATAGTTGATAAATCATTGGGATGGAGCACTCATACTTAATTATTTTACGATAGGATAAATACGTTTAAAAACAAATTAAGAAAACAGCAACAGTTAATATCGGGCTGGAAAAGCCTGCAGCTGAAACACATTTTGAAAACATTACCAGGCGAATCTATTATTGTGGGGACCATTCTAGTTCTACCCACTATTATATGAGCAATGTCTCTCCGTGCTAAAGGCAATTACAGAACAGGTATCATTTAGTTTAACTGAGACAGCGTTGATGAACTTTAGAAACTGCTTGCTAGCTGCATGTCTGTGGGATTAAGACATTCTTTGATCTCCAAGGTACAAGATCTGATTCCATAGGAGTAAAAAAGTGGCTCGATTTTTTGGGACAAACTTTTGCCGCGTCGTATCACGTGCCAAGGTTTCCAGCTTTTAAAGCCAGGGTCTACAGCTTTCAGATTGACGAGTATGTTTCCATTTTGATTTTATCGAAAACTGTATTTTTTTAAATTTAAGAGGCGGGCTTCTGTTAAACAGGCCTGCAGGCCTCCCAGTGAATAAGGGGTTAATAAAGAGTAGAAGTGCTTTAGTGCAATGCAGGCTTGGGAATCCAGAGTAAAAGATTGTACTTGTAGTTGCTTAAAAAAAAAAAAATAGTTAATATTAGGACCAGAATAAGTTGATTTACAAACTTCACTTATCTGTAAAAGATCTAACGATTTAATCAAGGAAGCCAAGAGGGCACCGTTTTTTTATTTGTACAATTATCACCACATGTCAGATGTTAATGAGCCCAGCATCGAGTTCTTACTTCTCTGCCAGAAGCTTAATAGGCGAGATGCCTGCTGGCCTGTTTACTTAATTAGATTTAACTCTAGCCATATTTGGGCCTCTGGAGTAGCAAGTGGCAGAGCGAAGAACCACCTAAAAAGACTACATTGGGCTATGACCCGCCATTTAATCAGTGTAACAGGAACACCTCACTTTGTAAGATAATGAAGGCAAGTGCTTGGCTCTGATGACCTCAAGTGCTGGCTTTGCTGATGTGCCAGTCAAGTTATTCGACAGTTTCAGTAAGGCAAACATCACATTGTTTGCCTTTGCTTTTAATTCCGCTTGCTGCCTGGTGAAACATCCAGTTTTGTTGAACCATATACCCAGGTATTTATAAAAATATGCCAGCTTGATTTTTTTACTTACTTTTAGCCCAGCTAAATTGCCCTGCTTTCCTTTTGCTGGAATAGAGAAAGTTAAATTTCTCATGGTTCACCGTCGGGCAGTTACATTAAGATTAAGGCTCCCTGCTTTCCGTTTTTACGGATTTTTACACATAAATACAGACAGAAAACATTGTGTTTTCTGTCTGCATTTATTTTTTAAAGTGGAAAAATACAGAAAATTGTGATTCTTTTAAGTGACTCTCGGTGCTGTCTTTAATGAATTATAGGCCAGCAGCTGAGCAGAGGGACAGCATGGAAAATTTGAAAACAGGATGATATTTCTTTAAATAACAGCATATGTCAACATACATTTATGGTATACTGCTATTATTTACCAGTGGATGTATCATGCAATATGTGGCAGCTTAAATAGCTAAAACACGACAGACATCAAAGTATGAGTGTGCCCCTATCAGTTACATAAATATGGAATTGTGCAGTTTTACAACTTCATTTATACGCAAAACTCAAAATAAATATGGATAAATACAGATAAAATGGGCAAAAAATAAATATGGATAAATACAGACGGAAATGTTGAAAAAAATGAATACCATAAAACCGGGAGCCCTAATTAAGATGCAAGCCCTCTCAATGTATGTGCAATCCCATGCTACTGTAGTCGAAAATCACAGTGTCATATTCATACTTTAGTGTGGGTAGTGACCTTCCTCCGATTTTTGGTGGTTAAGATTTTGGATTGTTCAAGGTTTTGGGATGGTGGAGATATGAAGGTTAAACACAAGTGGTACTGAAACATAGCCCTATTTTAAGCCTTTATTTAGGAATATTTTCTTTGAAAGAAAAATTTGTCCCAGAGTTTCACACAGATGCAAGTATCAATGTATAGGGCTTGGATTGCTTTTAACAATGTACAGTCAATGCCTCAGGAATTCAGGGGCACATTTATGCTGTATTTATCCAATATGGCACATTCCTGTTCTTTCCCCCTGCACTGGCACAATTTTTCTGGCCTAGCATCAGTGCAAGGGTGCCTGTGTTGTAGGCAGGATTGTTTTTGTGCAGGAATGGGCAAAAACAATCCTGAGGTGCATTTTCCTCTTTCTATGTGTGCTGCAGAAAGTATCACACATAGAAAAAGAAAAAAACTAGGAAAAATAAAAACAGTTCTCCTCGTTAAGCCTCTCCTGGGGAGGCGTATCTTTTTGGCACCTTCCCCGGTGACAAGTCCTTGTAAATCTGGGAATGCTTTAAAAACCATGGGAGCTGCGTGGGAACACCTACTGCAACACCCATGAAACACATCCCTTGCTAAAAGTAATGCCGCACAGTGATTTGCACTGCCTTACCTTACTCCATATTTGTGAAGCCATTCAATGCGTGGCTTCATAAAGCTGACTTAGAGGTTTGCGTCATGCTTGTACCACGTTGTCATAAAGCTCTCATAAATATGCCCCTCATAAGTTCAACCAGAGCTAGATATGATAGTATTTAACGCAGTGCTGAAGTCAATAAAAAGCATAAAAGTTCAATGAGGGACACTGTTTCTTTAATTATTAACAGTGAATGAGTCATGATGTTATCAGTGGTTGGTTACATTGTTGTTTCTAAAGACTGTCTGATAGCTTGGAATGAGCTTCATGTCCTTTGGCCAGCTCCAAAGAGCAAGCTGCAAAGAGTTTGGTCTCTGTGTCGAGCAAGGTGATCATTCAGTAATTGGCAAGATCTGTTCATGAGCCTTTTTTGTGTAACAGGAAAATTATTGATCCTTTCCTGGACAACGATATCAACCCTGTCAAGAAGCAGTCATTAAAAAAGTGTGTAGCCATTGAGACAAGTAATCGATGTCAGATTTATTTAATAAAGCAGACAGACCGTTTCGACCGGGGGCACCATGAGGCCTGGCTTTCTGAATTGTGAATTTTCATCATAGCTCTCAAGGTTTCAGATTGGTTATGTGTGACATTTTCATAATTGCATTAGAATCAAGCAATGTAGATGAGGGAAACATATAAGTATCAGAAATTACACCCATTTGCACAACAAGAAACTCTACGAAGATCTTAAAACTGCTGCAAAGCATCATAAATGGAAGGGAACTAACCTAGTGCACTTGTTAGCTGAAAGCACGGTTAAACAAATGTGTAACCATGATATTAAACATTAAACAAGTCTTTCAGAGGCAGTACTTTATTAAAGCTGTGTGCACATATGCAGACACACGCAGTTAAATACAAAAGATAATACATACTAGGTGCTACAGATGTGTACATCCCCACAAAACCCCCTTCCCTAGATTCATGAACATTCACCAGTGGAGCAAGCACAAGAAACATGAAACGTTTGAATCTTCCTTACATGATTAACAAAAAAGATTCTCAAGAACATATGGGAAAGGAAAAAAGATGCACTCATCACCATAGTGAAATGATTAAAGAGTTACTCAGTGAAAGTAACATTCAAAACAAGAGTTGAAAGGAGATATTGAAAAAATAGAGTTTTGCTAACAAAGCTCTCATTAATGCCTAAAATGTTATATGAAGCTACCAAGAAGCCATTACTTCATATCTAGAAATTAACTCACAGCTTTTCGAATCTATCTCCAGCGTGTTGGCAGGGCACATTTAGATAAGGGATAGTCACCTCTCCATGATAGTCTGCACGCGGAGATGAGGCAGCGAAAGACCTACTCCCAAAATAGCCAAAGCGAGTAAGAGCTCTAGGCCACAGGGCGAGAACAAACCACATTGGTGCATCGCACATAGCCTCTATTGTCAGGACCGCACAAGTGAGGAGCAATCCTTAAATTAATTGTATACCAACAATGAACACAAATATTAACAAGCATTTGCAATAAATAGGTCTCGCATTTGTGAGAGTTAGAGCTATTGGCATTGTAAATGAAGTTGTCTTTTACCAATGTATTTTGGTTTGGAGTGGAGTGAATGTATGTGGTGTGGAGCTGAATTGTGTGTGTTGTAATGGAATTGTTACTTTTGGAATTGTGTAGTGTGGAGAGGATTTGTGTAGTGGAATTATGTGGCATGGTGCGCAGTGGAAATATGTGGATAGTAATTATGCAGTATAGAGTATACTGGAATTATGTGGAGTGTATTTGTGTGTGATGGAGTGTAATTATGTGGATTGGTATTTAGTGTTGTGCGGTGGTATGAACTGGAGTTTAATTATGCGGTGTGCTGCTGATGTGGAAATCTGTTGTGTAGATTGGATGTATGTGGTGTGTTGTGTAATTGTGTTGTTGCGTTGAATTATGTGGTTTATTGTTATGTGGCGCGGAATGGAAACATGTAGAGTTGAGCTGCAGCACTGCCTAGAGTACTTAGAATGAGGAAATACCACTTGGACCAGAGAAGCAACTGCAGCACTGCCTAGAGGACTTAGAATGAGAAATTACCAACTGGACCAGAGAAGCAGCTGCAGCACTGTTCAGAAGACTTAGAATGAGGAATTACCAATGGCACCAGAGAAGCAGCTGAATGAAACCAAAGAAGCATCTGGCAGCACTGTCTAGAGGACTTAGAATGAGGAATTACTGAGAGGACAAAAGAAGCAGCTGCAGCACTGCCTAGAGGAATTAAAATGTGGGAAATACCGACTGGACCAGAGAATCAGCTGCAGCACTGTGTAGAGGACTTAGAATGAGGAATTACCCATTGACTCAATTTAAATGTCTGCACTCCATCTGTTTTACTTAGCATACATATGGAAGATGGACTTGAGTACGTGTTTGAGGAAAGAGACTAATTTGGAGCTGTACAACCCTGTGCTTCCATTGGATACCAGGGACAAGGAGGAGGGCTGAGAAGGGCGGGAGAGAGGGACGGAGGAAGTGGGTAGCAGGAAGCCTTGTTGTTTAGCAGCTAGCAAGCCACAAAAAAAGAAATAGCGTTTTTGCTGCTATTTTAGACCTGGGGAACGGGGTTAAAGTTTCGGAGTGCTCTCCACATAGCAACCCCCACAAGTAAAAAAAAATCCAGACACATGCCGATATCCAAAATGAAAATACCATATGCTTTGTAAAGCACAGGTAGGTTCACTAGGTATTGCATTTGTGAGAGTTAGAGCAATTGTCATTGTAAATGTGAATATTTACATTTTTTTTGTTTTGAAGTTGAGTGGATGTATGTGGTGTGGAATGAAATTTGTGACTTGTATCGGAATTGTTTGTTGTGGAAGCGTGTGGTAGAACTGTGTGGTGTGGAGTAGATTTGTTCAGTCGAATAATGGTGCGTGGTGGATAGCTAAGGGTGAGAGCTGCTCAGAATAAATAGCTCATATTAGGATTTGTAGACACCAATTTATAGTGATGTTAAGATATGCTGACTTTAAGATACCCTAACATTAAGGTATGCTAATATCAAGATAGGCTGACTCAAAATGTGCCGATGTCAACATAAGCCGTCATTAAGATATGTTGATTTCATTATACAGCAACATTAGAATATGCTGTTGTTAAAGCCTGAAAAGGTTGTAGTGCTGGCTCACGAATGCACTACACAAAACTAGATGCCTGTTTGTGTGTGCCTGCTTGTGTGTGTGTGTGTTTGTGTGTTTAGTTACACTGTGGATTTGTTATTTAAATGTATATTATCTTGCAAACATAGTGTACGCATGTTACCTTTTTTAATACTTATAAGGAACTTATCTATATTTGCATATTATACGCAACAGGCAGATGTAGATGGTTGTTGGAAGGATAATGCGTGAGTGGCCCAATGCAGGATGTTGGGCGTTTGAAGGACAGTGGGAGGTGGAAGGACAGGGGGACAGAGGTGTTTATTGGAAGGTGAAGGAGTGGGTGGACGGATGGGCAGAGCTGTGTTCTGGCAGGGTAGAGGGTGAGTGGATGGATGGATGAGTGGGTGAATGGTTGGATAACCAAGACTGCAAATTGCAACTTAAGCAGGAGTACGTTCTTTCAGCCTCCTTGTTGCTAAACTATGGAACAGCCTGCCTGTTACCATACGGGGGATGCATGATCTTTTAGCCTTTAGGAAAGCCATTAAAACTCATCTTTTCCAATAATCCGTTCTTTTGTGCACCCTCATTTCGCACTCTGGTCAGTTCGCAGCGCCGGGACGCCCCTTGGCTGGGGCAGCCGCGCGCTATACAAATCCATATAACATAACATAACATAACATGTGCTTGTGTCTTAATGTATACATCATTGGCAAAGTGAGATCCATTTTGAAAATGTTTTGCTACTAGCTCCGACACCACCCTGAAAGCTTACACTTGCCCCAAACAACATAATGAATGTTTTGATTTATCAATTTATTTGCTGCTTTGAATAGTTGATGTCGGTCTTGTGCCTCTCCCACACATTTTGCTGCCTGCCATCTATTTTCCTTCTTAGTTCAAATAGTACTGATGCATGTACACACAAGTTGCTTCTCAATGTTTTTAAAATGGCAAGAATCTGCCTGGGCTTTGAAGCTGTGGAAAGTGGTCATTGTAGGCACCAGACTCTGGACTTAAATGCACGTTTTTTAGATGGCTGGGAGAATAAGGGGTTTGTGATATTGGGGCGATTATCGGACTTAGGTGGTGGGGTTACACACTTCTGAAGGACGGCACAGTAGTCACAGCACCATATAGATTTCTTGAGATCCGACTATATATGACAGCCCGGCAGTGCTGGGGATACCACTTGCTTTTGTGTGTTTGTTATTGTGCATAAGATAAATCCAGAAAAAGAATAAAGTTCCATATAGAGCAATTCCCTGGAAATATAAATATGAGGAGTGGATGGAATTGAGCAGAGGTTTGGTGTGGGCAGAAAGGAAATAGCAGAAGGGGCAGTGGAGATGCTTAGTGTGGAGGACAGCAGGACACAGGGGAAGGAAGCAGCACAGGGGAGAGTAAAAAAAGGTAAGGCACCTGGGATATTGGTGGAAAGTGTATTAATTAAAAAAAGACATTTCATATTATTGCCAGAACTGCTGATTTTGAAACTGGGTAACCAGGTAAAAGTATTAGCGTTGGGTGAACATCCTGTGATTCTTGGAAAAGTGCAATCTCCCTGAGCCTAAAAAAAACCTGAGCTTTCCCTGCCTAATGTAGCTGGTTGGTGCTCGTGTAAAGCGCTCCAATACTTTCAGGTGGAGTTTGCGCTATGTAAAACTGAAAAAAAGTAAATCTTGCAGATAAACAAATCAAGTTGAGTTAATACTTGTTGGACCAGGAAGGAGAAGGTTCTTTTCAGGAAGACTTGTAGCACGGACAGGCAGAGAGAGGCGCATGGCATGTGAGCAGAAAGGTTCATTTCAGAAAGAGGGTGTGAATTTGTAAAAAGATGCGTGGGTGGACACTTGGACAGCAGTGCCAGGTGGAAGGATGGATTTACTAACTGCTTAAATGGTATAGCCGATGGGCAGATGGACATAAGAATAGATAGGTGCGGGTGGATGAATGATGGATTGAGTGATACATAGGTGAGTAAGTCTCGGTGAGTGAATGAATTTTTAGATGGGTGTGTAGGTTGACTGGCAAGTGTAGCGATTAAACATTGAGTGGGATGGATGACTAGATGATAGATTTATTCACAAATTATTTGGTGGACAAGTGAATGGATGGACCCATAGATTGATAAATAGGTGGCAAGTCAGATGGAGAAATGAAAACATAGGTGATAGAACGGACTGAAGACACATTGGTTTATTAAACACAGGATGTACAAACGGACGGGTGTATGGATCGATTCATACAGGGATAAGCATGCTGATAGATGAAAACATAGGTGGGCAAGTCAGAAGATTGAGTGGTTAAATATTTAGATAGACATACACCTCGGCCGGATTCAACCTGGGAAGGTCTGTGTACCTGCTTGTGCCATGGTGATGTCTAAAGCACAATGTTTTAGCCTTCTCAGGTGAGAAGCGAGCTTCCAAGATTTTACACTGATGAATTCTCTTAGGATAATGAGATAACAAAACAACTTTACCCTTAAAACGTGTACATGCATGATTTAAATAAAAGAAAATGCACAGTGGGTTCGGATGCATCGCTCTCCCTGCCCCACAAGCCCTCAAGTGGGCATGAGGAAGCGACATAGGAGTAGGGAGGGCAGAAGGGGGGGGGCAGTTTTTAACTGCCTCCTTTGAGGTGGAAACGAAGGGAGCCAAGCGCATAGCTGGGAGCAAACAAAGGCAGCTGTCCTCATGCACACTTCTCCAGGTGGCTAATTAAGATGCTCTCTCCGTTTCAGACCTGTTTTCCAGGGCCACTACTGTGAAGCTAGCCTTTATGTTCCCATATAAATACATATATTAAACAATTATAACATACTAGCAGCCCGTCCCGACCTTGTCCGGGAGCAATCAGGCTTCAGGGCCCCCGCCCGCCCCGACATTGTCCGTGGGTCCCCTGGAGTAGCAGCCCGTCCCGACCTTGGCTTCAGGGCCCCCGCCCGCCCCGACATTGTCCGTGGGTCCCCCGGAGCCTTACCTCATCTGCCGCACCTCCCCGTGCTCCTGAGTTCACCGGTCCGCCGCTCCTCGCCGCTCCTCGCCGCTCCTCCCCTGCCCTCCCTGCCTGTCAGCCGCTCCTTCCAGCCTGTCCGCCGCTCCTCACCGCTCCTCCCCGCCTGTCCGATGCTCCTCCCCGCGCTCATGTCCGCCGCTCCTCCTCGCGCTCCTGGACGTCGCTCCTCCACGCGCTCCTGATGTCAGTACGCACGTCGCGGCCGGCGCTACTTCCATGGGACTACTTTTTATTTTCTCGTAAATTTTTTGAATAACGTATATATTTTTAAAATTTATATAGCCTATGTCCATCTGCACACCCTGACAATTTCAACGATGTATCGGGTGTGTGGATTGGCGCTGTGGTTCCCAAGTTTACCCGCCTCAAAGGTTTAAAGTTCTTCTTTTATAATAGTAGTATAGATACCTTTCAACAAATTAAACATCAACATTAAAAAATTTGGGTTCAGGTCAGAAACAGGAAGGAAAAAAAGAACGTGTTATTTAGAGACGTTTGAAATTTAGCGCCAATCCAAGGATTACCATCCTGTCCGAGTTAAGCACTACAGAATAATTGGCAAGGTAACGAAAGTACACTTTGTAGAGCGCAAGAGCCTGATACAAGGCAGGATATGCGGGAGGCAGGTGGACTTCAGTAGTGGAAGTTTATGGTTGGCTGAGAAGCGGGTAAGGGGGCCAGAAAGCATGACAACAATTGAGCACGGCGCTATAAATACAACCGTTCTAGTCATTTACACAAGCCCAGGCTTTCTTTGGGAGTCTCTAAGAGAAAGCACAGTCCCTTTCGGCCAGGATATACCGAGAAAAAATGGAGCAGTTGGGGCCGGCAGGCATTCACCCTCAGGACTTTAAGCACAGCCATAAATCTAGTGGACTGGAGCCAAGTAGAGAAATCCATCGGAACGGTCCCCAAACAGAGAAACGTAAAGGAGCATGTCCGGAGCCAAATTATACATAGTTCAACATTATCCTGACAACCCCAGACACCAGCAGGTAATGCAGACGAACTGACAGGTCGCACTGGAATAGCATTTAATGACACCTAATTCACAAATGCTTTTTGAAATTACGAGGCAGGACAGAAGTTGATGCCTGCTTGTGCCCCGGAGGAACTGCAGGGTGCGTGCTCGATCGGAGCTATGAATGCTTTTTAGGTCTTCCCTAGCGAATTCAGCGCCTTGTTGAGACTATTGTTGTTGGTTTGGTGTGCGAAGGGAGACAAACCATGTGCGCGCCCGGACAGGCGATGTGCACGCGCATTGCGTCTCCTCTCTGGCATCTCTGGCAAATTACAAATTAAAGTGGGCGTGGGGTATTTATAATGTGCTTGCGCGTGTCTTAAACAACACACTACTTCAACGGTTGAAGAAATTATGGTGGCTAGTATTTGGTGTTTCCCTTCACACTAAAGAAAGCGCTTCGTGTGTGTGCAATTAGTTATTTAACCATTGATTAATTGATTGATTTATTAAAGGAAAGCACAGCATTGGAGTTTGATGGCCCAGAGACAAATTGGTGCTGCCCACCTAAGTTCATGTAATCATAGACACAATTTCCAGCTCTGGCTTTTGTGTGACACACTGGCGCATTCTGGGTGTTGTAGTCTTGGTTTGCTTTCAGTGCCCAAATTACTCCAACAGACATGAGAGCAATTGATTGTAGCATAAAAGTCCATGACTGGAAACAGTTTGCCTGTTGACATGGAATAAGTTGGCCACACAGCTAACCATTTGACATCAATGGCCACGGCATACAGGAACGTTGTGTCCTATGACGGCCCTTCTTGCAAGCTTCACGTCCTTAACTTTATTTCCTTAGTCACCAAAACCTCAGCATCCCACGTTTTCCACTGCTCTAGAGTAGGTTTGTCACGTTTTTGTTCTATGCATAAACAATGTATTTTTTGTTATTATTACGTTTGGTTTGATTAAAATTAAACCAGGTTAAAGTTATATTTAAACTTGCAAACACAAAGCATATAACAATATCGAAATACAAAGCAAATACGTTTGTCACATTTTAAAAATTCTGTTAACAATTATTTTAAGTATGATTTTAGTTGCCTTCTTTAATAAAAGTCTTTCAAAATGTCTTAAATGAAGCTGTTGATAGCAATTTAGTTTAAATACGCGAGAATAGCGGGACTTAAATATAGCGGCAAATTTGCAAAATGCTTAATTAGGGTGAACTGCTGTTCTGTATTTTATGAAAGAGTCCATTTGAGAAACGTTCTGAATATGTCTGAAATCGACAGACAAACAAGCATTTGCAATGCAAAAGGTCTCGCATTTAACCAAGTTTAAGCTGTTGGTATTGTAAACAACAATGCGTTTTATTTATGTTTCAAAAAACTAAAACATAAATAAAAGGCATTAGTATTTACAATGCCAATAGCTAAAACTCGCGTAAATGCAAGACCTGTTGCATTGCAAATGCTTGTTTTAAAATGCTTTTTGCTGGTGCTTGTGGCGTACTTCAAAGTACCATATGAAAAATTTAAATGCTATTCAAATAAAGAACACATTGGGTCGAGTTTGCGCTAAATACAAATCCCAAGGAAAGTAGAAATAGTACCTAATTCACAGCGCGAGCTGCGGAGGGACTCTAATAAAGTTTCATTAATTGGTAATTGAGCGGTGCTCCCCACAAGCCGCAGGAAGTGATGTATCGTGAGTTGTGCCAAATTAAAAGGCATCATAGGAGAGTGATTATGCTGTCAACAAATGGTGAGTGAGGGCGGGCTAAAAGTCCCTTTTGAGTTTTTTTCCAACACAACAGATCGTCGCCATAGCGACAGCGCACGCGTGCTGCCTAGGCTTGACCTAAAAATGTCAAATAAAGCCATTGTCATTGACAATCTTATGACCAAGCATATTGATATAAGAAGACAAATTAAACAAATGAGACAAAACAAATTCAGCCATGGGAATAGCACGCACCATGACTGCATGCTGCCGCCCAGCTTAAATTCAGTCAGTAATGGTGCATTAGCAGTACTCCCACTATGACAGCTGATGATGCAGACCACCACACTGAAATGTGTTAGTCTAATGCCTGATGCATTGAACTTGGCAGAGCTGTTTCATTGTAAACCAATGCCCAGATACAGCTCTTCCACGGGGTGATAAACAGGCTTCACTTGACGCAGTTTGTGCTTTACTCTGGCTTTGGCAGTAGAGAGATGAATCATGGTTTTCGCACATAATAGCTGGCATGCTATTTCCAGTTGTTTTAGGGGTCAAATCATTCACAGAGTTTATGTAAACTCATAATGTAATTGAATCTGTGGCTTTACAAATAACTATATGAGTGATTCCCTCTTTCTCCTTCTGTGTTCACTTCGCTTCCCATTGATGTCTTTTGTAGATTTTTCAAAAATGTCTGGTGATCTAAATTTTGTGGTTTAAACTGCTTATCTGCATTGACACCAAACCCTGCGTAGTACCCATTTTTGTCTGTGCTCCATTGTAAACCATGTCTTGAAGGCATTACTTTAGATTACACCCCATGTAGTTTTAACAGCCCATTTGGCGTAGTAGTCAATTAAAGAAGCTATCACCATACTCTAAGCTGTAGATGGGTTCTCTTTGGATCATGGAGCCAGATGTTCGAGACTCACAAATTGAGATGTTTAGCGACTCGCAATTTGCGGGTTGCAAAGCCTGATGTACAACAGTGTCTGAGACACTGCTTGCAATTCCCAAAGGGGTCACAAGGGACCTGCCTCAATAATATTCATGAGGCAGGTCGCTATTTGCAACCCATTGGGAATGGTTGGCAATCACAGGAATGGTGGCCTGTTGAGGTCAGCAGACTACCATGTCTGTTACTGCTTTTAAAATAAAGCAGTTTTTAGGGCTCGCAGGTGAAGCGAAAAACCCTATTGTAGGGGTTTAAAAAATGGACCTGGAAATTCCACACAGTTGTGCGTGTTATTTTCTAGGTCCATTTCAATTGGGCTTTGCGTGCGTGCGTGCTGTTTTTTAACAGATCACGCAATAGGCCATAGGCGGTCACGTAGCTCCGCCTATGGCCTATTGGTGTCTGTTAAGCGCACCAAAGCCCATATGTCTTCAATTATCGCGACCAGACACAGCACGCACACCACTCGCAGGCTTTTTTTTTTTGGGATCCATTTCACAGCGAACCAACTAAATAAAAAAACAACCGCTGACGTCTTGTTTCACTGTGCATCTTACACCTACCCGTGGGTGAATGAGCTGATAACAAACAGCAGATTCGAGGCGCCGTGAGCTGATGGGGTGCTTCAAACAGCAGTCCTTAAACAGGAAACTCCCCAGTCCCAATCGGGACCTGAGCGCCACGCACAGCTGCAGTTATCTGTAAGTAATCTGTAGGTTGGATAGACAGACGTTCGCATTTCCCGAGGACAATTCATTCTTTCATTTATAATTTAAAGTCAGTTATATTGAGTTGGGTAAATACACCGTCTGTGCCTTATTCTCTATTTTGTTAAAATAGTCTTTTACGATGGTATAGATTAAAGATGTGTCCTGTTAATTAAACTGTTACATGTAAATCATGAATGTCCAGGACACAGAACGGGTTACTCTCTCTCACTCAGGCGCAGGGCTGCCCGTTGCATTTTAGACGCAGAGACGACCCCCTTCTCCATTCCATCTTAGGCGCACAACATCCCCATGTGCTGCAAAAGAAATTTGCATCCAAGACGAAATCCCAACTGTGGTGCAAATTGTGCACAAAGGGTTTCTACTTGTTGAGTTTGGAATTGACTGTTTCTCGCAGCCTCGCAGACAGAAACATGAATGTATGTGTGTGTGCGTGCCTGGGCGTGTGTGCGAATCTGTGTATGTGTGCATGTCTGTGTGTGTTTGCCTGTGCATGTGAATGCATCTGTGTGTGTTGTCATGACCTGACAGACAAGGACTGGAGGACACTAGGACCCTGTGGGTCATGAGGGAGGTGACCAGGTCACCGGACACCACATCCAGTCAGGGGACAGGAAGGACGTCAGATCGACCAGGACTGACCGAGGGGACAGACGTGTATGTGATGTGCAGCAGAGAGAAAATAATAAAGAAGCATTGAATGACCAACCTGTGTGCAGCGTCCAGCATTTGTCCTGCGCCTACTAGCGAGACACGACAACTGGCGACGAAGGGTGAAACGAACCGACGCGCAGATCGTCACACATCGATCGACGGCGACATCGGAGAAGAACCAGAGGATCAAGAAGAACCAGGTGCCCACCCTGGATGGGCCAGGAAAAAGAGGAGGAAAGGAGCGACATCGGAGCCCACCCGACCGCTTCTGAGAAATTGCCTGCAAACCGCGGTAAGAGCGAAGGGACGTGTTGATTTCAAAATATTGGCGCGAGCTCTCGCGAGAGTCTCGGCGGCCATTTTGAAATCAGGCGGCTAGGCCAATCAGAAGCGAGATCTGGGAAGCGGCCATTCCAAAGTCAGGCAAGCGAGATTTCGATCGCGAAAGCTCGCGAGAAGACGGCGGCCATTTTAGGAAAAGGACAACAAGAAGAGGGACCATAGAAATCAACAGGGAGGCCATTTCAAGGTCAGGCAAGGAAGAAAAGAAGCAGAAAAAGATCCAAAAAAGACAAGAACAAAGACAAAAAGGACTAGGAAAGGCCAGAAAAGGCTAAACAAAGGAAAACAAAGAAGAAGAAGGAGACAAACAAAAGAGAAAAGAAGGAAAAAGAACAAAAGAGAAAAGAAGAAAAAGGCAGACAAAAGAAAAGGAGGAAACAGACAAAAAAAAAAAAAAGGCAAAGAGCAAAAGGAAAAGATAAACAACGCACAAAGGAGCGAAAGAACAAGAGGAGGAAAGGGCAGATAAAGACAAAAAGGCAAGAATGGCAGACCCAAAGCCCAGCGCACAATACAGGAGACCACTGCCGTTCAACCTATCGGAGCCACAAACAGGAATTCGATGGGAGAAGTGGATCAGACGGTTTGAAAGATACATGGAAGCGACAGATGTAACAGATGGAAAGAGACTAGGGTTACTGCTGAACTTAGCAGGGGATGACGTCGAAGAACTTCTGGTGACACTGCCTGCCGAAGAAACAAAGACATATGAGAAACTAAAGAAGTGCCTAACGGCCAAGTTTGACCCACAGCGAAATATTGACTTCGAACGATATACCTTCACCATTGCATGTCAACAAATTGACGAAACGCTAGATGACTTCGCGACAAGGCTGAGAAAACTGGTGACACACTGTGAATTCGACAAATTCGATAACGAACAAGCAATAAGGCTACGGATTATTGAAGGCTGTCGTGACACAGGATTCAGGGCAAGAATACTGAAGGAGCCGACCTAATTGGAGAACATCCTATTACTGGCAAGAGCAGAGGCGAGAGCAACAGCGCATGCTAAAGAAATAGAAAGAGGGAGGAACGTCGAAATCGAAAATGCACACTTCACGACAAGCAAATATCGCACCGGTCGGTGGAGGAATGACTGGAGAGAGCAAACAGAAAGGAGACAGCCTGAAGGAACATGCTACAGGTGCGGAATGGAATTTCCACACAGAGGCCCGTGCCCAGCGTTTGGGCAGACGTGCAAACGATGCAATGGAAGAAACCACTATGCCAGTATGCAGGGCTTTAAGTGGGCCGGGTCTCCAGGGGTCTGAGCACCAGCAGTTTTTTAAAAGGGGCCTCAAAACGGGTCTCTATTGGGCTCTGTTTTGTGCGCTGGCACAGACGGTCCGTTTTTTTTACCGGACTGCAGTGACAGCAGTTTGCTGTCACTCCAGTCCGGAAAAAAGAGCCAGGGCGCATAACAGCCCAAAAGAGACCCGTTACGAGAGAGCAGGCACATCGATGTGCGCTGCCCACACTGCTCACTTCTCACTAGCAGAGAAGTTACGGCATGAGCATGACGTCATGCCAGGTGAGCGTTGTGGGGGAAGGGAAATCCTTTTAAAGAGTCATTTTCTTTCTGGATTTCCCTTCTCTTTCTGAAACGCAAGAGCAGCAACATTGTGGTAGGTTCACCAGGGCTTTAATTGGAAGCGTTTTCAATATTATATGTAACAAGTCATAGTTGCAGCTTATTTATCTTATGCAACTAATAACAATAGACAAAGCCAATAGTCCTTAATTGTTGTAGGTACGATGTTACTTGTTGTATCACATAACTGTATGCAATGGCAGAAACAGCAAAATACAAGTCAGGCGGCACACTATGCTAAACACAGATTTTTAGCATAAGTGTTTTAAAGCCATGCCCCTAATTACACTGCCACGCCCCTTTGAGAGACCCCCCAGTTTTTTAATCCCACTTAAAGCCCTGCCAGTATGTGCCAAGGCGTACCAGTCAGAGATGACAGAGGAAGTCCAGGAAGACAACAAGAGTCGACAACAAGACATGTCAGATATGTTGACAAAGAAAGGAGAAGTTCATCACGAGGGTCAGGCGAAGAAGAGGAAGAAGAAAAAGTGGAAAGACTATACCACATGTCGGAGGTTCACACAGAGCTGAGTGGGGAAGATGAAAAAGGAGAAACACCACAGCTAACAGACAGAAACACCCGAGGAAAGACGGACTCGGCAAGGATAGGAGTAGGAGCGCATGAAGCGGACTTTGTACTAGACAGCGGTGCAACGTGCAATGTCATGTGTATATCAGAATACGAGAAGATGGAAGTAAAGCCAACACTGAGAGCATCCAATGTGAAGGTTTTCACCTGGGGGTCAAAGAAACAGGTGACAAACCTGGGAAAGTTCACAGAAGAACTGAGATATAAAGATAAAAAGAACAAAGAGGACATACATGTTCTAAAGGGAGATGTCCCAGGACCATGCCTGATGAGCAACAACACCGCACAAACAATGGGTTTTATGACCATGACATATGAAAAAAATAAAAGACAAGCTGAGAGCAAGCGAAGAGAAGACGCAGGGACCAAAGAAAGAGGAAGAGAACGAAGAAGAATCCCAGAGGGAACACACACAACAAAAGGCGGCCGGAGAAAGAGAGGAACAAGAAGCAGACGAAGAGAGGCTGGCAAGCGGAGAGAAGACAGAGAACAACTGAAAAACAGAAGCACAGCTGATGGCAGAGAACAACGACCAAGACGAAAAGAAGCTGGCAAACGGAGAGCAGACGGAGGACAACTGAAAAACAGAGGCAAAGCTGATGGTAGAGAACCACGACCAAGAGGGGAATGCAAGGGGAAAAAGAGACTAAGTGATAAAACGTAGGAGGCAGAGACTGGGGAGGAAGGTCGCACTAGACCTATGGACTCTCTCTCTCTCTCTCTCTCTCTCTCTCTCTCTCTCTCTCTCTCTCTCTCTCTCTCTCTCTCTCTCTCTCTCTCCCTCTCTCTCTCTCTCTTTCTTTCTTCTCTCTCTCCAACAAGGAACAGTACCATGGACATTTGTTTGCAACAAGGGGGGAGATGTCATGACCTGACAGACAAGGACTGGAGGACACTAGGACCCTGTGGGTCATGAGGGAGGTGACCAGGTCACCGGACACCACATCCGGTCAGGGGACAGGAAGGACGTCAGATCGACCAGGACTGACCGAGGGGACAGACGTGTATGTGATGTGCCTCAGAGAGAAAATAATAAAGAAGCATTGAATGACCAACCTGTGTGCAGCGTCCAGCATTTGTCCTGCGCCTACTAGCGAGACACGTGTGCGTGCCTGCGTGTGTGTGTGTGCCTATGTGTGCGTGCCTGTGTATATGTGCGCATTTCTGTGTGTGTGCATCAGTGTGTGTGTGTGTGCGCGCATCAGTGTGTGTGTGTGTGCGTGCCTGGGCGTGTGTGCGCATCTGTGTGTGTTTGCCTGTGTATGTGAAAGCATCTGTGTGTGTGTATGTGTGTGTGTTTGCCTGTGTATGTGAAAGCATCTGTGTCCGGTTTTCCTTGTAGGAGATTACGGGTTAAACAAACTGCCCAGTGGGTGAGAGGCCAGAGACAGCCTTTCAGATGCAAACGCCTACATCTTTCTGCTGATTATCGTGTCCAGGACATGGGCACTAGGACCCTGGGACAGCGCAAGGGTGAGGGGACACCGGACACCACATCCGGTCAGGGGGTGGAGAGGAACGGCACTCTGATGCTAGACCTCGAGGCAGGAGGTCATGATCCAAGCATGATGTAAACCAACGAATAAAAGAATACCTGCAAGATGCACATCATGTCCTGTGTGAGTTCCTGGGTGGTAGGACACGACAACTGGCGACGAAGAGTGGGATGCGGTATCCAGCGCAAGAAGAGGTAGAGGCGAGGCATCATCAGGAGGCCAGCAGCGACGTGGAAAAGATCGTGATTTAAACAAGGAGCCCACCCTGGATCACAGTGCAGCGAAGAAGAAGAAGGAAGTGCTGGAAGAAGACGTGCAGCAACGTGGGAGCCCACCCCAAGCGCTGCAAAAAGAAGACCAAGTAAAGCGGTAAGCGCCGAGGCAAAGCGCGAAGACTTGAAAGAATCGGCGCGAGCTCTCGCGAGAGTCTCGGCGGCCATCTTAGAAACAGGCGTGAGAGCCAATAGGAACAGAGAACAGACGGGCGGCCATTTTAAAGCCAGGCAGAGTCCCGATTGGATGGGAAACAACGCGAGAACAACGGCGGCCATTTGTAAGTCAGGCGCAGGAGCCAATAGGAAGCGAGGAACAGCGCGGCGGCCATTTTGAGGCCAGGCAAAGCGCGAGAAAGGACGAAAAGTGCAAAAGAAGTGACAAAAAGGGTGATTTAAAGCAAATCAAAGGAAAACAAGCAACAGTAGTAACTTAAAGGGACAAAAGAAGTGGAAAAGAAATAACACAAGAACAACAAGTGGTGATAAAAGAAAAGTGCAAAAGGAGTGTCAAAAAGGGTAATTTAAAGTGAAGTTAAAGGGAAATAAGTCACAGAAGTGACCTAAAAGGACAAAAAAGGAAGAAAATAAGGATCAGGACCTCGGAGCAGGAGGTCGGGGATAACGCAGGCCAGCGAATGCATGCAAGTATATAATAAAGATAAAGTGCCAGAAAAGGCACACCCAAAAAAAATTAAAAAAAAGAGAAATAAAGAGAAAAGGAGAAGACAAAGAAATAAAAGAAAGAGACAAAGAAATAATACAAGTGGATACCAGGAAAAAGAAGGATAAATAAAAGGCAAAAGAGCAATAAGGCAAAGGAAGATGATGGTGCAATAAGAAAAGAGATTACCAGAGAATAACAAAAGGACAAATAGAGAAAGAGAAAGAAGGAAAGAACATATACACATATAAGAAAGAAGGACAAGAGAGTGGAAGAAGACAGAGAAGGCTAAATAAAAGACAGAAAAGGAGACACAACAAGGAAAAGAAAAGAAAAGAAAAGGAAAGAAAGCAGAACAACAAAGAGAAAGAAAAGGACAAAGATTGCACAAGGACAAAGAAAGAGCAAAGGAGAAGTTACAAGGCAGTAAAGAAAAGAAGAAAGAAGAAAGAGGAGTAAAATAACGAGGAAAGAAGGGACCAAAGAAAAAAAGGAAAAAGAAAAGGGGAGCCTAGAAAAGGCTAAAAGGACAAGGAGAATAACAGAAGAAGAAGAAGGAAAAAAAAGGACACAAAAGGGACACAAGAGAAAAGGACAAGGAGAGCCTAGAAAAGGCTAAAAGGACAAGGAGAGCCTAGAAAAGGCTAAAAGGACAAGGAGAGCCTAGAAAAGGCTAAAAGGACAAGGAGAATAACAGAAGAAGAAGAAGAAAAAAAAAAGGACACAAAAGGGACACAAGGGGAAAAGACAAGGAGAGCCTAGAAAAGGCTAAAAGGACAAGGAGAGCCTAGAAAAGGCTAAAAGGACAAGGAGAATAACAGAAGAAGAAGAAGAAAAAAGGGCACAAAAGGGACACAAGAGAAAAGGACAAGGAGAGCCTAGAAAAGGCTAAAAGAAAAGGAGAATAACAGAAGAAGAAAAAAAGGACACAAAATGGACACAAGAGAAAAGGACAAGGAGAGCCTAGAAAAGGCTAAAAGGACAAGGAGAGCCTAGAAAAAAGGTGTAAAAAGGAGCAACACGGAAAGACATACCGCAGGAGAAAGAGCAGCAAAAAAAGAAAGGACAAAGACATGCAATGAGCAAAGCGGACAAGCGACACAAAGGAAATAAAGGCAAGAGGCACCTCAGGGCCAGGACCAAAGGTGTTGAGTATAGGGCCAGGACCAAAGGTTGAATATAGATGATAAGACAACAAGTTTTCCAAAGAGTCACTGGCGGTGACGAAAGTGAAAGGATCGATGATAATGGCTGCCCACGAACAACAACGAATAACAAGAAACAGATATCATTTCAAGGACAAAGAAGGCGGAGGAAGAAGAAATGGCAGCGACAACGGCAGCCACATGGACGGTGGAAGATAGAGGATAAGGAAGCGATGGAGACACTAGATTCATGAAGAAATGTAGAATGACAAGTACTCTCTCTCTCTCTCTCTCTCTCTCTCTCTCTCTCTCTCCCTCTCTCGCTTTCTTTCTTTTCTTTCTTTCTTTCTTCGTTTGTTTTGCAAGAAGGGGGGAGATATCGTGTCCAGGACATGGGCACTAGGACCCTGGGACAGCGCAAGGGCGAGGGGACACCGGACACCACATCCGGTCAGGGGGTGGAGAGGAACGGCACTCTGATGTTAGACCTCGAGGCAGGAGGTCATGATCCAAGCATGATGTAAACCAACGAATAAAAGAATACCTGCAAGATGCACATCGTGTCCTGTGTGAGTTCCTGGGTGGTAGGACACAGCACTGATGGGCTAACATTAACACTTTTTGGAAAACCACCAAAAGACTTTAACAGGACAATCCGGGGTTCAGCAGTTAAATGTGTCTAAAGACAAAGAGAAAGAAACAAATGACCCGTCATCCACTCCTGTTTAGTCGCTCCTCGTTGATTTGTGTGGTTTAGGGAGCGCACCAAATACACCACTGTGATACGCCATACTTTGAACAAGTGTAGCACATTCCTGTGTGCTGCGCCTTGCAAAGATTGTTGAGTTATGAATGAATGATCACAAGAAGGAAATGAGCAAGTAAACATTTCCACGCTAAATGGCCTTGCCTTTCGACCAGGACCATGGGACGGTGCTTGTTTGTTTGTTTATCTATTTACTTATGTATTTACTTTTTATTATTGTTGGCCTCCTTTTTGGAGCAGTGGGCTCTCGTGTAAAGTTTGCCATTCAATAGAAGACAATATGACCGCAGTGCCAGCCAGTCAGTTGTGTTCTCTGTTTATTTTTATGCACTGCTTACATGCAGGACATGGCGGTATTTTACAGTGAGGTAAAATGATATTTTGAAATCCACGATTGTATCAGTTTTTTTCCCCCTGATAATTGGCAGGTGCTTGATGACGGGAAGAAACCACCTCACCATCTGCCAATAAACCAGTATGGAGAGAGCTGCAGGCCCCTGTTTCAGAAACAACGCCCCTCCCATGTGCCCTTCTCGCTCAAGGCCGAGGGGAGAGTCCTCTGCGTCCCCACAGCTGGGGAGGGGGGTGGGGTTTGGGGGGGGAGGGGGGGGGGGTTGTACCGTAGATTTTAATGCTGTGCCTCCTTCGTGTGGTGCTGGCAGCCCGTTGTCTTTTCAAAGCTTATCTGCCGCCCCTATTGTATAATGTATAGCCAGGCTTACAATACTGTCTGAAACTGTTGAGGGTATTGGGGCAAATGACACTTGTGCAGCCCTGTTCTACACGTTCAGCGCGTGTTATGGAACATAGAATTGCTGCTGCCTATGCAGTATTGTGTGTGATTGTGCATAGGTTTTCACTTGGTTCACCAGTCCTTTGCGTGACATAAGTACCTAGTGCTGCTGTTGGTGACATAGCAGATTTGCATTTTGGTAATGGTATTTCTATTGGCCATTAGACAGCACAGGCCTCGTTTGATGGCAACTGAACACGGTATGTAGTAAGGGGGGGGGGCTAGGAATGAATCCTCACCTTATGTTATGTGATAGCATTTGTAAAGCACAGCAATCTCATGTTAAAATCCCTTTCAGAGGGCAAGCAGGGTTTACTCAGTCCATCCATGGGGTTGTGACCTTCTACTCCAGCTGTCCCAGGGCCTGACCTACTATAAGTCCTGAGTAAATGAGCCACGTATTACCCCTTTTAGCCCTTGACTCTCTGTGTTAAAGGGGGTGAGCAGTCAAAGGGTCTTCGAGGGGAGGTAGGTGTAAGTCATACATAGGCGCAAGACTGTAGGTATAAAAGCAATGGCAATAAGCTGATTGTCCAGTAAAATACTTGCTTTAATAACAAGCATTTGCAATGCAATAGGTCTTGTTTAACTTGGTAACACTGTCGGGCATTGGTTGCTCCTCATTAGCACCAGTTTAATACCCAAATATAGCCTTAAGCAATGGAAAGGTGACCAGTTCAGCTTTGCAAAGGACCTTTCACTGGGCAGCAAGACATTTGCTTCTTTTTTTGTAACTTTTAAACTGTTAGAGCTGAAACTAAACCAATATTATGCAGCAGATTGGTTGGCAAATGCGGCAACTATAGAATTATGCGAAAATAGCGGTGGCTGCGTAATCGCATAATTCCAATGGCCCTGCCTAAGGTTGCTGATCTGATTCACTGCCCTGATGAGTGTCGAGTTATGTAGTTTGGGCCTGTTATCTTCACATCATAGCTCTGCAACATATCAGTTGCTTGTTTTTATTGAAAACCGTCAGAGCAGTAAAGGCTACATCCATAAGAAATGCACAAAAAAGCTCGCAATATTAGTTTTTTTCTCAGAGGAGGGGGAGTGCTCAAAGCAGAATTGTTGCATTGAGCTTCCAAAATCTTTTCACTATTCCTGTGTCTTTGTACTTGAAAATGCATAGGTTCTAACCTTAGATGCTCAGGCAAAAGATTGTCTAAAATCCGGGTGTTAAAATTGCACATCTTTTAAGGTGAGAATACATTTTTTTATTCCCATGAACTGTAACTAATGAGTGTAGTCATTCAGTTGTCTTAGAAAAGTGACTTTTTGCTGTCCTTACTAATTTCACAGAGTGGCTCGTCCCTCTGACATTCATACAAACAGTTTACGCTGTTGGAATTTTACGAGGTCCAGCAGTCGTTAATGTGCTCTGAAGATACTGGCACTGATTTATTGAATGGTGGCTGGCAGACTTTCTGACTGGCTCGCTCCAACGCATTTGTTTTCCTGAACTTGCTCAGTTTTCTCATTCAGAGCGGGACGTTTGCCCATCCCAGAGGAGTGTAAGTTGATGTATTCGTTAGGATGCTATATTCTTGATTCAGCAGCCTGCTGGTTGGCGAGTCATAAGTGGCTTAACTGGCACTTTGAGTAAATCAAAGAGCTACAATTGCATAGCAGAACATTACCGGTAAAAGTTTCGAACGAAGCAAATAACACAAATCAACAAAAAAAGCATTTGCAGTGCAATAGATCTCGCATTTACGCGAGTTTGAATTATTGTCATTGTAAATGACAATGGCTTTTATTTACGTTTTGGTTTTTAAAACATAAATAAAAAGCATTGTCATTTACAATGCTAATAGCTCAAACTCTAGCAAATGCGAGACCTATTGCATTGCAAATGCTTGTTTTTTAATGCAGCTCGCTTTCCTTAAAGGAAAACGGGATACTTTTTCAAAATAAAAATGTAAAGTTTTCTTTTTCTTTTATTCAGAGTGGGCACTCGTCCATAGGACCACTGCCTGCTCTGAGAAAATGTTGGCGCCCCCATTCACAAAGGGGAAGGAGACCCATTTGCAAAAGGACTACGACCAATTTGAAATTTGTGGCAAACTGTGAATGTTTTGCAACCGCATTCAAGTTGCAAAACATTCCTACATACCAGTGTGACCCGCTAGTAGGAAAGGATGCCCTTGGCACGCCCCTTCTTAGTAGTGACTCGCAAAACAGGAGTGGTACATTTGAAAATTCATTTTACCCATCACAAACGGCCTGGTGGGCCATTCGCCACCGGTAAAATGCTTTGCACATCTAGCCCATGGTCTGTTGTCTCCTAACATCTAGTTTGAAAGATGAGTTGTACACTATCTTAACTTGTTCAGTTTTCGTAGGCCTGAGAATTCATCCAAATGTGTTGCTCTGTCCATTCCCCTAAGTTAATTGACAGGCTTGCAGTTTGAACAAAACGCTCACTTTCGAGGCATTCAAGTTTTTTGTAAACTATTATATATTTGAGCCGAGGGAGACTGACAAAGTGTGTATCCCAGAACTGACAAACTATGTTTGGTAACTCTGCCATATGTTGCTAGCTTGTCAGTAGGAAATCTCCTGTTTAAGCCATGCAGACCTACGTTGTATGGTGAATGTTAAATATGGGTTCCCTGGATTGAGGTTTTTGGGGGCTGTGATGGGATCTCTGGAATGCCCCTCACTGAATCCTGCACTTCATAGGTGTCTACTGTTTTTATGGAATATGTTCTGGTTAAACTCACTCATTAATATACTTTCTGCTGTGCTCTCAAACGCCTTTATGTTTTGCAACTTATCTAATCCTTTTTGATGGAAGTCCCCATTTGATTTGTCACCTAATTGATAAAAAAGTTCTTTATTTTGATTTGGCCAAACTGGTTGCATTGTTCCCCTCTTGATTGATGTTATTTGGACAAAAGACTCATTGGATGATATTTCACTAATAATGAGTTCTAGTGAGGTTGTAATGTATGCTGATAGACCCCAACTGCATGGTCAACCGTTCTTCCAATAGCTTATTGTGTGAGCATGAAATAAGAAGCACCTATCGATGGTTGCAGGATCTGTGCACCAGGTTTCTTGACAACAAAAATGATCATGTGATTTATATAGATTTAGGACATGGCCAATGCTTTTTAGGTTTTGCCTCGCCAAAAAGATGCGCTCTGCGCATCTTTTTCGCGCAGGCGAAATCCTGATGAGATCTGTAGTGTGGCTTTGGTTCGGCCCTCGTCATTCATTGGCTGGCTCCATAAATGGAGCCTAGCCATTGGACGAGGGGCCTGTCCGTCAATGCCGGACCAGATTCGGGGGCGTTCCCGACATTCTTTGGCTTTTGCCGACGTCACGCGACGCCGGGAACGCCCCCGATTCTGTTCCGGCATTGCCGGCACCTCCCTTGCTCCCCCTCCCGCTTGTTTCCTGGTGCCCGCCTTCGTGCTACGGCCGGCCGTCGTCAGCGTCTCTCCTCCCCCTTTCCCACCCCCTCCCGCTTGTTTTGGTGCCCGTCTTCTGCTCCGGCCGGCCGTCGTCAGCTCTCTCCTCCCCCTTTCCCGCCCCCTCCCGCTTCTCTCTGATGCAACATTAACGAGAGTCTTCATTACACGGAAACAGTCAGAAATAAAACAAAACACATCAATTTATGCACCATAGAATGTTAAGCGTGCACAACAAAATACTCTGCAACCCACACATCAGGTGTGGGGGCGATCAGTCAGTGACAGCAGCATCACGGGGGCTGCTCCTGATAGCCCAATGATCACGCCGGAGGCATCAGTGCCAAGAGCGGCTCTCGCTCTCCCCGGGCTCAAAGGGGGAGTAAAGTCCACGATCCCTCGCTCTTCCGTGTGTGACAGGTAGCTCGGGCTGTGAGAGCACGCGTGGTGGTGACCTACGGGAGTGAAGACCCCAGGGAGCTGAGTCAGTGCTCGTGAAAGGTGCGGGCCCGCTAAGGTGCACTGGCGCTGCTTGGTCAGCGCTTACCCAACCCACCTCATCCTGCCCTTTCTCTGCCCGAGCTCACCCGCCGTTGCTGCCTGCCGCCCTCTGTCCCTTGTCATCCTGCCCTTGACCTTGATCCCTCGGGCTCACCCGCGCTGGTCCCCCCCCCCGCATCTACGTCCTGCCCTTGATCCTGCTTACCTGCACGATGTGTGTGACAAACTGCAAATATTAGATCGACAACACATAAAAACATCCAATAAAAATCAAAGAACGACAAGACCAATTAAACAAGGCACACGTAGGGCCGTGGAGCTTCAGAGTGCAGAGTGGAGCTTCAGAGTGCAGAGTGGAGCTTCAGAGTGCAGAGTGGAGCTTCAGAGTGGAGCTTCAGAGTGGAGCTTCAGAGTGGAGCTTCAGAGTGGAGCTTCAGAGTGCAGAGTGGAGCTTCAGAGTGCAGAGTGGAGCTTCAGAGTGCAGAGTGGAGCTTCAGAGTGCAGAGTGGAGCTTCAGAGTGCAGAGTGGAGCTTCAGAGTGCAGAGTGGAGCTTCAGAGTGGAGCTTCAGAGTGGAGCTTCAGAGTGGAGCTTCAGAGTGGAGCTTCAGAGTGGAGCTTCAGAGTGCAGAGTGGAGCTTCAGATTCAGAGTGGAGCTTCAGAGTGCAGAGTGGAGCTTCAGATTCAGAGTGGAGCTTCAGAGTGCAGAGTGGAGCTTCAGAGTGCAGAGTGGAGCTTCAGATTCAGAGTGGAGCTGCAGATTCAGAGTGGAGCTGCAGATTCAGAGTGGAGCTGCAGATTCAGAGTGGAGCTGCAGATTCAGAGTGGAGCTGCAGATTCAGAGTGGAGCTGCAGATTCAGAGTGGAGCTGCAGATTCAGAGTGGAGCTGCAGAGTGGAGCTTCAGAGTGGAGCTTCAGAGTGGAGCTTCAGAGTGGCGCTTCTGGAGTGCAGAGTGGAGCTTCAGAGTGCAGAGTGGAGCTTCAGAGTGCAGAGTGGAGCTTCAGAGTGCAGAGTGGAGCTTCAGAGTGCAGAGTGGAGCTTCAGAGTGGAGCTTCAGAGTGGAGCTTCAGAGTGGAGCTTCAGAGTGGAGCTTCAGATTCAGAGTGGAGCTTCAGAGTGCAGAGTGGAGCTGCAGATTCAGAGTGGAGCTGCAGATTCAGAGTGGAGCTGCAGATTCAGAGTGGAGCTGCAGATTCAGAGTGGAGCTGCAGATTCAGAGTGGAGCTGCAGAGTGCAGAGTGGAGCTTCAGAGTGCAGAGTGGAGCTTCAGAGTGCAGAGTGGAGCTTCAGAGTGGAGCTTCAGAGTGGAGCTTCAGAGTGGAGCTTCAGAGTGGAGCTTCAGAGTGGAGCTTCAGAGTGGAGCTTCAGAGTGCAGCTTCAGAGTGCAGCTTCAGAGTGCAGCTTCAGAGTGCAGCTTCAGAGTGCAGATTCAGAGTGCAGAGTGGAGCTTCAGAGTGGAGCTTCAGAGTGCAGCTTCAGAGTGCAGCTTCAGAGTGGAGCTTCAGAGTGCAGCTTCAGAGTGGAGCTTCAGAGTGCAGCTTCAGAGTGGAGCTTCAGAGTGGAGCTTCAGAGTGGAGCTTCAGAGTGGAGCTTCAGAGTGGAGCTTCAGAGTGGAGATTCAGAGTGGAGATTCAGAGTGGAGATTCAGAGTGGAGATTCAGAGTGCAGATTCAGAGTGGAGATTCAGAGTGCACTCTGAATCTGCACTCTGAAGCTCCAGAGTGGAGCTTCAGAGTGCAGATTCAGAGTGGAGCATCAGAGTGCAGATTCAGAGTGGAGCTTCAGAGTGCAGAGTGGAGCTTCAGAGTGCAGATTCAGAGTGGAGCTTCAGAGTGCAGAGTGGAGCTTCAGAGTGCAGATTCAGAGTGGAGCTTCAGAGTGCAGAGTGGAGCTTCAGAGTGCAGAGTGGAGCTTCAGAGTGCAGATTCAGAGTGCAGAGTGCAGATTCAGAGTGCAGAGTGGAGCTTCAGAGTGCAGAGTGGAGCTTCAGAGTGCAGAGTGGAGCTTCAGAGTGGAGCTTCAGAGTGGAGCTTCAGAGTGGAGCTTCAGAGTGGAGCTTCAGAGTGCAGCTTCAGAGTGCAGCTTCAGAGTGCAGAGTGGAGCTTCAGAGTGCAGCTTCAGAGTGCAGAGTGGAGCTTCAGAGTGCAGAGTGGAGCTTCAGAGTGCAGAGTGGAGCTTCAGAGTGGAGCTTCAGAGTGGAGCTTCAGAGTGTCAAGAGCAATGCCAATAGCTCTAACTTTAACAAAGGCAAAACCATTGCATTGTAAATGCTTGTTGATCTATGATAACCTGCAGCTCTCCATTAACCAAAGTTTAAGCTGTTTGAGTTATGCTTATACCAAAGTGATACTCAATCAGATGCTAACATGTTAGGGAGAGCAATGTGTGGCAGATTGCAAGGGAGGGGTGTTTTTATGATTTAGCACCTGGGGTATGCAATTCCAGTTGTCTATAGCATCTATATTTGTGTCTTATCTTAATTGGCACAATACCTGGGATCCGGTGTGCCAAGTGACATTTAAGGCGGAATATGGACTTGCCAGGTTTTTTGTTGGGCCTTTTGCAGCTTTTAATGAGGAACTAGATTTCCCTTCAGCTTTCGGCTATGATGAATGTTTTCATTCAATTAATGGGGTTGGGTGAAGCTGCTTAGCTGTTTTTTATGCTAATTTGTCAGTCTACAAAGTCATCTGTGCAAGATTGTCTCTGATCAACGTATGTCTGACAATGCCAAATTACCTTGGCTGTTTCAAACCTTTCGCCTGGCGATGAAGTAATGAAGGTAATCCGTTCTAGATCCTCCGATTTTAAGTGATTTAATTTTCGATGCAATTAGTCACTATTTAGGATGTAAACACTTTTTGGGGAATCGTGGTGAAGCATAAAAAGAAGAACATTTCTTGGCTCTTCACAGACAAGATGGTTAGTGGCTGGTATAGCTTCTAGGACATGGGTTCTATTGATGAAGTTATATCCCAATGATTTAATTTAGCAACATACTGTTTACCATTCCAAGGATCAGGTGAGGCTTTTCCTTGGCAATCAGTCGCTACTGGGCAGACAACAGGATTATTCGTCAAGCCTGAGTCTGGGAAACCATTGTTTGTCAATTTTAGTTCACTCATTGAGCCGCTAAACGCCTTCTCTTTGTGTTATTGTGTTAAGCTCTGAGACCTAGTAAGTGTTTTGATAATTATATCAGCCTGGTAACTGATCGTATTCTGAATTATATCTGCTTAGATTGATTTCCATGGTAGAGCAGTATGGTTGGTTGACATTTCATTCAGAGGAGCTTCTTGTGAATGTGCCAGTGCTTGGTGAACTTTATTTGAATTATTTACTGCTTGGGCATATGACCTTTGTTGATGATGCTCACTGTATTGATATTACCATCACCTCGAGTGACTTCACTGCTGCTGCTTATAAGACTGCGCTGTACTCCTGACGGATTGGATTTTGTGGTCCTTCTTTTTTGGGGCTCTGCGTTAGAGCCACAATGTCCTGCTTTTTACTGTCGCTTCAGGGAGGGAAGGGTTTGGTCTTTTTCTTGCAGTACGGTTGAGATCATTAGTAATTCTTTTGGTTTGTTTAATTTGGTAAGTCTCATGCGTATCTTTTTGGGTATACACAGACTCAAACAAGGGAGGTCCCTCAGAAATTGAAGCAGTGCATATTCCACTCTTCCCATTCAGTATCTTGCCAGATGGATTGCTGGAGGATGTGGCCATGCCTTAACTACTGTTTGTGTACAGAACTTCAGTTTTACCTTCAAAGCGTCCAACACGGTTGGTAGGTGTATTCTTTGGGTTGCTCGCCTTGTTTTTGATTCTTGGGAGACAACATTAAGTTTTTTGCTTGTTGGAACTGAATGTTCTGTAACTATCATTTTCATAATGTTGCCCTGCAGTATGCCTTCTGTCAAGGGCATGTTAGTTGGCAATACACTAGATTGTTTTAGGCCTTCTATCGCTGATTGTAGGAAAGCAGGCAGGGAATGCAGTTTGTCCTGAACTGGAAAGCATGAACATTTTAAGGAAGGAAGTTGAGCTTTGGCGTCTAGACAGTTTGCAAAACTAGCCAGGTTGTTAGTTTGGGGCTTATCACCACAGGAATGTCACTTTTAATGATGTTCCATTGGTGATAGGGGCTTCTCCTTATTTACAAGGAGGAGTTAAGCCACTTAACGTGGCTTAATGCCACCTTGTAAATAAGGCACCCTTTCACGCTATACTTAACATGAAAGGGGTGGGCAATGGGTGTTGCAGTGGGCGCTCCACCACAACACCCATTGATTTTGATGCTGCCCTCTATTCACAAGGGTGGTGTAAATAGAAGACAAAAATTAAAACCAAGGAAAATCTGGTTTTAACGTTCCGAAACGAGGAGAAATGCTTTATTTCTCCTCATTTTTGCTGTTTCTATGTGTGCTGCATTGTGCAGCACACACAAAACCAGCAAAATGCAGTGAATGATTGCTAATGTGCAGGAAGGTCTCCCTTCCTGCACATAAACATACATTCCCTCAATGCAGGCACCCTTGCACTATGCCTGCATTTTTTGCTAGGCAGCTTAATGTAGCGCCAGTGCCAGAGAAAACACAGTGATGTGTTGTATCTTTGTAAATACAGCTTATCCATGCGTTTTCGGAATGGTGGAGCATGGTGTTAGTATTTTGTGCTTAATGCCACGCTCCGCCATTGCCTTGTAGACATGCCCCTTTGTTTTCTATACAAAGAAGGAGGGACAAGGGCTTTTAGGGTATAGGTTCAGCATACATGCCCAGGAGTGTAGCAATATAGCAAAAGGGTATGCAGTTCCTGAGGAGTTGAATAGGATGGTCAGTAGGGGATCGAGTGCCAGGTAAGGGAAGGAAGAGAGGGAGCGGAGAGCTCCAATAAGGAGCAAGTGCCCTCACACACCCCGAGAGGTGTCATGCTTCATCATAGGTCAGCTCCTCGTAGGGCGGGCGCTGCAATGCCCAACGCGCCCCGCGAGAGAGCTCTTTGCTGGAGTTCTTTAGTGTTGTTAGCCAGGAGGCCCTATGAGGTGAGGTAGTGGGACAGCAATGTGGTGAGTAGAGTGGATACTGTGAGTGCGTTGAAAATAGCTGAGTCTCCCTAGAACCTTTTTTTGCTGGGCACTGATGCTATGGTTAAAAATAGACTACAGTAGTCGTGGCTGGCAAGGAAAAATGAAACCTTCTGCAGCCCAGAGTGTGAAGCGAGAGCTGGAAAGATGGGTTAAAAGGTCAACATGTTTCAGCCTAAAATATCCTAATGGATGAGTGGCATTTCATCAGGACTGGGGAAACAAAAATCTAATCTACTCTAAAGTGTCAGAGACCGAATAGTGTCATAAAGAGTACTGTCCCTTTGTTTTCTGTGTCAGCGATTGCTGATTCCGTTGCTTGCAGCAAGTCCCTCCATTTTGTGAGAATGTTGTGTTATTGCTGTAATGATTAGTTTGAGATATTTGATCCGTTCTTGCCTGCAAATACACTGATCTTGACTGGCTAATGATGTTGACAGGATTCTTACTCGCTGTCGGTCATAATATCTTTCAACAGATACGGGGTTTGATTGTTGGTGTCCCAGGCTTGCTGGGGCTTCCATCTAAATTGTTTAGGAGTGGAAAACAATGCTTTTAATGATGATTGAGTTGGGTCTTTTTGTGCATCTTGCGGGCCATCTCATGATGCTTCAAGTGTGTTTTTTGGCTCACAATGAGCAGGGGTAACACCAGAATGTCCACTATGAATCCCTACCAGCAGGGTCGGACTGGCGGTGCCCGATGGATTGGCTAGTGTGTGGGCCGCTGGTTTGGCTGTTACTGGGCCTGTTTTATTGTCTGCTGGGCAAGTTGTTATGTTGATTTCCCTGATATAAAAACAAACATTGGCTGCAGCAAGCTCAAATGGGGAACATCCATTACTACACGGTGTTTACACCGCACTACCATTACAACGCTGGTTTTACAACGCAAGTCGTGACCACGACTTGCGCTGGAGGGCGCTCTAGGCCAAGGAATAGTAGATTTACTCTTCCAATACTTTCCCTACTGTACGTAGGCTGGTGTTTGAATAGTAAATCTTACTATTCCTAAATCCAGCACCCTACAGCGCAAGTCGTGGTAACGACTTGTGTTGTAAAACCAGCGTTGTAATGGTAGTGCGGTGTAAACACCACGTTGTATTTACATACAACCGTTTGCAAACACGGTCCACTTTTTTAGGTATCTAACTCACTAATAGGGGCCAATTATATTTTGGTGACCGGGCCTATTTGCTGTCCCAGTCCGACACTTCCTACCAGAGTTTGAGTGAAGTTGCCTCTGGCACTAATTTGGTGTGTAGTTGATTTGTTTTTCCTAGTTTTTTCTAGGACAACTTGTGATTACAGTACTATTAAAATGATGAGCAGAAGCTGGATGTGGACTTTCACAGGACTGACCGAATAATCAGCAAGAACCTCCAAATAAATCCAAACGGTCTAAATGTCCTCACTTTATATCTTGCCCAGAGTGACCAATTATCCTTGAAGCGACATATGGGTTCGCAAACTCTGTAGTTGTGCTTTCTAAATCACCCCTTGCCTTTGATTCCTTTTATACTATGTGTGTAACTCAGACTAGTTCAACTGGAAAGCAATGGCTTAGTTTGAAAAAGAAATCATGCTCTTTCAGTAAATAGTTTGATTGGCCGTTCTCCTATTGCATTTTTTTTTATAAAAGGTTGCCAAATATACCCTTGCACTGCCAAAGTCCCATCTCAGACTGATGAAGTACACCACAAACCTTTGCCAAAAATCCTCCTTGACTAATACAAATAGTAAAGAAGAAAGAAAGTCCCTTCAGAGAGGAATAGTCACTTCCGGCACCAGAACGTCACTTTTTTGACGTTCCGGTGACCTTACGTGGCTTTTCATGGCCTTGTAAATAAGTGCTTTTTTCACGTAGAACACTGTGTGAAAGGGGCGGTCCATGGGTGTCGCTGTGGGTGTTCCCCAGCAACAGCCCAGAAGCTAAGGCCAGAGAGTCGGCCGGGCTCAGCGACACAACAACACAACTCAGCGGTTCATCATTTCAAGGTACCTGTGTGGGGGGAATGAGCGTGACTTACCCAGTGGTTAATTTGTAAAAAAGTAAGTGCTGGGGCTCTCATCAGGAGGCAGCTTGCACCAGTCCATTTCTCCTGCAAATAGAACCAACTACTGACCAACCATGAAAGTGGGGAGAGAGTGTGGCATATTAGTCAGAGCTACCGACTTCGGAGCTGGCAAACCATGTTTTTGTCTCGGTGTTGGCTCAACGTCCTGTGATTTTGAGAAAATCACTTAATCCCCCATTCATTAATGTGGCCTTAACTGGTGCTTATGAAAAGCACTGGTGTTGATGATTAAGTGCCAGCTCAAATTAAGCCCTGGCACTTACAGTTTACAGCTTATTCTCAAGGAAAGAGCTTCTCCTCAATAAGATTTTGATACACAACCATAATAATGAGTCGCTTATCTTCAAACAGTATATGGGCATGGAAAAGTTTAGGATTTGGCAAAAAAGATGCCAAAATAAAGCAAAAGTTGTATATTAAACAAAGAACCAACCAGTTTATTTTGGGGGTGCTTGTGCAGAGTAAAGTTATTTACTGTAGCTTGTTTTTACATTGCACATCACGAGCTCGGCACCCATTGTTTGTTATCTATGTACAGTACACTTCCGGTACAGTGCATCGCGTGCTACGAACAGATGGGACAGCACCTGCGAAAAGAACACTCACCTTTGTTTTTCTGGTTAGGAAATAAAAGAAACAGATTTCACCCTGTAAACGAGTCAAATATTGCATCAGAAATTAAAAGCATCCAGACCGATAAATGCATCAAGCATATGGTGTTTTTAATTTGTTAGGCGTCGTGACACGTGCAGCAAATGTTTGCAGTCGCTTATGCTCATTTATTCGTTGTTTCAAAAATACACATAGTTGTTTACATGAGAAGCAGATTACATTAATTTGTTGAAATGTCAGTCTTTTTTCTCAGTAGTATTATACAATCAAACATATGTGTTCAAGAATTTTGGCGAAGAATCAAAGTATTTATTTCAGCAACTTGGTTAGTTTATTCTCAGTACTCCAGGATTAACAATTCTTCACCAAAAACTCAAATACCTTAGGTCACCAGGGCAAACCAGCGCTAAGGCTAATGTCACAACAGATCCAAGGTACCCTGTGGATCAAAAATATGGTAAACCAATGGGTCATTAATATTCTATAATTTGTTTGAAAACAAATCTTTTTTAAAGGACGGTAACCCTCACCCACCATTCTGGTGGCTTCATAAGGCTCCTCCTCATGCCATCTGGCGTGGGCTGCGACCCTGCCAAGGCAAGGAAGCTCTTGGATGTTTGGAAACCTCACCCCAAGCTGGCATGAGGAGGAGCCCTGTGATGAAGCATGCCATGAGATTGGTGGGTGAAGGCTACTGTCGTTTAAAAGAAAAATACTGATTGGTCTACCATATACCTCGGTCTCTGTTGTGACTAGCTGTGGGGTTTTGTCCCATATAGTGTTCCCCTTTCCTCCCCTTGTGGTAATAATAATAAATAAATAAATAATTCCTATTTGTAAAGCGTGAACATATCACCCCCTTAAGGGTTTCAAGGCGCTGGTAGCCGTCGGGGAGATTAAGTCAGCTACTGCCCAGAGACACATGGTGCTGAGCTGAGCTGCCGCTGGGGATCGAACCAGGAGCCCCACGCTCCGAGGTCAGTCGCTGTTACCGCTCGCTGCGCCACACATCTCTCCAGTTGTTTTGGACTAAAGAGAATGTCCACAGCTAGGTGACATACACAGGTATGCCACTACAGTGCATGTGTTATATAGCATGACAAAAATATTGCATCCACAACATCGACCTCACCACTACATTGCAAGGTCTGCCTATATAGGAAATCGGCCTGTGGAGTTAGTAATAGTAAACATATATATATGTACCCGGGGATGTAGTGGTTAGGATAATGTAGACGCTGCAATATTTTGATGAGTCAATATTATCAATATACATGCTATATACTATGCGAACAGGTTATTGAATTGCCTTACGTTACTATGCATGTGGGATGTCTCACAATAAATCTTTGTGGTTGTTGGGGTGGCTCCCATTTCTGTCTGGTGCTTACTAACTTTCAAAGTGTGTCGGGCTCATTCTTATTGTGTGATCCCCATTTGCCTAACCATTGGTCCTGAACACAGAATGTAGGGTGTCCTTCTCCAAACTGAGAGATGCCTTTTTTAGGTCAGACACAAAATAGTCCTTCTCACCTGTGGACTCTATACTTCTGACAGCAGCTTCTTCCTGTGCTCAGGCCACTTCTCGGCCTTGTGAGAAAGCCAAACAAGTTAGCTGGCTTACAGGGGGATATATCTTCCCTGAATTCTGGTTTGCGGGTCGATGAGTGCACTGCAGTCTTAATTTTCTGGAAAAAACATCCTTATTTGGGCTTCTCCAGACCTCTTGAGTACTGTGGTGTCAGTCAGTATCATTGTGAGGGCCCTGCTCCACCAGCTTAAACAGGGCCTGGGGGATCCCTCTGAGCCCTCTAGGCAGGCGACAGGCAGAACCGAGAAACGCTATCAGTGGCAGGCCGCCCAGCTAGGGTCGCACCTCCCAGGGACTAGAAAACCCCTTCACAGAAGCTGTTATTCACAAGCATACCATCCTCCACCAGAGGGCCTAATACTGCTGCTTTTATGAGTGGGGAGTGCAGAAGAAACTTGTCTGCTGCATTACACTGACACTGCCAGTCCTTAATTTGTAAAAAATTAAGTGCTAGGTCCCTTCTTAGTAGGCCACTGCACCCTGCACCACCCATTGATAGAAGCAACGCAATAACCAACCATTGCACTCCTACAAGAGTGATAATACAAACTATTCCAAGCCACCCAGGGCTATAATATTAGTGTAAGCGAAGGTGTTATTCATCTTTAAAGTATATTGACTTATTAAACACTGTTGTTGTGCTTATCTCAAAATTTGGCAGACAGCGCTACCATGTGGTGGACTGTCACTAGAGCTGGAGCTGAGAATTAAGTGCCAGTGCCGAGTACCCGAAACCACCAGCTCAATTTAAGCACTGGACAATGGATGTGAGCACCACTCATTTTTTCAATGTTTTCTCTCTCGTTTTGATTAAAGCTATTTGTAATTATTGGCATTACTAAATGTATTGCTGCAAACCAAACCACATATGAGGCTGAATTACACGGAATGGCACGGAATGGCAATTTTTCTTCTTCCCTGACAATGCTTTGAAGGTTGAATGCAGAAGACCAGCCTCGGTCGCGCTGTGCGGTTCCGTCACGGCCCGCTCGGCGCGCCTGTGCGGTGCTGATTTCGCGCCTGTGCTGGACGTTCCATTGAGCAGGCGGGGCCGTGACGGAACAGCTCCGTCACAAGCACAGCGCACCAGAGGCTCGTGACGGAGCGGTTCCGTCACGAACATGGGAACGCCGCCCCCCCCCCTCTAGCGCTGCGACGGAATTGCCGCCGCAGCGAAGGGGTTACTATATGCCCAGCAGACTGTTGAACCAGCCGTGACTGTGCCAGCCTGTTTCCTTAAAGTAGTAGTTTTTAAATGGCTGACTGCCCCTTCAACAGCGGTCTGCCTTAAACGATGAACAAATGCAAGATATTTGTCTTCAACGATTGTTATTACCCAGGTTATTTCGTTAGAGATATGTAAAGAATAATAATTTCACATGCACTGGTGGCTGCATTTCGAACTTGGAAAAATGGAAATAGGAACACAGTAGTGGATGAAAGCAGATTGATGTGTCATCTGGGAAATTGGTTAGATGCACCATTTGAATGTTTTAAAGATAAATGCATCTCTACTGTCTTGGAGGAAACCTGCAAAAAAACTGTGGAATTTCAACATCAGGGGCTTATTTATGAGAGTCCTGTGTCACATTTGCACCATGTAAAGTGGTGAATTCGTAACGCAGGGCCTCTTATAAAGGTTTATGAAGCCACGTAAAGCCACCCTGAGCAGCTTTGAAGGGCCGCATAAATAATGAGCACGGTGACGCTACTCTGCGCCCAGTAGGCATTCCATTTCATTAAGCTTTACCTAGCCAAAGGAAGACATCACAAAGATCTCAAGTTATCCCTTGAGCAGCTCATTTAGTCTGGTTGTATTCTGGGACTTGTAGTTTTTCATCTATAAAGGTAAAAAGAGAACTAAAAGTGCCAGAAAACAAATTATGAAACCAGGACTTGATAAGTGAAAATACGTTCCTACTAGAGAGAATGGAAGGAGGTGGAGAAATGCATAAGAATCGATTAGCAATATATGCCTCTACTACAATATGGAATCAAGAGAGAAACATAACAGGCCCTCTTTTTGAAATGTCATATACCATTAAAGTTGTGTCAATGTCTGTCACATTTCAAACAAGGATAGTGGAAACAACTGTTTTTATTAAATAACCCCTTTCAGTCTCCCCCACATGTCTATGTCTATGTACTGATTCTTGAGGAGCGCATATATCACCCAAAGGTCTCATAGCGATTTGCAGAGACTCAGAAAACGGACAGGAGAGAGGTCTGAAAGGGTGTAGGATTTAAAATAGCCTGGTCTTGAGGGATCTACGAAACTTCTTATGATCTAACTCGGTTCGCAGGTGTAGTGGCACGGCATTCCAAAGAGTTGGGGCTATTTTCGAGAAGGATCTGCCTCCTTGTTTAACTGTATGAAACTTAGGGACTAATAGTAAATGTTTATTGCAGAGCGGAGAGTCCGTGTTGGCTGATACTTTTTCAGTTTGTTTGCCAAATAGTAGGTGCCCTGTCCATTTAACATCTTGTGAACAAGACAGCCTATTTTAAAATGTATCTGCTTCCTGATTGGCAACCAGTGGAGGGTCCTCAGGCTGGGTGCCGAGGGGGAGCGAGCGGGTAGGTTCAAGACCAGTCTTGCTGCTGTGTTCTGTAGAATCTGAAGTTTATTAAAGAGTTCTTCATTTATGGATGTCAATAGAGCATTCCCATAATCCAGGCGACTATTAATTAAACCTTGGATCAGTGGTAGACGGGGAGGCAGAGGGACCCATTTAAAGATTTTGCGGAGGGCGTGCAATAGCCCGTAGCAGGTACGTGTTACTTGATTGACATGATCGCACATGGAGAGTTTGTTGTCGATCATTACGCCGAAGTTACGGGCTGTTACTTTCGGGAGGGGACAGGTACCCAAGGCAGAAGGCCCCCAATTGTTTGTCCACAGCATCTGTGCATTTCCAAATAACACGACTTCCGATTTGTTTGCGTTTAACTGGAGGTTGTTTGTTGACATCCATTTGTTTATATCCAACATGCACTTCCTGAATCTTTGTTTTGTGTTGGTAACTTCAGGTCCCAAAGTAATTAACAGCTGTGTGTCATCGGCATACGACAGTGTGTCAAAGCCGTGATCCTTGATGACTTTAGCCAAGGCGGATACATACAAGTTGAAGAGCGTGGGGCTCAAAATAGATCCCTGAGGGACGCCCCTGTTGATGGATTGACTTTGGAAGTAAAAGCACCGATTTGGACTCTAGAAGTACGTTCACTCAGATAACACCTGAACCAGGCCAATGCCGAACTTCCGACATCCGCCTCTCCTAGGCGCTACAGAAGAAGGGAATGGGAGATGGTGTCGAAGGCGGCCAACAGATCTAAAAGGACCAAGATGGCCTATCTTCGATTGTCCAGAGAGAGTCTGATGCTATCCACCACTTCAAGTAGGGCAGTTTCGTTGCTATGAAAAGTTCAAAACCCCGACTGAGAGGGGTCGTGCACTTTATTTTTTTCCAGATGTTTTATTAGTTGACCATTTATCAGTGACTCCTGGATTTTGCCAAACAAGGGAAGAAGAGAAATTGGTCTGTAATTGTTTGGCTGTTCAGGGTCTGAGGTGGGTTTCTTTAGAATGGGTCTGACTATAGCCTCCTTCCACCTAGTGGGTGCCAAGGAATGTAGTAGTGAGGGGTTAAAAAGCCTGGTTAAGCTTTGAATAATAGCTGAACTGATAGTTGATAGAACCTGAGAGGATACTATATCGTAGGGAGAGCCTGATTTTACTCTTTTTTGTGCCAGGGTAATTTCCTCCAGAGAGAACTCGGAGAATTAATTAAGGGTAGAGGCCACCAAGGGACGATTTTCTTCTGATCTCTAAGTATGCAATTGAACAGTATTAAGGGGGAACTGGCTATAAATACTGTCAATTTTATCTACAAAAAACATAGATAATAAGTCGACCCATTCCTGTGACACTGCTGTTTGGGGCTGCATGGATGCAGGTTTCGTAAATTCATTTAGAATCTGGTACAATTCTTTCTGAGAATTGGAAGCTTTGTTTATTCTTTCCCCCCAAATAGAATTTTTTTGCAGACGCTAAATAACACCTATGTGACATTTTGTAAACATTACGATCTGTGAGGCTTTTTGAGTGTCTTCATTTACGTTCAGCCTTTCTAGTCACTAATTTATCGATTTTCAGATCTGGAGAGAACCAGGGTGAGGATTTATTAGAACGTTTAGCTTTTTTCATTGGCACAATTTTATCTAGGGCCTGACAGATGGCAGTGTCTAGCAATTTGGCTTCCTTGTTGGGGTGGTTAGCATTGGACATCGGGGGAATGAGAAAATGTGAGGAAAAAGATTCCAAATCTATTTTATTCCAGGGTCTATTCCATCTTGGTTCTAATGCAAAGGCTTTTTGACATATAAAGGTTGCTGATATGTTAAATTTCAACAGATAATGGTCTGTCCACAGAACAGGCAGAGGTGGATCAACCGTTTCGTTGAAGGAGTTTGTAAATAAAAGATCTAATGTGTGGCCGGCAGCGTGGGTAGGACCCTGCACTGTTTGTTTAAGCCTTAAGGTACTTAGGCTGGAGATAAGATTGTTCGAGTAAGAATCATTCAAAAAGGTCAATGTGATAATTAAAATCTCCCAGCAGAAACAAATTATTAGCAGTCAGAACATGGGGGGGCGATTATTTCCATGAGGCGACTGGAAAAATGAGTTTTACTACCGGGGGGCGATAAAGTATGGCTCCCTTCCAGGATCCCTTGGATAGGCTATTAATTTGAAAAATACAGATTTCTACCCACTCTGCACTAAGAGAATAAATTATAGTGAGTTTGATATTATCTCTGAATTTAATGGCTAGGCCCCCACCCCTCTTGTCATATCTATCCACTCTGCTCAGCTTGTAGTCCTGGGGGATAGCTAAAGCGATCTCTACAGTAGAGGTTTCTTGAAGCAAATTCTCCGTTATAAAAAAGAGATCTGGTTTCTCATAGTCCAGCACAGTTGATATTTCTAAGGCATGTTTAGGGAGGGATCCAGCATTGCAGTATAATCCTCTTATGTTATTGTGATTAAGCTTTGGGTCCTTATTTTCTGATCTATTTTGATCTGTTAATGTAAGGGATATACTCTCATTTCTCCCACTGGTGTCTACTATGTGGGGAGGATTACTGTTTAATCCACAGTGGAGGAAACTGTTCAAGGAGTGAGGCTCCTTACTAGTATATTGTAAAATGCCCATAGATGAAAGGATCACCAGGTGTATACAAATGAGGAGAATAAGATGTGGGTGACAACAGGCAGTGTGGCAGGCAGCGGACAGGCACGGACGGGCGCAGACTGGCTTGCCTTTGGCGCGACTTCGGCGTGCCGCCTCTGCGCCTCTGCGCACGTCCCCTGCACGTCCAGACTGCACGTCGGTTTTTGTGCCGGTGGAAGTGGGCGTGAGAGGTCAGAAACAACTAGAATGCTGACCTCATCTCAGTATGACTAAAGGAAAGATTAGCGGTACCTCGTCCCTCCGCACAAACGGCACACGCCCCAGTGGACCGGGGACAGCACCAAACTGTTGTGTTGTGTTGTAATGAAGGTAAATGGAAATCTCATTAGCTTGAGACCCAGCTGAGGATCTGCTCAGGTGTGGATTTGCCTCTCTTTCTATATCCAGCAGTGCTGCTTCACTGGCACACAACAACACAGAAGGGGAGTCTTCAAAAATGTGCACTACTCTCACCCAACACGGACATTTATTTGTTTTTATTCAAACTTTTAGGGTGTCGGAACAGACCACCAAAACCAGGACTGTCTGAAGAAACCCAGGATGTCCAGTCAACCTAATCCACGCAAACGTCTTTCCTTAATGTCTATGATAAAATGAGATACTAATCAGAGACTCTTTTTCTATAGGCAATGGTTATATCATACATGTCAACAGACCCAAATCAGGTGGGAGACTCCCGAGTTTTGAAACCAGACATAGCTGCCTCCTGCCTGAAATCACATTAACTTCAATGGAAATCAATTTGGAAAATAAAGTCCTTTGAGTTTTTCTTCAAAAACTCCATCTTTCCTCTTTCGAAATGTTTGCAAGGATGTTATTTTCTGTTCATGAGCAGCACTCTAATGTTTGTTCATGAAAGTAGTAGCTTGAGCCTAACTACCTCCACTCTCTGACACATCCCAAACCTCATTCTACTACTCTCTCCAATGCACTACTCTATTTCTCACCCTATACCTCTCTCAATATATCCTCTACCTCCACCCTCTGACTCATCTCAAACCTCATTTACTACTCTCCTAATGCTCTACCCTATTCCTTACCCCATAGATCCCTCAATATATCCTCTACATCCACACTCTGACTCATCCCAAACCCCATTCTACTACTATAGTTCCCCAAAATAACCCTTTCTGGACTCTTCCTTTCCTCTACCCCTCCTTGCATCATCTCATACTTCTATTAGCTGATCAAACAAGCCTTTCTAATCATTTCCCTCTAACTCTTCCCCCTCCACCTCCCCTTTACTCATCCCAAACCTTCTCCTACTGCTATGAGCTCCCAAAAAAAACTTTCTAGACCCTTCCCTCTTCTATCCTCCACTATCTTTTTCAATCCAATTTACAGACTAACATGACCACCGCTCAAATTAATTTCATATTTCCCAACTAATCATGTTTGGGTTCCAGAGTAGCGCGCTACCCGCTGAAAAGCACTTTGAGACCTTCATCAGGGGTAGCAAGTGCTATATAAATGCAAACCCTTCCCTCTTCTATCCCTCCACTATCCTTTTTCAATCCAAATAACAAACTCACATGTCCACCGCTCAAAGTATTTTATTATCTCCATATACTAATTCACCACTAATCCTTTTTGGGTTCCAGAGTAGCATGCTACTCGCCAAAAGAGCGCTTCAGTGCCTCGTCAGGGGTAATAAGTGCTATATAAATGCAATTATAGTACAATACAATAATATCTTGTCCATCACCGATTGTAAACACTTAGCAAAATAGGAGGAGTGAAAACAGAGTAAGGACACTTGATTAGACATACTCACAAAAAGGTCGGTTATAGTGACTCTCTTTACATTTGTTCATGTAGGTTTCCATGTCTTTTTCTTTTCATTTGTATTGTTTTTTCAATGTTTTTTTGCTATTTTCCCTCTTATTTGTTTTACTTGTATATCATTCAGTTTTTGTATACTTTTCCTCTTCTTAACGGTTACCTTCTATTCCTCCCTGTTTTCTGGATGTTTCCATTTTTGGTATACATTTGCCCCCTTTTATGGATATTTACAACAATTTTTGTGCATGTTCACTCTTTATTTAGTATTTTTCAGCTTCTTTTACACCTCCACTTTCTTGGCTAGCTCTCTTTATCTCCTTCACCATCTAACTACAGGCCATCTGATTTTCCTGGCTTTATAAGCATTGCTTCGTCAGCTTTAGCGGCTCTGAAGAAAACAGAGATCACCTGCAGCAGATTTCTCCTGTGATTGGTTCTAGTAGAGGATGGGGGAAGTTAGGCAATAGATTCTTCATTCCTATCATGACTAGTGAGTGGGACTAGACAGATAGTCCTCCATCCTCCCATTCTCCTAAATGTTTCAACCTTGGTCTGTACTGTAGAGGATGTAGAGGTGACGGGCAAAGAAACGAAGAAAATCAATAGGGTAGGAAGAGAAAACAACGATGACCAAACAGGTTGGGTAATTAGAGCAGGAGCACAATATCTCCTGTAGAGCAGGGAGGTTATTCCCACAAGGTAAATACTTATGAGTGTGGAAGGTGACCAAAAGATTCAAACTCTCACTACCATGAATTTCTGAGCGTGACAGGACCCATGTGGTTGCTGGAGGCCAGCCCCTTACAGGTAAGACTGAATGAAGAGCTGGAGAGGGTTAAAGGAGCTGACAACTACACAAGCAACCAAGTGAATCCATGAAATTACAAAAAATGTATACAGAGGGCCAGGTGAGCAAACTAGTTGGCAGTGGAGAAAATATGCCAACTACGACCGTTGCTAGGCATAGACAGGAATGCAGTGCTGACTTAAATACTATCAGAGGACCTTTTAAACCGGAAGCACTGAACCCACTTCATAAGTCAATGGCTGCCATCATGGATTGGGAAATTGTCCAGTAGATGAAAACACGGGTCATAAAGGTTGTGGCCATTTTAAATCAGACAGGACTCCAACAATGCACAAGATAGAACGTGAAATGGGGATACAAACTACATCCCTACCCTGGTGTCCAGTACTGCCATCTCCCAAAGAATGGCAAGCGGTTACCACGAGTACCCCTTAGCGAAGATAGAGTAGTAGGCTGCAAAAGTCTGCCACTTTTTTGTTTAATCTATAGTAGATTCATCTTTATATTTATAGTTTAAGAATCTGCAGCAGCACTACATAATTGGCTTTCGTAAATCTATACTAACGGTGCCAATGGTAGGAGCCATGTGGAATTAAGAATTAGGGTCAAGGGTATAAACTGAATTATGTGCAGGAGAGTCAAGATAGAATAATATAATGCATGTGTCAGTGGGGGGGAGCGAGAGAGAGAGAGCGAGAGAGAGAAGCTCAATGCTCATAGAGTTTTATTACACTTTACATATCCCCCATTAACCTAACAAATTGAGTTGCGGTGGGAGGAATATCCACTTCATACGACGCTTTGAACATAATGTTAAAAAAAATACAGTACACATTTAGGGCATCATTATGAGTATCCCAGTATTGTTGATTCAGCCATCGGCCAAATTGGGAGCACAAGATCCACAGTAACTCCACGGATTGGGAATCTTCCCAAAGACTTCCGAGAGCTCCAGGTGAAATGCTGGGCAAACACGTAGGATTCCAGAATAGCATGTTATATCCTAAAATCCATGTTTTTGATCAGGTGTGGACGTCATGAACAAAGCACTGAGGAGTTGTCAAGTTTTTGTTTGCTCCTTATATACTTTTTTGAATAATATTTGTGTGAGTAGGTCCCAACCTTAACGTCACATATTTTTACCATATATTTTAACAAAGAAGTAGGTACAAAGAGAGAGTTTTTTGTATTGCAAGTAAGTTAATCACAGCATGGAGGACCGACATCTATTAATGCTGCCTGTTAAAAAGGTTTGGTATCTTGAATATATATCTCAATAATAAGATATGGGTCCTAGAACCAATAAAATAATTTTCTTCAGATTGAATGTTATGTGCAAAAGGCAATATGCAGGAATTATTTTATGTGTTGTGGAATGTTACTGTTTTTGCCTCTCTGGCACTTTTGCCTCTATTGTTTTTGTCATTTGTTTTAAAAGATTCTGACGAGTTCACCATAACATTCTTCATACACGTGGGTATTTTTTATTTTTACATTAGACTGAACCCAATGTCGTTTCTTTATACATCTAAAATCATGCCCCTCAAATCTTCTCATTAGAAGTTATACTAAAAATAATAATATAGCACTCCTCCATGTTAGAGATTGATAAAAGCTCCAGTTGGAAAATTACAAGATGTAGTTTGGAAATTAATATCAAAGCATCATATTGATACGTGTAAATGGAATTTGGTTGCGGGATGTTAACAAGAATGAATGAATTATTTAATAAATAAAACATAAGGAAAAAAGAAGACAATAAAAAATGCACATTGCAGCTTCTGCTTTCTTTGCAAATGCTCTAATTTAAAGATAAATTCTTACTTGTCTTAAAAAGAGGCTTAACTTTTTATTGTGGGTGTAGCGGAGGCTGTTGCATGAATTAAATTAGTTTACAAAACTGATGAAAAAAGCCTTGCTCAATAGTTAAACCTAGAGATTTCTAAGGATGTACCTTCGAAAGTAAAATCACCCAGACTGAGTTCTCCTCTTTGCAAAGATCCATTACTTGAAAATTAGAGATGATATGGGACAGGCATGGGTGTATCACCAGCTCCTCCCCAACAACTTTAAATAGAAATAAAGAAAATACTTCAAATTTAAAGAAACACCCATGTAGGATGTTATTTCATGTTGTAGAAGTGTGTGAAAACAGTTGTGGTGGACCTCGTAGATAGTTATTGATGTGTAATCGGTGGCATACCCTTAGTAGGCAATGCTTAGGACCGGTCCTTGCTATCCTGACATAGAAAAAATACTGACAATGTTCCCTGTCCTAGTCCCTATACTCGCTGGGGATCATGGCGTATCATCTGCCTCCTCTCATGGTTCTCCTTGATTGTGGGCCATGTTGACGTGTCTGGTTGCCAGTTCCCTCTATGATCACCCCTTGCCAACAGCTTAGAGAAGCAACTAGGGTCTCTAGACTGTAGGGCACACGTGCAACAATAAGATGTGTAAAGCATGTCACAATGTTCAATATGAACAAAACCAAATATTAACAATGAATAAAAATATAATACTGTGATCAAGCAAATTAAACGAACGCATCAAGACCATTCAAAGCTGTTAATAAAATGGCACAGATGGGCTCTATACCGGATCATGGTAGAAGATTTTCTGTCACATTTCCATCCAAGTTTTAAGTTGTCATTACTTTGTCCTCAGGTTACAGAAAGTGGCCACAAGCTGGTGTGTCCCATACAGGCTTAACTTTAATGTTAAGCTAGAAGTAATTTGATGTCTTTTGTCAGCTCCATTTTCATTCCATTTTAAAGCACTTAAAAGGATTTCCCCATGCCTAACGCAGAAAGGCAGCTTGTCCGCCATTGTTGTTATAAGAGGCAGGCCGGGCGATGGCTCAGTTCAAAGAAGTATTTAATTTAATAATAAATTAATAAATAACTGGGGGGGGGGCAAAGATTTTCTTAGGAACTTAACACTGGCATTGGCGAACGTTTGTGTTGCCTACTACCAAGGTTGCCTATCTTGAGTCGACCTTATGCCTTTTTCTTCCACCAGACCACCACCATGCACTTCCTGCATCTTTATTCTTTGCGGATTGTTTAATCTCCCTTTCTCCCTTTGTTACTGTTTTCCTCTCTTCCTACTACTTTTTCCCTTCTCTGTCTTTCTTTCCCTTGCTCTCGGTCCAAGTCGGATGATCAAAAAGTAAGTCAGTGTCCCCAAAAATGAGTGCGGGTGCCCACCACCTTCTCCCACCATCACAAATTAAGCACTGGCTGGAAGCATTCCATTGCCCCCTAATTGGGCAGAGATTTTATTCTACAGCACTTTGCGATGCACACAGAGTTATTCATGACATCTGGTTCTTATAAATAAAAATATATTTTATACACCCACAACAGTTCTCTGCACAGCGCAAAACCAAATCGGGTTGCAGCACACATAGGCAACACAAAGGCCACAAAGGTATTGGCCCCAACATCGCCCAAAGCCATCGGATGGTTTACAAGAAGAGCTTAAAACGTTTTTATTTTTATAAAGAAATGCTTTGTTGTTTAGCTTCTAAGCTCCAGAGCGAAAATAAAACACAAGTAAACAAAGCGCTTTGTTAATTTAAGTATATACATAAACACTCCCTAGCCTATCCTTTGTTGCTCCAAACGCTGTCTTTCCGCTGCATCTCTTATTTCTGAATCTCAAGCATTCACAATCTGCTATGTTATTTCCATTTAACATAAACATATTTGTTGTCTGTCCTTGACGCCTGACCTTGGTCTTAAATTAGCTGTTGGTTACTATTCACGGTACTTCTGTAAATCAGCATGTGTTCCATCAATAGTGTCTGGTGTATCAGAAATCTCTCACATGCCCCAACCTAAAAAACAAAAAAATTAGAACAAAACCAGACAAATGTGCCAGCCATTTCAATACAGACAAAGTTTATTTGTCCAAAACAGCTAAATTCTGCTCAGAGCACCCTGAGGCCTTCAACAAGTGCAAATTATTTAATAAAGAAGATTCAAGAGATTCAAAAAAAGATTTATTTTAGTCTCCCATCCAAACCATCATAACCACAGTAGAAATTAATGTATTCTAAAGGATAAGCAAGAAGACATATTAATAAAATTACCTCTATGAAATGCTTCTTCATAATGCTAGTTATACTAGTGTGTTAATCATTTGCTTATTTCTAGGAACAAGATGGTGGACGTTCCCTCTCCCTCCCTATCCGGCGCTCTGCACCAGCGGACTTACGACGTGTGGCGTCTCCTACGGCCCCTCTTGTGTTCCAGCCCTCTTCAGGCTACTCAAGCAAGCCGGAAACCTCGTCAGACACAACGGGTCGCCGGTTGACTCCTTGGGAGGCAGCATCAAAGTCACCCTACGGCCTAGTGGATGATGCCTTCGAAGCCCTGACCATTCAGGAATCCATTGCTGCCAATGTTGTCTCAGCCGCCCGCCGGAAAACGCTCCCTGAGCCTCCGCTTGCCTGGAAGCAAAGAGTTTCGTATGGAGTCTCCAACCAAAACCTGCACCCCAACTTAGGCATTTATGGAAGAAATCAGCTTGGCGTTACTTCTCCAACGAAAAGCATTGTTTCTGCACCTGGCTCCACCCTCACCTATGGTTCTCAGATCAAGTATCCATTTTACAGCAGACGCTCAGCCACCGATCCCAACATGGCGTCCTTAGACACCCAGTCTGAGTACGGCATCTCATCAGTGCCCAACTCCAACTTTAATTCCTACACAAGGGCATGGAGGCGCTAAACAGGAGCGTGCACGCACAGTACAGCGTGGCATACCTTTCCTTCTTCCTGCCTCTACATCAACCTGGGGGTGGCAGGCTGAGGAGCCTGGCAGAGTCAGTAAGGCTCTTATGACCAGTGCTCATCGAAAGAGGTGGATAAAGTCTTCAAGGCACAATCTTCTCACCACAGTTGGGTTTTTCGCTTATAGGATAAGGTCACTTTTTTCGCTATTTAAGAAAAACAAAAAACTAAAAAGAAATATTTTGAAACTAAATCGAAGGATTTTGGTGTGAAGGAAGTGGAGACTGATGAATTTCATACAATTGTACTCAAGTTGTAGATGGTGGTAAAATGTCAGTTGCCTTACGATGACCACTCTTCTTCAATTCTGGTTTTGCAAAGGTTTTGCTTCCAGTTTAGCAGTGATTTTTGCTTCAGATTAGCTGTCTACCTGTACCTTTACTAGCCCTATCTGGTCATGTTTCCTATCCGAGCCGCCGGTGGAGAGAAGACGAAAGTGGAAGCCCATGGTTATAACCAACCATACAGTATAAACCCAAGAAACACATTGCTCAACCCCTTTATCTAAGCAGCTGTGATCCAAGAGAGAAACATTCACAAGTGTTGCAGGTCCAGCACTAGCATAGTCAAGCTCATAATAAGATAAATGTAGATATGAAGGGGCAAAAGAGCAGTTTGGGAAAATAAGGCGGCTGGTCTTAAGGTTGCAGAGCACTTTGAGCAGAACAGTTAACCAGGGAATTCATTCTGTGATCTTGTTGCCTGGGCTGTTAAGAGAGGAGGTGATTGTAGCATGGAACTGGTGCAGGGATTCACTCCCAAAACACTTCAAAATGCATTGTTTAGGGACCAGTGATGGAAATTAGATAATCGCAACTCTGCATAACTCGAAATTGAGCAGTGATCCAAGGCTGGTCTAACAATTTTTTGCAAATCACGGTGTGTCCCGATTACCAACAAAAGATGTAAATGAGGGGTTGCTTCTAGGTTTAAGTATAATTACAACTTTCATGGAATTAAAAGATTCTCAGGAGTACTCCTAGGAAGTTGGGTATGTTACAGCTTCTAATGAAATCCCACATAAAAATGTACGCATTTAACGATGTAGAGAGAGGATATTTCTGACCTGGTCAATTTTATTCCACTGGCTAACTATTTTGGATCCACATGGAAATCATGTTTCAGGGTGAAACCCCATTCCCTATATGTGCCTCAGTTCAATTTTGGGGCTATTCCCATCGCTTTGCCCTGTGAAAATGAATTTGCTCCCACCCTTAACAGGAGCAAAACTAATAATTCTCATAGTGGAAACAAACGCCATAAGGCATGATTATGAATAAATCTTTGAGTTTGTGGGTATTCTCCACCTTTGCAGATGTCTCTGCCCTAGAATAGTGAATATACCGTCTATGTGAATAGATGTACTCGCAAGTATTTCCAGTGCTTAATTTGAAGAAAAAAAAAGTGACCGGCCCTTTTCATGAGGCCACTATAGCTTGGACAGCAGATTGCCCCTGCCAGAGCTGCCAATGACAGTGCCAACACAATTAATACCTATCGCAGTCCTACAAGTGTTGACAAATCAGGCTATTCCAGGCCACCCTAATTTGTAAGAATAGGATGAGTGGCAGATATTATTCATTATTAATATATATTGAGTTATTAAATACTGTTGTTGTGCTCCTCTCAAAATTGTTCAGTTTGTGCCACCATGTGGTGGACTGTCATTAGTGCTGGTGTTGACAATTAAGTGCTGGTGCCGAGCACCGGAAACCACCGGCTCAAATTAAGCACTGTATATTTCTTGTGAATAAATCAATTTATGACTTGAGTGCCAATTCAGAGTCAGAAAGAGGTATTTACACTCCTCATACATGTTATTTGCTAATATAAGGGTTATTTAGAAGTGCCAATAGCTCTGACAGCTGGACCCTTGACGATTTGCAGCTCAGACTTGACTTGTAGACCCCTCCCATGGTTTCCGCTCCTTGTTTGACCTCATCATGAAGGATAGATTGGGAAAACAGAATAGAGGTGTTTGAATGAATGAAGACATTAGAAGGGTGAGGAAGTGAATGACCACATAATGTGTTTTTTAAAGGTAAGGACAATGTAAGAGAAGCAGCATGTGAACTGAATAAAAAGTCCCTGTGGAGAGTAGCTGGTACCACCAGAGCACACACCTAAGAGAAGCTGGACCAGCCTGCCCGTAAGGAGGAGATTTATTAACATATTCTGCACAAATTACCTAGTGAAATTGAGTTGGTTCCTAGAAGATTTCATACAGGGAAACTTTGAAATCCATAGGCGAACGGCAGGAACAGTCTATGCTCGGATTTAATGAGACTCTCCTGTAGGAAATCGCTGAGAGTTTTTATAGGTAAGTGGCCTATGTATATCCGATGAAAGGAAAGCCAGACGATAATTCCATATGGGGTGACAAAATATTCAGGTATGCTAAAGGCAGATGTACTGACTACTTGTACCTTCTGCTTCTGTTGGAAACAGTTTATGTAGCCCACAAGCTCATTAGAGTGAATAGAAAGATAGTCACAGGCCAGGCATGAGTGCCAGAGGTTGAAAATAAAGAGCAATGGTGGGTTAAATTTATGGTTGGATTATGGCCAGCTGGCCACTCGGACAGGCAGCTTCTGTGGTGCTGGGCCATGTGGGGATGGACAGCTGTGTGCAGTGAAATTAAAGTGAAATTAGAGTTACGACCCTATGCCTTGATGTGGAGGCGCAAACCCTAACTGGGGACGATGCGTGTGTTTTATATTCAAAAGAAAGATATCTGTTCTTTCAAATACATCTATTTTTACGTATATTGGACTGAATTTATTCCAAACATTTGAATGCAATACTTGCTCTCATATATTTTAGTTTGCATTATCTAAATGATCATAGGAATCTTTAAAATATGATTGTAACCAGCCTTGTAATATTTGGTCAATGGGTCGTGCCTTAAGGATGTTAAGACAGCCTGGAGGTCAAGTGAATGAACAAAGTAGTTCTAAGGTTCCAAGGTGTTACGTTTCTTCTAGGGTACATGGCATGTTGAGTACACACGGGTGCTTTACCCATCTGATATCACCTAAGGCTAGGCATCTAATGTCTAATCCTCACCGCTAAAAATTGGTAAAGCTTACTTGCTTGTGATAACTTTTATTCGGTGCTGTAAGCTCTTCCAAATTAAAAATGGCTCATGTAGAGCCATAATCAATCATTATTAGACAACATGTTTCATTGCTGTAACAAATTTCAAGCAACTTCTTCAGAGCTAGTGGGGTTCCAAATTAGACTTTCATGGGAGGTTCACATCAAACTATGATGGTAGTAAAAGACAAGAAAGACAGAAAGCGCCTTCTGTAAACCACATAACACATAGCCACCCAATAGTGCCATAATTCTTCACATAAGGGGTTAAAAATGCCTGTACCATTAGGTTGCATCAGAACTGCATACCTGCAACCTTAAAAAGCGGAGAACACGCGTCAGCTGATCGCGTACCCGCTTAGTGACCGCCAAAGGGTCTTGTCACCTATAGGAATTAAAGAGACAGAGCAACCATATAATTCAATGTTGGCCCGCATAGCCCCCTCAGGAGCAATGTACTCTTCCTCCACATCACGCATTTAAAAAAAAAGAGAATGTAGTGTTTGTTCAGTGATTGTTAATACATCTAGCGTCATCGTGGCGCATTCATCCATATCCCAGATGCTGCCGGTTTCACTCTACTATTAAGGCAGGCAATATCGCTATATCTGGAGTCAACGCAACGCGAGAATTCCACCCGCGAAGATCTAAATAAGGCCCTTAGATCTTGTCGGAAGGGAATACTCTGTCAGAAACATGACGGATATCCCATCTGCCGTATTACGATCCCATTATATCCTATGGAGATTGTAATATGGCAGACGGGATATCCGTCACTTTTGGGGCGGAGTATTCCATCCGCCGCGATCTAAATAGGGCCGAGTATTCCTCTTGTTGACATTGTGTCATGCATCCACCCTCATACACCAAAGATGGACACCCCTTGCACTTTCATGCCTTCAATTACCCTTTGTAAGCATTGTGTAACCTCAACCACTAGAGCGTTGTGCATGGAAAGAGAGACGGCCTGAAAAACAACAACCATAAAAAGCCAGCACTTCGAATATATCTCTGCAGCCTTAATCACGCTGCTTTTGGGATCTCCCACTTTCAGTTCCTCTTGTCGAATCCATCGTTCACCCTTGTTTGAAGAAATTGCCACTGCTGTGTAGGTTTCTAGCGTTGATAACGCAGGTGTCGACATTGAGTGCTGTGCTGTACCCGGCCACTCTCTATGCAGCCAGCAAGGGCATCTTTAACATGGCGCCACCAGCACGCTGTTTATGTGAGGACTGTTCCTAAGACACGCGCCATTACGCCACTACATTTACTACTTAGCAGAAGCACACAACTACTTGGGAAGAATAGCACTGTCTTCACTTCTACGAAATGGAGCGTGGGAAAAAGTATCTTCTGTGGCATATATGGGAGCAGTATCTTATAAAAAAATCAATATTTGAATGTAGTACGAAGCGAGTCAAAGTAAATCCAAGCAGGACAGGAGATGGCAGGGTAACAGCACCTCCATTGTAACTGCATAGCAGTGAAATGATGGCGTCTTTTATCACTTCGTAGTAGATCAAGACAGTGGGCGAACAAAGCTTTCAGCGCCTTGAGGCCGAATGCTTCGTGTGAACCGCGAGCTCTGCATTTTTCTGGGCAGGTGCCCTCACACAGCAGCTCAGAGTCCTACAACAGCCACCCCCAAGAAGGACAGTAGCTCTCTGTTAAATTTTCTGTTTTATGTTTTATTTTGTATTTTTTTTATCCCGCCCTTATACTGTCACTTTAATAAAAGCGGCATTTTCCTACAACGTTGTCCTGGCCTCAAGGGACAGCTGGTCGTCTCCCCCTGTCGAATACCCCGTCACCCATATCCAGACCCTTTTATTTATTTCATGCCTGGGTAAGTCATCAAAATCAGACTGCAGGAACCTTTCAGGTCCCTTTAGGTTTGCTTTGGTACATGTTTGCTCCGTAATTGCAGTCTCACCCTCCAACAGCGGCAGAATGGAGAGACTAATCTGCAATGTTGATACAGGTGGCCTTTCCACTGAGGAGGGAGGTATGCCGCATCCGTAGGAGACATGGCGGAGTATGGAAGCGTAGCTCAGCAGCCCTTGGTTCAAGTCCTTGACCACGTGCCCTATAGTGCCAAGGACCCGGAAACACAAACTTTTCACTTGAATACGTTTTTTTCTACTTCAAATGGAAAACTGACGTTGGATACAGTTATTAGCTTGAGGTCCCTAGAATGGAGTATCCTGTAGTCAAGAATAGCCCAGGTTGTTGAAAAATGCAAATATACTCAAATCTAGGTGTCTAAATAGAGCAAACAATACTTGAATGAGTGCTTAGTTGTAACGTTTCTTAGAAGAAGATCGAATAGAGCGAATAGAGACAGATTAGGCAGAGAATTCTTCATTTAGGAAATATATTTTTTTTATTCTACTCTTGCATTTCCGAGGGCAAGTATACAGGAAGTAGTCTGGATATGTAGCGCTCCCAGGGAGAAAGAGTGAATGGTGTATCTTTGTTATGTGGACACAAAGCTAAGAAAGCAGCCATGTTGTCCATACACTGCTATCCGCCCCCAAACCCGCATGTCAAGCCTCTCGGTGGATCAAGGTTCACCCATGCAGCCTGCACAGTACCCATGAACAGTGCTTGAAATGGAAAAATAAAAGTGCAAGTTCTCTGTAGAAGAGTATCTGCTTGTTTCTGAGAAGTGCCGGTACTCTCCAATTAAAGGTATTGAATTGCTTTTGAGAAGTGCCGGTACTCTCCTCCTCAAAATAAAAAAGGGCTGGTACTCCGTACCGGACAGTACTGGCCTATTTAAAGCACTGCCCTTGAATCATGCTCAGGACCACTAGACTTTTGCGGCAGGAAAGGGCCAAATTGCGCAGCAGATTTGAGTAAATTATGGGGCAAGTAAAGAAAAATTGTGCGGCATAATCTGCAACATTTTCTGATAGTATTAAGTCATTATTTCACTGTCTGGGCATTGGTTGCACCTCATTAGTACAAGTTTAGCATCCTAATATAGAAATAAGCACAGTCGACCGTTGCAAAATACCTTTTTACTATGTAGCAACAAGTGTTGCTGCATTTTTATTAACGTTTGAACCATTTAAGCTCAAAACTATTCTTGTTAAAATCTGCAGATTATGCAGCAGATAATGTATTAAGTGGCAAATGTGGCAAATCTCTATTTATGCAAAAACTGCTGTGGCTGCACAATCACACAATTTCAGTGGCCCTATTCATGGAACTGGGGTGGCATGGTGAGCAAAAGAACGATGGATTTAACCCAGATCTCTTGACTGGGGTGAATGTTTTGATTTGTTCTGCATTCCGTCCATCATTTGTGTGTCTTTTGCTTTCTCGCCCTAAGTGCGCTGGGTATGCTCGGACTTGGGTCCCGGGCTCTCTTTGCTACCGGATTCAAGCTAGCCTGGCTGATGAGGGGTGAAACCACAAAACCGGTCCTAGAATGCTTGTTTCCGGTCCAGGGAGGAACTGGCTTGAGAGTTCGGGCTGGACTGTTCCCATGAGGCACAGGGTCAAGTCTGATTTGCATATGGCTCGGTCTAAACAGGGGTGGCATGGTGAGCAAAAGAATGATGGATTTAACCCAGATCTCTTGACTGGGGATGAATGTTTTGATTTGTTCTGCATTCCGTCCATCATTTGTGTGTCTTTTCCAGTTCATGTTACAGCATGGAATCTGGCCTTCAGCACTAGATATATATGTTGTCCACTTCTGACTAAACAGATCTGATTCCTGATGAACCAGGAGAAAGAGACTTCAGAATCGTAGAGAGCATAACCCTTTGGCTGCTAAAAAAACACAAGTGAAGATTAATAGAAGATTACATGCTTCCATGCCTTGTCTGGGGTAGTAAGCGCTATATAAGTACAAATACAATTATAATTACTGCAGACAAACTACACGTTGAAGGATTTACGAATTCTTTCTCAAGAAATATTGGAAAGACTGCAATCTGTGATGCAAATTACGTTACGAAGGCGCTTTGAGGGCAGGAGCTAGGAGAAGAAGAAACAAAAATGCAGATGTGCCTCAGTGAAACACATTTGGGAACCAAGGACATCATTTGGAGGTAGTCATGGGTCGCAGCTGTGACCTTTAGCTTGCTCTCTGCTACTGCTGGCACTTCCTTTGCGACCCCTTCCTCAGATGGGGCTGTGCTCCCTGTTACTCCTGGCACTTCCTTTGCAACTCCTGGCCCCAGAGTAGCCAAAGGCCCCTTTGAGGCCAAGGGTCATGAAGGAAGTGCCAGGAGTAGCAGGGAGCAAGCTAGAGGTCACAGCTGCGACCCATGACTACCGCCAAATGACGTCCATGTTAACGGTACGAGTCTCAAGATGAAAAGAGTAAAAGACAGGAGTTAGGATACAAGTAATTATTGCTCCACGCAAGGTATGTTTAACTAGGTCTGTACTTGTCTGGAGGGACCACATAAGTGATTCCCCTTTTCTCTAAAACAGGATCACTAGGAGGTAAATACACTTTTTGTCAACACTATATGGTTCTACTATTGCTGGACGTAATTTTGTCTCAAAAACCTACCTCTGGAATGCACCTGTGGTTGGTACAATGAAGGGAGCGTTCAAGTGCTTTTGGATACCGTAGCTAGATTGCTACCAATATGTTTCGCACAAGCATATTTTACTGGTTCTTCGTAGACTTCACTAGCTGCTAGGGTAGGCAAGAATTCACTTTAAAGTATTGTATTGAGAATTACTCAGAAAGAAATCATTCATTGTCGCCCTGGTCTAAAAGATATTATAAGAATCTATAATAATAGCTGTGTTGTAGTCTCAAGGCAAATTGTTTTTAATGCAACCCTGAACAAATACAACAAAAAAGTGAGCTGTTAATAGGCGCATATGTGACACACAATATGTCACAAAACAACTATTCTTAATATTAGTTTTCATTTGCGTCCTGGAGCAGACTTCTATGTCTTGCAAAAGCTCACAGTCTTATGGGCCAAGAGCTTAACACATGTCTGCTTTTAGATATATCCTGCAACCATGCAGAACTGAGTCAGTTTTTTCTAAGCATTTATTTAAAAACATATTTAATAGATTCATGACTATAATGGGATCAATAGACTGGCTATTACATTACATTTTAATAAAACTTTATGTATAGTAAATGAAAAAAAGTTTAAAGTGACATTACACTTAAGTGTTAGAATGAGAAAAAAACTAATAATATAATTTACAGAGTTAATTACAACTTGCGCACCGCCATGCACTGCTTATAACCTCACATATTACATCACTCATGACATGTTAAATGACATTATTGATGACATCACTGATGGCATTTCATATGACACCAATGATACCACGAATTAAACACTGATAACACCATAGCCATAGTCATATACAGAGTAGAGTTACTGAGTGTACACATATAGGTGCATGGCATGAAATAGCGTAAGCAAGGGTGGTTGTGAATGTTATATGGTGCACCATTTACAAATCACTAAAGTTTGGGTTGGAAGCAGCACAGAATATTAAACAGGGTAAAAGGTGAGGGTATCTGATGTGGATTGCAGAGGTATGTTTTTAAGTAGGCTGCGGCTAAAAGCCAAAGTATGTTGCAAAAAATTCTGTAAGAAAAACCAAAGCTTCTGTTGACAAAAGATTATCCACCAGTGGGTATCTGGGAACGTGCCCATGGTAAATAGTTGTAATACATGCTATCAATAAGTTCTATGTAGCGTGGACATTTATACGTCGTGGATGTTTATTTCCAGAACTTTGATTAACTTTTGAGGCATTGCAGATTGTTGAATAATGTAGAATGTAGGGGTGTCACACTTACATGTGTTTTTTTTCTCGTACAGGTGTTGTAAGAATGGCTCTAAGGTTGTATGCAATTGTGGCTATCTCAGGAACGTTCACACTCTATTTTACCAAACTACAGTCCATAGGGCCTGTCAGAAGGTGTCTTTTCAGCGACAAATGCATTCCTGTCAACCTCTTGACTTAAAGTTGCAGGTCATGTGAAATCTTTAAGAAGTTAATCTTGTTAAGGTGAATAGAGTACAAAATATTTTTGGGAGGGTGTTCAAGCTTCAAAATAGGGGGTAACAACTTTAAAGTCTATGGAGGCATTTTGTTTGAATTCCATTGAAATGAAGGTGACATTGAACATATTTGGGTGACTAGAGATTTATACTATGTGCCGAGCATAAAGTGAAAGGATATTTCAATTATAACATGATTGGTGATAGAAAATTGGCCATAGGTGTAGTACTTTGGATTGCTTCTGCTCCACAAACTCTATGGGAGGCTGTTATAAATGACTGAAAGATATAATCAGTAATGTCATTTAACATGTTATGCGTGATGTAATATGTGAGGTCATAAGCAGTGTATGATGGGGGTACAAGTTATTGTTATCTCAGTAAACAGTAACCAGGGAATTTCACTGTTTTTGCGGGTTTTTAATGTAAGTTAAGATCTTATAATACCTAACTATGACGTCACTTTAACCTTTCTATTTTGTCAGTTAATTTCTTGAATTCTTTTAATCATATTCAATCTTCATAATACACCCAACAGCCCCCCCCCCCCGGCAACCTACAACCAAGCCACTCGCTACACACTGCCTTTGGAAGTGAGCCACAGGAGATTGGCCGCAGGACCTGACCTTTAGCTTGACACTGCATCTAACCCACCCCAGGGGAGCCTACCTTACCCCAGGTGCCTAACCAGCATTTTCTTCTCCATTTAAGAAAATTAATTCAGGTACAGCGGTACCCACCACTCAACCTTCAATCCCATTGTGCCATAGTACGGTGCAAGCTTCATTGAGGAACTTGCATCGTGCTGCAGTGCCGTAGGGTGGTAGCTTGTACAGCAGCTCCCACGATTTTACCGATGTTCCTCACAGAGGGCCTCGCTGGGTCCCTCAGCCCTAATTTTGTTTTATTTTAACCTCTGGAGGCGTTCCTCTGTGTCCTCCTTACAAGTGCCTAGTGGTTATGCCCCTTTTATAAAACTTTGTCAGGACCCGGGGGCCAAGTCTGCGAGTCCTGTAATGGTGACAGCAACATTTTCTTCAGGTTTGCGGGCCAGTCAATCAGATTGCTCAGTACCACAAGAACAGTCCCAGGACCACTGCACGAAAATTGTCAATGGGAGGAAACTCCCTTGGTCAATCAGGCCCTATTTCATTAATTTTCACAACAGTGGAACTCCCTCAGGACCAACAGTCCAGATATACCTAGCTGTTTAATCATTTCATGCCCACCCTGAACACCTCTTTAAAAGCTAATGTCTTGAAAAAAGCTGAGTGGATTTACTCCAAATCAGAAGACGCATACTTTCCAAGGAAAGTTCTATCTTTCTGCCAAATATGGTGTATTTCCGTTCTGTTTCCTTACCAAATGCTTTTTGGGGAGTTTTATCAAGCCATAAACACTTTTCATAACAATACTGCCGGAGTGCACGTGATCCTTTCAGTAAAGGTCAAAGGAGGAGTTGGTTGATATTCTCAGGATGCTTCGCCTGCACACGCACCACTACTGCTGGGACTTCAGGCAGGATGTCCATATGTGTGTGGATATATATATATATATATATATATATATATATATATATATATATATATATATATATATATATATATATATATATATATATATGAAATCCCTAGGGATTACCCTTGACCCCAAGCTGGACATGAAAAAACACAACTCAAAAGCCACAAAATCCACGTTCCTAAACCTGAAGCTACTGTACAGAATAAAACCCTTCCTACCTCCAAAAAATCTCAAACAGGCCACACAGGCGTTGGTGCTTTCCAAAATTGATTATGGAATCGCAACTTTGACCGGTTCAGAAAAATCTCACTTAGGTCCCCTGACCATGACCCTCAATGCCGCAGCAAAAATGGTCACAGGAACGAATTTTTTTTAGCACATCTCTCCAGCACTTAGGGAACTGAAGTGACTTTCTATTGACCAACGAGCCAGCTTTCGCACAGCCTGTCTCACGCATAAAGCCTTGCACACAGGCAAACCTGAATATCTGGCCCCCACACTCAAAAGGGCCGGTCAGTCCAGGAACCTCAGAAGCTCCAACATGCTTCTACTTATCCCACAAAGAGCTCGGAAACTCAAAACCGGAACTAAATCCTTTGCGGGTAATGCGCCCAAAATTTGGAACTCCATCTCACCCCACATCAGACTGACCACCTCCTTCCCGAAATTCAAGATACTTCTCAAAGCCCTCTTCCTAGAGCGCTCTCGACCGTAAAGGGGAACCCAGAAAGGACTTGAGGAAAGTTTACTATCGAAACCCACCAACTGGAGTCATGCTCCGCAACTGTTGTCATTTTGCCTCTGAGTTGGTATACTAAAGATGTTTCTGTTTTTGTTTTCTTCTCAGCTCTCGTTTTCCGTTCAGAACTTGTTTGCTCACAATTTGTACATGCTGTGAAGCGCTCTGATACTTTCGGGTCCAGCTAGCGCTATACAAAACTTCAATAAATATATATATATATATATATATATTATAGTTAGTACCTAGTTTCCATAGACAAAGCATTGTTTGTTTTGCAAATAATTTTGGTGTTGTTTGACAAATCTAGGCAAAATTACAAAACTAATGATCCAATCACTTCAGCTGCTAACCAGAAAGTTTCAAGTGGGGGCCAATCAAAAAGAGGGGGTTCAAAACACTTTCCCCCCATACACTTTTCAATAGGGATTTTAGACCAAAGTACAGCCCAAATTGCTGATCCGAATTACACCAAATTTGGCAGAAAGATAGCCCTTGGTCCAGAAAAAGTGGTTCAGTAGTTTTGGAGTTATTAAAGAAAAAAGATGTATATATTTCAAGGGGTGCAGAACCATCGTGGATCCACGTCCCACTAGCAATGCCATGATTGGCTGGCAGCAACCTGAGAGCAAAGTTGCAGTCGCCACTTTATATATTGGGACATGCTCCTAGGGCTGGAAAATTAAAGTGAAAACTGAGACGAGTTCAGGGTATAGGTACCCTGGCCCCATGGGTGTGATAGAGGGGTCCATGGGGAACCCCTGATGGGCAAAAATTCCAACCCAATTTTTTTTTTACATGCACAAGGATCCGTAGATCCATTGCAGTGCTCAGCGCAGCCCCCTGTGGGAATCTCGATCCAGATGTCAATTAAAAAAACATCCACTCACAGACCCACTCACACACTCCATACTATTATTCATGCACCCACTCATAGATTCACACAGTCACTTACGCACCCACAAAACCAGTCACACACCCACTCACATACCTTTACAGCCACCAACACACCCCTCACAGACCCATACAGCAACTCACACTACCACAAAACTACTCACACACTCACTCACAAACCCATACATCCTATCACACAACCACTCACAGACAAATGAAGCAATTCACACACCCACTCACAGACTCAAACAGCCAAACACACACACTCACAGACCCACACAGCCACTCACAGACCCACTCATACCCTCTTTAACACACTAACACAACCACTCACACACCCATTAACACACTGACACACCCACTCACACACCCACTCACAAATCCACACAGCCACTCACACATCCACTCACAGTCCCAAAAAACCACAGACACATCCACTTACACATGCACACAAACCTCACACACCCACTCACAGGCCCACACATCGACTTACACACTCACACAAGCACTGACATACACACTTACAGACCCACGCCCACTCACAGACCCACTCACACACATATACAGCCCGGGGTGGAATCCTAAAGGTTTGCTGTCTTTGGGGGTTAGCCACCGGCCAGACCTTGGCTTGCTTGGCTGCATGCGGGGTGGTTGGCCAATGGGTCTGGCCGCAGGTCAAACCCCCCCACCTACACATGGCCAAAGGACGTGTGTAGAGGTGGCTGGATTAAAATATGGCAATTAAATATTACCGAAAAAACAAATGTAACAGGGACATTATGGTTAGGAAATAGAGTTAAAAAAACTATTGAAATTCACTGAAAAAACAAAGGTTACATGGACGTTATAGTTAGGTTCAGATTTTATACAAACAAAACCATAAACATTTAGCAGTTCCAGTGATACTGATCTCAAGAAACTATAACTTGTGCCCTAAGGTAACTATAACTCAGGCCCTTGCCATGCACTGCTAATTATCCCACATCTGTCACCCATGGAAGAGTATGGTTCTCACATGCTTTTAGTCACGCATTAGACCAGAGTATGAATCCATTTCCGAGATTGAGGGCTGTATTTAGAGCTTGGTGGATGGCATACTCTATCACAAAACTGGCAAATGTCTCATTCACCACATTTAAATTACAACCTTATGCACTGGTAGTAGGATAAAGTGGATATCTGCCAAGTTTTGATGGAGTATATATCCTCCATACCATGTGTGCGTTTTACTCTCTGAACCTCACATAACCTTACTTTTTGTAATGACTGTTTTCTTTCCAGCATACCTCCAGTGATAATAACAGCAGTAGGCTATTGAAATACGGTTTCCTAAAGAGGTGAAATGCCTTTCCTGTTTTCTTCTGAGCAGGGCTGGGCAATACCTTTTGTTGAAATTCGAATAGAGCAGGATTCAACCATTTTTTGCCTGCACCTGGAGTGAAGCCCATTTTGAAAACTGCTAAAATCTGTTTGGTGAACGGACTAATAAAAAAGATGAAGTCCATGTGTGAACATGAAAAATTGCACATGATGCCGTACCTTTCTGCATTGTAAAACGATATAAGGAAAGGGGCTATTCTGATTGGCAGTGCTCCCTGACAATCTTCTCCATGTAGCTAGAATAGTATAGAACTATAAGAACAGAGACCAACTATGATTAGCAGCATTCCAGCTACATAGAATTGGTGAAACAGATGATTGATTTACCAAATTTGGTTTTCCACCTTTCAGTCAATCAGAATTGGTCTATGTGTTTCTATCAATGTGACTGGCTGCTTGCAACGGTGCTGTCCCATTCAAGATGAGCTGCCAAAACAGTTTGTGGCTTGCTGTAGGTCACCATCTGCCCAGGTTGTGATTTTTTTCTCTTTGCAGGTGGCCATATGACGCAGGCAGAAAATTAATTTCACCCACCCCAGTCATGAGTGTAAAATGTCAGCCCATGTCACTGCATTCCTCCTGTTCAAGCTCTCCAGGCCGAGCTCTTATTTATAAACGAGGTTATTTACGGCACATTATACACATAGCCACACATGCATTGTTGCTGTGGCAGTTTTCTCGGCACATATATAGTTTCACATTGGTTGGTGATTAGAATAGATGCTGCTTAGCAGACCATGCTTTTTCTCGACACAGCATTGTTAGCAATTTCAGAGCCTGCACTGATGGATGTTTACCACGCCAAACTTGTTTATTGATTGCTAAACTACACTTTTATTGAAAGATTGTTACTCAATGATGTCATTGAATAAAAACATTTTGCAAATCTGTATGAGATCAATTTGTGGTTTACACATCGGAGGAAGGGTGTGTGTGTGTGTGTGCACGTGTGTGTGTGCGTGCTTGCGTGCGTGTGTGCGTGCTTGCGTGCGTGTGTGCATGCACACATGCGTTTTAGTCTGTGATCTTCTACTGACCCGGGTTGGAATGGCCTACAGGGCAATCAGGCAGTGCCTCCAGGTCAAAGTGTGGGCCGATTTTTTGGCTGTTTATGTGCCTGGTTTATAGCTTGCTGCATGGGCCGGTGTTGTACTGCTGATTTGCCTGATATTAAAACAAACATTGCCTGCAGCAAGCTGAAATCCATGCAGTCTTCCATACCTTGCAGAACACTTATTCAGGGTATCTTTACAAGGTCAAAATTGCCCCAATTTGCAAACATGGACCAGTTTTTTAGCTATCTAATAGGGGCCCCTTTTATTTTGGCGCCCGGGCCTATTTTTGAGCCTCTGCAAGTTTATAGGAGTTCAGCGTACAATATTCAGCTGTCTTGTCTATATCAGCAGATCAAAACTAACCATACCAATGACCATGAGAATAGCTTTTAAAGTCATGGCCACCAGTAATGAAAACAACATAAAAATTAGATACAGGGGAGGTTGGTTATCAACTTGGCATTTTTAGCAAAAACTTTACAATAAATACAGTGCAAGTTTAGAGCACGGAACACGATTTTGGGGTGCATTTTCAATGTTATTGTTTTATTATGTGAATTTAAACATTGGATCAGACATTTTTTTGTCAAATCGTGATGGAATTCAAAGACAGCTTTTCAGGATCCAGAGCGTGCCCCCTTACGAGAACCCTTTGAACATCTATTGAAAATTCTGCGTTTTACAGTACAGTACATTAGGACAGTGACATTGGTGAACAATTAAGCAATTTTTACAGTAGGGTTTTGGTGGTCTGTCTAACAGACCTTCAATTAAAATAACAGCACTTTTTGCTGTAGAACACATTAGCCAACTGACATTGACATAAACTAGAAAAAATTCAAATACGATTGTGAGGGGGTTAGGATATTTGGTTAAAAGCAGCAAGACAGGTGAAAGCAGATGAGACGTGGTTCTTACAACACACAGAGACAAACTCAGAAACACAACACACGGATGTGGTGTGCACGCTGACACAGGTACACATATACAGGCACAGAGGTATGATTAAATTGGTGGTACAACCGCGGCTTTACCAAGAGAAGCCTTCTTTAGACAACAACAGCAAGACAGGTAGACATCAAGCTGTTAGTTGTAGGGCTTTGGGAAATGTAGGCATGGACATGGGGCTAGGAAAGGGATGAGGCATGTTTGGGTTGATGGCTCCTTCTCCAGTCATTGTAACAGGAGATGACAAATTATATAGCCTTATAGCCCGCCGTAAAGGGCTATACCAGCTATTAAAGGCCCTCTCCAGTGTTAAAGGCCCCGAGCCGAAGGTGAGGGCCTTTAACAAGGGAGAGGGACTTTAATAGCTGGTATAGCCCAACTACGAAGGGCTTTAAGGCTATTAGAACATTCTGCCACTAGAGGGCGGAATGTTCTAATGAAAAAGAACAAAGCCTTATGGGAGCGTGAGGAGATTGGAATCACCTCAGGGTCCCTGAAGCCTTTGTTCACACCCAGAGCTGTGAACAAAGAAACATTGGAATGTTGGAGCTCCAGGCTTATACCAGCCATTATAAGCCCGGAGCACTCCATTGTTTTCAATGGAGCTCCCAACATTCCAATGTTCTAATATCAAATAAGCACTCATTCCCCCAACCTGAAGCCTTGAACCCTGAGTGTCTGGTCTGGTACTGGGAGGCAGAGCTAGCTTCCTTCCCCCTCCCTCCCTTCATCCCTCACTCCCTCCCCTACACAGAAGGGAACAAAATAAGAATAGCAGCCACCATTGTTCTGGGCAATGCATGGGAGAGTGTATGATACCAATTTAAAGTAGCAAAAGTCAGCCAAGCTCCAACCTCCTGAGCTTTAGTGGGATTGAGCTCCAAGACTCAGGAGATGCCACCCGAGGGGGCCCTCTTGGTATCGGTGGTATATTTATCCTCTTGAAATCTGTTGTTGTAACCATGGCTGAGGATGCAGTAATTTTAGCTGCCCCGGCTTTCCTCATGGTCGCAAAGAATAACAACCACAGCGCAAATGGAACTGCATCAGGGCTCCCATGGCAACGCTCAAGGGAGTTTTTTGACATCCATACATCTGTCTCTGTGTCAATTTATTGTTGGTAAGGATCCTCAAATAATGATGTTATATCTTTGGATTTTTTAAATGTATCTCTTGTTAATCTTTCTTTCCATAGATTGGTAGTGCTTGAAGTCCATGCAGAAGGCCTACAGCACTTTAGTCCGCAAGAAGCAAATCATCTGGGAAGAACAGAATACTAATGCACTGGTATCCTATTCAAGGTGGATTTTACAGGGTTGGAACCAGGGATGTGTCAGGATCGAAAATAAAGATGGTAAATAAGTACGGTTAAGGCTACATCCCTGGAACACCCCAGATTTTTCATGGATTCTCTGCTGCTGGCGAGTTCTTTTAGACGAGGAAACACAGCCCACCTATCAGAGCACACTTCTGCATTTAATAAGACAAGACCACTAAGAGGGCTCAAGAGAAGCTTTTTTTTCACAAAAGTGCTCTAATGACTTGGTCAAATGCTTTACTAAAATGTATAATGCCACAGTGAAGTGACAACCCAATTACTCTTCAGTACCCAACTCGCCATCAAAGCTTTTTTTTTTTTTAAGTTTGAAGTTTATTAAGGCATAAAGAAGAAAAGACAGTGCATGAAGAAACAATCAGAAGTTATAAAAACAAGAAAACTCTTTTACATCAGAATAATATGGAGCAAAGAAAAAATGTGAAACATAAACAATGGAGCTGAAAATCGCAGAAATATTGAGGGTCGGTGGAAAAAACATGAGAAGCATACATCATAGAAGTGATAAAAAAGAAAAGAAATTAGGATGTATTAATAAAGTTATACATAGCAAGGGAAAAACATTTCACGGTGGTTTTTGAACTTCAACAGTACGTGGTGGAGAAAGAGGAGATGGTCTGGCAGTTCTAGAGAGATATTCGGTGAGGGGAAGCCATAGAAGGTCGCGTTTAATTGCCAAGGAAATAGGGGAGACAAAATTGGTGTCTAGGCGGTGATTAAAACAAACTGCATTCCACCATGCTGAGAAAGAAACATCCTTAGCCTGTTTCCAATGAGAGGTGATGTGATGGAAAGCAATAGCTATCAGGAGGTCAAGTAGTTTGTGTTTATGGTGGGGTCCAGAAAGGTCGGGGAAAAGGGAGCCTAGGAAAACATGAAGGACAGAAAAGGGGAAAGTGAACTTGAAAAGTTTTTGTAATTGAGACCAAACTAAATGCCAGAAATGGAGAATGGGAGGGCATTCAAAGAGCATGTGTTTCAAATCTGCCAAAGGGCAGGGACAGGACCAACAAGTGGGAGAAGTGTCTGGGGAGAAAGATGACAAAATTACGGGAGTGTATAATGTACGATTATAGAGAAAAAATAAGGTTTGGGTTGTATTGGCAGCTCTAGAAGTACTCTGAATTTTAGACCAAATTTTATCCCAAAGAATAGTGGGCCAGGTTTGAGACAAATCATCCTCCCATGCCAACTCAACTTTGGATTTAGTGCGTTCAACAGATTGTTGAAGGGATTTATAAAGAAAAGATGCAGATGGGGATTGGTCAAGAGCATTCGAGATGGATAGGTGAAGCGCAGGAATAGCGTTGGTGGCAGGGAGAGAGGAAAGATACTGGGTAAGGGAGGGAAGAAGAGAAAGGTATTGTTTGCGAGAAGAGGAAGGTAACGAAAATTGGGTTTGGAGTAAGTGGAAAGAGAGAGGGGAAGAGTCAGAGACGATTTTAGAAACCCATTTTAAACCTCGGGAATGCCAGGATTTCCAATAAATTGAACGATTACGAATTTTAATAAGTTTATTATGCCAAATAGGTTGAGAAGAAGTAGAAGATGCGGAAGGGTAAGTGGATATCAAATATGGTTGAAGAAGAGATCGTGTATGAGAAATGATGGGAGATCGAAGAGAGGTGACGTTAGATGAGAAGGAAAGAACTTCATTGAATTCATAAGGATGAAGGAAAGATGATTCTAGTGTCAACCAAAGTGGAGGATAAAACGGAAGATCTGAAGAAAGCCATCGTAAGGCCTGTTTTAGGGAGAAAGCAGTATGATATGATTTAAAATTTGGAAATTTGACTCCACCCAGAGATTTGTCTTTCTTTAAAGCAGATAGGGCTATTCTGGATTTTTTGTTTTTCCATAAAAACTTCAATAAAATAGAATCTATCGTTTTGAAATGATGATTGGGGATGCGAATGGGAATCATAGATATAGTGTATAGGACCAAAGGAGCTAACATCATTTTTATGGAATCCAGGCGACCCCACCAAGAAAGAAAGAGAGGGTTCCAGCGATTGATGGAAGAAGTGAGCTTAGTAGAAAGGGACTCGAAGTTAAATTTGAGGGTGTCAGAGATACGAGGGGCAAACCAAACCCCTAGGTATTTAATCTTAGAGGGTTGCCAGGAAAATCCAGAGGTGTCAAATAAATGTTTTAAACATAAGGGATTCAGGGGAAGTATTTCACATTTGTCCGTGTTAAGTCGATATCCAGATACATTAGAAAAAGTGGAGACTTGGTGTAGGAAGGAAGGAAGGGTTGTTTGAGGGTCAGAACAGTAAAATAAAATGTCATCAGCGTATACCGATAATTTAACTTGTTGCTGTTGGGGACCATATTGAAAACCGGAAATATTCTCGTCACGTCTAATTTTGGTTAAGAAGGGTTCTAAAGCTAGAATAAACAAAAGGGGAGATAAAGGGCATCCTTGACGAACTCCTCTTTGGAGGGGAAAATAATCAGAAGTGATGCCGTTAGCAAAAATGGAGGCATGGGGACTAGAGTAAAGTAAAGAAATAAGGGAAATGAATTTAGGTGGGAAACCGAACCAACGAAGAGCTTGGAACATAAAATCCCATCCAATTCTATCAAAAGCCTTTTCGGCATCGAGAGAAATGGCGGCCAATGGGGAAGTAAGAGAAGAAGCTCTACTTAAAATGTTGAAGAAAACACGAGAATTATCTGTGGACAAACGACCTTTAACGAATCCAGATTGTTCTGGACCAATAAGTTCTGGTAATAGAGGATCTAGTCTTAGAGCTATGATTTTGGCAAAAATGTTGTAGTCTGTATTGACCAGTGAGATAGGGCGATAGTTTTTACATAATGTATGATCTTTGTCTGGTTTGGGTATTAAACAGATTATTGCTTCTTGGAAAGTCCCTCGAGAGGAACCAGAATCAACAAATGACTGAAATAATAGGAAAAGTTTAGGGAGGAGAAGGGAAGAAAAATGAGTATAGAATTCAATGGTGAAACCGTCTGGTCCCGGGGCTTTACCTTTACGTAGGATTGAGACGGCATGAGAGATTTCGGAGGGGGAGATATCAAGATTTAGCGCTTGAAAATCAACATGTGAAGATTGCGGGGAAGGAATATCTCGAAAATAAGCAAGAAGATCATCAGGATCAGGGATAGATTCGGGAGTATATAGAGTTTGGTAGAAAGAGACAAATTGGGCTAATATATCTTTATCTTTGAAGAAGGAAACACCGGCTGGACCTTGCAAAGATTCAATCTTTTGGAGGAGCTTGGCGGGCATCCGAGATGGCCGCTTGAGCACAGCGCTCTCCGGACCCTCGCCGCTCCCGACATTTTATCCTGGCTGAATCCTGATTTCTTGCAAGAATTCGTGTAGGGGACGCTTGGCTGATTACCCTGGCACCTTTCAGGAATCGATTTGGATCTCGTATTCCTGAGTTATGGTGCTCTGAACTTTTGGGCTCCGCCCTTGAGGTGCGCCCGGGACGGGGTGCGGTACTGTAGCCGTCCTGCAATTGAACAACAACGGCAGGAGATCTGGCCTTGTGGGTCCCCCCTTCCTAGGTTTCGGTTTCGATTCTGTTCCGACTTGGGCCACGGCTGTGGATGTCGTGTTGCGACTGAGACTTGGAGGCAGATCGGCTGTTGGGCTTTCATGTGACCTATTTGCTGGTTTGGCGACCTCCACCCGAGTCGTGCCCCCTTTTTATGTACTTTTGATCCTGTACTTTGGGTGTCGGGCCCATCGAACCTGGTGGCTAGTCCTGTGACGCATCTTCAAAATGGCGGGCAGAGGGGACAGAGAGACGCGCAAGACGAAAACACCTCTGCGCGGAGCTCCAGTTCAATCGAATGTCATGGATCGTTATACCCATTCTAAGGGGTCCCCCGGAGCTGCCCTGCCTGGTTCTAGTATTGCGTCCGAACGAATTTTGGAAGAATCGGCGGAGCCCTCCTTACAGGATATCATGGGCGCCATCTCGGGTGTGAGAGAATCCATCGGCCTACAGTACGAGGCCTTGGCCCACAAACTTGACACCGTGGCTATTGAGGTGAATCTGATTCGTGCTGATCTCGGCAAGACGAATGAGAGGGTACAATCACTGGATATTAAATCCTCTAGCCTTACGAATGACGTCTCGGAGCTCCAAACTGAGATTGGAAATCTCCGTCGGGGGACTGACTTCATGACCCGTCGCCTGGAGGACTTTGAAAATAGGGCGCGTCGCTGCAATGTTCGCCTGGTTGGTGTACCGGAAAACCCTGAACCCCACTCGGTGGATCTCCTGGTTGAGGATCTGGTCTTGAACCATTTGGCCCCTTCTGGTCTCACAAAATTTTTCACGGTGGACCGTGCACATCGTGTTCCAGGGGGCAAAGTCAAGCCGGGAGCCCCGCCGAGACCCATTGTAGCGAAGCTCTTTCATTATAGAGACCGGGACGCTATCCTGCAGGCCTCGCGGGTGAAGGGCCCGGTGGCCTTTGAGAACGCTACGGTGAACTTTTACCCGGACTTTTCCCAACAGGTTCAGAGACAACGTATGGAGTTTCGTGGTGCCAAGAAACGTCTCCGGGATCGGGGCCTACGTTACGCCATGCTCTTTCCCACTAGACTCCGGGTTGAATACAATGAACGTACCCTTTTCTTTGATCGGCCAGATGCTGTTAATGACTGGCTGGACTCATTGCCTGACCGTCCTCCTGAGACAGACTCCGCCGCTCACCCTGGCGGTGCCGAAGGTGGTGTGGAGATCTAACTGTTCGGCTCTTATGTCTTATTTTGAATACATTCTCAGGGGTGTTGGCCGGCGTCCCTCCACATTGTGATCATTCTGTCTTTTCGTTTGTTATTTTTGTTCTTGCTGAGGTCGGGGGATGGATGGAACGGAGACCTTTCCTCCTCCGGGGTCTTTGTGTAGAATAGGGGTTCTTGGGCGACAGGCACACTGCAGGTTGGGGTGGCTCTTTAGCTTTTTGCAGGGGTGCAGGGTGGGGGGTGTTTCTCTTCAGTTTGGGGGAGGGGGGTTGGGAAGTTTTTTCTTTTCTGTGTGTTGTTTTCAAGGCGATTTGCTCCTGTGTTTGCTGCTGTTTCTGATGTCTAGCTCATGGACGAGGGGTCTTGGCTCGGGTGGTTGGGATGGGGGGTAGAGGGTTGAAATTTCTTTCCTGGAACGTTAATGGCCTGGGTGATCGTATTAAGCGCAGTGTGGTCTTAAAATGTATTCGACGTTTGTCACCGGACATTGTTTTCATGCAAGAAACCCATTTGATTGGTAATGTTTGTTATGCGATGAATAGATGGGGCTACCGCCTTGTGGCGCACTCAGGGTTTACCTCCGGATCTAGGGGTGTGGGTATTCTTGTTCGAACCTCCCTCCCCTTGGCTATTGATGAGGTGATTCATGATGACCGTGGGAGATATACTGTCCTGGTGGGTAGATATGAAGGCCGCACCCTATCTCTCTTCAATGTTTATGTTCCCCCGGGTTTGCAGGCCTCTACTTTCACTGACTTGGGCCGTGTTCTGTTGGATCTCCCTGATAGCACTCTCTTTCTTGCCGGTGATTTTAATTCGGTGCTTTCCGGCCTTCACGATCGCCATCCCCCTAGAGATACCCCGCAGGCTCAGCAGTGGTTGGGTGGGTTTTTAGATACCTTTGGCCTTGTGGACTGCTGGCGACTGTTGCATCCTACTCAACTCCAATACACCTTCCATTCTGGGGCCCATGGCAGTCTGTCCCGGCTGGATTATTTCCTGATGCCCGCAGCCCAATCATCGGCGGTTCGTGAGATTTTACACTTGCCGAGGGGTATTTCTGATCACTCGCCGCTCTGGCTTCGTTTTGAGGTTGGTGTAGAGGCGGCGGGCCGAGTGGCTCCCATTAACCCTTGGTATCTTTCCTCCCCTGAGACTCGTACCCTCTTGCTCAAGTCCATGGATTCATATTTCCTGGAAAATGAGGGGTCGGTCTCTTCGGCTGTGTCCCTGTGGGAGGCTTTTAAAACTGTGATTCGTGGACAGGCCCTTTCCTTGATTGTTGAAGCTAAGAGGGCAGGGAGGAAGGAGGTGGTGGAACTTGAGGGGGAGATCTCTGCTTTGGAGGACGAGTTGGAATCTGGTGTCACGCCTGACAAACTCCATGCCCTGGGTCTCAAACAGTTTGCGTATAAATCTCTGGTCACTGTCGCTGCAAAGGTGATGTTTCGTGAGCAGCAGGGCAGATTGTATGATGTGGGTGACAAAGCGGGAAAACTCCTAGCGTGGTTGGACAAGAAAGAAAGGGCTAATCGTGTGGTGCCCGTGATTCAGTCTGCGAGTGGTGAGAAAGTGATAGATCCGACCGCCATTGTTGATCGTTTTGCGGAATATTTCCGTGTGGTATATGCTCCCGTGTCTGTGAGGGATGTTGACGACTCCCGCCTTCTTCTGCGTGATATCGCTTTGCCCTGTGTCACCGACTTGGACCGTATTGCTTTGGACTCCCCTTTTACGAATGATGAGATAGCCAATGCAGTTAGATCGCTCCGTTCGGGCAAAGCACTGGGCCCGAACGGTTTGCCTATTGAGTTGTACAAATTATGCCCCGATAAGGTGGCGCCGTATCTCCGCGCCATGTTTCTAGAATCTCGTGAGCGGAACATGCTTCCCTATGATCAGCGTCTGGCGACAATCGTCGTCATTCCCAAAGAGGGTAAACCACGTGACCTCTGTTCCTCGTATAGGCCCATATCCCTATTAAACGTTGAACCTAAGGTGTTGGCTAAACTTTTGGCGACCCGTCTCCTTTCGGTTCTTGGAGAGTTGGCCCATCCGGATCAGTCTGGCTTTATCCCGCATCGCAACACTGCTCTGAATTTGCGTCGCCTTCACGGCGCGCTGGCGAGGGCGGGGCTTTTGACTGAACCGGCCATTTTAGCGTCCCTAGATGCCTCCATGGCCTTTGATACTGTGGAGTGGCCCTATTTATGGGCGACACTCGAGAAATTCGGATTCGGGTGCGAGTTTATTAGCTGGATTAGGCTGTTGTACGCGGAACCTCTGGCGCAAGTTGTAGTGAACGGTAGAGTGTCGGCCCCCTTTTCCTTGGGCAGGGGTACCCGTCAGGGCTGCCCCTTGTCCCCTCTGTTGTTCGCGCTCGCTCTTGAACCGTTGGCGGCCTGGCTCCGTTGGGAACCGTCCCTTAAAGGTATTCGTTGGGCCCCGGACTTCGAAGACCGCGTCTCGCTTTATGCAGACGACATCCTCTTGTATCTTACTTCCCCTCGCAAGTCTCTATCTGTTTTATTTGACGTTCTTGCGTCCTTTGGCGCTAACTCAGGCCTCGTCATCAATTGGTCTAAATCCTGTGTATACGTTTTGTCTGGTATCTTGCCTCCGTTGCCGAGTAGACTTCCTCTTCAGGTGGTCCGGGATGGTTTCAAATACTTGGGGGTGTTCGTTACCTTGGATCCGTCCCTTCGTTTTGATCGTAATCTCCTTCCCCCGTTGCTTAGGCTCCGTTTGGACGTTGCCCGCTGGCGCAAACTTCCCCTGTCTCCACTGGGTCGGGCGGCCCTGTTTAAGATGATGTCACTACCGCGGTTTCTCTACGCTCTCCAGAATTATTATGATCCTATCCCCAAGACCTATTTTCGGGAGATTGAGAGCCTTCAGAGGCAACTTATTTGGGATGGGCGACCGCGCATTGCTCTCGCTAAACTTTCCATCCCGTGGTACGATGGGGGCATGGCGCTCCCCGACATTAAGAGATACTACTGGGCTTCCCATCTGTCCGCTATTAATCACGCTATGTTCTCTCCGGGTCGTAATCCGGCGTTTGAGATGGATAAACTTCAGCTTCCGGGAGGTGACTTTAATAGAGTGCTCTATTCTCGCTCCGCTGGGCACCATCTTGTGGGACCTACTTTGACTGCTTTGACTGTGTGGCGTGCTGCGAATGTGAGCCTGGGCTGGGAGGATCGCTTGACGTTGGCGACGCCGCTTTATGCTTCGGAACGTCTGGGCGGTCTTTGGTCTTCCAAGGGTTTCGACCGTTGGGACTTGATTGGGATCTCTAAAGTGGGGGATGTATATTCTAAGGGTTCGGTGCGCCCGTTTCAGGCCCTCCAGGCTGACTACGGCCTGAGTAGTCGGGAATTCTTTCGTTATTTACAGATCAGGCACGCTTTGGTTTCGGTGTTTGCTCCTGGTGAGATTCCGCCTGACTCTTCCCCACTTGAAGACCGTATCCTCGACGAACATCTTCCTGATAGCACTATCTCCCTGATTTATAAAAAGTTGATTAACAATCGGACTGACTTATTGGCCCGGCTTCGGGAACAGTGGATGGGAGATGGGTTGGAACTTGATGATGAGGATTGGCAATCGGCCCTCTCCTCTCCGAAGGAGGTGGCTATACCGGCTCGACTCCGTTTGGTCCAATTGAAGATCCTTCATCGGGTGTACGTGACGGGACCGCGACTGATGGTGATGGGCTTTTCCTCCGATGGACTGTGTAAGCGTGGATGTGGTTTGCGTGCTACTTTCCTGCATATTCTTTGGGAGTGCCCGTTGGTGGCTGCTTATTGGGTGGCCGTGCTTGATCTGATGACTGTGGTGACGGGGATATCCTTGCGACCGGAACCTCGTCGCTGTCTTTTGAATGTTTGGGAGCCCACGGACTATTCGGTGGCACAGACTAGATGGGCCACCCTGGGCTATATGATCGCGAAGCGAGATATTGCGCAACTCTGGGGGGCCTCCAGGCCCCCTGCCCTCTCGCAATGGGAGGATAATATGGATTGGTCCATGTTCCGTGAGAAAACTGTTTATGTGGCCAGGGGTAGACCCAGGGCATGGGTGAAGGTGTGGGGTCAATGGAACGAATACCGTGGCGACATTTGTACTCCTCCCCTTGTGGACACTGTCGAGATTACTCTATCTCCCTAGGCCGGCGTTCCCGGAATCTTCATATAGGGACTGAGCTGGTGTCACCGGCTCTTCCCCCCTTCTTCTTCCTGGTCTCTGCCCCCCCTCCCCCCTCCCCCCCCCGCTCCATACTCCTTAGTGCTTAGGATATTATTATTGCTCCTCCGTTGCTGTCCCCCCCTTGCGTCCCTTGGGCTGACTTTCAGTGATACACTCTCGCCTTTTTGTATGTTTGTTCTTTCATATATATAAAACCTGTTTTGGTCCTGTATATATTGTGGAGTATTGCATTGTTGATTGACGGTTACCTCTGCGGGCTTATGTGATATGTCTCTCCTCCTTTTTAGCGGCTGGCCCGTGTGGTTGTAGGCCCATCCTTGTACATTTCTGCTTGCTCAAATAAAGGTTTTTAAAAAAAAAGAAAAAAAAAAAAAAAAAAAAAAAAAAATCTTTGTTCTTTCTTTGCGTATTTTAAGGTAGTTAGCTAGTAGTTTGCCCATTTTGTTTTGTCCTCCGTAATAACGGGAATTACATTTAAGGAGAGAGTTTGATGCCGCATTAGTGGTAAATTTATTAAATTCAATTTTGGCTGAAATAAGTTCGCGAAGTGAGGATTCAGAGGAAGAGTTATAATATGTGTATTCAAGTTTCTTTATTTTATCCAAAAGTTGAGTTGATTTGGTTATTGATTGTTTTTTCTTTTGAGACACAAAATCGATGATAAAACCTCTAGCAGCTGCTTTGAAGGAATCCCATACCATAACAAAGGAAGACCCAGGGAGATGATTTAGTGTAAAGAATTCAGAGGTAAAAGCCGTAAATTTAGTAGAGAATATGGGGTCTAGGAGTAAAGAATTATTAAATCTCCATCGTCCTGAGTGAGGAGAGAAAGGAATAAGGTCAATATCAACAAAAACGGGAGCATGGTCTGAGATTAAAATGGAACCAATGTCGGAATGTGTGGCTAATTGTGCTAGGGGTTTGCTAAGGAAAAGGTAATCAATACGGGGTTGGGAGTGATGGGTGGGGGAATAGAACGTGTACTCTTTAAGGTCAGGGTTACACAGTCTGCATATGTCCACTAGAGCAGAATTCCGGATAGAGGCAAGAAACTGGGAGTGCATTTTAGAGGGAATAAACTTAACCTTGGAATTCCTGTCAAGAAAGGGATCTAGAACTTGATTGCAATCACCACCAAAAATAACATATTTCTCATTAAATGTAACTAATTTGTCAGAAATAGCTGGCCAAAACAATTTATCAATACCGGTAGGAGCATAAACATTGAAAATAACAATAGGAATTTTATCAATAAGAAGGTTAGTAATAACCCAACGACCATTGTCATCATTTTCATGTGATACAACTGAAACATTTAACTTTTTATGACATAAAATAACAGTGCCATTTTTCTTACCCAAAGCAGGAGAATGAAAGACATGTCCCACCCAGCAACGTTTAAGTTTGTTAGCCTCCTTGTCTGAAAGGTGGGATTCTTGGAGGAGAGCTACATCCGCTTTGAGCCGTGTCAAGTGGGTTAGGACACGTTGACGTTTAATGGGGTTATTTAACCCCTTAACATTCCAAGTAACTACTCGGAATTTGTAACTTCAGTAGAATGGTATGAAAAAAGATATATTGAAAAGTGAATAGGAAAAGAGAGATAACAGTAGTAAGAATGTAAGAAACAAGAGGTGTAAGAGAAAGAGAGTAAAAGAGAATAAAGAAAGTATAGTAAAGAGATAGAAAAGAAAGAGTTGAGTAAAGGGATATAGAAAGAGAACATTAGAGAATAGAGAACAAAGCATGTAGAAAGTAGTAATATCATCAGATAAAAAGAGGTCAAAAAGGACTGGGGGATGACGACGCCAGAAGAGGACGACATCAACAACGGAGACTCACATCGTCGAACACCTGAGGAACCAGCGAAGGAACGAAATGGAGGGAAGCACGGATACACCGGGATGAAGAAACACTGGGAGAGGATCTGTAAGAAGGTAAAAAAGTAGAAGAGAACATTAATAATACACGTGGTAGAAATAATAAAAAGTAGCATGAGACTATTCTACAAAGGAGGTAAGATATACTGGGGTGTAGGGTATTCAGTCATATACAGGGATTAGAAAACAACAAACAAAGAAAAATGTTAGGGAAATATACAATCAGACAATGAGAAAACATGGCAAAGACAGACAGAACAGAACAAAATGGTTAGACGGGTCTTGCAGTGTCCATGCTTTCGGCTTCATGACGACGCAGGAACTCTTCAAGGACGAGTGGATCTTCAAATGTAGTTGTTTTTTCTTTGTAGGTCACCTTGAAGAGGCAAGGATGTAGTAGACCATATCTGGCGCCAAGGGTTCTCAAACGAGGTCTCAAGTCCAGGAACTGCTTCCGACGGTCGGCTGTGACCTTAGCAACATCCTGAGAGAGGTATAGCCTGCGGCCCTCCCACATAACTTGTTTTTTAGTCTTTACTGCCGAAAGTACTTGGAGGAGATCAGTGTACTGAAGGAACAGCATGATGACTCCGCGAGGTTTACTGGAAACTTTCGGCCCAAGTCTGTGCGCACGTTGGATATTTAGAGAGGTGGAAGGAGGAAGGTCCAAGAGTTTTGGTAGAAATGTTTGAAAGAAAGCTGTTGGATTGGACCCCTCTGTAAGTTCCGGAAGATTATAAAGACGTAGGTTGTTCCTCCGGTTGCGATTTTCCAACTCCTCCGCCTGTCGTTTCAGGAGAGAGATATCTCTTTCTAAGAGCGAGAGTTTTGCACAGGAGGTATGAAGAGTCTCTGTAGATTGTTCCACCAAAAGAACCCTTGATTCTAACGTAGACCACTTGTCATGGAGAAATTGTAAGGTTTTAGTGGTTTCGGCCATGAAGGGTTTGAGTGCCCGAAGTTCCTCCAGAATAAGATCCATTGCAGCAGGTTGTGACGAAGAGCCTGGAGATGGAGGGTTATTTTTCAAACGTTTTGTCGAACCAGGTTGTAAAAGCTTACTGGTGGAAGTATTTTTAGGAATTGCGCCGTGGTTAGCGTTAGGTTTGAGGGAAGCAGTATCATCCATAGTAGGAGTCGTAGAGTCAGAGTCTGAGGAAAGTTGCGGTTTGGTTTTTGAAACTGTGAGCTTGAGGGTACGGAGCTTCCCCATAAAAGGCAGGGGGGGAAGTACAATGCCACCCCAAAATTTGGCTGAGAAGAATGTTGTAAATAGGAAGCAAAAGGCGTTCCTTATAGTGAAAAACCTCAAAAAAAAAAAAAAAAAAAACGTACATTTGCTGCAGGAATGACGAAATGTAATTAAATGGCAGTCAATTAAAGCATATAATCTTTCCTCAGAAATAGCCAAAAGAATATCGTGGATATAAACTGTCACCTCATGTCAGAGAATTCCCAATGGAGATATTGAAAGCACTGGAAATGTTCAATAGGCTATATGCAGAGTAGCATGGCACCAAATGATGAGGAGATAAGCGTCAGACATGAGGAAACACCCATAAGATATGGTGAGACAGTATTTCTTCCAAGAACCAGTAATTGGAGTCATAAACTGTGAGAGTTGAAGTAGAAAAGGGGTCTTTTAAGGCATGAGGCCGGTGTAAAGAGCGCCCGCACTGCGCATGCTGAGGTAGAGAAGCGGCGCTCGCTTGTGAAGGAGTTGCGCGGCAAGTGAAAGAAAATGGCGGCCGCCAGGAGGTGAAGCGCGTCACTTACGAGAGAAGCGCATTCCGTCGGAGTAGAGGAAAGCAACTCAGGGCCTCTAACTCAGTTCATGTTCCGACGTCCAAATATACCTCCAGCGCTCACTAAGGACTGGTGAGTGCGGAGAAAGTCGCCGGCTCCGGTGAACGTCTTGCGGAGCTCCGGTGCTAAGCCGCCATCTTGTGCGGCGTTCAAGCCACGCCCCCCTGCCATCAAAGCTTTGACCTTTAAGTTAGCAGGATTTCTCTTCCAGCAATTTTGCACATATGAAAAACTTTGTTTTTCCTTTTATTGCTTGAATAGTTACAAACAGCTAAAAGCTGGTGGTAAGTGGCAATTCCACAATATGAGCGAGTACAATTTGCTTCCGCCCCGTAGTAGACGTCGGTGCTAAAACAGGAAGAAATAATGTTTGTGTCCGATTTAGCTACTCCATCCAGATTGAAAATACATCACTAAGGCCCGAACACATGGCCTCCTCTCAAAGGCTTTCTGAACAAATGGCTAAGGATGCATTAAAGATCAAGAGAGCTATATCATTTGCCATGGCTCAGCAGGATACATACATTAAACCTATACAGTATTGTATTTTGTCACATGGTCAGATCCTATAGTCTAACAATTTATTTTGTAAAGCTGCATGAGCATACTTACCGATTCTTGCACGGTGCTCAAAGAAAGTTTGCAGTTCTAGAAATAGTTTGATTTAAAGTGTTGAGAAGATCTTGCTGAACGCTTTGTACGTTGTAAATGTTATGATGTGTATGGAATTTGTTGAAAGTGAATGTGTTGACCAGATAAGGTTGACACTTGCCACAACTATTCAGGGGCCACACGTCAGCAGGAAGGGCCTGGCACCAGTATGTATGGTCGTGGCTCTTGCTCCATTTAATTCCATGGGAAAACCACTGACAGAAAGAGAAATAGCCCAAACAATGCCCAAAGGGTTTGTGTCAAAGTTCGCCGCTTATGGGACCTCAGAACTCCCTTATCCTTTCAATAGGTGTGAGGTTTGAATGCTAAAATCTGACTTGAATACTGAAGGGTTCCCGGCGCATAGAATCGATAAGGGCAATCGGTTCTAGCTGGATTACGTATATCCCCAACACTAAATTGCTCCCATTAGTGACGTGTGCCATGTAAAAACTGCCCCACACCTTAAATTCTGCGAAATTATCGACTCTGTCTACAGGACGAGTGCTCAGCCATTTAAAAGGAAAAGCACTTTCCTCAAATCAAACGTTTGATTTGTTAACTGGGCAATACTGATTATTGATTTGTCGCCAGCTCACTGAAATGGGACAGAAATGCTCTTCTCCTGGAGCTTGCAACAGTGATGCAATCTAAAATGAAGCTGAAATGTCAAGCAAATGCTAGTGTGTACAACCATGGGTTTACATTTGTCCTTCAAAGCTCAACCGACGTGACAGAGAAACTCCCTGTTAATAGGGCATGCATTGAGCAACATAATCAAAAATACCAACGGCAAGATTCTATTGTACACTGAATAACCAGTGCGCATGTAACTCGTGCAACAAAAAACACAAGGCATGATAAAATTACAATCTTATTCTTAAAGTAGATTTTTCAGATTTGTCTACAGGAAGTCCTCGTCTGACTGACAATGAAGGGGGCCTACTTACAAACTGCATTTTGTAGTATGTTTAGCAGAGCTACAATAGTACCACTAAAGTACTACAAAGTACTATCTTAGACCGATTTGAGGAGGTTCCACCACCTTGTCTCCTTTTGATGTGCAGAGATCTGTACAAGGATTCTGGAGTTTCTGCACACGTGAGTATACCTTTTACTACTAAAATGTGGGAGTGGCTGGAAAATGGGGAATACTTACTACTAATGGAGACTACTTAACCACTCTAATGGAGAGTGGTTAAGAGAGAAGTAAGGAAGGTCTAAAGGAGGGTTAAAGAGGGGTTTAAGAAGGGACATGCACCCACCCACAAAACATTGAGCCCTTTGATATTCACAAACTGCACTTCTATAGTCACTGTAGCCAAAAAAAAGGGACCATAACAAAAGTAAATGTACTTCACATCAGAGCTGGAGTTAGTCTAACACCACACATGCCCACTCACAGGTAGTGCAACCTCCTCCCACTGAAAATAATAGAAGTATGGACTTAGAGTAAAACCCCATAGACACTAATGTTAACATTATTCACATTATTTAAACTGTTTAAAATATAATTACATTTTCTTAAATGTTGAAAAAGAGTCTAAAAATAAAACATAATTATTCTTTTATTTTAAAATATTTTATTAACCTGCTTTACATTTAAAAAATAAGGTAACATTAATAGTTATTATAAATAATTAAAATACTGCTAATTAATTCTTTACATCACTTATAATAATTTTAAATAGAACTGACAATTTTTTTAAAACGTAGGTGGATTTTTCCAATTAAATTAAACTTCAGAAAAGTAGTTATATTTTAAATTTAGTATATTCTAGATTTTGTTAAAATATATTGAAAATTGTTAGTAATGCTGTACCATTTTATTATATTATTCTACATTTAAAGTTATGTAACATTGAATCAAATGGATATTTAATTTACAAATAAACTAAAAAAGTTTATTAAACTTTAGCATTTTTCCGTATTGTTTACCACCTGGAGATCTCCACCCCGATAGCGGCGGTCTCCCCCAAGTGTGAAAACATCAAATCCGATCATAAAGGCACTACTAGTAGTAACTTTACTGTCTTATCTGATGTTTTGCTGATTCCACCCTCTATTTCTGGAAGTGGGGACAAGTAAACCTACACTTTTTGAGTAACCTGAGACTGGTTAATAGCTCAAAGTAGTAATGTTTATCATAAGTGTAAGAGTAAACTTGCACATGTAGATTTACTCACATATAAGTTAACCTTTGTGAATAGGCCCGAATATTAACAATAATTAACCATTTCACTGTAGCCACTGTAACCAAAATAAAACACACAACACTTTCCCCTCCATTTCAATATTTCCAATTGTCTATTGAACAACAGTGAAACTGAGCAGATGGTGCGATAGGAAAGGAGAGTGGCTGCCCCCCTCCTGCGTTGATGAGTACAAGTGAGGTATGCATAATGAGGCATTCCTACATCTTTCTTCAACATCTGACTCAAAGACTCAGCTCAGATGCTAGTGTAGTGCTGGTGTGGTCAGCTCAGGCCTGTGCTCTGCGAAAACCTGGCTGGTCCAAAGCAGGACATAATGGTTTCTGCAGGTATCTATTTATTCTCCTATATGGTAATGGCAAGTTCTCTGACAAATTACATTTCAAAGCACAGATGAATGCTTTCCACATCCCTTCATAACAGATACTCAAACGATAAAAGGATATTCAAAATCATTACCTGAAAGATAAATTAATAATAATATTTAAAAATGCCTTTTTTGTAGTAATGCATCTTGTACTGGGCGAAATCACTGTGCATATCTCTCTTATCTCTATTTACCAAAGCAGTTCAGCTCGAACTGCTCCTATGGCTTCCCCCTTTTACAAGTACCTGGATCTGTGGGTGGAATAACAGGAGTGGTGATCTCACTTTCTCTGCTGGTCTAAGGAAAATCAACTGCTGCACGCAACCTTTTTTGCAGGGGTACACTCGGGTGGATTTACGACTCGTATTTAATAAGAGGGGCTATGATGTTTCAGATCCCCCAAATCAGCACACACACCACAAGCAATTATAACAGTGGGAGGTATTATACCTTACCAACTGTAGAAAATATGAATTTCAATTGTCATGATTATAATGCAAACACTAGAAAAGAAGATCCGAATGAGAGAATAAAGTACAGAAATATCAAACATTATTGTTTGTAGTCAGAAAGGACCACGAATAACCTATCAACAGATTCATGAAAAGGACACCTTTAAAAAAGATGGATATCTTCACTTCAAGATACAAGGATTATACAACAAGCATTGGCAACGCTAATATGTTTCACATATGCAAATTTTATTGACTTTGTCAATGTTTATTTACATATTGCAGAGCTGTTGAGCTGCAGTGCAATATAACATAAGAGTAAAAAATAAATTAGAATATCACCATGACAGACAATATGCAAAACCTATTGGCTTTGCCAATGCTTGTTTTACTACCGTGGCATGGAGGTGATTTACTATTTGCTTCCTTTCCCTTGAGCTACTCTCAAAAAGTAACATTCACATCCCAAAGAAAAAGAGTGCAATGTGTCAGTCAGTAATAAACATCTTTGAGAGATGTATCATTTTGTTGACAAAGTCACATTTAAAGTGGTACTGCCTATAAAATTATTTACATAGCCCAAAGATTTTCTTAGAGGATACTGACTTGTTTTAATGAGAAGCATTGGCAAACCTAATAGGTCTTGGCAGTGCCCGAACTATTGACCCTGTCAATGTGAATGTCTTTTAGCCATGTTGGCTAGCGCCACAGCTGCAGGTTGGCAAGGCTGAAAGTCACTGAAAGCCCAGAATTACAAGATGTTGAGCTGACACTGCGTCTCTTCGGCCCCATTGTTGAATTTCTTGTTCTGCCCCTACTAACACAAAAAAGTGCTATGACGTGGCCTTCACTGGCCTAATTTTTCTGTGACTTTCGGCCATGCTGAACAGCAGATGTGCTGCTAGGCAACATGGCTAAAAGGCATTCACATTGACATAGTCAATAGCTTGGGCACTGGTGAGATCTATTGGCTTTGCCGATGCTTTTTTGGTGTTGACGGGGTCTTGCTGAACAAATGTGGCAGTGATAGTGAGAATCGGTTGAGGAGCTTTGAAGTGAAGCGTGGATGTGGAGTAACAGCAAGAGCTGCCAACAAGGGAATTGAGGAACCAGGTTCGAATCATGGGGTCGGTGGACAGTTTGTAATTCTGAGCAAATCACTTACACTTCCCCCTGCGTACGATAATGAATGTGTCATTGTGCAATGTAGTTACACTACACTTAAAGTGCTCCAATACCATTGGCTGTTGTTAGCACTATGGTAAGATGGAGGATGGACCAAGCACTCCAGTACCATCGGATTGTTCAAAACATAACAAATAAATAAAAGCAACAGTGACAAGGGAGGTACTGTGGGGCGGGTCAAGCAGAGAACCAGGAGGGCATGGGGAGATGGGCAAGCAATGACAGTTGAAGGCCAGAGGACGTACCAATGAACGGGTAAAAAAGTACCTTACTTGTAGCAGGATCAGTGACAAAAATGAATGTGTCATTGTGGAATATAACTGGTGAGCACTTAAAGCTATTGACTCAAGCACTTAACTCCATTGATTCAAGTTCGCGCTATGGCAAGAGGAGGATGAAGCGATTGCTTCAATACCATCAGATCGAGCAAAACAAATAAACAATTGCTGTTTGTTTTTTTACAACTCTTTAACAAATATATTTGTTTATGTTCATGCGCATGCATTTTAGTAATATGTATGTATGTGTACAAGGGAGACGGCCTGGAAACACATTTACTCCTATGGAGTGCTTGAAAACAAATAAAAAATAGCTGTGCAAACCCCGAGCAGTGTAATGAGACATGTACTTGGTGCAGGTGCCATGAGAGGGCAAAACACAAGAAGAGGGCATGACGCCTGCATGCCATGACGAATGGCATCAAAGACAATGAGCGTGACGCTGAAGTTTACCACTGGTAGGAGACGGGTGTCCTGTAAGCCCACAGATAGAACACAACACATATATTCGAGACAGTGCATGCACTGAATTGCTGAGCAGCTGAGACCCCAAAACAATAGATTTTGCACAGGTCAAACCTACTGGCTTTGCCAATTATTGTGTGTTTAGAAAAGGGAAGATTCAGTGATTTATCAGTAATCACAAAATGTATAAGTCAGGCCAAGGTTAAAGAGATGATAGGACGTCCTTTTGGGAGAGGATGTGCCATAAGGGCCAGAGCTGCCAACTATGGAGCTGGTAACCAGGATCGAGTTTAGGCATCAGCTTAACATCCTTGATTTTGTGCAGATCACTTAATCTCACTGTACCTACAAAAATTAATGTGTCCTGTGTGAAATAACTCATGCTAATGTGAAGTGCTCCAATACCTTTGGGTGGAGTTAGTGCTATATAAAACTACCCAAAAAAAGTAAATGTTGCTTATATAAAGTGCTCCACAATACTGCACCAAAAAAATTTGAAAAACAGAGTTGGTGAAGAGCAACGGACCTGTGCAACGGAGTTCAGTGAAGGCAAGCAGCGATAGTTGGGAGATGGACGGACAACCAAAAGCAAATCCAGGCAGCCACGGGGAGATTACGTGATTTGCCTGTAATCACAAAGGGGGTGATTATAATGGCGGGCGGATCACCACCACCGGGCCGGCGGTGGTGATCCGCCCGCCATCCCAACTCGATTCATCCCGTCATATTATCATGGCGGGGGTACCGCGGTGGACAGAAAGTCGGTCCGCCACTTTTCCGCCAGTTGGCAATCGTTACGATTGCCGGCCGTGCAGACTTGGCCACTAATATGGTGGAGGTGCCTACCAGGCACTGGCCTTTCCATGGTGGCGTTGCCGCCATGGAAAGGCTGGCGGGGATTGGCTATGTTGGCCCGTTGCGGGCCTCCTGGGGGGTGGGGGAGGTGCACTTGGGGGGACCCATAGTACCCCCCTGCAGTTCCCTGCACCATGTGGCAGGCACTGCGTGGTGCCTGCCACGTGGTTCAGAGAAATGCGGTGCATGCCATTTTACCAAGGCAGACGGTGCTGCAGCCAGCAGCACCATGCGCAATGGTAAAAGGGCAGGATGTGACCACCAGTATGGCGGGCGCATCCTAATTGGGCAGGTGGGACTGCCGCACGTCTGGCGGTCGGTCCTATTAACGTCATGGTAGGCCTCTAAGTGTGGAACTGAGGCAGAGGCTAGGGAGATAATGAGCAATCTCTTGGAAGAGGATGTGCCATAAGGGCCAGAGTTGCCGACTATGGAGCTGGGAAACCGTGTTTGAGTTTTGGCGTCAGCTTAGCCTCCTGGATTCTGGGTAAACCACTTAATCTCCCCGAGCCAACAAAAATGAAAGTGTCCTTGTGTAAAGGAGCAGGTTCTAATGTAATCACTCCACTACCTTCGGGTGGTACAGTCATGAAAAACACGTTAAATCACAAAGAAAAAAGTAGTGTTATAAGAGGAGGAGGAAAAGTTCAAAGGGAAAACTTGGTCCAAGCTCCACTGATAAGAAAACATACACAAAGAAAGTCGAACACAACGGGAAATACCATGCTGCAACCAACAGCAAGCAAGGAAAACAGAGTGACAAGCATACGAAAAAATGGAAAGTAAGGGCAGGCTGTAAGCCCCTTTTAAGATTTTTTTAAATAAAAGACTTTGCAAGCTCAGTGAAAGCGCTGTGCAGGCGAAACAGAATAAAAACCAAACTCTAAGAAGTAGGGTTTCTTCAAAAAAGCAGCCAAATATCTTTTTTTATAAGCAAGGGGCCTTTACCGTGAATGTGGTGAAACCTGGCCTACTACACTTGCAAAACAAAGAAAACTGTGGCTAACAATATATTGTGCAGCAATTGCTAACATAAATGCACTAGAATAAAGGTGAGTGTGTAACGGAAATAATACACTGCGGTCTATTTATATTTAGTCCACATTATATATAGTGCCAATATCGGCCCACTCACCAGCCCTCTCGCAGCAACATGCATGTCGCAGAAATAAGCAGACAAGACAACTTTATGTTGGAGAAAAGTAGCTGCAGGTTTATTAGCATATACACATGCCAACAAGGTGGGTTATCTTACAGGCGATCCAAAGGCAAGCTGCCCCTCGCGACCTACCACCTGATGGGCCAATTTGCAACATGGCAATAGCCAATCGTTGCTTAGCGGTTGTGGTGAGGAGATGGCCCCTCCCAAATCCGGTGAACCATTGGTCCACCCTCCTGCTCACGCCCCCCCCCTACGAGGGGCGGAGCGTTCAAGCAACCCCCGGTTGTACAGGTTTCCAACCGCCCGTAGGATAGCGGGGGCGCCGTCGCACCCCCAGGGTCCACCGCACAGACTTCCTGGGGATGTTAGGCCTCAGCATCATATTGTGCTCCTGAAGAGGGTACTCCCGGGTACCTTTCCGTCTCTGGATCGCCCTGTAACTCCGCCACAGCCCTGGGTGTGGCGACTGTCGCAGCCAGGGCCCACCACCAAGGCCGGCATGCTTCCTCTATTTCTAGTGATTATTACTGGGGCCTCTCCCTTAATCAGCCAGCATAGTTCCGATGAAAATCGGGCAGGAGTGACGAAATATCTTCCCAAAGCACCCTTGCGCCTGGCGAAAGGTCTCCCAAGTCAAAGACGCCCTGTCTCCTCTGCCCCTAAATAAGCACAGCACAGGACCTCCTGCGTGTTGGCTCCAGAGCCTCACCTGACTACCGCCTTGTCTACAAATATGGAGACAAGTCTGACCCCTGAAAATTACCTGTCCTCCACTGGTAGCAAAACCCACCATAAGGTATTGTGGTCGTTCTCTGAGGTGCCATAGGAAACTGCAGTGACCAGCGCAATCCCTAGTAAAAGGAACTGGGTGCACACACAAGGTTACACGGCCAGTATAAGGGGGTTGAGAGTGTAGAGTCCAATAATGATACACTGCAAGGCTTAGCAAACCAGCTAAGGCATGCAGAACCAGCGCCTGGTCACAGAAACCTGGACCCTGCTAACCACATAAGACCCTTATATGTACACCGGGGTGGGGACGAATAAAGATAGTGTGTCACAAGGTTCCCACTTGGTGGGTGGAGAATCCGCTGGAACCCTTCGGAGAAAGTGTAAATAGTTACACGCACCTCAGTCCAGAATACCCTTGCCTGATCTACAGAGGCACTTAGGGCCCACTGCCCCCGCACCGCATGTCGAGGGAAAACTGGCCAAAACACCCCCAGAATGAGATTCTGCTGGAAGCCAGTCTCCCCCCCTTAGTTGTCCACCTAGCCCTGTGGACGGAACTTGCAGCAATCCGCCGGGGGTCAAAGACCGAAACTTGCCAGGAGGAGAGCAGAGAGATGCCCCTCAAGCATACTTCCAGTAAGGAGTGCCAAATAAGCTCTCCCCCTATGTTTCCTACAGCATAATGCACCCCAACTGAACCAGGCCGTAATACGCGTGAGCCGAAACCTGTCTATAAGGAAGGACTAGATACTTAGATACTGTCTAGGCAGATCTAGCAGGACCATCCTGTGGTGCATGCCTGCCCTTCCATCCTCCCAACTGTGACATAGTCAAAACTGTTTTGTTGTGCAAGCTATAGAAGCCACGCTTGGACATATTAAGCATAGCCGCCCACGAATATCCACTCAAACAAGTCTGGCCACTCCTATCCGGGCTACACGGGTAAGAATGCTATGTGTGACGATTTCCCAAGGACAGTGCACAAAGGGTGGCAAGGTATGTTCACTGCAGATGGTGAAAGTACTGATAAATATACCTGCCCCTTCTGGGCCCTACAAGTACGACAAAATACAAGAAACACCAAAATACGAAGTGCTTCAAAGAAGCCTGGTGCCCAATACCGTGAGTTGGACAACTCACTTTGAGATCACAAGTTTCACAACATGCGAAACTGGCCGTATTGAGATTTGCCTAGGCCACCTCCTTTCAACACTGTGCAAGGTATCTCCTAATACTTGTCAATAGTCTAAAACGTCCCCCTTTGCCTGTCCTAAGTTGGACCCTAAGACGCTTAAGCAAGCAGCCCAACTAACTGTGTAAACATGTAGTGCATCTAGGGGTACTACTACTTGCTCACTATTACTTCCTGGCCTGCGAAACTACAAATGAAAAAGGCCCCACTACGGTACCTGACAACAACTAACTGAAATACTGTCATGGAACCGCCTACCCGTGGACATCGCCACGGGCCCTCCCAGCGTCTTATCACAAAAAACAGCTAAAGCGACGTCTACATGGCCACAAAGTACCAACATGTGACCCATGAATAAACCCGTGGGGCTATAAGTATCAGCCTGAAACACAAAGGAGCCAGAGCAGGGAGGTAAAGGAGGGATCGGCCAGGAGGTAACGAGTGCTAACGCAGGCCCAAAACTCTGTGAAAATAGGCAAAGCATTACAATATTGCCAATATGCCGGGGTATGGACAACTGGCGAATCTGGGTACAATTATGCGGGTTTCAAAATTGTGGGCCATAGAGCAAGAGTAATAAAGTGGCAACGCAGGTACGACTAATATGCAGGGCTACACAGCTTGGTCAGGCGAACGTGCTGAAAAAAGCTAGGTAAGTGGCCGCCATGTCAATGCCTCCTTAAATACACACACAAAGTGAGCGCTCCCATAACACAAGCCCATCGTCGGTTTAGTCAATGCTACATGGTGCATGAGATACAAGCCCCAAAAGATAGCTTTCGTGCCTGGCCACCGAGAAAATAGCCACCAACAACCAAAGCCACCAAGGAGTCACTGCTAAGTGTGACCTGTCCACCATATCAGTGCACCAAGAGCGACCAGAAAGACCTAAATAACACTTATGCCAGCAATCGAACGAGAAGCAGAGTGAAGCCCCAATCAGTGGGGACGCCCAAATGACCACCGAGCGACTCTAGAAGTCCAACGAGTGAGGCTGCCTATGACAGATAAAACCGAGCTAGAAGCGTGCCTGTGAGAAACAAACCTATATCCGCTACTAATGGGAGACAAAGTGCCAGGTGTGGAAAGAGACTGCGTGGCTCAGAAGGAGCAAGGGAACACAAACTTACATGGTCAGACTGGACTGCCTTGTACCGAAAACAGGAAAAGGGGCAGCTGCAAACTATGCCTAGCGTGAAGACACACTTTGCGCTGAGTGGGGACACAAGGTCGTGCGCGGGCTTCGCCTCAACCTGGGAACGCCAACACAGTCTAAAACAGAATGCGCCGACCAAGTCCATGTCAAAATCTACTTCTAAAACTGTGAGAGCGGAACCCACGCAATGGCACACTACCGTCCCACCACGTGAGGCTAACAGCCTAGAATGCTTCCCTGCAAGGCAGCCAGCTGTGCCGCCAGGGCAAAGTGTTCTACTTCTAGTAACAGCAGCCACCAGGGAAAGTGTGCTACTTCTAGTAACATCACTAAAAGGTTAGTTTTTGATCAAAATTGTACCCCCAAATGCACGAGGAAGAGTCACCTACTGTTTAGAAAATAAATGAGATGCTGCGGAACGTATAGCAAACACTTAAACAACCCCGAATACTAAAAGGGAAAACATCCTGAAAAGGAAGGAGTAAGCCCGGGTGCTACCAGTAACTCTTCCCCACTAGGGCCTGAAAGAGCAGGACAATATAAAGCGGGCAAATACATACAGGCGGACATGCCCCTGGCGAGAACCAGGGTGTCCCTTACCCTCGCTCACTGGCCACAGTGTGCTAAGACCCTTCTACTAGATAATAGTTCGGGCGGCCCCCAACGAGAGGGCGGATCTCCATCTCGGATCCTGTAAATGAGACAAAACAACCATTATACGCCCCGCCCCCCTACAAGTGACAATCTGGATTCTATACCCAGAGAATGGGGCAACTGCCCCCTTGTTACCAAGCCAAGCCTGACAGTGAGGTACAAAACTGAATATAAATGCAGTGTCATAGGAGTTGGGCCGGGCAAGCCAAGGGAGCCTACAGAGACAGAGGCAGGAGAAAGGAAGTGTCTTAACACTGGGCCCAGAGTTCAAATGCTGGAAGAGAACGGCCCTAGCACATGGGCAGGAAAGACGGGGAACCGTGCCTCGTCCCCTTCCCCTACTACACGAGACACCTCATCGTATCCTGCAAACTGCTTCACCAGACACCTCCTACAGAGGCGCTACCAACTTCCAAGATGCCCTCTCTCTACCTGAAGGAAATACTAGTGGGTGTGGCCGGTTCGAAAATCCATGCCGGGGAAGGGTCAACCATAGAGAGCTTGTGAAAGAGTATGACCGAGACTACCGCATACCTTCCGCCTGTGTAGGGTACCCATATGTAACCTGCGCACGACACTAACTCTTGAAACACACTGACAGCTCCCTCTCCATGAGGTCTGCAAAATTGTCCGATACGAGAACCGGATACCTCCATAACACATACCGGGAGAGGAGGGAGGGGCAACGCTTGTGTCGCGCAGGGCGGAGGGGGGTGTCGAGACTAAAACAGGAAAATATATGGATGCAAGGTCCGAAGATGACCATAGCACTATGGAGTGAAGATGAACACCCCTCCTAATCGTACCCTGCCATGCTACCTAGGACACCTCCTCGTCCCAGGCCAAAAGACTGAACAAAATGTTTCTCGAGATCCAGCTATACCAGCAGGTTGGAGAGTCAAAAGGCAAAGAACAACTGACACGTTGGTCACCTGCAAGAGGAAACTACTAATACTAGTAATAGCCACGACACCTAGCGCAGACCAGGTGCTGTGCAATACAGCCCTAGATGCTCTACACGAGACGTACTGGGAGTTCTGGAGAAAGCGAGAGCATCCTAACCTAATTTCTCCGGCCACGCTCAGGCAGAGCCCGACCCTGCACGAGAACTGCCTGATGCCCCGAAACTCCCAGGACTGGAATGGTCGTCGAGAGAAATCCTGACCGAATGTATAACTGGGGGCCCACTGTAGCATGCCCTGACGCCTCAGTTCTCGCATACCCCACGCCAAAGTCTCTGCAAACCAGAGTTCCGCAGACTGCAGGAACCCGGTGCGCTGCGCTGTTACAGCCAGCACCTGGCAGCGGAAACTCAGCGCGCAGCCTAGAGGAAACAATGCTTAATGGCTGGTCCCAGTAAATACTGTTTGGAAGTGGACTCCACGCAAGAGAAGCCCCGAAGAAAACCCCACGTCCCTCATGACTCGCTACTACCGAACTGTGTCATAGGTAGTGTAAAACTGTCTGAGCCTACCGCTAAACAACTAAGCACCTTGAGGCTCCCAATAGCTCCCCCAAGATAGAGATGCCTAGCCACACAGGCACCTATACCGTCACCAAGCTACTCCTTCTGCCATTACGCACTCCCAGGCAAACAGGTTCGCGGACGTCAACGGCCCCAGCCCAACGACCAGTGTAACAGACTCCCACACGGAGCCCTCAGCCAGAAAAGGGGGGGGCCCAAAACTACAGTCCCACACGCTCACCGGAACACCTTGACATCCGACGTCTTACCAAGAACGCGTCAACAGTCGGATGAACCGAAAGGTACGAAACCAGCACACCCAGAACCCAGAGCCCGGCAAAGGAAATCGAGAGCACCAGTTGAAGTCTGAGTTACGCGGCCCCAAGGCAGAAAGAGCCCACCTGGCTCAAAGTGTAGTGCCCCGGAGGACGGCCACACGTTACGCAAGCGCGCCCGTCTCGCTCAAAATAAGCGACCCCCGAGATACCACTTCAATTCTTAAAACACTATGCACATGTGAGGCCACTAAAACAAGTGTGAGCTAAAAATCCAGAAGATTCAAAATTCAAAATGTTCAGCCAATATGGCCGCCCCCTGGCGTCGATAGACGCGTGGGCAGCCAAGATGGCTGCACCCGGGCGCCTAACACACGTGCGCAGCCCAGATGGCAACACCCAGGTGCCGGTACACATGTGCGCAACCTAGATACATACGTGCGCAACTGATAAGGGATAGGGGCCCAGCCGCGACCCACTGTCTCGCATCGAAAGTACACTACGGTTGAACATTTTAACAAACCCAGGATGCTTGCGCCGTTGCCGGGACTCGAACCCTGGAACTGCCTATACCCACTAGACCACTAAGGCTGTCTAACGAATGGAAAATGGAGCGAGCGCTGCAGAGAAAGGCCAAATGAAAACATGAACCACTAACCCGGAGCCTCATACAAGCGAGGCGTGTGCTCACCCCTGAGCTAGACCACTAAGGATGTCTAACGAATGGAAAATGGAGCGAGCGCTGCAGAGAAAGGCCAAATGAAAACATGAACCACTAACCTGGAGCCTCATACCTGCGAGGCGTGTGCTCACCCCTGAGCTAGACCACTAAGGATGCCTAACGAATGAAAAATGGAGCGAGCGCTGCAGAGAAAGGCCACAAATCCTCCGGAGACCCGCCCTGCATTCAGGACGGTAGACCCTCGGAAAGCACGCAGAGTACAAACAAATGAATACATACTTCCTAAACAGTCACAGGATAAGAAAAATCGCTACCCCATGCAAGGTACCCACCCAGTGCCCGGTCCCCGAAAACAAAATTACAAGGGGGATACTGTGCGAAATGCTGACAAGAATATGTCCCCAGCTTCGGCGGCCCCCACTCAGGGGGAGGAGAGTGTATACCTGGCGTTATGAGGGTGTCCAAGAGACCGATAGCTAGGCCGTGTCCATACCAGGTGCAGTGAGGTGATTACGCCACAGGATGGCTCCGTCCTTCTGTTACAATCACCGTACATGCCTATGTGCCAGTCGTGATTACTTGGGCATTTCACGAATATCACCATTAGTACGATATTGCCAGGACCTACAGAATCGAAGGAGAGAGCCCTCTCCCCCCTTTGTGCTCGCTCCCCGCAAAAAGGGGGGTTGAGATGGGCCGGTACTCCCTATATAGCAGGCACAATGGTCACCAGCATAAAATCAATCGAATCCCCAAAGCGAGAGCGACAACAGATGTTATGAACGCCCGAGACACCCGTGCGCCGCTCACCGCCGAGTCCTCGTTAACGCAGCATCTCTGCCCGCAAGGCTGAGACAAACCCTGCCACCAACAATAGCCGGGCACCGTAGGCTAAGCCACAGAACCTGCAAGGAACTGCTGAAATGCCCCATCAAAATTTATAAAACAACGCTGGACTGCCCCGTAAGATATGGTAGATCTAAAAGAAAGTGCGAGAACCGCACATAAAAGTACTGCATCACTGCAGAAAGTGCTACAACTGTAACCAAAGACGTGCCTAAACCGTCCCAAAGAAAGTGCATCAACCCTAAGAAGTGCCGGTGCTGCTGAGAAAAAGATAGGTGTCCGTATGAGATGGGCTGCTCCCATAAAAGTGCAGCATCCCTTCCCAGAAATGTTAAAAACATCCCGTGAAACAGCATACTACAGACAGTACCAGTACGGTGCTAAAAACAGCATCCTACGGACAGATACAAGTACGGTGCTAATAAAATGAACGGCTCCATCCGAAGTGCAGACACTGTCCAGACGGAAAGGCACACGCGACCCTGAATGCCCGCGCTCCAAAAGACTGGTAACTCGCGCGCGGGCCCGCACAAGAGACCTCCCATGCCCCCACGATAAATAGTGTCCAAAATAGCCCAACAGAATCGAACCCACACGGGCTGGAGTGTTACGCTCCATGCTACCAACACCATGCAAACAGGGCCACAGGGAAGTTACAAATACGCCAACCAAGGCCTCTCCGTGGGATTCCGGACCAGCTCCCACGCACAAACGCGGGCACACACACGCGAGCCCAGCACCCATGCCCCCGGATACCCGCGACCGGGCCCTGGAGCACGGCATAGGCCTCTGAACCCCCCGCTGTCCCCTCACCCGAAACGGCAAACTTAACTAAACCTTCAGCAAAAACGAATCACCGCAAGCGAAGCCAAGCCTTGGCCAGACGGAAACAACCGCACTCCGACACCAGACCAGGCCTATGGCCGGCCAAGAAGTACGCGCAACCAGAGAGCAACAACGGCGTCAGGGTGAGGGGACAGCGGACAAAGAGGCCGCTCGGTGGGCGGGGGAGGAATATATACTCTCCCACGCCCACCCCAGGCCGGAAGTGACACGCGTGACCTTCCAGGGTCTCAAAGAGCTGGGCTGCCCCGTGTGCCATCTTGTGGCACTACGGTGGCCGCCCTCTTACTAGTGTCCCCTGCGGGGACGTGTCGGTCGGCCTGCATTGCATTCGTATAAAATATGTTAAGAATGAAAAATCCCATTAAAGAGGCATTACAAACTGAAAAATCTGAAATATCTCATTAATTTCATAATTGATCATTGACCTAAGGTCAAAAGTCACAACACTATTCAGCATAGTTAATAGGTCCAAGGGACTAAGGGTGGGGCATGGCGCTATCAAGTAGTAGTATAAAGTATAGTCCCCACAACCGCTATGGAACTTATGGGTATCTGGATTTCAGACCAGAATACATAATTATTACTTCTTAAAAGGGGGGAAGTGCAAATGAGCAAAAGAAAGAACATAAAACTAAAACAAAAAGTAGCACCCACCCAAAGATTCATTCATTTCAGGAAAACAAATAAATTGTCCACCAAAACTGGAAATAAACATTGACCAAAAGTAGAAAAAGATAACAACAATAACATGACCAACAGAATAGGGAAATACTCTCTAGCATTAAAAGCACATGGTACCAACATGTATTTTTAAAATCTTATTTAGGCTCTACTTCTCTGTTCTAAAACTGATTTGCAAAGTCATTTTTAAGTCCCGGTTTAAGGAAACATGTAGAACTCGAGTGAGAATGTGTGGGTTATTTCCTAAGTGGAGAACACGCAGATGTCTATCAAGCGGTAGTTGTATTTCTTGATGTATATATAATGTTCTACTGTAGTATTTATGTAGCACTTATATCCATGACAAGGTCTCAAAGTCCTCTGGTTTGCATCAGGTTCCTGACACTCTTTAGGATTGCATGGATGTTAGTGTCATGTGATATTTGTAGGGTCTTAGACATGGAGGGCCCCAATTCAATGACCCTATTTAGGAGAAGCTAGCAATTGTTTGGATGACTATCATGTTCCTTATGACGGGTAAGGCCCTATCCCTGTAGGTATGTTAAATAGTGAAAGTTTAGAGTATGTGCGCCCCAAGAATTCTTAGAATAATAGCATTAGTCAGAATCAAAGAATTTCCTGTAGAGCGTAATGCTAGTTAGTCTGAAGTCTAATCTTTACTTGCATGTTTTCAGTAATAATCTTGTGATAAAGTAGTACAAGGATCAGCCTGGTCACAATCTTGCAAAGAAATGATACAACATTGAGCTAACACGTGTTTCACCCGGTATGAAGATCCTTTCCCCTGTTCCCCTGTGGGCATGACTGCACTGTATTTGTCCATGCCCGAATCTAGCCCAAGTCTGGTTGCAATCTGGCTGATAGTGTGTTGGATGCAGTCCGAGTGATATGGCAAGTGTGGGGTAAGGCTCAAAGACATGCTTTAAGACATACATTTGAACCATTTCAGAAGTGATCCATTTTCTAAGGGTAAGATCATCATAGAGTGTTTATCATATGGAAAAGTAGATTTCACCAGGAAGAATGTTATAAGAATTACATCCATAACTGAAAGGGACACAACTGCCAAAGACACAGTTAAATAAGCTCGGAAGGGGTCACTGGGGTCACTAGGGCTCACAGCTGGAACCCCTGTCTTCTCCATTGCGACCCCAGGCACAGCGTTTGCGTCCCCTGGCCATAGAGGTGTAAATGCAGAGCCAAGACCAAAGTTAAACATGATCCTGATGATTATTGGTAACTCCCAGAGCAACTCATGACAAAGACTTTCTGTTTCACAAAATGAGCACATTTTACCTTGCATTGCAGCTCCAGAGCAGGTAAAAAACATTGTTATTCTGCACTTTTTCAAAACTGGATGCAGAGGGAAGTGACCAAGATGGCGGACATCTGAGACGCTTTCATCAATCTCTCCTTCGCCACCATTTCTTAAGCACGACTTAGCTCCCTTCCTGCCTGCTCTAGAGGGTTCCCTCGATTGCTGGGGGGCACCTGCATCAGTTTAGGTGCCAACTGATCCCGCAGACCCCCCCTTAATTCTGCATTTGGAGCTACGGCTTGGGGGACTGCGCGGCTGTTCCTGCTGGAGAAATGACAGCCACTGACAAGGGATGGCGAATTGAGGCCCATCCACGTACACCCTTGACTACAAAGTGACATCATCCACACTAGGAAAACCCTGCACCACCCAAAGCTGCAAGAGAGGCTTCCCCCGGGGCTCCCCAGCTGTCCCTCTGGCGTGCTCCACCTCTGCCAAGCATCATAGTATCTCCATCGGTACGCCGCTGCCCACAGCCCCAAAACCCAAAAATAACACACAGACAAGTTATTGGAATGAAGAAGCTGCAGGTTTATTTGTTGTACAAATAAAAGGTGGGTTAACTTACAGGCGATCCCCTCCGCCCCGCAACCCCTCGTTGCAGGGTACCTGAAGATGAGCCAAAGAAACACCAGCGGCCATAGCCCGGTGTGGTACCTGGGAGGATAACTCCTCCCACCGGTAGACCTATCGTACACCCACTCCACCCTCTGAACAAGGGAGAGTTAACTCACACCTTCCCCAGCCGGGCGGAGCGCTATATGGCAAGCCCCCGGTTGCTCAGGCTTACAACCGCCCTAAGGACTAACGGGCGCCGTCGTACCCCAAGTCACCAAGTAGGACCCCTTGGAGTATGTATGACTCTGCACGGTGCGCTTTGCACTGGAGGCTTCAGGTCCTGTTCCTGCGCCTGTCTTGTATGGGGATCGCCCTGTAACTCCTCCTGCAACAAGAGACAAACATTAATACATCAATACTGTCCCCCTCCCCACTTCCCCCCTTCTTAGCGGGTGAGCGGTAAGGAGGGGAGATGAAAACGCGGGTCTAGCGTCCGGGCGGGAAAAGGGGGGGCGCAGCCTACGGCCTTACTGCTGGCGAGGAGCAGCCAGCGATGCGACCTAACTAGTGAAGAGGGCAGCAGCAAAGAGGGCGCGTGGTAGGAGGGGCCACCCATATAAACCCTCCCTTGGCCCCACCCTTTAACCCGCCCCCTTAGCTCGCGCCGCACCACCACCCCACCCCCCGAAGATGGGCTGCCCGGCTGCCCACGGACATACTACGGGGTCTACCCTCCTATGGGGTCCCCTGCAGGGACCACGGGCATCCTGCATAGTATCTCCATCGGTATGCCGCTGCCCACAGCCCCAAACCCCAAAAATAACACACAGACAAGTTATTGGAATGAAGAAGCTGCAGGTTTATTTGTTGTACAAATAAAAGGTGGGTTAACTTACAGGCGACCCCCTCCGCCCCGCAACACCTCGTTTCAGGGTACCTGAAGATGAGCCAAAGAAACACCAGCGGCCATAGCCCGGTGTGGTACCTGGGAGGATAACTCCTCCCACCGGTAGACCTATCGTCCACCCACTCTGCTCTCTGAACAAGGGAGAGTTAACTCACACCTTCCCCAGCCGGGCGGAGCGCTATATGGCAAGCCCCCGGTTGCTCAGGCTTACAACCGCCCTAAGGACTAACGGGGCGCCGTCGTACCCCAAGTCCCCAAGTAGGACCCCTTGGAGTATGTATGACTCTGCACTGTGCCCCCTGCACTGGAGGCTTCAGGCCCTGTTCCTGTGCCTGTCTTGTATGGGGATCGCCCTGTAAATCCTCCACAGCCCTGGGAGTGGCATCCGCTGCGCCCAGAGCCCCCACCACTTAGCTCCCTAGTTCTCCTCTATTTGCACCCCGCTGTTTCAAGAGCTTCCCCTAAGTCTAGTAGGAATATCGCCATGCCTACCTTGGACCAGTGCACCCCGTCAGATTCCCAGCAGCCAATAGATTTCGTATGCAGCAAGCCGTGCCTTATGAAACCCAACCCCCGCATCTCCGTGAATTTACGCATGGCTGTGTTTACGCGCCTGCGGATAACTTCCAGCGCCTCCTGAGATTTCGCCCCATGCCATATGGGTCTGGGAGTTATCTCTGACCACCATAAGCTGCACAATTCCAGCTCACTGCTCAGAATGCTTAGGTCCCCCCTCATTGCGTCCAGCAGACGTCTCTTGCCTACTGCTACCAGGTCATTCCCCCCCCAGGTGCACCACTATGATGTTTGGCTGCCTTCTACTCTCCTTCAGTGTCCTACGCAGCGTTCCTAAGAGTTCAGCCCAATGCATTCCGGGAAGGCTGAACCATGATATAATAGTGTTGTTGAAGCCATGCTTCCAAGTGACTGCATCCACCTATCTTGCCATTCTTGCAACATAAGAGTACCCCATCACCCACACCTCTGTTTCTGCAATAAAACACAATGGTTTGCAAGTCTTTAGTTTATTGCACACTTCAAACCACAGTACAGTCAAAAACAGCCACCAAAACAGTGGCACATGCACTTCTACACTTCAAACACAGCACAGTCAGAAAAGCCACTAAACCGTGGCATATGTACACTTCTTATTCCCTCCCTGCCTGATTGTTCCCTGCTTCACTTCTGATAGAAGGACATATTGCACTCACTGGCCTCACATAAGTTTTGTAGCAATTGAAGTCCCACCGCCCCACCCTTTTTATTGCCTCAGCCGACAGGCCTTCCTTGAAAGCGGTGGTAGCAGCCCCTATCCGGAAAGAGTGGTAGCTGTATTTGGCCCTCCCCTTTGTGTAACCCGCCAGGAACAGGCACCCCTGCATCACGTGCTCCACTCGGTATTTTGTGACCTGGGAGCCGTCCAAGTGTATCAGTAGTAGCCCATCTGTGCGTGGGCGGCAGGACAAGAAGGCGGCCAACAGGGCCACCGGGCAGTAACTGTTGTTACCCAGGCGGTGCAGGGAGATGCCCCTACCCCTGCCAGACTGGTCCGTTTTTGAGTATTGTAGGAATATTTCAACTGATTCAGCTGTCAGGCGCACATCCCTCATCTGCAGGGCCCTAGAGTTCGTTTTCTTCTTGGAGCGAGCCACCAGCTCTCCTATTCTAAAGGCCCCAAAGCTGAATGTCGCTGCGAAGAGTGTTGCTTCGTATGCGGAGTGGGTGACCGAAGGGAGGGCGTCCAGCATCCTTTGTAGTGTTTCATAGTCAATGGGAGCCCTCTGGTCTAGTGACTTAGGCACCACTCTTGCCCAACCTTTGAGCGCCGCCCTGGTCGAAAACAATGCGGTGGGGTCTTTCTGACCAAGCAGCCTGGCATGGTGCCCGATGGCCGACAGGTGCCCGGCCATCCAAGAATGGCTCTTCCCCCCATCTTTGGCCCATATCATAAATGCTTGCACCCTGTCCACCCTTGCGGAAGCCGCCTGTTCCCATGGGCCCATGATTTCACAGAATTTTTCCACGCATGCCTGGTATCTCCTCATGGTTCGGGGTGCCAGGGACAGCTCGCTAAGCTCTCTAATGCGCTGCGCCACCGCAGCAGGTGCCAGAGCCGAGCCGGGAAAGGTGTCATCTCCTCGCTCGCTCTCGGCCATGCCTCCCGGAAACGCTGCCAATGAAAACGTGAGAGAGCGTCAGCAGCTGTGTTTTGCGCCCCTGGGATGTGTCTAGCTCTACATTCTACGTTGTTGTACAGGCATACCTTCACTAATTCCCTGAGCAAGCATAGTACAAGCGCGCAGCTGGCAGACTGTGTGTTGATAGCTTGAACCACAGCCAGGTTGTCAGACCACAGGACCACCCTCTTTGCAGTTAACATGGCTGGCCAGAGGTGGAAAGCCACCACAATCGGGAACAGTTCTAAGACAGTTATGTTAGCTGTTATCCTTTTCTTCCTCCATGCGTTAGGCCATTTCCCTGCACACCACTCTCTGTCCAGGATCGCGCCAAATCCATCCCTACCCGACGCGTCAGTAAACAGCGTCAGCTCCTGGCTGCTAGTCCAGGGGTCTCTCCAAATTACAGAGCCGTTGAACTGCTCCAGGAACTCCCCCCACATCCTCAAGTCCACCTTTACCCCTATGCTCAGCCTCACCTCATGGTGTCTGCGTTTTATCTTGACAGCTGTCCTGGCTAACCTGCGCGCAAAAGCTCTACCCGCGGGGATCACTTTGGTAGCAAAGTTTAATCTGCCATGCAAGCTCTGTATGTCATCCAAGGATACCTTTCTTGACCCAATACTGTCCGGATCTGAGCTGCCAGTTCGCTGACTTGATCTGCCGGAAGCCTGGCTTCCCCTGCCTTGGTGTTGATCTCTACTCCCAGGAAGACTAATACTTGCGCTGGCCCTACTGTCTTCCCCAGGGCCAATGGCACCCCCAGGTGTTCAGCCACTTTCTGGAATTTTGCTAATGCCTCCGTGCAATCTGGCGTGCCCGCTCTACCCACAAACAGGAAGTCATCTAGGTAATGGGTCAAGCTTTCAACCCCCTCCGTTGCTTGCAGCACCCACTGGAGGAAGGTGCTAAATGCCTCAAAAAATGCGCATGAGATGGAGCAGCCCATGGGCATACACATGTCATAATAGTATTCATGCCCTAACCTGAAACCCAGTAGGTGCTGGCTGCTGGGATGCACCGGCAAGAGGCGGAAGGCCGACTCTATATCAGCTTTAGCTAGCCAGGAACCCTTGCCAGCCCTTCTTACCAGATTCATGACCACATCAAATGAGTAGTAAGACACTGAGCACACCCCTTCTTCCAAGTTGTGGTTGACCGACTCGCCTTCGGGGTAGGACAGGTGATGTATCAGTCTGAAAGCCCCAGGCTCTTTTTTGGGGACGATACCCAGGGGGGAGACTATGAAATTGGCGAGCGGTGGTTGCAAGAAAGGACCCGCTACTCTCCCCAACTCCATTTCCTTGGAAACGTTTGCTCTAACCACCTCAGGGTTGTCCTTAGCTGATTTCAATTTCTCAGCATCTCATGCTAGCGGTTTCCCTATGTAAGGTATGACAAAACCTTCAGCAAAACCTCCCAGGAGCAGTCTCCCGTCCACTCTGTTAGGGTATTTATTCAACAGAGGGATCAATCGTGCCAAGCTGACTGGTGAGGGCCCTTTCACTGCTCTAACCTGTGTGGCTGGCTGGATGGGAGGGGCAGTGGGACCAGGGGCCCTGCTGGGGCAGCCTAGCGCTGGGGAGGGCTTTCGAGGGGGGGCATCACTCGCGTCTTTGCTACTTACTCTGCCAAGCACCCCCCTCCCTCCGTAATGTCCACCCTGCTTCTGCCCTTTGTTTGTCCTACATGCTCCTGCCTGGTGTTGACCTCCGCAATTGCTGCATGTCTGCGTGAACTTACAGGATTTCTCCCAGTGGCAATGCCCGCTGCTGAACAATCTGCAAGACCCTGCCTGGGACTTCCCGCCTCCCCTTCTCTAACCTCTCCCCCGTTGGCCACCCCGAAAGGACGGGGTGCTATGGTCGGTGTGTTGTAGGGTGTGACTCTTATCAGTTGTTGCTATTTGCGTATCCTGCCCTTTGCTGTCTTTCGCAACCCCTTGCAATGCTCTGGACCCCATGTGGTCCATCCAAAGTTGCACTTCCTTATGATCCCAGCGCATGTTAGGAGATCTGGACATCTTCTTTCTGAACTCCCTGTCATAGTTCAGCCACCCTACGCCCCCCCATTTCTTTGCTTCGTTATGAATTAATCTGCCGTACTGTACCAGGGCTGGTCCTTGATCTGAACATTTTTCCATAATGATAGAAGGCAATATAGCGAAGGCTTCCAACCATGTGTCAATCGATTTTTCTGGCCTTGGCTGGAACCTCACTTTTTGCTCGTCCTCTTTTAGCCCTGCCCTGCGCATGTCTGTACCTTGCTGCCCTAACATGAGTAGTGAGAAAATATCGATGAACTCCCTCTTCCAGATGAGTTATTTTGCCGCCAATGGGACCTCCCAGGACAAGGAAGAGCGCCCTGACAACAAGGGGGCGTCCAGCACCACCTCCTCCTCGCTAGGTGGCAACGCTGAGGAGGGTGCTGGCGATGGCCTCACGGGAGGAATCGGTGCTGCCGGGAGGGGGGCACCGTACCCGGTGTGGTTGGCATAGATGGGGGTGGGTGTGCCGGTGACTCAAGGGATATGGGTAATACTGCGGGTACCGGTGCAACTGTTGCCAGAGGTGCTGGCACGGGGGGACGGTGGGGCTGGGGCAGTTCCCTCTTGTTCAGGGGCGACAACTTGTTATGGTAGTGGCACCGCCGGTGCCAGCGGGGCCCCCGTAGGGCGGGTCCCTGTAGCTGGACCGGCCGGTGCAGGTGGGCTAGGGGCTGAGCCCCCCTTGCCCCATACATTCGTTGGGCTTGCCCCCCCACCAATGTTCGATACACTTTCTTTCATTTCCGTCATAAACAATTGTAGGGTGGACATGATCTTACCAAGATCGCTCTTTGTGGCGTATTCCGCCGGGGGTTGCGTGGGCTCGTGCATGCCCGATGGACCAGGCACATCATGCACCATTGCGATTGCCGTTTTGGCCCCACCCTTCTTTTTTGGCGGGGGAGGGAATTCTTTGTTCGTGGCAACCCGCAACCTTTTTGACGCCCTAGAGTGTACTGCCCCACCTGTGTCATCCTCATCCAGAGCTATAATGTCATTGTGCCAACAGGGTTCAGGGGTGCTAGCATTGAGCAAATCGGTGGCCCATGCCAGGCCATTAGTCCTAACGAGTTGCAAGAAAATCGCCGCTTGTGCGTCCGAAGCCGACCTTGATCCTGATGCTGCTCTCTGTTCGGACATCCTGCGTGGACTTTAAACCCCTGCAAGAAAAAGGAACGGTGACCATACAAGCTAGCGTCATGTTGTAGGTCCGGCGACCCCCCCCCTTCTTGTTGGTGCTGCTCTCCTGCCCTTTATGTACTTACTTCGTGCACTCGCGCGCTGAAGAGTCCTAAAAGGGCGTCGACTGGCCTTCTGATTGCGATGCGACCGCTAATCCGACTGTGAGTCCCGCTCCTGTATCTATTGCGATAAAAACATAATTTAAAGTTTTGCCCCACCCTGCATCAGGGAACCTAAGGAGGACCCAGGGAGACCGGACCATGAACACCGATCCCCCCGAGAGCAGCTGCCTATGTCCCCCCCTGACAAAGCGGCGGGGCACCCCCCGCAGCACCTATCTCACGCTTACCTTCTTACTGTGCCTTGGCACCGTGCTCCCGCAGTCCTGTCGAAGCTTGCCTACCCCCGCCTGTAATAAGGAACACGCATTATACATGAACTGAGACCGCCACATCATGAAATAAAACTAATTGGGAAACACACAGCCATCGTTTATAACTAAATTATCCCAAGGTGGCGTGCCTGTGATAATAAAATCCCAAGCTATTCGGGGCTGCCAGGTTAGAGCACATGCCGACAGCCCTTCTTTGCCGGGAGCTGCCTCATGCTTCCCTTCGTCCGCGCTGTTGAGCATCACGTTGAAACATATATATAATCCTTTAGGCGCGATCCTATTAATCCCGTATTTATTAGGCCCCTTGTTGCTTAAACAGTCACATCACTCTGAGGCGCGCGGCCCTATCCCTCTGCTCCCTTGCCCTATCCTTAGGGCCAAAAGCGGGTCTGCGCTACGCCCCCCGCCATCTTGCGTCTCTTTGTTATTAAGCAACCTTTTAGTTTGTCGGGGAAGGGAGGGGCAATGCGCGATCGTACGTGTGAATGAAAGCGAACATGAGGCCAGCAGTGCCGTTCGCTGTATTGCACTGCCCCCATGGGACACGGTCCTTACCCCGTTTGCCTTCTTACCATGCCCCGACCCCATTACCGTTCTCGGATGCCTTGCCGTTCACCTAAAACATCTACTTATTTAACAATAAAGTACTGTACGATTTTATGTCTCTACAAGAAGCCCGACATGGAGCACCGCATGATAGAGTAATGCAAAATTCTTTATGGCTCGACCAGAGGCTCTAACGTGGAAACACAGCCCCAAAGTTGGCCGCGCTAACCGTCCGACCCCACCCTCTCCCCGATAAATGGCGCGTATATGTTAATCACAAGCCACCCGACATGCGTAGTGATTCCGGGCAAAATCTCCGGTGCAATGTTCGGCGAGATTAAGGCACTCAACCCGACGGCAATTGCAATAGGGAGGCCCCGTGTAATAACAAGGAGGCCCCGTGTCGCAGGGGATAAAGAGCGGTTTCAGTTAATTACAACCGATGCATCAGCGGGGATCGAACCACGGTCCGTTCGCCTTTGCACTTTCATGACGTGTGCCTAATCGCCTGTGCTACCGACACATTACACCATTGTGTAAGCCCCAGTCGGACGTTAAGCTGCCCTCATTGCCCATTCTAGTGCGACCCGGCGATCGTAAAGATAGGAGGGGGTGGGTTGTCGGGGGGGGCGGACGTTAACCGCCGCCCCGCTCTGACTGTACATGTGGGAGGACGCGAGACCAGGCCAACTAGCCCCACACCCGATCAATTCCGCTGGGTCCCACACAAACCAGCCTCCAGCTCTTGCTGCCCCCACCCTCACACGACAACACGCACACGACCCGTACACAGGCCTCGTGCCTCCCCGTGAACATAGCCACAGAGCCCTGTACAACTGGGAAACAACCTTTACAATGCAACTTTTACAACGCACTACCATTACAACGAAACTTTTACAACGCAACATCCATTACAACGCATGTCTTTACAACGCAACCATTACAACGCATGACACTACAACGCATACCACTACAACGCATGTCATTACAACGCAGTCATTACAACGCATACCATTACAACGCATAACATTACCATCCAACACTTACCCTACTGTTGTACCCCCTGGAGTTAGAATAGTAATTTTTACCCCTACACTATCCAACACTTACCCTACTGTTGCACCCCCTGGAGTTAGAATAGTAATTTTTACCCCTACACTATCCAAGACTTACCCTACTGTTGCACCCCCTGGAGTTAGAATAGTAATTTTTACCCCTACACTATCCAATAGTTACCAAACATGCAATGTAATGTTATGCGTTGTAAAAGTAGTATGCGTTGTAATGGAATGCGTTGTAAAGGTAGTTTAAAAATATTCGTTGTAATGTCATGCGTTGTAATGGAATGTGTTGTAATGGATGTTGCGTTGTAAAAAATGCGTTGTAAAGGTATGCGTTGTAAAAGTATGCGTTGTAACGTCTTACATCCGTACAACTTGGGTTTTGCCCAAGGACGGGGCCCGGGGGGAAGCAAAGGAGCGTCCGCTTACCTTATTCACGACGAGATGAAAACACGGGTCTAGCGTCCTGGCGGGAAAAAGGGGGGGGGGGCAGCCTACGGCCTTACTGCTGGCGAGGAGCAGCCAGCGATGCAACCTAACTAGTGAAGGGGGCAGCAGCAAAGAGGGCGCGTGGTAGGAGGGGCCACCCATATAAACCCTCCCTTGGCCCCACCCTTTAACCCGCCCTCTTAGCTCGCGCCGCAAACCACCACCCCACGCCCCCCCCCGAGGATGGGCTGCCCACTGACATACTACGGGGTCTACCCTCCTATGGGGTCCCCTGCAGGGACCACGGGCATCCTGCAGAGAAGGGCAAGCCCGTGGGTCCATCGGAGCAGGTTAGACTTACCAGTAAGTGTAAGGCGGCACCTGGGGCTCTTTCTGCACCCAAGTGCAGGGGGAGCGGCAGACATAAGGGCACCTCCCATTCTGTCTACCGTTCCCGTCGGGGGACAGCACTGGGTCACAGCGGCCCACAAGCTTTCCTGCCCAGAAGGGAAGGTACCTTGTAACTGCAGCAACTTTGCACTGAGGCCCAGCATCGCGTCACGGGGCGCTTAGCTCCAACAAGGACCCAGTTCCATTGCTCTACTTTAGGGCAGCCTACCCAGTTGCTTCCTCCACCCATTGGGTGATCTATTACCGACCCAACACTGACTGCGACTCTCTCCAAGCCTGCTTCCCTACAGGCTTTTACAGCACTGCCTATCACACCAGGGACTGAACCTCTTAGGGGCAATGGACAAAGATTGCACATTTCGGATTGATGTATACGGTTTGTCATCTGCTTTTCCCCACATTGGGCTCACCTCTCGTAGTGCTTGCACCTGGCCTCTCACTACTCCTGATGGTTTGTCTGGGTTCCCTTAATATCACTTAGGGCCAGGCTGGGTATCAAAAGCCCATTTGGAGCTTACCTAGCGCGATTACTCCACCCCCAAGGTCTATTACCTCACGGGTCCCAGGGATAGAGACAGGGCCCCATTCCCCATGCTCGCTCCAACCTCGGGGGCCCTTCAACTCTTTTGGGGTACTATTGTGAACGTCAGGCTTACCAAGGTGTTCCTATCAGCGTGCCCTCCCTCAGGCCCAGCTTAATAGTGACCCACATATGTCAGTGGCCAGGTTAAAAAAGGATCGCTCTCTCAAGGACATGCTCCCGAAACCTATTGGGGCAGTGGCTGGCACCAAACCCCCCGTGCCTGATACAGATCACCTCTCAGAACCAGAGGACATGAATGGACCGGTGACCAAGTCCTTTTTTGGAAACACTCTTCGCATCCCTTCAAGATGAATTGCAGGTGATAAAGACAAATCTTTTCGCAGATCTGCTAGAAGACTTGGAGGAAGTTGGTGACAGGGTTTCGGCCATAGACGACCACGAAACCAACCGAGATGAGGAGATTGAATGGTTGCAACCAGAGGTTCTTCGCCCGAAAGAACAACACATCGATCTACAATCACATATTGAGGATTGTGACATTATTCTCCTTAGCCAAGGCTTCTAGCCTGGATAGTAAGACCCATGTTAATATTTTCGATGCAGACTTGAGTACAGAAATGGGGAGATGCCATGAAGGTTGCAGTTTTTCTACCTTTTTAAATACTAGAACAATGATAGTCTCTTTCCAAGAATCCAGTAAAGACCCTTTAATAATAGCTCAAAGTACATTAGTAACCAGTGGCCCCTTGAGTTCAATATTAGGAGTAAAAATGTAAATCAGGACACCATCCCATCCCGGGGCCTCACCAGCAGCAATCTTATTAAAAGCTTGAATGACCTCATGAGTATTAATGAAGTAACTTCCGGGTCACGGTAGGAAGCTTTTCGAATGAGACACAAATAGCACCTTCAAGGTAAATGGAGGATACACGGCATTAATATGAGAAGTTATAGGTAGAACGATAACCTATAACACGTCACAAATGTGTAGCTGAACCACAATGACGAAGATAGGTAAGTGACACCAACTTACTTAATATAGAGCAGTCTAAATTTATACCATTTCCCCACTTGGTCCTGATGAGAGGCCACAGATCTTTAGAGACATTTAAGGACTGAAACATGTCGACCACCAATACCATGACCCAATAGGTGCAGTGGACCACTTACATATCCACTAGAGCACCTAATAAAACACCTTGTACAGGAAATGGGACCACTGACATAATATTGATGTAAAAAATATTGATGACAAAAATATCGAAGTAAAAATATAGAATGCAAAAATATCGCCTCCCTATACTTAAACAGGTAAGTATAACAATATTGAATCAAAAATATCGAAGTAAAAAATATAGATGTAAAAAATATTGAATTACAATATATATATATATATATATATATATAAGATAAGATATAATTAAATATTAATAATATTTTTAACAAACTAAATTCAATTTAATATACATTTTACCTAAATATAACAAATACACTTAATTTAAAAAAATATAAACACACAAATATAATAATTTATACATATACCTATATTTATCTATTCTTTATTTTTTAAACTTTAAAATTATATAAAAATAAAATATATATATATATATATATATATATATATATATATCAATAATAATATACATATATTGAATACATATTTATGCAGTAGTGGAAACATGTACTATAATATGTATTCATATATGTATTGTAATACAATAGGGAAAGTGTTGGATTACTGAGAAACAAAAATTACTAATAACATTCAAACAATGGAAATAATTAAAAAAATTATAACAATAAATAAACAATATTAAAAAATATACATTTAAATATATTAAAGATATAGAAAGAACACATATAATATAAATTACATATAACAAAAAGCTACAAATAGTATATAAAATAAATTAATACATACATTTAAAAACAATAATTATTTAAAAGGAGCAAATATTAAGAAACAAATAAATGATGTAAAACATAAATGTATTTATTGTTATTTCCTACCCTATAACACCACACCAATAAAAAAAACACTTAAAAAGTTTTATTTAAATGAATTTCCATAATTAACATAATTATTAATCAATTAAAAAACATTAATAGTACGACGAAGATCTTTCCCCTCCTCCCTCACTGTTAGAGTCATATTTTAAAAAGTCACAACTTCGAAAGCTAGATCTCGATTCTCGAGAGTTACTAAATGCTGCAATCACTGTGGAGGAGGTCTTGCAAGTAATAAAGTCTCTCAAAAAAGGAAAAGCGGCAGGGCCTGATGCAATTCCAAATGAGATCTATATAGTTTTGAAGGAAGCACTGGCCCCTAAGTTAGCAGACCTCTTTAATTCTATTTACTTAGAGGGATCTCCTCCCCCAAAAACCTGGAACGAGGCGACCATTAGTCTTATTTTAAAATCTGGGAAAGACCCTTTAAAATGCGAATCTTATAGACCCATATCACTCCTTAACAACGATTACAAAATATTCACTCAGATTTTGGCACAAAGGCTTGGGTCTCTCTCTAAAAATCAAATCCATCAAGATCAAAAGGGCTTTATGAGAGGGAGACACTTACACGAGCTAACTCACCAACTCATTGTAGCCATTGATAATGCAACTCAGGAAAAAGTCCCCCTTGCGGTCTTTACATTTGACGTGGCAAAAGCGTTTGACCGCGTAAACTGGTCATATCTGCAGAGGGTTATTCATCATCTCGAACTAGGCGGAAATTTCCTAAGGGTCATTGCGAATATCTACTCAGCCCCAGTAGGGAAAATACTCATAAATGGCAGAGTATCAAAAAGTTTTCAAATTAGGCGAGGTACCAGGCAAGGCTGCCCACTTTCCCACATCTTTTCAAACTATATATAGAACCTTTAGCCAACATGATAAGGTCTTCCACAGATATTATACCTTTTAATTTTAATGGTTGGGTCCTGAAAGTGGCGTTATACGCCGATGATTTAATGATAAATCATAAGTAGCCCGAATGATTCTCTCACTACCATAAATAGCTTAATATCAGAATTTGGGAGGATTTCCGGCTATCAAATAAACCATCAAAAAACGGAAGTTATGCATTGGAATATAATGACCCCTCTGATAGAATCTAATAATAAAATTAAATATTTGGGGATAGAAATTCCAAGAAACATCGAAGAAATACCCCAAGTTAATCTCGATCTTAAAACTAAAGAAATGAGGAAACTGTTAAAGTCATGGAGCTGTCTACATCTCACTTTCATGGGGAGAGCAAATGCTATTAAAATGACTATCCTACCAAAATTCACTTTCTTATTTAATGCTATTCCTCTAGAGTTTAAGTTAACAAGTATAAGAAAGATACAGAGCGAAATCAATACTTTCATCTGGGCATCTAAAGGAGTGAGAATAGCTTGGCGAAAGCTCTGTCAAAAGACGAACCGGGGAGGGATTGCTAGCCCAGACTTAATCATGTACTACAGAGCCTTTCAATTAAAAAATATTCGGATTCTCTTTCATGCCCACGAATTCTATCCCGGCTACTGGAAAGCTGTAACAGATTATGACCAATGCCTTTATAAGTTCGGCCACCCTAAATACTTCAAAAAGATCAGACTGAAGGTTCTAATATCAGCATACAAAATCTGGTTTGAGATTAGGAAAATATGGAAGCTTCCGTATTATAGTCCTCTGGCTCGGATATGGAATTCACCGGGCACACCAGAATGTCTGAAGTACTCCCTGGCAGGCCCCCTGAAAAAAGCAGGATTACAGACATGGGGTGATCTTCTAGAAAATGGAAAGCTTAAACAATGGGACTTTTTAACAGAAAGAACTAACAACGAAATATCGAGATTCAAATACTATCAGATGGCCAGCTGGGCAAAAGAACAGCTCATATCGCCGGATCTTTGCGGAAAGCTGGAAGAAGATATACTGAAGAATCCAACTCGAAAAGAAGTATCAAAGTGGTACTGGCACCTGATTGAAGGAAAAGAGGTCGACTTTGATATACCAGACGTTGTATGGAAGAAAACCTTCCCGGATAAGTATTTGCAACATATTTGGCAAGTATCTTGCACTTTTTTTTGGCACATTATTGTTTCTGCACCACTCAGGAGAAATCACCTTTTTACCTTGCACATGTCGTATTGGACTCCTGAAAAATTGTCCAAGATGAATACACAGGTGGTGAAAAAGTGTCCCAAATGCGGAGAGTTGAAAGCTAATGATATACATATGTTTCACTCATGTATCTACCTCGACGCCTACTGGCATGCAGTTGGTAAGATCATTGATGACGTTTTAGACACCAACATCAAGGTAAGCTCTTTCACTGTTATATTTGGTATTCTAGATAACTATGATTCTAGCATTAATTTGAATAAAAACCAGAATTATTTTCTTTTCACTGCTATGTTATTAGCTAGACGCGAGGTTTGCAAAAATTGGATTCTTTCATCACCACCTACAGTAGAGGGATGGGTTAGAGCAGTAAGAAAGTTTAGAAACTTGGAAGAGCGGAGAGGAAACAGTAAGGGTACAAAATGTTGGGTGCTATGGGATGGAGAGAAATGGTAGGGTAGGGAGGGAAGTCCAATGATTTAAAACAACACGATCAAGCAAGCTCCTGAGTGATTTCTCACTCATGATGGTACACTATGGTTTAAGACTCAATGGAACTTGCTGGTATCCTTCTATGAAATGGCCTCACCTTGTCTCTCTGGGCTTTCAACTGCGAGCACGATCATGAGACATCCTGGTTGCCATAATCATAAAGATCGTATAAATGAGGACTAAAAATATTTAAAAAAAAATATTAAAAAACATTATTAATAAAAATAACATTCATTGAATACACATGCTTTAACACTATAATAATCACAACACACACCTAAAACGAGCTATACAATAATTACACAATTACCATAATTAATTACTAATTAATGAATTACAATTAATTAACAACTAATTATTAATTCATCAATTAAAAATGAATTACTTCCCACCCTTCCCACCATTTACACCTATAAACACCACAACACACACCTAAATCTAATTACACAATGACCATAATTAATTACTAATGTATTATTTAAAATTAATTAACAACTAATTATTAATTAGAAATAAATTACTTCCCACCATTTACACCTATCAACACCACAACTCACACCCAAAATTATTTACACAATTACCATCATTCATTTTCAATTAATTAATTATAAATAATTAACAACAAATTATGAATTTATTCATAATAAATTACTTTCCACATATAATACTATAACATCTCAAATAAACAAATAATAATACATAAAAAATATTCACTAAATGTAATGTAATTAAATTATTCCCTCCCTATTCCCCTATAAACCTTCAACCTGCTACAGAACTAAAAACACACATTTCAAATAAAAATAAATTAATAACTGCTAAAAATAATCAATATAGTTTATATAATTAAATTACTTCTCACCCTATTCCCCTATAAACCCACAGCCAGCTACGGAACTAAAAACGCGAAATTCAAATTTAAATACATTTATAACTACTAAAATTTTAACACATATAATAAAAATACAAGCAATTCTTCTACAAAAAAACTTACATCACATACATATAAAATATATACTGAAATACATTACATTAATAAAAAATCAATATTTTTAACAACTATGGGGCCGATTCCGATCTGGGTCGGAAAGCACTCCCACCGAGCCGGATCCGGGGTGTTTTCCGACCAATCCGGACTCCTGCAATCCGACCGAGTGAATACGATGTGGCCGTATGCTGTCGGACTCGGTTCGGTAAGACTCCCATGAAAGTCATTGGGAGCCGGTCGTATGACGCGTACATGGGCTCCCATTGACTGAATGGGTACGTCGCGGACAAGTGCGCCCCCTACAGTGGGTACGCGTCGGTGCGATCCGCACCGTACATGCCTGTGTTGGGGAGACCCATGGGTCTCCCCATGTGTCCGAGTCATAAGGCTGCGGGTGACAGGGGGTCCGGCGCGGAACCCCGAAGTCCAACTCCGGGAGCTATTGCCAGTCGGACTCTTCGACTCGATCCGGCTGTCCGAATCAAGCATCGTACTAGCTCGGTCGTGAAACGTCTCCATTTCGCGCCACGGTTTGCTTGTGACCGAGCCGTACGGAGCGGTTCGGACCCGTAAACGATTCGGAAGGAGATTTCGCGCTTGTTCGCATCGTACTTCGACGTCCGGACCCGTGTACGACTCGGACTGAAATTCAGCCTCCGAATTGGATCTGCTAATGCCGAACCCGATTCGGTGCCCTTCCGACCGAGATTGGAATTGGCCCCTAAATTTTTCCAAATGATATTAAACACTTCCATATTTTAAACATCGATATTACTTACCTAAAACCGATATTCTTGACCACAATATTTTGTCTGTCGATTTTTCTGACCCACGATATTTTTACCTCGGTTTTTGTGCACGTTGATATTTTTGCATCGATATTCTGTCTCTACACTATAATAATCACAACACACACCTAAAACGAACTATACAATAATTACACAATTACCATAATTAATTACCAATTAATGAATTACAATAAGTTAACAATTAATTATTAATTCATCAATTAAAAATAAATTACTTCCCACCCTTCACACCTATAAACACCACAACACACACCTAAATCTAATTACACAATGACCATAAGTAATTACTAATGTATTATTTAAAATGAATTAACAACTAATTACTAATTATTAATTCATTAATTGAAAATAAATTACTTCCCACCATTTACACCTATAAACACCACAACTCACACCCAAAATTATTTACACAATTACCATCATTCATTTTCAATTAATTAATTAAAAATAATTAACAACAAATTATTGATTTATTCATAATAAATTACTTTCCACATTTAATACTATAACATCTCAAATAAACAAATAATAATACATAAAAAATAAACAAAATATCATAAGAATTTACTATAGAGCCTGGGTTCACATTTGAGTCCAGACATACACTGAACTCAGGAGCACAAGGTTTAATTACGTCTTGAACAAATACTGCAGGTTCAATACAGTCCCGCTTAATCCTTTGTTATCATTAAGATGAGTGGGGCCCACACCTGCCCCCTCTCTGACCTTACACAAACTTATCTTCAAAATTAGAGTAAGTGGCTTATGGTCACTTATACACATAGTGTGACTTACAAACTCAGAGGGAAAGATACAAAAAACTTTTGATAGCAGAATAAAATGTATTATACTAGCAGCCCCGTTCCCATGAAAGGTTGGTAAATGAAGGTTAGAGGAGGCACCCATGTCCAGTGCAAAAGACAATTTATATTTTAGGATCAGGTTATTCAGCGCATCCCCATAGGGGAAATGGTCAACGTGAGTAATATTCTCATGTCCCCAAGACAGTCCCCAAACCCAATGATTGTTTAAATTGCGTAAGGAGTTATTAAAATCTTCTGCCCAGATAACATCATGGAAGGTTCACAAAAATGTTTTAATGCCAAATCCATCATATGGTTATTTTATACCGTATTATAGCATGAATGATTCACCTTATTGCATAATTGATTGACATAAAGCCTTGAAAAAGCCCTAAGTTTCATAGCCACATACGGTAAAACGTACTGACTAAGGCAGGCATCACCATCAGCACTAGACCCTCATAGCAGAATGTTTCTAAATTGCAAGGCAAGGGCTCTTGAAGGAATGCCCCCTTAATAGGGCTGAGCTCAGAAGCATGAAATAAGGCTATTGCCTCTTCAGGGGCCATGTTTAAAACATTGCCTGGGTTCTCTTCATGTTCCTTAGTGGATCAATAGTTGCCTGCACATCTCATGTTGGCAAAACGCAACATAGCTCGACAATAGGGGGTGGCCCTCCCACCTACGCGACTGGAAAAGGGATATGGACTGGTGCATGGTGGCGGAGAAAACAGTCTATATGAAAAGGGGATGCCCGAAAAAAATGGAGGGAATCTGGTACCCCAGGGGATGTACAGTGATAATTGAGGCAACAATGTGACTGTGCTTGGTGATGTTTCAATAACCTTAATGTACAGATGTGTTTACTAATCTGTTATAACGACAAAAAGATAGATTTAAAAAAATAATCGCCTGCACAGGCGCACATGAACTTGCTCCCTTCTTCTTTTCATGCATAATAGAGATATGTTGAACCACAGTTCCCTACTCTTAGACAACACCCAGGAAAAATAAGTTTCCTTAGACTTATTTCCCTGTTTGCCATGAACCCATGAAGAGAACCACAACCTCCATCCAGGACAGCCACATCACCACTCAAGTCACAGAGAGATGGAGTAGTTTCTGTCCTGTAACTCCAGTTCTGTAGTAGGGGTATCTCTGTTATAGTCATAATCTAGTGAATAGTCCCGCCCATGTGCGTGGACCCCGGAGCAATCAAAAATAATCTCTTACAGTGTCAAAAAATGCAGAAAATGCATAGACACTTAAGAGAGAATTTAAAGACAGATAATGCAGCCAAAAGGCTACACTGTCCAGTACTTCAACTAGAAATTCCACCATAAAATCCACAAAACAGCAAAGCCTGTACAGATTTCCCTTGCTTAACAGCAAAATCCCTCAGGAATGATAGAGAGAAGAACCTGGACAGACAAGCCCCATAGGCTGCCATTATGTGGCTTAATTAGGATACTGCGCCTTTAAGGAACCTTCCAGAACCTTCTCTCAGTATCCCAGAATGCATAGCAGGTCCAACTTAGCCTCAGTTCTTTTCGAAGGCGTAGAAAACGCCAGACCTGTAGCATTATGATCATGAACAACACTCCACCGGGGAGGCGGGAGGGCGCTTATGACTATAACAGAGATACCCCTACTACAGAACTGGAGTTACAGGACAGAAACTACTCCTTCTGTAGTAGGGGATCTCTGTGTATAGTCATAATCTAGTGAATAGAATGGCAAGCCCATCCCCACACCAAGCGGCGGTGGAGAGTAAAATAACGCCACTACTGTGCGAACAGATTCCGCAGCGAAGCCTGCCCAACCTGAGCGTCTGCCCTGGCATCAGAGTCCAGGCAGTAATGCTTAGCAAAGGTATGGACCGACTTCCAAGTGGCCGCCTTGCAGATCTCTGCAATGGGAACATTACGGAGCATAGCTGTCGTAGCAGCCTTGCCCCTGGTGGAATGAGCCTTAGGTTTGCCCCCTAAGGTCTTATTAGCTTTGCAGTAACACAACTGAATGCAGGACACAATCCACCTAGAGATGGACTGTTTAGAGGTAGCAAGACCCGTCCTGACTGAGCCATAATTGATGAACAATTGGTCTGACCTACGAATATCTTTAGTCTTATCAAGATAAAACTTCAGCACCCTCCGCACATCCAGGGAATGTAAAGACCTTTCCGCTGGAGAGGAAGGGTTCTGAAAGAACGTAGGCAAAGTGATAGTCTGATTGATATGAAAATCAGAAACAACCTTGGGAAGAAACTTAGGGTGAGTACGCATAACAACTTTAGCATTATGAAAGACAGTATAAGGTTCTCGGCAACACAATGCCTGAATCTCACTCACCCTGCGGGCCGATGTAATGGCCACGAGGAACGCCGCCTTCCAGGACAGGTGCTGCAACGAAGCCTTATGAATGGGTTCAAAAGGCTCCTTCATCAACCTGGACAGCACCACATTCAGGTCCCATGAAGGCGAAGGAAGCCTGACAGGAGGGAACACTTTCTTCAAGCCTTCCAAAAAATCTTTGATCACAGGGATCTGGAAAAAGGAAGTCTGTGAAGGTCCTTTCCTGTAGGCAGTCAAAGCAGCCAGATGAACCTTAATGGAATGGACATTAAGGCCCGACTGCGCCAGATGAAGCAGATATGGAAGGATGACATCCTCCTTGCATGACGTAGGGTCATAGTTCTTAGACTTGCACCAGATGCAAAACCTCTTCCACTTGTAAGCATAGGAAGTCCTAGTGGAAGGTCGCTTAGCCTCCTTCAGTATGCCCATACAATCCTCTGGGAGATTCAGATGGCCATATTGTACTATTTCAGGAGCCATGCCGCCAAACTCAAAGACGAGAGGTTGGGGTGCACCATCCGCCCCCCGAACTTCGTGAGAAGGTCCGGCCTGCACGGCAGCTTCATGTGAGGAAGGAGAGATCGGTGAAGTAGGTCCGTGAACCACCACTGTCTGGGCCATTCCGGGGCAATCAGAATCATCCTCGCCCTGGAGTGAGACAACTTGATGAGAACCGCCGGAATCAGGGGAATTGGTGGAAAAGCGTACAGAAAGCTGTTCGACCAGTTGATCCATAACGCGTTCCCCAGCGTCCCTGGCTGGTAGTACCTGGAGGCGAAGCCTCGGCATTTGCTGTTTTCGGCGGTGGCGAACAGATCTACGTCTGGAGTTCCCCACCTTGCGAAGACTTCTCCCAGTACTTCGTCGTTTATGACCCATTCGTGGTTTTCCTGCACGATTCTGCTCAGTTCGTCTGCCTGAACATTCTGCACACCTGGCAGATGGGTGGCCGTAATCGACAGTCCTCGAGCCAGAAGCCAGTGCCAGATCGCCTGCGCCTCCTGCGACAGAGTGCGCGATCTCGAGCCCCCCTGCTTGTTGAGGTAATACATCGTCGTCGTGTTGTCCGTCTGAACAAGCAGAGAGTTGGTCTGAAAGGACGGATGAAAGGCCTTCAGTGCCAAGTGAACAGCTCTCAGTTCCAGGAAATTGATGTGGTACGTGGACTCCGTCGGGGACCACGTCCCTTGAATTTGCAGGTCTCCGGAATGCGCCCCCCAACCTTGGAGAGACGCATCCGTCACGATGGTCTGCGTGGGAATGTCCTTGTGGAAGGGAACGCCTCTGAGGAGATTCTCCTTCGAGCACCACCACTTCAGAGACTGAAGAGCATGTAGAGACAGTCGTATCCTGTCGTCCCAAGAACCTCTCCTCTGGTCCCACTGATCCTCCAAGCACTCCTGCAGAGGTCTCATCTGTAGCCGTGCGTGCGGAGTGAGAAAGATGCAAGAGGCCATCGATCCCAGTAGAGAAGACACCGTCCTCACAGTCGTAGACGGAGTTTTCATGAGAGCCTGAGCCTTCCGAACGAGTGATAAACGTCGCTCTTCCGAAGGAGACACGCTTGCTGACAGCGTATTGATGGAGGCCCCCAAGTACTGGATGCACTGCACCGGAATCGGGACCGACTTGGACATGTTGATGTGCAACCCCAGCTTGTTCAAGAGAACGCACGTCTTCTGGAAGTGTGCTTGAGCTTCCGAGAAGGAGGAGGCTTTGATCAACCAATCGTCCAGGTACGGGTAGACAAACACCTTGTTCTTCCTCAGGTGCGCCGCTACCACTGCCATACATTTTGAGAATGTCCTGGGTGCAGACTTCAGGCCGAAGGGTAGCACCGTGTACTGATAGTGATTGGTGCCGACTTGAAAGCGCAGAAATTTTCTGTGTTTGCATGCAATGGGCACGTGGAAGTATGCGTCCTGTAGATCTATGGCACACATCCAGTCTCCTCGTTGCAGCTGAGGGTAGATCTGATGCAACGACAGCATGCGAAACTTTTCTCTGCGAATCCACTTGTTTGCCTGCCGCAAATCCAGAATGGGCCTGAACTCGTTTTTGTCCTTCTTGCGGACAAGAAAGAACCGAGAGTACAGACCTCTTCCTCTTTGAGACAGAGGTACGTCTTCGATCGCCCTTTTCCTTAGCAGAACGTCCGCCTCCGCCTGAAGCTCGTGCAGTTGATACTGCGAGCCGACGGGAGGAATCGATGGAGGAGGGCTGGTGAAACGTAGACTGTATCCATTGCAAACAATATTCAGCACCCACTTGTCCTGAGTAATTTTTCTCCACTCTGCCAGAAAAAATTGAACGCTTCCCCCCACCGGAGCGGGTAACGGACGAGGGGGAAGTAACAGCTCAGGGACGGGACCCGGCCGGGCCCTTGGTCGCGGTAGAGGACTGTTGACGACCTCTACCACCCTGTCGCTTCTGGAAGGGCCGCCTGTACTGCTGCTGCTGCTGCTGCTGTTGATGTTGTCCAGCAGACTGCCCCCTTCCACGACCCTGCGACCCAAACCGACGTTGGTACTGTCGGAAGGGTTTCTTTTCCTTGGGCTTCTCCAAGCCCACTGCCGTCAGGGTCTCCGCTTCGGCCTTCATCCTGGCCATCTCATCATCCGCGTGTTTCCCGAAGAGGGTACCTCCGGAAAACGGGAGATTCGCCACGCGTTGCTGTGCTTCCGGTTTCAATGACGTCAACCTGAGCCAAGCATGGCGTCTCTGGTGAATCCCGTGGCAATATCCGTGCGCGGACAGCAATGATATGTCCGCTGCGGCGCCGATGGCCTGATTAGAGACCAGCATCCCCTCCTTGACGATCTCCACAAAGTCCTCCTTGCGGTCTCGAGGGACGAGGTCTGCGAACTGCTCCATCGAGTCCCACAGGGACCGGTCGTAACGTCCCAGCAAAGCCGAGTCACTGGCGGCCTTCATGGACGAGGCGGATGTCCCACACGCCTTGCGACCAGCAGAATCGATCCACCGGCTCTCCTTGTCCGGAGGCACCGTGGACGCAGGGGAGGTGGCATGAAGCTTCCGAGCAGCAGTCACGATGACTGAATCCGGTACCGGGTCCTTCCTCAAGAAGGCTGGGTCTGAGTCCGGAGCCCTGTACTTTTTTAGGATCCTGGAAGGCACAGATTTCACCGTTGCCGGCGTCAGGAATAGCTGTTCGGCGGGCTCAAGGAGCCCCGGCACCAGAGGTAACAGGGGGCGAGACAAGTGCCTTTTGTGTAAAGTCTCAAATATCACCGAGGTAGAAGCCGTAGGTGCTTCAACCTCAATGCCCAACTTCGCCGCACCACGCAGGAGAACCTCCTGAAATGTGCTTATATCGTCTATCGGAGACACCCTAGTCTCCGGCGAATCGGACAGCGTGGGCGAGTAGGAACGGGTCCCAGATGGAGAACGCGACCTGGACCGACGTCTCTTGTGATGACGCCTGGATCGTGAGGAAGATCCACGGCCACTCCTTGATCTGTCCCGTCTCCCCGAGCGAGACCTCGACCTCTTGGGCCTCGGACGCTCCTTCGGCCTCCCAGGGTCAGGAGCTCTAGGCTTCTTAGGAGTCTTCTTCGGAGGCGTCGGAAACTTAGGCATCGACACCGCCCTCGGTGGGATCGGGGGTGGAGGAGCAACCGGACGCGGGTCCCGCGGAGCCGGCTTCGGAGGCGGGGTAGGGGCCTTCGGAGGAGGACCCTTCGGCACAGCAGGCCGCGGAGGAGGTGTAGACGGCTTCATCGGAGTATCCACCCCGGAATGCGCCGGTCCCGGCGAGCCACCATCTCTTCCAGAGCGTGGGGAGCCCCCCACAGTCCTGGGCCTGTCCTTAGGACCTCCAGACGTTGAAGACCGGTGTCCAGACGACGACCGATGTCCCCTCGACGTCGAACGGTCCTTCGGCGTCGACCGAATCACACTTCTCGACGTCGAACCGTGTCTCCGTCTCGACGTCGACCCCGACCAGATCGACGAGCCACGAAACCTCGACGACGGGCGATGGTGCCTCGACGGCGACCTCGACCTCTTCGCCGGCCTCGACGTCGACTTCTTGGATCGCTTCGACGTCGACCCTTTGGACCTTCTCGACGTCGACCTCTCTGACCTTCTCGACGTCGATCTCCTTGACCGTCTCGACGTCGGTCTTTTGGAATGCTTCGACGTCGACCTCTTCGGCGCCGGAGACGCCTTCCGTCTCGACGGCGACCTCGACGACGAGGATCCCCTCGACGACGATGTCCTCGACGGCGACCGGCGGTGTCGCCTCGACAGCGAGCGCCGACGCCGGGCCCTCCGATGTCGACCACTCGACGCCGACAGCGACGACGAGGATATCGACACCGGCTTCGACGGCGGCCGGAACACGTTCCTCGACGTCGACGGGCGACGTTTTCTCGACCCAGAGCCCTGGGGAGACCTGGAACTGGCCGTTGACCGTCCCCTCGACGTCGTGGTCAGCGCAACTGACCCAGACGGAGACCTTGGGCGAGGGCTGGTCTTCCTGCCCCTGGGGAGCCCCCCAGAGGCCTCAGCATGGGTAGAAGGAGCCCCTCCTGACCCACCTCGTGCCTTCAGCTTTCTCTCCTCAAGTCCCTGAAGCCTGATTTTCTTCCTCTCCTTCAGGGTTCTTCCAGAGAAGCTTCTGCAGATCACACACTCCTCAGGAATGTGGGAAGAGGGAAGGCAGAGAATACAGACCTCATGGGAGTCTGACCTGGCCTTCTTTCTTGAGCACTCAGGGCATTTATCGAATAATGCAGGCATTATGGACAAACAAAGAGTGCAGAAACACAGAAAGAAAGTCACCAAAGTACTTTAAAAGTACCAAAATTCGAAATCAGTGTAAAACACCAACAAAAACCCTTGAAAAGGGAGAGCTCAATGCTCCAGGGTCCTGCTTGCAGGAGCCGGAAAAAAGAACTGAGGCTAAGTTGGACCTGCTATGCATTCTGGGATACTGAGAGAAGGTTCTGGAAGGTTCCTTAAAGGCGCAGTATCCTAATTAAGCCACATAATGGCAGCCTATGGGGCTTGTCTGTCCAGGTTCTTCTCTCTATCATTCCTGAGGGATTTTGCTGTTAAGCAAGGGAAATCTGTACAGGCTTTGCTGTTTTGTGGATTTTATGGTGGAATTTCTAGTTGAAGTACTGGACAGTGTAGCCTTTTGGCTGCATTATCTGTCTTTAAATTCTCTCTTAAGTGTCTATGCATTTTCTGCATTTTTTGACACTGTAAGAGATTATTTTTGATTGCTCCGGGGTCCACGCACATGGGCGGGACTATTCACTAGATTATGACTATACACAGAGATCCCCTACTACAGAACTAATTGCACAGAAACCTCTCCCTGGTCATAACTTTCAGCTCCCTCCAGCTCCGCTACTGCAGGCAGCGGGTGTTTTGCTGTATTGTAAAGGCTCCGAACCAGCCTTCTGATCTTTGGATATTTACAGGCAATAAAGCAAAAAGAATGCATGGAGTTTTGGGTACAGTCGAACTGAGAGGGCACAAGCCAGAATATGCAATCTGATTGTCACTCTGAAATTTGTAATCAGGAGTCATCCGGATGCAACAAAAAACTACGAAAATATTTATTTGGCTTTTACTTTCTACATCATAACGTTTATGAAATCTGAAGCTGTAGGAATTTCATTGATTCTCAGTCTTTAAATTCCTAGCTGTTTACTGCTTTTAAAATCGAAAAAAAACACCCATTTCAAGTTCCCACTGCATCAATGTTGCAAAGTCTAAACCAAGTATTTCGGATTTACTGTATGTTAACACCCATATAAACACAGTGGCATCCCTAGATGGGGCATGTCATAAGCAGTGCATTGCGGGGCGTAAATTATAGTTAGCGCCTGTAACTATAACTGCTGAATTTCTATGATTTTGTGTGTGTAAAATCTGAGTCTAACTATAACGTCCCTACCTTTTTTTTTTCAGTAGATTTCTAAAGTTTTTTAAATTCTATTTCCTAACTGTAATGTCCCTGTAACCTCTGTTTTTTGTGAATATAAACATATTTAAACATACATACAAAGTCAGATTTAAACATTTTAAGCAAACATGTAAATCTGAGTTTGTATGGGTATATATTTATATGCAAACACAGGCGCACTGCAGCAATCGGCCACGTCCACCAAGGCAGGGCTGGTGCAGGATGATGGGAGCAGGTCCAGTTAATAATAAACACAAAACATTACAAGGCCGTTGTGAAGATCCTGTGTAGTTGAAACGCGTAGCCGAACCGAATAAACTGGTGGAGTCAATGGAATGTTGAGTGTGGATTTTCCTTATGTTTAACCTTGGCACTGAGGTTTGTGTATATATTTATATTTACACATACATACGAAGCCAGATCTATCTATCTATCTATCTATCTATCTATCTATCTATCTATCTATCTATCTATCTATCTATCTATCTATCCATCTATCTATCTATCTATCGCTATCTATCCATCTATCTGTCTATCCATATATGACCTTTGTAGTCAGCCCCACCAGTTTTATTTGGAGTGCAATATATGCCCCCTCTAAAATTCATTTCTAGAGATGTCACTGTATAAGCAAATGTGAAATGCAACAAAATGCTTCATCTAAGGCGGAACCTTTCTGCATACGTTGGTCAACACGCTCGTATAGCATTGTCACGTAGAAGAACACAATGACTTGACACATTGATTTACAGGAAAAACTGCTTTGGTACCATGTCAAAGACCTCTATAAAAGCAGTATCCACTCTACATAAGGGCGTTCACCACCAAACACAACCAACTCGTTTTGGGATCCACACGCCTACTCCAACCGCTGTTCTGTAAACCAAGCACATAACTGCAGAGTGTCTTTCAGACAATGTATTTTCCAGCAGTGAATTGGCACCATTGTCTGCTTTATCCTGTGAATAGGTGGATTATGTAATGTTAGACACGTAATTTAACCTCAACTCCCACCTCCGCCTTTCTCGCCTACACAATCTTTCACAAAGACAATACCACATTACATCATCTATAATATCAGTTAAATAATATCACTCTACATAAAAATGAATGTTATCTCACATTGAAGTGGTTAAACATGGAACACCAGCGTACCGGACACAATGTACAATCACGGTGTGAAAAGGTTCATGAAAAATGCAGGATAAGTGAACTGCATAACAAGACACCTGTGCAACGAATTTAAACTTATTTTGACCCAGGGGCCTCAAACACCTAAACATCAACCCATATTAACAACAGACAACTCAGTGCAACAAATGTTAAGGATTTAGTTTCAAACCCTTCCACCTGATCTAGAAAGCCAAAGAGTGAGCAAACCTAAGCACTGAAAGTGGACTTATGTCCAGTACACAGTGTCCACTTAACAAAGCACAGTATGAGAAATATGGACTAAGTACAAGCGATCAAGCACACTCTTATAAATCTAGAATCCAGTTGTTCTCTAATGATCTCACAACTCTGGAATCAATCATTCTTAAACTTAAGAGAAAGATCAAAATAGTGCCATTTATATAAAAGACACCAATCTAAAACTCTGCAAATCAAACTAAAAAAAATCATGAAGATCTCTATTATCGCTCTCAGATTACTTACAAATAAGCACAATAATTACAACAACCTCTTTCAGATAAATAATTATCCCTATAAAGAGAAAGGAGAAACATTCTGTACTGCTGTAAACTAGCAGCCTTATAAACAGTTCACCTATTGAAACAACAACTAAGAATTCACTTACTTGCAAGCTAAGTAATGGCAAATTGGCTGCACAGCATAAAACTGAAATAAGAGATCCCTTACTTTTTCTGATCTGGCAAATCTTATTCCTAACGAATGTATGACGTTGCAACGCGATCATTTAGATTGCGGTACGTTACATTGCGGTTTTTATAACGCAAGTTGTTACAACGACTTGCGCTAGAGGCGCTGGACTTATGAATAGTATGATTTACTATTCCAACTCCAGTGTGTGTAACAGTAGGGAAGGTGTTGGAATAGTAAATCATACTATTCCTTAGTGTAGAGCGCCATCCAGCGCAAGTCGTTGTAACGACTTGCGTTGTAATGACCGCGATGTAAATGTATCACGGTGCAACAACCGCATTGTCAAGGTCGTTCTCCATTCCTAACATCCAGCCCATTACAGACTTCCTGATTCCACAAACATATTCTATTGTTAGCATGGGTACTGAGAACTAATTAGTGGGAGGAGTAAAGTTAATACATAGATATTCCCTTAAATGCAAGGTCTTGCTCAAACTCCCCTTCTAGCGTTTTGAGGGTCTCGAAGCAGAAATAAGACCTAACAACACAACCCCAGTGCAATGTAGTGTTATCTCTCACAGCCCCAGACATAATAGTGGCTTCCTTGAATAACTCATGCTGTATATAATCCCCAAAAATCAGATCATATTGGGAGCCATCAAAAGCCACCAGGAAGACCCTTGACATTCGTCATCTAACCCTCTTACCTCCTTACTTTAGGAAAATAATCCCACAAAGCTTAACTCACCCCACCCACGATGGCTCCACACTAGACCTAATTATAGCAAACAAGGAGTGATAACCATCAAAAATCCTATCTTAGTCAAATGAACAGACCATCTAGAGATTCAAACTCAGCTAAATTAAATGCAAAATCCTAAAATGTAATGACTCACATGTTTTAAGTGAGAACATAGCTAATAATCTGCTCTTTGAATGAGATAATACGATGTAAACTATATTACAACAAACTATAACACATTGTATCGGTAGTGATGATGAAATAGCGCTGGTAGTCTTCAAAAGACAGACATTTTAAACAAGCATTAAACAAAAATTCTCTCACTTTGAAGTCTGCGAAAGAAAAGTAAACACCAAACTACCTCGGAAGAGAGAGATTGACATGTGACCTCTGTCTTTGAATGCAAAGCAAATGTGACAAGATAAGAACAAGATTTAAAGGCCTGTTTACAGAAAGTGAGTTTGTGGAAGAATACTCTAAAGAAGGTTTGTGCAACGGGAGGGACAAACTCAAGCTGGACAGCCTAAAGCAAATAAAGCCATCAAATTGAAAGCTAGAAAATGTGAGTTACAAATGTCAAAGCCAATGGGAAGCAACAGGCAGAATGCATACCTAGATCACCTACATGGGGATAGGACAGCAGTGAAAACATTGAAAAAACATAGAAATGACAAAGGCATAGGGTACAATACAAGGATTCAAGAAGAAGCGCTTGAAAAGTAAAGAAATGGAGTTAAGCAACAGTGAACCCTCATCTGCCAGCAAGTACAGTAACAACTCCCTAAGGTGGAATCTCCAAGACTTCAAATCCAAATATTCTAATATCAGAAGATCAATGTTGCATTCCACCATTCACCACATTCCTAGGTGACTTCCCAGATACCCCTGCCTCCGTTTATAAAACAAACAGAATAGATGGAAAAATATGTACATGAATCTCCACAGGAAAACATAAGATATTATCATAAATTATGCAGAAACAAAATCTTTCAGATAAGACTCCTACTCACATAAGAGGAACTTATTGAAGCATTTTCAAAAGTTGGTGAATAATTTTATCTTTTCTCACCTTCAGCAGGGATTCTCTTAAGAAATGCTTTACAATGAGTCCTCGAGAGCGCTCACAGATGCATTTCAGCAGACTGATGTCAATTTGCCCTGCTTACCAGAACGTAATTCTGCTAGTAGGAGGTGAAATCATAAGGGCCCTATTTATGGCATTTTTGCTTAGGGCAGCGAGGCAAGGCACCTTGCTGTGCTGCCTACCCAAAGTGAAAGGGCGGGAATGCACTGTATTTAAGCAATAAGGCCAATTCCTGTTCTTTCTGCCTGCACTGGTGCCATTTTGGTAGCCTAGCGCCAACGTAGGCACACTTGCACCATCATGCAAGGGTGCCTCAGTTGCAGACAGGATTATTTTTGTGCAGGCAGGGGTCCCTTCCTGCACAAAAACAACCCAAAGAGGCGTTTTCCTATTTCTATGTGTACTGCAGAATGCAGCAAAATGGAAAGAGGAAAAAACAAGGAGAAATAAACATATTTCTCTACCTTATGTCTCACTGTGGGGGGCGCACAGATTTGGCGATTCCCCAGGTTTACATCACTCTCTAAATCTGGGCCAGCATCAAATTCCATTGGTGATACATGGAAAAACACAACGCAACACCCATGGAACGCCTCCCGGGCGCAGAGTAAGGCAACGCAGCGATTTCAGAATGTGGACGTCTTCTCAGGTGCGTTTCTTTCAGGCTTCAGAACAGTTATCACAGATTTCTCATTAACTGACATTCTCAGGCAGGTTAAATCTATACTGCCTATAGATAGAGCACTGAGATATTTAGTCCTATTCACCGACATCAGTAAGTGCAAAAACTCCGTCAGTTCAAGATGTCGAGCTGCTATGAACCTAAGTCAGAGTCTTGCGAAGCTAGAATAAACGTTGTCGAACTTCAGGTCGAAAGCAAACATAGAAATAGGTGCTAGTAGGCAAGCAAGACAACAAGCCTAAATGTGATCTGTAATCAAGTCAAAGACATGCAAGATGCCAAAGAACATAACAAGGAGGCAAAACAACAAAGGAGAGGAATGGAACAACAGTAGTCAAACTGCTACAGCAAGCAAAGGACCGAGTGCATCGCTGAAAGTTCCCAGGCACCTTCCCAAGGAAGTTTGACTTTTTAAATAGAACCACTGCCTACCATGCCCTGGAAGTCCCATCCTTTGACCTTTTCAGGTTAGTATTCTTGGCGCCCCATCCGCCACAGGCCGTTTCACAAAAGTCTCATAGAGAAGCATGTATAAGTTCCCCTTTACCTTCTACCCAGTGATGTCGAGATCTCCACACACCAGGCTTGTTCCTGACAGTCCTTGCATAGAGCTGCCCTACTAAGATTTCTTATGCATCCATCCTTTGACTACATCCATAACATGTTTGACTACAAATATGGGTTGAGTATAGTTAGGTGTAATAATATTCCAAACAGGAACCATCCCCACTAACATTGGTTTGCCACATGACCCAAATTTCACATTTCCTTCAAGATGTTTTATAATCTTTCTCTTAGTCCAATCTACATTCATATTCACTCTGTATTCTTCCACTCCACCATTCACTGCCTTCGCCGTCATGCAGCCAGGAAACACTATAGTACCGACCTTGCTTCCTTTCTTGCAACAGAGTACGGGGTCAAGTGAAAGTTTTTTTTTTTATATTCCTTCATTTCGTCTCCTACTAACACTCCTCATCAACTGTGCACCCGATTTAAATTTCCTGAAAAGGGGCAAGAGAAGACACGAGGGGCCTAGGCCCATTTTGCTTGTCCTTTCCGGCGACTGCCCCAAAGTTACTCTGAGGCATCTCAGGTGGGAGAAGGCCCTCCAAACACTCGATATATCAGTTGGGGCAGCTGTGATAAGCCTGCTTTGATCCCGGCTGGGAAGCAAGGCAGACTGGGGAGTGTCACCAACACAAGATGGCCAACAGAGTCTCCTGGAGGCCGTACATAAGATGGCGTCTGTGGGAACAGTGATGGGGGCTAAGGCCCGGCTCATGCACCTAAGCTGGACCCCTCCTGAGGGCCACCGTGAACCACAAGTGGGGGGAGAAAAGAAACGGTGCAATGCAGGCATGGCCCCGTCCCGGGCCAGATGCGGTAGCCCGGGAGGTAGACCCGCTCAACTTTAAGATTTTGGTGAGTACAAGAGAGTCAGGCATGTGGACCAATTCCACATCCCCAAGGGACCCACTGTTGTGCCAGTACTGCTGTGTTGCATTGCCAATCGTCCACAACTTACAAGATTCTGTGTGTGACCTGCTGGCAGGGACCCTGTGCAGTGGCAACAGAGGTGACTTAAGAGATTGGATTTAGCCTGATGGGTCTTCGGACTGGACCACAGAGTGCTTCAGGACCCATTATAACTACATATTGTTTTCTTTCAGAAAGTTTTACTGCATTAAGAAAAAAAGACAGTGTGAGGGCTGAAAGCTTTCCCAGATCCCAAGGGCCAGTGAGCGAGGCAGTAGTCAACTGGCCAGGGTCGGACGTAGGCGACTCCGGAAAGTGGTGGGAGGAAGGACTGCCTACATAATTCAAGCCCCCCCCAGCCACAGAGTACATTTTCCTGGAATAATAATGGTCACCAATAAGAGTAAAAAAGAAGGCCCCATAAAAGAGATGCTGAACAGCACAATGATGCAACAGATGGAGACTACTGGCAAACCTCCGTAGCTCTCCCTAGCCATAATGCATCATTGAGCTGAGAAAATGGAGCAGGGTGAGGAGCCAGTGACACATACCTTTCCGTTCCTGGGGTGGGGGGGGGGGTTCAGAGGCTTGCTCAAGGACATAATGAAGCTGAGAGAGGAGGTGGTCAATGATCTACAAAGGGTCAAGCAAGATGTGATTGGCCAGGGCAACAGGGTAGCATGAATTGGGTGATGCTAGAGAGAAGAGATATAGCACATGAGCCCAGAAGTCTTTTAATAATAATAATAATACTGATATTTATAGAGTGCGAACAGCTACCTCACAAGGAGGTGTCCCGGCGCTGAATGAACGTTTCTTGTTAGGCCGAGCAAGAAGGGGGGAGTGCTTAGCTTTTCTGGGTATAGAGCCAGGTCTTTAGTTGCTTCTTAAAGCTGGCTTCTGTCGTGGCAGATTGGATGGTGGCAGGCAGGGCGTTCCAAGTATCGCCGTGCCAGCAGAAAAGGACCTGCCTCCAAGTCTAGCTTTTCTGGCACGTGGGACAAATAGCTGAAGCCGAGAGTTGGATCGCAGGCACCTCTCCTGGTAATACCGGGGGAGTCTGAGTTTTAAGTAGTTGGGACAGGTCCCCTTTAATGCTCTAAACGCCAAGGTTAGAGCTTTAAACTTTATTCTGCTAGCCACAGGGAGCCAATGCAGATCGCGCAGATGCGGAGAGACATGCTGTCTAAAAGGAATGTACTTTAGCAGTCTCGCAGCCGCATTCTGCACGATCTGCAGGCGTTGCACCAAATATTTGGGAAGGCCGAGATAGAGGCCATTCGCATAATCCAATCTGGACGTAACTGTTGCATGAACTACTAATTTGCGACAGTCTACTGGCAAAAGAGAGAGGAACTTATGGAGATTCCTGAGTTTGTAGAGACATACAGATGTGACTTGCTGTATATGTGAAGAGAAGGAGAGACCCTCATCCCATCTTACTCCCAAATTCTTCGCATTGGTGCTAGGTAGAGGGGGTGGACCCATTTCAGGGGGCCACCACAGGTCCGAGGGGGGACGAGTATGTTTGCCAAAGAAGATGACCTCCGTTTTACCTGCATTCAGTTTTAGTTTGTTGGCATTCATCTAATTGGCAACATCTCGAAGACAACCCCTCAGCTTACTAAAAGCTGCCTCAGACACATCAGAAAAGGGGAAGACTAATTGCGTATCATCTGCATACAAAATCGCCTTAACACCCCATTTAGCAATCAGGGTAAAAAGTGGGGCTAGATAGACATTAAAAAGTAAAGGGCTAAGTGCTGACCCCTGAGGGACGCCCACCAAAGGCGTTTAGGTTTCGAGGAAAAGGTGCCCAGGGCCACTTTCTGGGAGCGATCTGTAAGATAGGATTGTAACCAACTCAATGCCATGTCTTCCAAACCTATGTCCTTCAGCCGTAACAACAATCTGCCATGATCCACCGTATCAAATGCGGCTGATAGATCCAGGAGCACCAGCATAGCTGATGCTCCTGAATCTAAGGACCACCTAATCGACTCAGCCACCTCAATGAGGGCGGTCTCGGTGCTGAATCCCGATCTAAAACCTGACTGAGTTTCATGCAGAACCTCTTTTTCCTCAATGAATCTATTCAATTGACGTTGTATCAATTTTTCGAGCATTTTGCCTGGGGCTGCTAGTAAGGAGATTGGGCGGAGATTGCTTAGATCGTCCGGGACGCCATTGGGTTTCTTTTTCAGAGGAAGGAGTGTGGCGTGTTTCCAACACTCAGGAAATATACCTGTTGTAATAGAAGTATTCCAGATGTGTAAGAGTGGTCTAGCAATCGAGTCCGACATCATTTTCCATAGCTTTGGCGGGCAGGGGTCATCCGGGGCCCCTGATTTACATTTTTGTATTTCCTTCACGGCCTCGGTAAGGGAAATAGGGAGAAATTGAGCTAGAGAGAGGGAGGGCAGCTCAATATCAGCCATATCCGTCATTACTGTGGGCTCAGGACTAGTGAAGGTGCCGTATACCTTCTCAATTTTGTTATCAAAAAAGTCAGAGATGTCCTCGCAGAGTTTCTCTGATGGAGTGACTTCAGTCTCAATAGCCCTAGGTTTGAAAAGGGATTGAACAATCTTAAAGACTTCTTTGCTTGATTGTTCCGCTTGCTGAATGGAAGACACAAAGAAAAGTTTTTTTGTTTTTTTATCGATTGATGGAGACCACGGAGGGCTTCTTTATAGCAGATTTTTGCTGAGGCGCAATAGTTTGCCCGCCACAGTCGCTCTAGCCTTTTACATTTGCTTTTTTCAGCCATCAGCTCAGACGAGAACCATGGGGCGGAGGGGGATTCTCTGCGTGATGTAGCGACTTTTGCAGGAGCGATGATATCCATCGTGTTTCCTATCCAGTGGTTCAGCACCACCGCATCAGTATTCACGTCAGTAGTCAGAGCTGGGGGGGTGGCTGCAAGAGCAGGCAGGGCAGAGGGTGTCTGCTGATATATTATCCCATTTTCATCGTACATATGAACGTCTCCCATTTGACTGGTGCTGGGAGGGGAGGGAAAAAGAAAAGGGGATTAGAAAGTGATCCGTCCATAGCAATGGCTGTGGGGATTTGGCAGTCGTGTCCGGAATGTTGGAAAAAATCAAGTCCAATCAAGTCCGGAATGTTGGAAAAAATCAAGTCCAATCAAGTCTAACATATGACCTGCCTTATGCGTTGGTTTTGCCGTGAGCAACCAAAATATCGGCCCCTAGGCACAACCCAAGGACTTGGAAAATCGATCAAGGAGGCAAAACCTAAGAATTAGGGGTGTATTGCCAGGGGCAGAAGGAGGAATGTTGAGGCCTATGTTAAAAGACTACTGGTACATTTGCTGCTTGCAAGGAAATGCTCCCTTTTGCATCTTCACCCTACATTCTTGGACTGATAGGTCCCTAGTATATGGTACCCAGGGTACCAAGGGTATTTAAGGTAGAGTGTCCACCCAGGGCTGCAGCACTGATTGTGCCACCGTCTGTGAGACAAAGTACAAAATGGCTCCCAGCCTGCCGTTACAGACTGGAAATGCTGTGTGCAAAGTCTCCACTTCCGGTGTTTTTTGGTTTTGAGCACTGCCCCTTAATTGGTTTCCGGTGCTCGGCACTGGCACCTAATTGTCAACACCACACTTAGGGCAGTTTGCCAAATGGTGGCGCTGCTCATATATTTTAGAGATGAGCAGTATAACAGTTGTTTAGGAAAACAATATACATTAAAACATTGCTAATACCTGCCTTCCCAGCCATTCCTTTAGCTTTTGGGACCTCTAATAATCTGAACTGTAGCACTTGCAGGCGAGAGAAATGGTTAGTAGTTGTTTTAGCCGCAATGACAAGGGCGATGAGTGGTGCAAACTGCAGTTGCCTCCTGGTCAGAGCCCTTGCACTTAATATCTTACAAATTAAGCCCAGCTGAACAATATATGTAAGTCTCCCCTAAGGAAGGCCTAGCGAGCCCGAAGGCTGGGAGCTATATATTATTAAGTAGGACATGTATGGGGGCATGGCTTGGAGTGTCAGGATGGCGGTTGCACTCTAAGAATGTGCCGGACCCCTCAGCCCATGGTTCCCATCTGCCATCCATCAGACCTTTGGGCAGGCTGGCGCAGTGAAGCAGGGTGCCTGTGAGAGGATTTGCGGTGAGTGGTGTGTTCCTGAACTGGATCATGCTCTATTCACACTTTCGCCGAGATTAGGGCCACAATATGCGATCTCCGTTCTCAGTACCCTCCGCCACAGTCTCGCCTTTTCCTTCTGTCCAAGGATTTAAGTGGGCCGGTTTCAAAGAAGCAGGTGCTGAGATTAGTTCCTATCGGACTCTCAATTTTTTTGCCCTCAGGGTTAAAAAAAGCCAATTCTGCGGCAGTATACACTTTTGATTTTCTTGAAATTGTATCTTGCGCAAACTTGGCCCAAAGGTATTGGAGCACTTCAAGTTACATGACACAAATACATCACTCCATATTATTTTTGGTAGGCAACAATGTTAAGTGATTTGCCTAGAATCACGGAATAAGCCAAAATTCGAACCTGCTTTTTCCCAGCGCCAAAGTCGGCATCTCTAGCCGTTAGTCTACAACTTCTACCACGATGACTAACCATTTCTAATATTCTGTAAAACGGAGCCGTAGTTGTTGCTTATTCATCTAATGCAAATAACAACCATTGACAAAGCCAATAGTCCTTGCATGTTGTGGGTGTAATGTTACTTGTTGTATCATATATCTGGCTGCAATGACAGAAGAAGAAACATACCAGCCGGGTGACACACTTTGCAAAGCACAGATCTTTAGCTTAAGGGTTTTTAAGCCTCCCACTATGTGGGCCACGCCCCAATTAGAAACCCCTAGTTTTTTCATCCCACTTAAATTCCTTCTTATCTCACATATATCAGTAGTAAGTAGGGATACCACTCATCAAAAAATGCTGGTCGCAAAAGTGACAGGTCTAGTCGCAAAAGGCTGGTCGCAATTTTGACAGCTTTTGACATGTCTGGTCTTAAACTTCTGGTCTCAATTTTGACAGTTTAATACCAGGACTGTTTAAGGCCAGGGTTTGATCTGGCCTTAAACAGTCTGGTCTTAAACTTCTGGCCTTAAATTTAACAGCTCTGGCAGCAAAAATGGACATGCCCGGGAGTGCCTGGCAGCAAAAATGGCCATGTCCGGGAGTGCTCAGGCCTGGTCTTAAACAGGCCTGGCCTTAAACTGCTGGCCTCAATCAAGTGACAGGTGGCCCGGAAGGGGGCCTATGAGTCACAGGGGGCGGGTTGTTTTTTTTGGAGGCAGAGGCGTGGCAAAGCAGCCCTATGGGCATGTGTCCCTATTGTGGTGTAGAGGTATACGCCTCTTTTAGGGGTGGTGATTTCTTTGAATACATATAAGCCTTTGTCAGGAGCCTGGTGTAGCAAGCAGCCGCTGGACAACGTGAAGGGTCACCATGGCAGAAAGGAAGAGCTACAAACCATTTGAGAGAAAACATTGGTTTGGTGGCTCACAGATCCCCGTCAGTAGCTTTTACAGAACCAGACCTGCGGTAATGGAACAGAATGCTCAACCAGGAGAACCTTCTGGCTGGGGGTTTGTTAAGCAATGGCCGAGCCGGGTGCCCCCGATTAAGCGTGACAGCAGCTCTAGCGAGTGTTCGAGTGACGGCTTGGCGTCTGAGCAAAGCATGCTCTTGGAGTTGGAGGATGAGGAAGAATCCATAGTTCCTCCTAATACACCCGTCTATGAAACCATGGATGTTCACATGACGAGTCCTCAGGAAGTAGGTGTGCAACAGCCTGGTACAAGCGTGGAAGATGAGGGATCACCGATGGATATTAGCGACTCTCATGATGTCAGAGTAGCCGACGCGGGGTTTGAAAATGTGGAGGTGAGTTAAAATGTTAGGAGCAACCATTTTGCATAAGGATGTATTTTATTTCTTCAACTACCAAACGTTAATCTTACTCTTGGCCCCTCTAGAGAGCACCAGCTCCTAACACACCCATCTATGAAACCACGGATGTTCACATGACGAGTCCTCAGGAAGTAGTTGTGCAACAGCCTGGTACAAGCGTGGAAGATGAAGGGTCCCCAATGGATATTACCAACTCTCAAGATTTCAGAGGCGCTGCAGAGGGTGGTGAAAATGTGGTGGTAAGTAAAAAAAAAAATGTTAGGAGTAGACCCTTTACATGAACGTTTGTTGTCTTTCTAGCGCTAACGGGTTGTCAATATTTATCTTTTGAACCTAGGATGAAACGCCGAAAAGAACTGATGCCCAGGGGCAGACTGCAAAAGGGCGCAGCTTGAATCTGTCTTGTATATGCTGTGCAAACCAGACTGGGAGTTCCACAAATCTGGGGACACCTATGTCTAAGGAGTGTGAAGAGTGTTCTAAGAACGACGACTCTGAAAAACCAACGCCAGGGTTCACCAGAGTTGGGTTCACCACTGATGACATATCAAGTGTTAAAGGTTTCGCAGCTGTGGTTGTATACACATGCGTCAAAAGGGACTATTACAGCCTGTGTTTCGGCCATCGTATTAGCGACCCGGAACAGGGGGCGCACGAGTGTCTATCCGGATCATACAGAGACCGTGTAATCCGGTACATATGTAGTATGCTAGACCCGTACAAGATGTATAAGCTGCTAAGGGTGGTGCACGGCCTGAGCGCTGAAAATAGTTTTGTCCATCCGAACATGCTGAAGATCATGATGGCGACAGTCAAGGAGATACGCTATGCCAACGACCCCTACGCAAAACTAAGAAGCATGCCAGGCACAGGTGTGTGCTGTGACAAAAAGATGGCACAGAGACTTATAGAAACGCGCATGTGTAATCTGTATCTAAAAAACAGAAAAGTGGTATCCTTGGCACCACAAAGGCTGTTTTATAATAGATAAGGCCTGATGTATTGTGACCTTATAGCTCAAGACACCTTTATGTAAGCCGTACTTGCTATGTAATAATGTAAAATGCCCGTGATATGGTAATACTCATTCTTTTTTAATAAAATGTTCTTACACAAAACAAGTGTCTTTCATTTCCTGTACTGTAATGCCCGCTAACATGTCGGAGGGCCTGTTAAGAAAACTTTATTATGATACAAGAGGGGTTGGCAGCTTTGGAAGCGGCGCAGCTCTATATAGAAGGGCTGTGGCTGAAAAGGAGTCTGTAAGCAGAGAAGCTGTGAAGACATGGTTATCAGGAGAGGAGGCGTATTCACTACATAAACCTGCCAGAAGACGTTTTAAGAGGCGACCCACAATCGTTAATGCGTGTATAGATTATCAGTGGCAAGCGGACATAATCAGCCTTCAAGATATAGCAAAACATAACGACGGTGTATGTTATATATTAACAGTCATAGATGTGTTGTCCAAGTACGCGTATGCAGAGGCGCTGCGGGATAAAAGTAGAGCTAGCGTCACATCCGCTTTTAAAGCCATCTTCGATAAGGGGCGTATTCCTCAAAAACTACAAACAGACGCAGGAAAAGAATTCTTAAACAAGTCATTTCAGAAATTATTAAAGCAGCATAATGTTCAACATTTTGTAACACACACGGAGGTAAAAGCAGCGGTTGTAGAAAGGTTTAACAGAACTTTAAAGTCTAAGATGTGGCGGTATTTTACGGCCAACAATACATACAGATACGTGGATGTTCTACAGGCTTTTTTAGCTGTATATAATGCCAGTTATCATAGGACCATCAAAATGGTACCTGAAGAGGTAACACCTGATAATTCGTTAACTGCCTGGAGAAACGTGTATGGGCCTAACTTTGGTACAAAGGTGAAGAAGTCTGTTTTTAAAAATGGTGATCACGTTAGGATTTCAAAACTGAAAGGAGTCTTCACGAAGGGTTACCAACAGACCTTTAGTGATGAAATATTTATAGTGGAAAGTGTGGAGCTTAAGGAAGGGGTGTATATTTACAGGCTAAAGGACTACGATGGGGAAACGGTGTTGGGATCCTTTTACAAGGAAGAGTTACAAAAGGTGCCCGATGATCCAAACCGCGTGTATAGGCTTGAAAAGGTTCTGAAAAGGAAAGGTACCGGTGCTAAGAGCCAGGCATATGTCAAATGGCGCGGATGGCCTGAGAAATTTAACAGTTGGGTGTTGGCCAGCTCCCTGAAGGGTGTGTGAACTAAAAGCCGTGGCGACGATGGAGACTACACCCTTTTATATAACCTTACCATCCAACGCTTCTAAGGACATGTTCCCCAACAATCAGATTTCTAATTACACCGTCAAATTGGCTAAGGCTGTGGACCTGAAGGGGGACTGGGAGGTTGCCCTAACAGAAATACAATACCCTAGAACATGGAATACATTTACAATGACTGAAACCAAGTTTCACATCAAGAGGGAACAGGACCCCACGGGCATACACACATCCTTCCCACCAGGCTACTACCCACACTTAACAAGCATTATCGAAGCCATCAACAAATCCATAGCCAGTATAGAACCACATCCGAATATTCATCTGGTGCTAGATAATGTGAGAAGGAAGGTGTTTCTTAAATCCATAAATCGAAACACCCTGTTTAACTGTTCAGATAAATTAAGAAGGATTTTAGGGACAGTACAACATGTGAAAAGCCCCGTGGAACAAGATCACACGTGCCCCGATATTAATGGGGGGTTCTACACGCTCTACGTGTACAGCGATATTGTAGAGTCTCAGAGGATAGGTGATAGTTACTCGCCGTTGTTAAGGTGGGTGCATGTACAGGGTGATAATAATGCCATGGTCAACATACAATTTAACAAACCTGACTACGTCGCAGTTTCTAAAAACCATTTTGACACTATTTCAATTATGATCTACGATGATCAGTCTGAGCCGGTGGCCTTTAAATACGGGAAAGTTATTGTCAAGCTTCATTTAAGGCCTAGACACGACAGAGGGTATTAAGCAGCCATCATGGTGGTTATGAAAACCTACGGAGATCCGTCTATGTACAGAGACTATTACAGAAGTCAAGCTGGTTATGGAGGACCACCGTACTTTCAAGGTTCACCTGTTATGTACGGGGCTGGATTAGGGGGATTCTTTAGGAGTCTGTTTAGAAGAGCTATGCCTTTCCTGAGAAGAGGCTATGAAATTGCAAAGCCTCATGTTAAGGCTGCTGCCACGAACATTGCCCAGGAGGTGGTGGGGTCTGTTACATCAGCGGTTGCAGAGCGCATGAACAAGCAACCTCAAGAAGGAGCTGGTTTGGTGTATAAGCCACGCGCGAGTGTCAAAAGGAAACGGCGTGTTTCCAGACGCAGGGGTCCCCCAGCCCCCTATAAAAAAAGGAGGACCTCTTCAAAACGCCCTCAGAAAAGAAGAGCTCCAAGACGGAAGAGAGCTGCAAAGATGCGAACCGGCTCTAAAGTAAATATTTTTTAAAGCCTTGTAAACACAGCCATGGCCTTCGTACATTGTGGATCTGGAGAGTGCGCCAAATCAGAATTAGACTTGTTTAGTCTAAAACCCACGCAGACAAGCATCGAAAACAGCTTCTTCATGGAGGTGTCACCTTTAGCAGCATTGACACCGCTGGCACCTATAGATTTTAATGTGTCAGGGGCCACGGATATGTATTTGGATCTCAACAACACTCTGCTGCATCTTATGTGTAAAATCGTAAAAGCGGACGGGACCAACATTGAAGATGACGCTAAAGTGGCACCGATCGCTTACCCTCTAGCTACCATGTTTAATCAAGTGGACATCACCCTGGGCGACCGACTCATCACCCAGAACGATAACATGTACGCCTACAGAGCCTACATTGAGAGCATTCTAAATTACAGTAGCGACGCCCTCGACACACAACTTTCAGCTGGTCTCTTTCACAGGGATACACACAGCAAGTTTGAAATCACAGCTCTGGATGGTGATAATAAGGGCTTTATAAAAAGAGCGGGGCATGCTGCAGCCAGCCGTACCTTTGACCTCCTGGGGCGCATACATTCGGACCTCTTCTTCCAAGATAAACTGCTCATCAACGGCATTGATCTTAAGATCAAGCTCAATCGCAACAAGGACTCATTCTGTCTCATCAACGGGGATGCGGAACAGTACAAGCTGAACATACTGTCTGCGAGCCTGTTTGTAAAGAGAGTGAAAGTGTCCCCGAGCGTCAGGTTAGCGCACGCCGAAGCTTTGCAAATATCCAACGCCAAGTACGCTGTGGAAAGAGTAGCTCTGAAGGTATTCAGCATCCCTGCAGGTACCCGCTTAACACAACAGCAGAATTTATTTCTGGGACAGCTACCAAAACTCATCATCATAGGGTTTGTGGACAATACAGCTTTTAGTGGCACCTATGGCTCAAACCCCTTCAATTTTAAACACTTCAACATCAACTACGCAGCGCTGGTCCATGAGGGCAATGTGATTCCTGCAAAACCCTACACCCCCAGTTTTGAAGCAGGGCATTACATCAGGGAATATCAAGGACTGGTTTCGATAACAGGAAAGCATCAAAGGGACTGCGGTGTAGCAGTGTCAAGAGAAGGCTATGGCCGTGGATACACGCTGTTCGCATTCGACCTGACACCGGACATGGAAGATGGCGATCACTACAACCTGGTCAAAAATGGGAATCTAAAAGCTGAAATACGATTCGCAGCTCCACTGCCGACTAATGTGAACATGGTCGTATTCTCTGTATTCGACAGCATCATTCAGATCAACCACGCAAGGCAGATTTTGTTTGACTATCTTTAAAAACATTTGTGAAATGGATACGGTGCAGATACGTGACTTCTTAAGCAGACATAAATACGCTAGGAAATACTTTTTGGGTGTTTTCCCTAGCGATGGGTTGCCAGGCGAAATAGGGGCAGAAAGACCCTGCACCCTAGTCTTTAACACAGACCCGCATGACCAGGCTGGGACACATTGGGCGGCCATGTTTATAGATGTTGACAAGGTTATAGTGTTTGACAGTACTGCAGAGTTCCCTGAGCACAGACTCTATACAACTCCTATATTCAAGTTTGTGAAAAAAGCTGCAGCTGTGGTGGAGTATAACAAACTAAGGGTGCAGGATTCCATGGCCATCACATGCGGGGAACATTGTATTTATTTTATCAGTAAAATGTCACAGGGTCTTTCGTTTAGAAATTTCTTAAATCTATATCCGGGGGATCTTGTTAACAATGACCGTATAGTTGCGAAATATGTAAAAGAAAACACATGGGTGTCGGTCAGACCTGTGAAAACAGAATATGTACCTTGTCAAAACTGTAAGGGTTTATAACAGTTGTATGCTTAATGTTGAACGTTTAAAATAAAAGACATTATATTTTTTAAAAACATGCATTCAGACTGGTTATTTCAATATACATGCACCATAAAATGATTTTTTGAAAGACGACTGAGACGGTTTGTAAAGTTATAACAAGGTGTTTATTACAAATATTTAGTTGACAAAACTTTACTGCAGAAACCTAGGAATAAAAAATCACACACAATTAATCAAAAATCCATGCGATGGGTGGCTGGGTCAATGTCTTTTTTTTTCGAGATGTCGTCGGCTGTGTAGGGGTAGACCAAGTAGGAGATAGTCTAGGGCCTTCAGAACCTGTAGGCGATGGCAGTAGGGGACTCTTCAAATTGTCTAGCAGGCGCCGGTGTTCATTATTACCAACAAGCGCGGAGGGTATATTGAGTTCAGCAGCGGCCCTCAGAAACTGCTCCCAGCCTCTCGGTGCATTTTGAGGCGTTAGGATTTTGGGGTGTGTCAGACCTTTGACTAGATCGTACATATGCGACCCTGCAACAGGTTGGCCCTTGTAGAGAAACTCGCCGCATTCATTCCAAGAGGATAGGTCTTTAGAAGTGGCTAGTTTACTCATCAGCATGTGCGCAGCCCCTCTGTGCCTTTGACCTATATTTTTTAGGAGGTCTCCAACAAAGGTATCTGAGGCTGTCGCACCATCGGGAGTCGGTTGTAGGGGCTGAGGTTCGGGGGCCTGAGCAGCTGGTTGTTCAGAGTCTGGGGTATATAGAGTCAACTTGTTCTTCTCAGTATTCCACTGGGTGTAGTAATTTAAGAATTTTTTGAGAGTGCTGTTGTAAAGGTTAGCCTTGTCGTAGGGGTTGAGATCAGTCCTGCTCAAAATTTCTTTAATTTCAGTATCCAGGCGTAGAGTCTCATTTCTACGGATATCCCAGGCGTTGTCCGTGGTGGACCCCAGCTGCTCCATTTGCTGCCTAGGAACCAGATACATTTTTGTGGCATGATCCATCACTGACCCGAGAGGAGGCTTGTAATTACAGGTATAGCTATCCCCAGCAAGTTACCTATAAAACCTCCAGACTGTTTCACCAGTTTCTTCTTTGTTATGAGTGAGCCCCTTTTATTACTGAGCTTCTTGATAAGCCCCTTCTTCTTCTTCAGAACCTGTAACTGACGCTTTGATATAGGGACGTTGCCTTTTAGGGTGTTTAGGGCTATTTCTGAAATGGCGGCCACTAAATCGTCAGAAGCGGTGCCCAGGATGGCCTTTCGGTGTTGGGGGCTGGCTGTAACAAGCATTTTCAGGAGAGCTAAATTGCGGCGTAGGTGTGTAGACATGGTCACCACTGAGCGTTATAAGGGCTGGCCTGTAAATGGTTCTAAAAGACTTCACTGCTGCTTTTTATAGGGCCTGGTCTTGGGCTTTGGGGTGTAAACTACAGGTAGCTCTGGGGGAAAAATATCGGCCCTTAGTCTATAGTCTTCTAGAGTTTCGTTTTTTAAGTCTACCAACAGGTACCCGTGGGGTTTTGATGTAGCGTCGTTAAAGGCCTCCATGAAGAAGTGTGTGTTTCTGGGGTACATCTGTTTAGCTATGACAGCTATTTGTTGTTTGTCCCGGGGGTTTTTAAATAAAACAAGGTATGAAGCGTTGAGAGCTATAGACCTTCTGTTCTTGCCTTTGTAAAACAAGTTCTGCACAATGTAGCAGATGCTTAGATTGCGATGACGTGAATATTGAGTAAAAGCTCTCTCTAACTCTGGATGATCACCACCTTCACGCATCAGATCATCAACAATTATCATATTTACAAGGGTTGGTGGTAGTAGCTCATCATCGTTGAGGTTATCCGGTATACCCTCTATAAATTTGATATGGGGGAACCGACGGCCCAAGTCTGTATAAAGAGGCTGCCAGCATGAATAAAGCCACACAATGTTGTTAGGGGTTTGTGATAAAGCAGAGCTGGCATTTTCTAAGAGCTTTTTTATAAAGTAGCTTTTACCACAGTTTGAGGGTCCTGCTAGCATGCAGGAGAATGGATGCTGTAACCTGGTGTCCATGCTGTGGCGGCTGTCTCTCTAATGGGCCTAATAACCATAAGGCAGTGTTTTATAGTCGGTGGTCAGGACCCTTTTATCAAAAACAACTCGCAATGTTTTATGTAGAGGCTGGGTTGTGATTTCCCACTTCTTTTTGGATCTGACTATGCAGGGCTGGTTCACGACTATGGTTTTAGCATTCTCAGAATCGTCTGCTGTAGCGTATTCGTGCACCAGATTCTTCAAGCTATCAAAATTGATTTTTAGGGTGTTGGTGACATTTAATGTTATCCCTTTGACCTTCATACACACCTTGTTCTTGTTGGTACGGTAACTGTATGTTTTAGGCCCTGAGGAAGTATATTCTTTTATATACTCGTCCTTATCTAGCTCACTGGTTAGATTACCCAGATAATCTCCTAGAGGAGGGTCTTCCTCCCCCGGCTTGCTCAGAAAAATCACAGAATCTGTATCGTGATACAAGCAGCGATCCTGGAGCTTATCCATAACCCCGTAAAGCTCTAGACGAGCGTGGGCTGTCGTGAAGCAGGCTATGAAAATGTTTATGTTGTTACTCGATGTGGGGTACTCTTGGGCATATGTCCAACACAAAGCCACGGTATCGTCATCGATAAACTCGCAGCTGGACACCTCGTAGCATGGAGCAAACAGGTACTTGAACAGTTCATCAGGATCTGATATTAAGGTAGTATTTGAAAGGTTTGTGCGCTGTGCAAATTTTCCCCATAAGGAGTTGAGACAGAGTTTGGCTAACTGTCGGCGTGCAGGATTGACCTCTATCAGCTGGGGTCGTAAACGGATACCCTCGTGAGCGTAGTAGTCATCGATGTATTTCTGTTTTTCATCCTGACTAGTACACCATTCAGGATACCCTGAGGCCTCCTGCTTGTCTCTGAGAAACAAATTAATGTAGGGGGCAAAGAGTTGTGTTGTAGTGCTCTTAAAATGCCACACTTCGTGTACTCTACCTAGCCTGTACCCTTTCTCTAAGGCAGCTTGTACCTCGATGCTACACCAGGTCCCTGTGAGCATCCTTTGTTCATCAGTGTGTCTGCAGCCGTCAACCTCTTTAAGCATCGCACAGGTTCGGCAGAGGGGGAACATTAGCTTGCCATCGACTCTGCATGGTAACACCGGGAAGTAAAGCTGCTTAGGAGGATAGATTTCACATTTGATAAGCCCAAAGTATTCGTCTAGGGGCTTAAAATCTCTATAGATGATGGTGGGATGACCCACCGGGTACAACTTCATCTTGTTCACAAAAGGGTACAGACTGGTGAAATCATAGTAGTGTATTTTCTCACCCTCACCAACGGCCTTGTACAGTTGTATGGCATTTGTACGCCCCCAAATAAGGCATCTCGGGGCTCCAAAGGTGTTGGTAAATCATGAGTCTTAAGAAAAGAGCAGAGGTCTGTGTCGGTTTTTAACATGTCTAACCACTCGTGCTCCCAAAGAACTCTCATAGCAAAGCCCCGGTTTTCAACATACTGGGCCTTTGTCAGAGTACGTCTGTATAAGTGTTCAAATTTGGCACCCAGCATTTTGTTATACTCGTGGGGCTTGTAACACTTGGGGCAGCCGTGGTAAAAACAGCCGTTGAATTCAAAGGCTGTCGGCACACCCTTAATTACAGAGTACCCGTCCAGGTCATAGGGGCCCAGGCGGAATTCACCAACTTGTAATGCATGTTGAATCTGGATGTCTTCCTTCTCAGAGACGTACATTAGCCACTGGATAGAGGGGGTTGAATAACGTTTCTGTTTACCGTTATAGAGGTCTGGCGGTACTAGAGCGATAGTTTCTGGCCTCAAAAACATGTGTTTGTAGATGGACATACACATGGATGCCAGAGTGACGTTTTGAAATGGGTCTATGTATTCGACCGCTTGCTGCATTTCAGGGGTTTTGGATGTCGAGGCCTTGACTTTTTTAGTCAATGTCTTAGGTTTCAAGGCCTTGACTTCTTTAGTCATAGACACCACAACATCTCTGAAGAGGTTACAAGCTTGCCGGAGGATCATTACATCAGCCTGACAATAAGCTTTCAACTCGGTTTGAAAGTGAAACTCCTTTTCACGGTTTTCAGAGTACCACTGTAGAAAGCTCACTTTCTCATCAGGCATCATGTATTCAACCCCGTAGCTGTCAGGAGGCGGCATGGGTCCCACATAATTCTGGTTAGCCCAGGTGTTAAAAAAGTGTGGAAAATAACCTTTACACCTTGGGAACCCAAAGGCCTTTGGCAGCTTGCTCAATTTCATGGGTAGGAAATTCAGGGTGTCTATGAAGCGTATTTTTAAAGGGCATACCGTCATCAGCATCAGTTTAGACCCCTGGGTTATGAGTTCCTTCTGTATCTTTTCACGAATCATGTCTCGTAGAATAAAGAAGGAGTCATAGGCTTTCGAGTTGTGGGCGAGCATGGTATATCCTTGGAATTTGGCTTGAATGAAAGTGCTTAGGAAATCACCAACGCACGTTTGTCCCTCAAACTCCCAACTGTCGTCGGAAGTTAGATGGTGTGCGTAAATGTAGTTAGGCTGGTGTACCCCCGTCTCTTGTGTGCACTCTATATCAAACACTATATAGTCTTCGGTCTTGGTCTGAGGTGGACCTTTAACCATATAACACTGATGGTTGGTATCGGCTTTGTAAGACACATGGCAACGGGGACATATCATACCTTTGAACTTGTGATCCACTGCCACATACCGCCCACACTCGCCACAGTCCTTTTTAGGGACGCAGCTGTAAGATTGCTCGTGTATGCTCAAACAGTTTTGCGAGCGACAAAACAACCTACAGGTGCCGCACCTCACCTTCAGGGTAGCGTCTTCTATGCAGCCGTCCCTCTGACACATCTTACAACACATTTCACACTGGTGGTATGTTTTATTGTTGTATATATGATCGCAGTGGGTGCACACATACTTGGCCCCCAGAAAACCTTTAAGGTTCAAGATACCGTAAAAATGATTTTCCATGTGGAGGACATATACGGTCTTGTTTCTCACAGGTTCCCCGGTTGTAAAGTACTTCCAGGAACCGCTGTGATAGAGAACTTTCACCGTCACGGCGAAATAGTTCTCAAAAAGACCTATATCACCAAAGCCGACCATTCGGTCAGGAGGTATTTCAAAAACCTCATGGGCTTCAGCAGCTCTAGACAGCGTCAGGGGTCTTGCGAGTCATCAACAGACCCACGATGCTGGCCGCCAGACATGTATTGGCAGTGGCGTTGCTAAAGTTGAGCAGCCACCTCTGTTTCTTGCCAATTATTTTACTGTATAGTACGCTCTTTAAGGGTCTGGAAACACCCCCCTCACGCCCCCGTACAATGAGGGCTATGACTCTAAACGTGCCATAGGCGACTAGTTCTGCCTTACTCTGTAAAAGCCTTGAGAGGTTTTCTAAAAATTGCACAGCGTCAAAAACATCTCGGGTCTTCCGCCTGGTGAACAACGGTGTGTCAAAACCCTGCCCCTGGAAGCGGAGTTGGAAAAAGTCATTAGGCCCCACATCGTGTAACAACCTTTCTATGAGCTCCTGCACAGCCTGATGTATAGCCAGAACATCATGAGTGGTTGATGTTATTTGATGTAGGTTAACAAATCTAAACTCCTCATAGTGTTCTACAGCCCTAAACCTCTCTACATTGCGAGTGTAACTTCTAACACTCTCTAAAAACAAGGGCTCTGGGCCCTCATCAGTAGGAGTGTGATTTGTGGAGGTGTTCTCTGCTGTGTCACTTTGGGAGGTCAGGGTGGGACCTGTCTCAGGGGTCCTTGTAAACCTTCGGGTAGCGCATATTCTCGCCTTCTTCAGTTTATTTATTAAAAGCCGGCGTTGCTTTGTACTATTAAGCCACTTTTGGTTTTTTTTACGGGCCCAGGCTTTTCTAGATACCAAGCCCCAGCCTATCTGAACAGGTAGGTCGCTGTCGTTGGATGTCTTGTTCATGGAGGCCACCGCTACAGTTCCACCCCTAGGTCCTTCTGAATGTTGCGTTGTTTGGAGTTTTAAAGCCATCCCCCCGACCCCCTTCAAATGGCCGACCCTAGGTATGTTAGACCCTGCCCCTATGTATTGTCGGCGGTGAAGTGCTAGTTTATATGCTTCAGGCGTTGATCTTGAAGCTGTGGTACCGTGGTTGAAGGGGTCTAGGGAAACAGGGGTGTCTTGTTTGAAGGGTTCTATGGAAACATTGGGGTCTTGTTTGAGGGTTTGTGGGGCACCAGATGGGCGTTGCTTGAGCAGTTTTAAGAAGCGTCCAGACTTTGTCACTAACCTCTGGACCGTACGGCTATATTTTGGGGGTCTCTTATGAGCACCAGTGGTTGTGGGGGTCTTTAGGGGTTGGTACTGACATAGTCATGAATGTGTACCTTGTATGTCGGCCACAGCCGCCTGACACATCTGTATGATCTCTTTTTTACACACCCCAACCCTGGCCACGACCAGATGTTGGGCCTCCCTCTTGTTCCTGAGATGGGAATACACCATATCCATTCTTATGAGTGCGTGGTTCGCCTGCCATTTTAATTTCCGAACAGCCATCTGTATCTCTCTTACGTGTGTCTTCAATACATCTTCTGTGTTTACAGACCCATCTTGTTCCTGCTTAGGGGGGCATACCTTGCGAGGTCTTATAAATGGAGGCAACCCCACAGTCCCATCTATACTGCAACCATCGAAGGCGGGGCTGGACACGGGTCTGTACACGGGCATGTCCCATGGGATGGACACGGACCTGTACACGCGGCTGGCAGAGGTGCTGGCCTCGGGTTTGGACGCGGTACTGTACACAGGGTTGGCAGAGGTGCTGGCCACGGGGCTGGACATGGGACTGTACACGGGATTGGCAGCTGGGCTGGCCACGGGACTGGACACAGGACTGTACACGGGGTTGGCAGCTATGATGGCCTCGGGTTTGGACATGGTACTGTACACAGGGTTGGCAGAGGTGCTGGCCACGGGACTGGACACAGGACTGTACACGGGATTGGCAGCTGGGCTGGCCACGGGACTGGACACAGGACTGTACACGGCGTTGGCAGCTGGGATGGCCACGGGACTGTACACGGGGTTGGCAGCGGGGCTGGCCCCGGGACTGTACACAGGGTTGGCCGTGGGGCTGGTAGGGTTGTATGCTCCTGGAGGGGTACTCGGGGACAAAGGGTATGAGGATTGTGAGGAGGTGTCGTTGTAATCCTGGGTCTAGTTGAAATGTCGGTGTTAGGGTGTGGTGCCTGGTTACCTGTGTTCTGTAAACCCTCTGTGCTCAAAGATCCCTGGTACACCACTTCTGGGGTTCTACCTATGTTGTCTACCAACCCCCTCAACACCTCAAGAGAGTTGCTATTCGTGCTAGAAGGACCTTCTAGGGGTTGCACAGTATCACCTGTTGAGACCCTAGGCTGGGCCTGAACACTCACAACCGGTTTTGGGGTCTGCTCAGGGGCGTGCACCTCTACATGTACAGTTATTCTATTTGGCACTGTCTGGGGTTTCAGGACGCTTGGTGGATCCGGCGTTGCATTAGGGTTGCTGAGGGACTCTGCTAACTGTAGCTTAGGGACCCCCGGTTTCAGCTTCAGATGTTTCCTTGAGAGGCGCGATGTTTTAGGGGGTTGTGGTGATGCCGCCTCTTCTACACCCCCCGGTACAACTACCACCTCCTTGGGGCTCAAGATTGTATAGGTCTCATTCAAGGGCTTAGCATCCTTTTTTATAGATAAATCTAAGGGGCTAGCTTGGGGCTCAGGGGTGCTAGGGCTTTTCTTCTCAGGGCTTAAGAGCTTTGCCTGGCCCTCTTGGAGCACCTCCGTTGTCTTCTTCTTTAGGTTTAACGGTTCAGTTTGGGGCTCTGTGAATACCTTACAGGCCTTCACACATTTTAAAGGGTTGGGGAGGTTCTCTGAGTCCCTATGTTTCTTCTTAAGGGAGGCCGGGCTTGTAAGCATGCCGCCAGTGTTGACCCCACCCCTCTGCAGAATAGATTGTTGTAGATGGTTGTTCAGCGTGTTGCTTGGTGTGTAGTAGGTAGAGAGTTTTTCCTGGCGTACACGCCTCCTCACGCCTTTTGCGCCGCTTCTGTTGTTCTGGACGGATGTTGTTATGTCCCTTAAGGGCTGCGCCGACCTCTCTTCAGCAGCATGTTTCTGAGCCGCTTCTAAAATATAAACAGAAAATATATATATATTAGAGAAAGCATAAAAACAACACATACAAGCACCACCGGGCTACGTTCTACACAGCCACCTTTTTTATATAGACTTTGCTACAACCATCTGTACCCTTCTGCTTGAGAGTCTGTAACACCTCTAGTACTTCTCACACCCTTTTGTAAAAAACACACCTGAAAGAGGTCTTTTTGCAGCTCCTTTCTTTGACAGTGGTCCCACTTTAGAAGTTGAAGCTTTCCTCTTCAAAGGGATTTCTTTTGAACCGTGCGCCGCCTCTTGGACCTTGACGATGTCCTGGCATAACGTAGGGACACCTGTAAAGAAAAAATAATACCCAACATCAGGCATCTTTTCTGATGATTACCTCTATACATCCTCAGGGTCAGGACTCTGGCCTACCCCACCAACTCCCCAGTGTCTTAGGCAGTTTAAATAACAGCGGTCTTTTTATTTACCTGTAGGAACTGAAGTGTTTTGCACAGTGTTCAGAGCGTCTTGAGCCTCGATGTACACCATAAGATCGTCAAAAGCTTGTTGTAGGTCAGGGTCATAAGCTGTAAAAGCATACATACATGAGAGCCCATTAGAAAAAAGAGAACTTCTGAGAGACTGGTGTACAAAACTACGTAGAACTACATAACTCTAAATATATATATATATATATACCTGGCTGCGGGGCTGACAAGTGACCAGCGTTGCTAGTTATTACAGCTGGGGCCAGCGCCGGGGGCACATTGGTGACGGTTGCATTTGCAGGGTCTTGCATCTGTATTAAACATTAAATTAAAAAAGAAAGAAAAACGGTTTTAGTAAACGCCTTTCTTAAACAAAAGTATCACAACTTCAAACAATTCAGGTATACATTTAAAAACTGATAAGCGGGGTGCATCAACACACATTTTTAAAAAGCGTTGCATGTGCTGCGCTAAAACATATGTTAAAAACAACCTGCGCCATATCCTTTGCTTATGGGGTAAACCACTTTAGGTACACATGGCCCTTCTGACATTTAACCACTACCCCTATATACCGGTTACTCTTTTGTAACATGTACATGCCACTTTTCTCTTGTAACACATTGTTTAATACCTCTCACATTTTGCGTGTTTTAGATAGTTGCGCCATTGCCACAATTGCCTACGTAACGCTTATTCTTGTGCTTGAGTGTCTGCCTTATATTACAGTATTATAGCTCTAACTGTACTTTGTTTTCTCTTGTAACACACTGTTTGCTACCTCTTGTATTGCTTCCCATTGTCTATGTAATTTTTCTCTTGCGTTTGCGTGTCTACCCTGTATTGCAGTATTTTACCTCTACCTGTAACCTGCACACATTGCACTTTTTTCCTCATGTAAAGCCCCGCTTGATAACACCTGTATTTTGTTTGCTCACAATTGAAATTTTTGCCCATGTAACTTATCGCCTGCTCTTGTAATTTGCGCTAACAACCAGTATTTTTTTCTGTTTGTATCTTTTATGTAACACCTGTAATTCTTAGGCCTTATGTTTTGCAGAAGGTTCTTGTGTAAAGCGCTCTGACACAGCCTGGTAATGTTCGCGCTAACTCTCAATAAAAAAAAAATTTAAAAAACACACACACCTCGGAGCTGCAGGGCTGGGTCCGCCCCCTCCAGTGATATCACCAACTCATCACTGGTGACATCAGTGGAGGGGCGGCCCCTGCCCTGCAGCCTCGATGTGTGTTTTTCCTGTTTGTATCTTTTATGTAGCGCATGTAATCCTTAGTCCTTATGTTTGTGCAGGTTCATCTGTAAAGCGCTTTGACACATTCCGTTAAAGTTCAGCGCTAACTCTCACTAGAAACCACACCGGGGCTGCAGGGTTAGGGCCGCCCCTTCAGTGATGTCACCAGCTCATCACTGGTGGGGGCGGGCCTTACACAGCAGCCCCGGAGAAGCTCACGCCGCCATGCTGCCTGTGACCATAGGGATCCACGTGGGGAAATGCCCCCAGGACCCTACGGCGGTGAATACTTTCGGCGGAGCCCAGCCCCAGACACCACAGCAGCCCCCCCGAGCAGCGCCATGCTGAAGCGGGCTCTGGGGTATTTTTTTTAAAAACCGGCAACATTGTAAACTCTGGGCACGGAGCCCAGAGACACGAGGACCATCACCCCGAGCAGCGCCCGAGGCAAGCGGGCTCGGGGGATTATTGTTTTCAAAAGAACGGCCACGGAGGCCCAAGGACATCAGACCCCGAACCCCGAGCAGCGCCCGAGGCAAGCGGGCTCGGGGACATTTTTAAAAGCAATAAAGCGGGCCAGAAGCAGCCATTGGGACCCCCCGCTGACAACAGGAACCCGACCCCAGAGCCCCAGGGCAGCGCCATGCTGAAGCGGGCTCTGGGGTATTTAAAAAAAAAACAGAAAATACGTCTCACAAGGGTTCCGGAGCCCCAACAGACACCCTGAGCCCGCCCGCAGAGTCCCCGAGCAGCGCCTTGGTGAAGCGGGCTTGGGGACATTGTTTTAAAAAACAGGTACAACTCGGCATTTGGGGACCCCACGGAGCCACAGGGCCCCCGGAGCCACAGGACACCCCGAGCCCGCCGAGCAGCGCCTTGGTGAAGCGGGCTCGGGGCATTGTTTAAAAAACAGGCACAACTCGGCATTCGGGGCCCCCGGAGCCACAGGACACCCAGAGCCCCCGAGCAGCGCCATGGTGAAGCGGGCTCGGGGCATTGTTTAAAAAATAACGCTGCACTAGGGGCCCAGATCCCCCCCAGGACACACAGCCCACGCCCCAACACCACCGAGCAGCGCCATGGAGAAGCGGGCTCGGGGGCATTTAAAAAAAAACTTCAAAACTCGGGCATTCGGGCCACGGTGGCCCCTGGGACTCACAGAGACAGCCCCACAACACCCCAAAGGACTATGGCGCCCCACCAGGAACCCCCTCGACAACTGGACCCAGGGTTTATTTATTTTTTAAATACAAGGCCCTCAGGACCCCCAAGGAGCAGCAAGGACCCCGGAGCCCCCCTGGACCCTTCCAACTCTCTACAGCGGTTTGGTGAGTACAACAAGGCATTATTTATTTTTTAATTATATGCCATGTATATTATTTAAAGCCCCTATGGTACCGTTACAGTGTGGTTAAATGTTTCTATGAGCTGTAAAATGCACGTTTCCCCTCTGCATGTACCCTCCTAAGGCCTACAACATTATGCCCCTTAAATACAAACCCTGCAAACTCTACCCTACGTCACCACCCCATTAACATTAAATACCTACACACATAGCTTTTTAAACTCAATCCTTCAACAAAACCTTTATTCATTTTAAACACCTTTACATTACAATTCAAGTCTTTTTAAAAAAACTTCATTGTCACCATTATTCACATTAAACACAGCACATCGCCTTAAAGATTAACAGTTTACAATCCACACTACATAGTACTATTTTTAAAAAGTGCAACTTTTTTCCAAACTACATGTACACCCTAATACAACATTGCGCCATCCATTATTTACCTTCTTTACATGTTGGCAGGCTGCGTCAATCTGGGAAAAGTTGCTCAGGTCCATTCTTGCCTTAAGTTCCAAGGGTTGGCTCTGTGCCTCCAAAACAATCCAGGCCAGTCACTCCCCAAGGTTTTGAAGGGCTTGATGGTGTAGAAATGCACAAAGGTTTTCTGACTTAGTTGTTGATGCAGGAGTCCTCCAGGTACAGCATAACAATCCACGCCAGTCTCTCCTCAAAGGTTTTTTTTTTAATGGGTGTTTGGCAGTGTTCCATGAGGGGCCTTTTTATACCTGTCCTAGCATGCTAATTAGAAGCCCCCCACACCCATTTATGACTTGAGGGGTGTTTAGAACAATGTCATGGTGGCCTTTGGATGGGAACCTTTTTTTCTATCCTTGTACAGTATAACCAGTACAACATTTATTACTTTGACACCTGTTACTCAAACTCAAGGCCTATCCTGGGAAGAGTGGGGTTAGACAATGGGGGCCGTCGCAAAACTCTTCACACCTACGTGACACCTTCTCCTGGGAAGTAGGGAGCCCGGGAACAGGATCTACCTCCAATCCTACACCCCACCACCTGTCTTTTTTTTTTAAGGCCAGAGTTTTTTCCTGCTAGGCATGTCAAGTTGGGAGCAGGGTGTCAAATTTGGGGACCAGGGTTTCCTGCCAGCCATGTCAAGTTGGGACTAACCTGTCAAAATTGGGACCAGGGGCTTTGTGATGTGTTTATTACATCCTAACAGCTGGCACCCTGTTTCAGGTTCTCATGGGAAGCTTTGCTCTACATGCCACCTGTCTTTTTTCTTATCTCAAAGCTCCTTGGTGGCTGGGGTTTATTTTTCTATAAGGGGTTTGTATTAACCTATTTTTTTTTTTTTTTTTTTTTTAGAGAATTACCATAGGTAGGTTTGTGAGGACCCTTTACAGCTTTGACACCTACATGGCACATTCTTCTTCCCAGACCCTGGGCTGGGGAACTCATCTCAGGACTGCCCCAGCAGCTGTTCAAACAGCAGCTGGCTGCAAACCCCCCGTTTTAAAAATGCACAGACATTCCCAGCCTACAACCATGCAGTTGTTCTATGCACTTTTAAACATATACACAATTACCACATATTTTGCAGCTGAGCTGTTAAATTTAAGGCCAGAAGTTTAAGACCAGACTGTTTAAGGCCAGATCAAACCCTGGCCTTAAACAGTCCTGGTCTTAAACTGTCAAAATTGAGACCAGAAGTTTAAGACCAGACATGTCAAAAGCTGTCAAAATTGCGACCAGCCTTTTGCGACTAGACCTGTCACTTTTGCGACCAGCATTTTTTGATGAGTGGTATCCCTACTTACTACTTATATCACTCGCTCCACTGCTTCTTTCTTAAGTGGTGCCAACATTTTCTCTTCCGATCTTCTCACTGCGGCAGAGAAAAAGCCTTCATTTTACCGCCGTCATCAAATCAAGAAACAGAATATTCTCCACATTTGTGTTCGTTCCTGTTAGCCCATACCTTTAGTTGGTTGCACTTCTCATCTACTGTGCTTACTATAAACCGCCCCCACCGTGCCCTGGTGGTTTGTGCTAAATAAGCAGAGCCACGGGAATTAAGCGGTAGGAACGGTCCCGATTATGCTGCACGGTGACTAAATTAGGCAGTCACCAGACAAGAATTATGTAGCATAATGGGTCGCATTTATTTGATAGTATTACTTCATTATTTTGATATCTGTACATATGTTAACACTGTCTGTGCAAATGTTTCACCTCATTACTTCCAAATTAACACTCAAATACAACAATAAGTAAAGTAAAGGTGACTGGACAGTATTTGTTACAGGCTTTCCACTGTGCAGCAATACCCACTGCTCTCCTTTTAGAAGCTTTGATACTTTTGAGCTTGAATCATCGTATTTTTTTTTAATCTGCAGTTTATGCAGCGTATGATGGATTATGTGGTAAATTACGAGGAAAACGCAGCAGTTGTAGAATATCATAATTCAAGTAGCCCTGTATATCAGTTACATAAATGCAGGACCTGTCATCAATGCCTAGACAATATGCTGTTTGAAGAGAGAGCCTCATAAATATGCCAAATCTTATGTTGGAAACTTCTGCATAATGTTGTAAGTATACCAACGCTGTTTTATGATTTGATTTCTACCCTTCATGATGGTCTTGACAGCCTCCAGGGCCATTGCCATTAGAGCATGGCAGAAATAAATTACGCAACAGGCTTAATAATTATGCAGCAAGAAAAGGGAAATTATGCAGCGGAATGCTTCACATTTTGTGATGTTACTTCATTCTGTTATAATTATTTACACATGCTGATACTGTGTGAGCAAATATTTCACCTCTTTAGTACCCATTTAAATACCAAATGCAAAAGAAAGATGACCATTCAATTTTTTGCCAAGGGCTTGTCACTGTGCAAGAACAAATTTTGCCATATTTTTTGTAAAGTTTGATCTGTTTGAGCAAGCAATGTGTTTTTTATTTACCTCTTCAGATAATTCCACTCTACTCTGCCCTGCGCCACTCTGCATTACTCTATTACATTCTAAGCCACTGTCTACGTCACATCACTATGCCAATAGACTCTGAACCACTTTACTCAAAGTCCGTGCACTCTACGCCAATCTACTCTACACCACAGTACTTTGCACAACTTCACTCTAGTCCACTCTGACACTACACTGTACTCCCCTCTATGATTCTCTACTACATTAAACTCTATTCTACTCTGACACTGTACTCCACTGTATGCCACTCCCCTCCACAACACACTACTCGATGCCGCTCTGCGACACTACTACACTAATGCTCTATGCAACTCTGTGCTCCATGCCACTATAGTCCACTCTAGTGTGAGACTCTACTTCACTGTACGCTGACACTCCATGCTACTCCATGTTGACATTCTATGCCACTCCACTCTACAACAATCTATTCCACTCGAAGTCACTTTCTTGTACAACATTCTATTCCACTCTGCAACACTCTGTACGCTACTACACTATGCCACTCCGCTCTTTAACACCCTAATCTACCTCTTGACACTCTACTCCCTCCACAACACTCTACACCACTCTACGACTCTGTGCTACTCCATTCAACTCCACTCTGACTCTCCACTCTCCTTTTCCCCAGTAACTTTAGCCAGGCTGAACAACAGCCATGCTGGTGTACAACATGGCTAAAGCATATAGCAAAGCCAATAACTCTTGCATAGGCAAGACCTGTTGGCTTTGTCTATGTTTGTTATTGTGACCGCCAACACATAGTCAACTCGTAGCACAAACCTTGGCTATTAGTAGTTGCACCACATATTTTAACTAAAATACCCTGGGCCGCCAAGAATAAATTAGTAGGTAAGGATCCCCAGAGGTATATTTTATCATCCACCTTCATCCACATCACACTGTTGCACGACACCTGCTCCGCTGTAATCAGGCGTGGAAGCACAACCAGGCGGCATTCGGCTGCCTGGTTGGACCCCGATGATGAAGCATGACACTGACCAGGTTGGTGTGTGAGGGGTTTATTAGCAAGACTAACTGAGTCCTGCCACCAGGCCAACAGCCACAAGTGACCAAATAAATTGAACACAGTGGGCCAGTCCACATTGATTCTTTACATTACATTTGGGGACAGGACGCGCCCCTAAAAACCCTCGCTCTCCCTACTTGTTTAGCTTTATGTTTGTTATTGTCCTGGCGCAAACATCTTTATGAAGTGGGGGCAGTAGTAATCCATGTTCCATGACATACTACATAAGCAGCTCAAAATATAGGCTAAAACATTTGCTCCATTTTTAGATCTGTTAGGCAGTGCATAAGAGACGTATTGTTAGCTTCTGTTGGCTTAGAGCCAGTATGTTGGTTGCCAGTTGGCTTCATTGCCACTCTGATTTGCTTACTTCTTTTTCATTAGTGTTTTTGGGCTTTCTCTTCCCTTTTTGTATTTTCCCACCCTGGAGCATGGAAGCATTTCTGTGCTCTTACACTGCTCACCTTTTTCGGTTTTACTTTTTCTTCTTGTTTAAGCAATTTGCGTGACTGCATGCGTACCATCTGTCTCACTATTGAGCTTTTCAACCATTCTCTCTATTCTCCCTTCACTCTCTGCTCTGTTCGAAATTTTTCTTTTGCTTAGCTTTACCCTCACTAGCTGCATTTCATTATTTTCCTTTTTATCTTTTCCTTCATACTTCTACATTCTTATTTTCCCTTGTGTTTTTCTTTCTTGCATATAACTTTCATGGTTTACACCTGCCTGCTTCCTTTCTTCTTTGTCACTATTTTTACCTACTCCTATACCTTAGAAAGTGTTTGCACATTGTAATCCAGGCCTGGTACACTAATACAACGATAGTCCATGCACTGTGGGGGTAACTTCAAACTTTTATATACTACTATCATAAGAACCGTTTGTTCAGGACTCATTTGCCCAGCCCAATTCTCACTTGGACCCCTGGCAAACAGCAGCATGCACTCTGGTCCAGACAGTGCGCAAATAGCAACTAAAAGCGACCCCAAATTGGTCCACTACCCCAGATCTCTTCCCTTATGCCACTCGATCACTAAATTGCAGGCCTCCCCCTTGCATATTCACAAAACTTGGAATCACTCTCCTACGGTGATGCTACTCCCTTACAATGGTCTTTTCTATGCCACAAAGTGACACAACAGAGTTTGAACAATTTAAAATATTAAACAAGCAATGGCAAAGCCAAAAGTTCTGGCATTGATCGCCAGGCTTTTGGCTTTGTCACTGTTTGTTTTATTATGTTTTTTGCAAATCATTGTTAGGGGACATGTCAGGCGCACATGAATCTAAAATAATAATTGTCTAAAAGCACAAATACTTTAGGTCTTAAAATCACACATTGCCATATAAGGGAAATACTTTGTGTGTGTGTGTGTGTTTCTTGTGCCCTAATACCACTGTGCTTCAAAGTTAAGAAAAGAACACATCGTTCACGGCGCTCAAATTTAAAGGCTGTGGCCGGTGCACGTTAATCAACTACATACGCTTTGCAAGAGTCTATGCGCGCTGGTGAACTGCACTGTGCACGCGCACCTGTGGGCGCATGTCACAGGGAACGATAGTCTTCACCTCTGTCTTTTCTCCTGGTAAGGCTTGAATGTGGTGGGGTTGGGAAGGTAGAGAGAGTAGAGCAGCAGTGGCTCCTCCATAATGGCGGAGGAGTGTTGCCCCACTGCTAAAAGCCAGCAGATGAACAATAAAATGATAACAAAACTATGTAATATCCTTTTATTTTTCCCTGGCTAGGCAGAATCCGCTAAGTGGTCCAGTCTAGGACGGGGCAATCCTCGAGGGACAGTAGCAGGGGGGAGGAGCGGTGGGAGCAGTTAGTTTGCACGTTGGTTTGGCAGGGCAGCCAAACCAACATGCACACTTACATTTCTACAACCATGCTCTGTTGTGTCTTCGGGTGGAGAAAGGCCACAGACTCCCTGTGCCTGAGTGAGCGTTAAACCAGCCCGACCATGCCAAATTCCGGCACTGCTGTCATGCAGGGTAATAGCATGAGAGCAGCTTTGGGATTGTGTGGGAAGTCTCAAAGCTGGACTGCGCTTGTGGAAGAAGCTGGACCCCGGCAGTGACAGGTAAGTCCATGTTTCTTCTTTTTGTTTTTTTTAATACAACCTCCCCGCTGCCCCACCACTTTCTATTGAAAGCAGCCACTGAAGTAGAGGCTTCTACAAAGAAGGTTCGGACACCAAATATTTTTGATTTTAAATAGATGAATCAATAAAAGATTTGTGGATACCGATTCATACTGTCACTCAGCTGCTAGCTTTCTCATTTACTTCATTCTTCCTTATGCTCCTATCAGAAAGATTGGTAAATGTTTATGCAGGAGTGGAGTCATTCATGCCTTTATTTACACCAACAGTTTTCACATAACAAGGTCTCTCACCTCTGCAGTGTCCAGTTACCCGTGTACACCTGCTCGCTGCTTGCATGCTCCCCTGTTTCAAACCCTCCCACAGGCTGTTCACTCACTCCCGGTTGTCCCCACCTGCAGTCTACCCAAAGGACTCCCACCCATTTCTCCCAGGTGTACTAATCGGGGAACTGCAGCTGTCAATGTGAGGGAGAAGCAAGGCAGCCTGGACTACCTTTTGGCATCGTGACCACAATAAAAGGTAAGCTAGAAAAACAATTGAGGGTCTGTGAGTGCAGGAGTGAGTAGTGTTGCTCCCATTTCCCACACTGGTGACATAATGACCCTCACATAATGGTATCCCTAGGCAACTAGGTGTTCAATGCATGATGCCCACCCTTTGGAAAATTGTGGCCCAGACACACAAAGGCTAATTCTTGGCCATGTGTGAGCATGCATGAAAAGTTACCTACCTCTGGTAAAATGCTGCTTTGGGTATAATGGTAGGAATTCCTGTCATATTGTTGGCTTCCATGAAATGACGGCGCCTGTCTTTGGCATGATTCTGGTTCTGACAGAATAGTGGCCATTCTTGACATATTGTGCCCCTTTGTTGCATAGTGGTGCCCACACATAGCATAATGGCTTTCCTGGAAATAAGGTGGTAATCCTTAGCTTATGATTGAAATAGTTTGCTCAGTGATTTCCAACAATGGCAAAGATATCACATGAGCTGCAATTTTAAGTTAAGAGATTAACAGGTATGCATTTGCCACTGATAAGACACCTTCTGCCAGGCCCTTTGGACAGCCCTTCGTAGTTTGATAAATTCTGGCCAGGACTTGCATCCAAACCCTGTGGGCCCCCAAAATCCCGCTACACATGGACTTTGGCAGTGTGAGGTTCGGTGCCCAACTCTGAGCGGGAGCCAATTGCCTGCTGCACATTGCCTTTGGCTTTGTGACGTAGGGGTTGGCCACAGGGCCTGGCCTATGGCCACACATACTCTGCACTCAACACCCTGTAGCTGCCAACCCCCTCACAAGCACCGACCCCATGCTGTGCACAGTCGAACAGTGAAGTGTATCAGTGGGTTAACCATAGTACCAAACCCACACTGCACATGGCCTAATGTCTGCAAAGTGGCGATTAGTCGTAGGTCTTGCATTTTATTTTTTAATGTTTTATTGGTAACACAGTGGCTGCAGTGCTGAGTACCATAGTACCAGGCACTATAATAATAATAAAGATCCTCCTCCGCCACAATTTGAACCTGTTATGAGGTCAAGTACAGGCCCCTACAGTGAACGTATTACTCCACAAAGACACCAGACACAGCTCATCCTGATCTCCATTTTTAGGCCACGTTCTCAAAACTTGCAGTACAGATTAACACCAAATAACAAAAAGCAGATTTTCTTTATAAAGTTATACCATTTTGCCAATTTTGGGGTAATTTCTGTATAACTTTCCATGATGAAGCCAAAGCAATAAAAACATTTATGAAACGACACACATGTTATTCAATAAAGGAAAGAAATGCCTTTCATATGGATACTCTGCCCTAACATAACTACACAGTGGTGACTGTAATAAGTATATGATATTCACCAGTCAATATGCCATAATAAGATGTGGGTGTAGCTGAGCGAAACATAGGTTTTCCATTCCTATTTGATTTGCTCAAGTGTTATCTCATCTGTTGTGTGTGGGTGTGTTTAATTTATTTTCTAACCTGCAACACAGTGGGCAATCATTTAATTTGAGAAATAGTGAAACTCAACCACACATTCTCTGTTTATGCTTAAGAAGTTGAATTCCCAATGTTATGTGCCTTTTAACAAAATACTTTTTTACATAAGTAAATCATTTATAACTGCTTGTCAAATATTACTGGCAATTACAGCTATTCAACAGATTACCCTGCTACGGGACTGAATGAGGAGCTCAAACTTATACAAACAAAAGTAAGAAAATCTCAAGCAAAGAATGATTTCTCAAAAGGTAAGTGAAACTCCTCTTTTAAAACCAAGTGAGTAGCAGCAACTTTATCACCACATAACCTAAAACACCTAATTCTCCTGCACTTTGTACTCCTCACCTGCAGCATTTTGTACTCCTCACCTGCATATCTCAGAAATAAGTTTCTGTTCACCAAATGCTGTGCCTTAAAATAAAAATAATAATAAAAACAACTACTGAATTGTAGGCCAGCTGAAGTACGTGTGGAAATCAGTTGGCTATTTATCATTTGCAGGCAGCACTGTGAGCTTTGACAAACATTGTATGTTCTGTGCAAAAAGAAATTATTTCTGGAGTACATTTTTTACATGACCAATGCGTATTTCTGTCACTAATGCATCAGTTTTTGATCACTGTTACACATGGCACTTATAAATGTCAATAAGCCAGCGAGAAACAAACACTTTTACTTTTCAAAGCATGTATATATGATGGCATATATATTAATGCTTTCTCTTGTTAACTGCAAGATGATATGCAGCAGCTGGTGGAGGTTCTGTTGGACCCTGTTCATTATGAAATTATTGTGAGCTGAAGAGAGCATTGGTCAAGGATCAACTGGAAATTGCTGACTTATTTGGTAAGATATTCCAAATAACCTAATTACCCTTCTGGTAACGAACATTCAGGTTAAAGCTGCAAATTGTTTGTGTAAAAACAGTAACTAACATTAAACATTTGTTTTGATTGATAAAACCTTTAGGCCTAAGTGGTCCCCTAACAGCTCACTTTATTGCTTCAGTGTTCCTTTTTTGCTATTTTGTATTGCCTTTTTACTCCTTCAGTCAGTTCTCTCCAAATAAGCGAGCAATCCAGGCCTTAAACCAAAAATCTTTGTGACAGCACTGACAGCACACAGTGCTTCCAGCCTTACTTCGTACTTTCCTCTGCATCCCTGATCCAAACACTTGCTTGTCTGTATTCATGTACTGGCCGCAAGGGAATTTCTAACTTTTTTCCAGACGGGCATGCTGCAAGCACAGATCAGTGGACCTCCTGCCAATATCCTTCTTGAAGGCAACATACGTTGAACCCAAGGTAGTTTACTCCCTGTTTGCACAGGCTACATCTACTGGCTTACAGATTCTGGTAACTGGGAAAACTCGCTGCTTTTACCCTTTGTACAGCTGTAATTTATCCTGAATGTTAGAGGGGCAGTGATTAAAGACACGATACTGTCAAACTATGTGGTCAATGTGTGGCAGAGATTAAAACCTAAAATTCCCCCGTCTCTTGAGGATAAAAAGCAGGTTTTTACAATAATATTGAAACTCTGGGATTGATGTTCTGAATCTAATTTGCCCCTTCACTCCTACAGTTGAGAAAGGGATATTTTCTTTCTTCACCTTCCATCTGATCAATGGCCTAAGTTCAAATGTGAACCAGAAGCATCAGCAAAGCAATGTTAAAACCTCTAATAAGGCACCCTTTATGGTGGAGGGGAATCCAGTGATTTATGAAGGCAGCTAATCTAAAAGAAAATCTGAAGTGGCTTAATTGTCGAAAGTGTATTAATATAATCTTTTGTTATCTTTTCAGAATGTTATGAAATCTTCATGCAAGCTGGCTACCTCTCAACAACCAAACTACGAGCGCCATCATGATCTGCAGTTGCAAAAGAGGACAAAATACTCTGAATCTGGCAACACACAACATTGTTGCTTCTTTTGCTGTCTTTTTGAAATTCTCTTTCCTTACTTTTAATGTTATCCTGTAGAGCATCCTAGCTCTCTTTGAGGTCATGTACATGCGTTGGCTAAATAAAAGCACAGAGTGGCAAGTAATTTCAGATCCATTTATTTTAACCAATTTTTTGTTCGGTGTATTGCCACAAGTCACCATATAAAAAATTACTGACGTTGTTTAGCTGAAATGAAGACCTGTCACAATGAGTATGGGGAAAGGTCACACGTTGCAAGGCTGCTACTCAATGCAAATGGTATCCTTGCCATACCAACGTTCCTCACAAATTCATTTTATATCATTTTTCACATTGTTTAAAGAAGGATCATGTTTTAAAGCCATACCGTTTTCTTTTTTACAGGGACACCATGTTTCACCCAAGTATTTCATTTCAAATTTGTTTTTAAATTAGACTTGAGTAATCCAGGATGAAGAAAATGACACTTGGAAAGTGTGCTTGCATCACATACTCTTCAATAAATTATCCATCCTAAGTCAGTATTTAAACATTTAGGAGTGATTCACAAGCATCAAGAACATTTTATTGAACCATTCTGAAGTAATCCCCATTTGTAATAGCCAAGAGCGCCCATCTAGTGGATACTCTTGGATGTTACGAATTGGGATAACTTCTAAATGATTCCACTGAGTACTCTTGGTTGTTATGCAGTGATATGGGGATGTACCGTAGTGTTTTCTCAATACCCTTGTGTACATTAACTCAAATCTCCAGCACCTAAAAGTAATCCAGACTACTTATGAAGCGGTTGATAATGTTATTAAATAATCCTGGCGTAATCCACACTCATTCTTAAATTGTCATAAAATCATACTAGAGTAATGCATACTAATTCTGAAGATGTTAGCAAATCATCCAGTACTTATAAACAGTAACCATGATGTTGTCCTGAAATCATACTGGAGTAATTCACACTTATCCTGAAGTTGTCATTTAGTATTCCTGGAGTAGTACAAGATCATCACGCATTTAGTCATTAGGACATCATCCTGGAGTAATTCACACTCATCCTGAAGTTGTCAATTAGTATTCTTTGTGTTGTAAAGGATCATCCCGCATTTTTAATTGAAGTAATCAGGACACCATCCTGGAGTAGTTTTTGTGATGACTATCGAGTCATCTCATTTAAATATTCTGCCCTGTGGGCATACTTCAGGATGGCTTGGGATGACTTCCCCAGACAATTACAGGAATAGCCTAGCTGAAGTCATTGGATGAGTCTAGAATGACACCAGGATGATCTTCTTTTTAGACTTGGGCATATTTTGCTCGTCCTTTCCGGTGACTGCCCCAAATTTACTCTGAGGCATCTCAGGTGGGAGAAGGCCCTCAAACAACTCAATATATCAGTTGGGACAGCTGTCATAAGCCTGCTTTGATTACGGCTGGGAAGCAAGACAGACTGGGGAGTGTCACCAACACAAGATGGCCAACAGAGTCCTGGAGGCCGTACATAAGATGGCGTCTGTGGGAACAGTGATGGGGCCACGGCCCGGCTCATGCACCTAAGCTGGACACCTCCTGAGGACCACCGTGAACCACAGGTGGGGGGAGAAAAGAAACGGTGCATTGGAGGCATGGCCCCATCCCGGACCAGATGCGGTAGACCGGGAGGTAGACCCGCTCAACTTTAAGATGTTGCTGAGTGCTCCGAAACACAAGAGAGTCAGGCATGTGGACCAATTCCACATCCTCAAGGGCCCCACTGTTGTGCCAGTACTGCTGTGTTGCCTTGCCAATCATCCACAACTTACAAGATTCGGTGTGTGGCCTGCTGGCAGGGACCCTGTGCGGTGACAACAGAGGTGACTTAAGAGATTGGATTTAGCCTAGATGGGTCTTCGGACTGGACTGCAGAGTGCTTCAGGACCCATTATGACTACATATTTTTGTCTTTCAGAAAGTTTTACAGCATTAAGGAAAAAAGACAGTGAGAGGGCTGAAAGCTTTACCAGATCCGAAGGGCCAACGTTTGAAGCAGTAGTCAACTGGCCTGGGTCAGACGTAGGCAACTCCGGAAAGCGGAGGGAGGAAGGACTGCCCACAGAATTCAAGCCCCCCCCACCCACAGAGTAGATTTTACTGGAATAATAATGATCACCAATAAGAGTAAAAAAGAAGGCCCCATAAAAGAGATGCTGAACAGCACAATGATGCAACAGATGGAGACTCCTGGCAAACCTCCGTAGCTCTCCCTAGCCAGATTGCATCATTGAGCTGAGAAAATGGAGCAGGGTGAGGAGCCAGTGACACATACCTTTCCGTTCCTAGGGTGGGGGGGTTCAGAGGCTTGCTCAATGATATAATGAAGCTGAGAGAGGAGGTGGTCATGGACCTACAAAGGGTCAAACAATATGTGATTGACCTGGGCAACAGGGTAGCATGAATTGGGTGATGCTCGAGAGAAGAGATATAGCACATGAGCCCAGAATGCTTTTCCGTGAGCAACCAAAATATCGCCCTCTAGGCATAACCCAAGGACTTGGAAAATTGATCAAGGAGGCAAAACCTAAGAATTAGGGGTGTGTTGTCAGGGGCAGAAGGAGGAATGTTGAGGCCTATGTTAAATGACTACTGGTACATTTGCTGCTTGCAAGGAAATGCTTCTTTTTGCATGCTCACCCCACATTCTTGGACTGATAGGTCCCTAGTATATGGTACCCAGGGTACCAAGGGTATTTAAGGTAGAGTGTCCACCCAGGGCTGCAGCACTGTTTGTGCCACCCTCTGTGAGACAAAGTACAAAATGGCTCCAAGCCTGCTGCTGCAGACTGGAAATGCTGTGTTTACACTGCCAGTTTGACTTTGCCAGTGGCAAAGTCTCCACTTCCGGTGTTTTCTGGTTTTGAGCACCGGCACTTAATTGGTTTCCGGTGCTCGGCACTGGCACCTAATTGTCAACACCACACTTAGGGCAGTCTGCCAAATGGTGGGGCTGCTCATGTAATTTAGATATGAGCAGTATAACAGTTGTTTAGGAAAACAATATACATTAAAAAATTGCTAATACCTGCCTCCCCTGCCATTCCTTTCACTTTTGGGACCTCTAATAATCTGAACTGTAGCACTTGCAGACGAGAGAAATGGTTAGTAGTTGTTTTGGCAGCAATGACAAGGGCGATTGGTGGTGCAAGCTACAGTTGCCTCCTGGTCAAGGCTCTGGCACTCAATATCTTACAAATTAAGCACTGCTGAACAATATATGTAAGTCTGCTCTAAGGAAGGCCGATCGAGCCCTATGGCTGGGAGCTATATATTATTAAGTAGGACATGTATGGGGGCATGGCTTGGAGTGTCAGAATGGCGGTTGCACTCTAAGAATGCGCCGGACCCCTCAGCCCATGGTTCCCATCTGCTATCCATCAGACCTTTGGGCAGGCTGGCGCAGTGAAGCAGAGTGCCTGTGAGAGGGTTTGCAGTGAGTGGTGTGTTCCTGAACTGGAATGTGCAACCAGTCCGCCCTGCTCCTGTGTCTGCCATTGCTGGCTCAGCCTCATCTAACATGGTGGCTGGAGTAGGGTGAGAGCCGGAATGCTCCCGTGCTCCCCTGGCTGCCAAACTGAGGCTGAGCCACCATGGGCAACCTCGGACATGTGCTGGAGACTGTGTCTGACGCCCACTGTGGCTGAGGGGCACTATTGGCACTGACTCATTTTACTGGTGCTCTGGGCCGGCCTACTTCCTTTGAGGTTGGCGGCTGCAGCAGCCTACATAGACTTGAGAGGGCTGTGACTGGAGCTGATCTGGGAGATGCGGACGCCCCCCTCCACACTCAGGGGAGGCAGGAAAAGATCTCTAGCCACCCTGGGCCAGAATGAGAGGTACATTTAGCCCTGGGGGCCCTGGGTCCTTACAGCACCCTCTGTTTCTCCAGCCACCCCCAGTCTGCCTATTGGTGCAGGCGTGAACACGTCTCTGTGAAGGTGCAGCACAGGACTGGATCTCGCTGTGCTTGGTCCTGATAGTCAGGTACGCTGCTTTCCTGCTTTGGACCTTGAGGAGCAGGTGGGCTGTATCTATTAATCTACGGCCAGCAGACAGCCTACTGCATACTTTTGACTGTTGTTGCCTCTCTGCAAGCCCTTCTTTTCATCTCATCTGTTGGGCCTGGCTGTCCTGTGGCCCCTGGGGTAAACCTTCCACTTGACTTTAGGTTCCTGGGCACCCTGCCTGCGAGTGGGCTGAAGGCCCTGCAGAGTATTATCCTTCCTTCACCAGGAGACATTCGGAGACTTTCCTCTGCCGCTGCCCATGTAGACTGCTGACCGCCGTCATGGGCTCCACCTACTGGAGAGGACACCCTACCATGAACCTCTACACCCTGGAGCCTCTCGCTATTGTGGTTTTCCTCTTGTTTCCCCTAGGTACTGGTTTGTGCCCCGAGACTGTTCCTGCGGCCCCCCTCCCTCTCCCTGGAATGGAGATGGTGCTTTGTGTGGCTCCATCCCCAGACGTGGTCGTTGATCACCCCCTGAAACTTATTAGAGCCTCCAGCTGGTTCGAAGCTGCATTGTGGCCTTGATCTGCAGAATTTCCTTTGCTCCTGGGACACTACCTATGCCTCCAACAACTGTGCACACCAAACCTCCTCCCAAAGGCCTGGCTGCTCATGCTGCCACAAACTGGCGGTAAGTGGGTTGGGCTCATCGTGGGACTGCACTATTGTCTTCACTTCTTTCCAAAATGGGGTAGGACCGGTTCGTGCTGCAACCTCCTAGACTAAAATAGATTAATACACATCGGCCCAGGGCCCTGCCGGGAGTGATGCTGTGGAAAAGGTGCCCACGCCCGAGGATGACCTTGCCAAGATCCTTCGAGCAATCCACACCTCACAAACAACTGTTAAAACTAAGATAGGGGAGGAACGTGACCCTCCTGTGCCAGGACTTGTGCAACGCCATGAACAGAATAACTGAAACCGAGACTCGCATATCCACGATGGAGGATTACTTAACAGACTGGAAGACGTTGGTATCCCAACTCTTCTCACACACAGCGGAGCTCCACATTCGAGTGGAGGATGCTGAAAATCGCTCCAGGCGTAATAACTTGCGCTTTGCAGGAATGCCTGAAGGAGTGGAGTCCCATGGGTGGCAGATTTCCTAAAAGCCTGGATCAAATTTTGGATGCCCCTAGAACAACTGTCTCCCTGGTACACGATAGAGCTCACCAGGCCCTGATGCCTAAACCGCCCTCCGGAGCCCCGCATTGAGCCTTGACCACTCGTATCCTTAACGTTAAGGACAGAGACGTTATCCTGCGAGTGGCCAGCGGCCACTCAGGGTTCAGGCACCACTAACTTCTTCGACACACTGGAGGCGGTCTGTACGTGCCTCACCGAGGAGAGGCCTCTCCATCAGCCAAGTGGTTCGTCCCCCCTAGAGCATGATTGCAAAGTGGCAAAACGCATAACTGCAGCTCCTTGACAGAAATTACCTCGTACTCGCTTCTGCAGGGGCCAGTGGCCTACAAGGGTGAAATCTCTTTCTACATCTCCCCTGGTTCGGTATCTGCCTTCATCAGTTTCATACTCCTCCCTCTCTACAAACACAGTGATCCCCTCACTACATCCAACCGAACCCCAGGCCTTGCCTACTATATGTCCTGCTGAGCAGCCTACAGACAGTAACTTGTCACAGAACCCTGGGCTCTGATTAACTCACTCATCTGTTGCCTAGCGGGTGCTGGGCGTCTCACTTTCCTGTGCCTTATCTGTCACAGCTCCTGATGGCTGCCTTTGATCCTACACTATGGATGGGTCCACCACTCCACTCCTGATTCCAAGCTGTTTGACACTTTTGTTCTTAGTTTTGGGGCGACAGAGGCTTCTGGGGAGGAAACATGGAGCGGGGGGTTATGGTTGGGGGGAGGGAATTGTTTATTGTTCTGCTTGTATTTTCATTACTTTGTGTTTTTTTGTTTTGCACTACACTTAGACTAGCAGCTTTGCAACATCACTGCACCTTAGACACATCATCAAATACTGAAGACTATGGGCGATCAACCTGGTGGGCTCTTCCACCTGGAACTGACGTTCACAGGCCCCTTTCCCGATGTTTGCTACTTCTTTTACTCTATGGGGCCTCTCCAGGTGTTATCTTGGAATGTTACCAGCCTACTGTACCACATGAAACGTACTGCTGTCCTGTGATATGTGCACTGTTTTCTCCCTGCCACCTTGATGCTTCAGGAGAAGCACCTGATGGGAAACCATTGCCCAATCTTAGGGCGTCAAGGCTATGACAGAGTTTTTCAATCTGGCTATGTGCGTGGCTCTTGCAGGGTGGCTGTACTATTATATCATTTATTCACTATGGTAGTGACCCAGGAGTTAAGAGATCCACAGGGGTGCTTCCTCACCTTTACAGGGACGGTGGAGGGATGCACTATCAATTTGGTATGTGTCTATGCTCCCCCTGTGGTCTAAGATGCTTTTCTAAGAGATCTATCCAAGATGTTGCTGAAGCTCCCTGATCAGCTTACATTAATTGGGGGTGAATTTAATGTAGTCCCCTCCCCAGACATGGATGCTACCAGCGCACCATCCACTTCCCGTCAGGCTGTTGCCCGTCGCCTCATGAACTGGATCTCTGCTCTGAGCTTCTGTGACACCTGGAGGATATGGAATCCTCTGTGTTTACAATACACACACACTTCTGCAGCTCACCATACCCACTCCCACATCGATCATATCTTCCTCTCTGCCTCAGCCTGCCTGGCAATATCTCAGGACAATTTTTCCTAAGGACACTATTCGGGCTATGCCAAGGGATGGATTCAGGAAATTGGGCGTAATCATTATCAGTACCTGAGCCAATTGGAGACTTGCAGCTAGATTCATCAAAGACCTGTTTTGCGAGTCTTTAATAGCGATTCATAAGGAATCGCTATTACAGACTCGCAAAACGGGATTCATGTATGAATCGCAATATTTAATGCGATTCCTACAGCTTCCTTATTTGCGAATAGCTAATTGCTAATCGCAAATAAGGAATAACTTCCCATTCATTCCTATGGGCCTACAGGCCCATAGGGATGAATGGGGAGTTATTCCTTATTTGCGATTAGCAATTAGCTAATCGCAAATAAGGATGCGAATTCAAGGGTGCCGGGGTGTCCAAAGGACACCCTGTAGCACCCCTGAAATGCAAATTTGCACAGGTGTTGCGCACACACATGTCCAAAGGACATGTGTGTGTGTAACATGCAATTGAGAAAAATGCACTAAAGTGCTTTTTTCTATTTTTTCGCTATTTACCACGAAGTCAGACTTCGTGGTAAATAGCGATCAAAAATTCGCAATTTAAAAATGGTTAATGAATTGCATTTAAGGAATCTCAAATAGAGATTCCTTAAATGCAATTCCTCGCAAATATTTCATGAATCTGGCTGTTGGAGCCCTACGCTTGGAGCAGCGGCTGATACCCAAGAATCCAATTCTAAGCAATATCAGTTTCTACAAGACGAGATCCGTACCCTCTTGATGGAGGCGGCAAAACAGATGTGGCACGCCTCAACAGCACAGGTCTATGGCTGGGGCGATAAAAATGGTAAACTGCTGCATTAGTTGGCCTCACGCCCGCAGGTGAACAGGATAATCCCAGAGGTGGTGGACCGGTCTGTTTGTGCTCATTGTACCCTTTGGGGCATAGCGCAAACATTTGCAGAGTACTACAGTCACCTCTATGCAGCGGCTCCCAAAGTGGAGAATGACCCTGGCCCTCACTTCCTCGATGAAGGGCCCCTACCCCGTCTGTCCTCTACCGAGGTTCATCTACTGGACGAGACGCTCAAAGCCAAAGAGGGTGATGCCATTTCCTGACGGGTTTCCCATGTAGTACTGCAATGCCTTCTGTGAAACCTTGATACCATACCTGCTTGCCCTCGGCAAAGAGGCGTCGAAGAGTGGCGCATTCCCTACCGAACTTAACACTGCCACAATAATGGTGATCCTGAAAACTCAACCTCCTTCTGCATCCTGCTCTATCGTCCAATATCACTGATTAACGGTGAGGTCAAGCACTTTGCCACACTCCTCACTGCACATCTTCAACAAGTTCTCTCTACTCTTAGCACCCCCAATCAGTGTGGCTTCATGTCAGCGAGGAGTATATGCCATTGCCTTAGGCACCTCCACGTTGCTCTAGCTCACTGTAACATGCTTTCCCCTCATCCGGCCCTGCTCTTTATTGGCTTTGAGAAGGCATTTGATACAGTGTACTGGTTGTATCTGGAGCAAGTACTGTTGCGGGCTGGCCTTTGTCTTCCCTTTCGAAGCTTCGTGAGGATGCTTTATTTTAACCCTACTGCATGGGTCCAGATCAGTGGTGCGCTCTCCGAGACCTTCCCCATAAGACGAGATAACCAGCATGGTTGCCCCCTGTCCCCCCTCCTTTTCACACTAGTAATCGAACCTCTCACCCGTCTTCTTAGCTGCAATGCCCAAATACAGGTATGGCGGTGGGAGAGTGGAGACAAAGACTGTATTGCCTTTTTAATCCAGCAGTTCAGGAGATCAGTGGCCCCTATTGTCTCCAACTCCTTTACATCTTTGGAGAGTTTTCAGGCCTCCGTGTTAATCCAGCTAAATCAGTTCTGGTGCCCCTGTCCTCTATTCGGGACTGTGTGTCCCAGCAACAGGACATCCCTATACAGCGCCTTTGTTTTTGGGCATTTGGGTCGCCCTTTACCTTGAGCTCACATGGGGCCAGATGTAGGTCGCCCAAAACCGGTCGGTAACGGCCGAAATGACCGAATTTCGGCCGTTACCGACCTGTATTGGGCTTTCCAGATGTAGGTGGCATTTTTTGTAGGATTCGGTATTTTACCGAGTCGGTAATTTAAAGATTCGGTAAAATACCGAATTCTTAACCTCCCGATTCGGTAAATTACCGAATCCAGGATGTAGGGAGCATTTAAGTTAGTGCATTCCTCAGTCAAGGATTCGTTATTTACCACCAACTAGAAGTTTGTGGTAAATTATGAAAACCTTTGAAAAAGCATTTTTTTTGCTTTTCCAACAGTGCCATGTTGCAGACATACATGTATGTTTGCAACATGTGCACCCATACACAATTGAGGGGTGCAACAGGGTGTCAAAGTGACACCCTGCCACCCTTCAATGTTTCCCCCTTTTACCGAATCGGTATTTACCGATTCGGTAATTGACATTCATTCCTATGTGCCTCCAGGCCCATAGGAATGAATGGCAATTACCGAATCGGTAATACCGATTCGGTAATTACCGAAACTTACAGATTCGGTAATTGTTACAGAAAAATTACCTACATCCCATTTACCTGTTCTTAAATACCGAATCGGTATGATTCGTATTTAAGAGTAAGTAAACTGGGATTAGCTACATCTGGCCCTAAATCCCTTAACCTCAGACATTTGATACACAAGTCCGAGGAGTATCTTAAACGTTGTCACTCCCTTCCCTTAAATGTGATGGGCAGGATCACCCTTTACAAAATGATGGTGCTCCCGAAATTGCTCTGCCATTTTCAGAATCTCCTGCTCTTCTTGTCTAAAGTATGGTTCTGGGAGCTCAACGCGTTAGCGACATCCTTCCTCTGGTACAACTCCAGACCACAGTTGGCTCCTGACCATTTCCAACGTGCCCATACGATGGAGGACTGGGGATGGCAAATCTCTATCTTTACTATCTCGCCTCACAGTTGGTTGTGCTCTACGATTGGTCAAATGGAGATTGACCAGACCCTGCATACCAGGTGAGGCTTATTTCCTTAAGGTTTTCCCAGAATCATGGATATATTTTATGGCTCCCCCATTTCAGCTGAGATTCCTGTGGTGACTCGAGTGGTGCTTCTGGCCTGGAGGACAGCACTGCGGCACACCACTTGAGATGCCAAACTCACACTTCAAACTCCCTTGTGGCGGGGCACATGGCAGTGCGAAGTGGTGACATTGCAGGGCTTTCAGAGGTGGGATCTTGGCATCACACAACTGGGAGATGTATGGGCAGGAACATACTTGTGGTCCTTCGAGAACTTCAGGACCGTTATTCACTTACCTCCCTCCAGTTGTATAGTTACCCCCAACTGCGACATGCGCTCCATATCCACTTGCCACAAACACACCTTCCTGAGTTCAGTCCACTTGAAGCTATACTCCTCATGGGTACACTAGATAGGGGTGGGATTTCCTAAACCTTTTTTGTATTGGTTAACAATGCCCCGGGCACGCTGGAACATCTCCGTATACAGTGGGAGGGCTGGTTGGGTCCTCTTGATGATGAAAATTAGAGGGATACACAGGTAGCATCTCGTGTAATTACAATTTTGTCTAAACTTCATCTGATTCAGACATACTACTTGTACTGTGCCTATCTGATCTCTGCCATGCTCCACCAGGCTGGCCTTCTTTAATGCCCGCTTCTCCCTGATGTGCCCAGTCCCCTTCAAACTTCTATCATATGGTGTGCAGGTGTCCGGAGATTCAAAAATACTGGTCTGCTGTGATAGATTAAACAGAGAGCCTGGGGTGGGCGGTCCCCCTCTCACCAATAGAGCTGCTATTGGGTATTTTGGAGAGTCTCAGAAACTCAACAGTGAAAAACACGTTCCTGGGAGCAGCCATCATGGTGGCTAATCGTGACATAGCTTCACAGTGGAAAAATCACTCTTCCCCCACTTTGGTAAAATGGAGGCGGGGAGTGGACTGGTGCGCCCAGCAGGTGAAGCATGTGTATGAAGCAAAAGGGTGCGCCGCAAAGCACGGGAAGATATGGGGGAAGTGGTTGGGCCAACTGGAGTAGTTTCCCCCTTTTTTTGTTGCATGCACTGTACCACAACTTTTGTAACCTGCTTTTTTTGCTTTCAAAGGATCAATAGTTGTATGTGGCAAGTGTAGCAGCCTATCGATGTATTCATGTGCACTCTGAGTATGTTCTCATGCAAAACTTAATACAATTGATTATCAAAAAAAAGTAGGACATGCAGCAAAACCCCTCAAATTGTCATTTTGCTGCAGAAAAGTTAGTCACCCCATTGGCTAACACAGAGTTGCTGGGTGGCATGCGAGCCTGGCTAAATTCTGAATGGGACTATGTAACTGGACACTGTAAGGTACAAGATTAACACCATCCGTGCGGCGCATTTTCCCGCTGTGCACTGCACTTTTAAAAAACCCGCTGTTCATGACGAGCTCAGCTCGTCATGAGCGTACGAGAGGTGTACCTCATGACGATCTGAGCTCGTCATGAGCGTCGAAGGGGTTAATCATCCTCCCGGAGCCCGACCCTCTTCAACACATACATTATCCCTCTAGTCAGCATCATCCTCTCTCACAACATCAACGTACTCTCCTATAGAGATGACACGCAACTCATTCCCTCTTTCACCGACAAGATGCACAGTACCTTCATCAAGTTCAATGCCTGCATAATTAAAATTGCCCATTGGATAAAGACAATGGGGCATATTAAAAAGGGCTTATCACCACCAGAACGTCACTTTTGTAGATGTTTTTGTGGCGATAACCCATTTGTCTTATTTACACGGTGGGGTTAAGCCATTTAACATGGGTTAACACCGACTAGTAAATAATGCCCCTTTCACACAGCACTTAGCGTGAAAGGGGCGTGCAATAGGTGTTTCAGTGGGCGTCCCGCTGTAACACCCATTGCTTTTTTACACTGACCCCTATTTACAAGGGTGGCGTAAATATGGGGCAGAGACAAAATAAGACCAGGAAAAACCTGGTCCTAACCTGGGGCAATGAGGAGAAATTATTCATTTTTCCTAGTTTTTGCTGTTTCTATATGTGCCTTATTCTGCAGCACACATAGAAAGAGAAAATCACCATTAGTGATTGTTCATGTGCAGGAAGGAACACCTTCCTGCACATGAACAATCATTTCCTGCCACGCAGGCAGCCTTGCACTAGGCACTAAATTTAGCGCCAGAGCTAGGGAAAATGCAGGGGCTGTGCCGCATTATTGTGAATACGGCGCATCCCTGCATTTCCAGAATGTCAGATCGTGCATTGCCAATTGTGGCGTAACACCACGCTCCGCCATTCTGTTGTACATACGCCCACAACTGTCTAAAGCTGAACACTGACAAGACCGAAATTGTTATCTTTGGGAAGAGCACATCACTCACTGTAAGACTCCACCTGGTGGTCAACAGAGCGATGAGCGACAACCCCCCCCCCCACAACCACCTATGCTAAAAATCTCAGGATCATCACTGAAAACAAACTCAACATGACTTCCTAAGTCACAACCAAGCTGGACTACAGGATGACCCTCTATGCCGGGATCAACAAAAATCTCACCAAGAGGCCGCAGACCATTCAGAACTTGGCAGCCAGAATCACTTTCAACCTCTAACGCTGCACTCACATCAAACCACACCTGAAGGAGCTCCACTGGCTACCCCTTCACAAATGAGCACAGTTCAAACTCCTCACCCACACTTTCAAGACACTACAGAACACTGTCCTAGCATACCTCAACAATCACATCTGTTTTCTCAAACCTTCCATTCACCTCCGCTCACCTGGACTCCTACTTGCACATGTCCCACGCATACAGAAAACCAGATCTAGTGGTTAAGCCTTCCCCAGCATTGCTCGTAAAGTGTTGAAGGACCTGCGGCTACACATAACAATCTCTTCCTCACTTCTTGAACTCCACTAGAAACTAAATACCTGGCTTTTCAGTTAGTCCCACTAAGCCTTAGGTGTGGCTAGACTCACACCTGCTCAGCGCCAGGACACCCTCCTGCACTCTATAAACTTGGATAACATAACAAGGGTCCCGAGAGAGCAAATATTTTACCAAATCACATTACTGACTCAGTAGAAGATGCTCATTTTGGCTAAAGAACAATCGTATTTCAAACCGTCGAATGATGGAACAGAACATGAAGATCTAGTGTGATAAATTCTGCACATTAGACAACTCTATTAATGAAAGTGTTATGATCATACTCGCGCCTCACTGTACTGACACGGAGAGCAACAACTACAGGGTCCAGAATGCTTAGCGGCATGGAGGAGGGAATAAAAGGGCCTTACTTCCTGTTTCCGATGTCGGATATTCTGATTCGTGACCCGGCTGGGTTGTGACCTGCTTCGATCGTGTGTTCTTGGTGTGGATCCGTCCGTTTTGCTGTTCTTCTTGCTGAAGTGTTGTGAACCTGGTGGGAAGCTCCTGAGAACGGTGATTCATCTTGCGCGTTCTTCGGCTTTCCGTTGGCGAGCCTTTTCCTCGGCTCATGCGGAAGGCGCTCCAGAGTCCATCTTGTGCGCTGCTTTCACTGTTCCTCCGTTGGCGAGCCTTACCACCGGCTCATGCGAAGGACAGGAATTGAAGGGGCCAGCGCGACAGTAGTCTCTCCGTTTCCGTTGGCGAGCCTCCTTGCATCGGCTCTTGCGGAAACGGAATTGTCATAGCTGTGTATTATCGTAACCCTATTCCGTTGGATAGCCTTATTGCATCGGCTAATGCGGAAAGGGTTTTTTCCAATTCTATTTAATCCTCTGTTGGCGAGCCTTTTTTCATCGGCTATTGCAGAGGATTAATTCGTCAATATTGCTTCAGGAGGAGTGGCCTTGGTGGAGTTAACCTAGGCTGCATTTTCTTCAACCTTTTGGAGGCTGGTTCGTGTGGCTCCAGACTACTAAGGTACTGATTGAACTTTACTTCTTTAGGGTGACGTAACCCATTTCCTTTATTCATTATTTACTTGGCTGTTGAGAAGGCATGTTCATAGACCCCCACTTAATACCTGAACAAAGGGAGTTTAGGGTAGGTGGAGTTTCAGTTCTTCATTTCCATTTGTTATATGATAACGTTAGTGTATGACATTTCATACCTTGGTTCAAATTGTGTATTACAGAAGGGAGGTCCCAGTTATTCAGACAAGGCCTGTTCTCATAAGACGAGAGGTATCTTTTGAGTATCGCAGCCTTTATTCATTTATCAGGTAGGGAACTAGTAGATGCAGGTCCTTGATTATGTTTCTTTGAATAAGAACATATTTCATTGTCTTTGTTCTTTGTCTTCCAGCTCTCCCTCCCTGCTGTCCCCTTCCTTTCCTTCCCGTTTGTTCCTGCAGCCCTCATCTGATCCGTCTTTAGCCCACGGCTTTAATAGCAATCTGGGTTTGGATAGATCTGAAGGGGGCCTTTTTAACTACATACTGATCCTGAGGAAACTGAGGTCAACAGAATATCCGACCCACGGTTACACATCCTCCCGGTCAGTGTGTAGGCATGGCTACCCTAGATGACGTGTTGGCTGCTCTAGTCGTAGTACAGACCGAACTCCTTTCCTCTAGACAAGAGGCCACGGAGTTGCGTAATAGATTAGACAACATACAGAAAAACCCCTTTAATGCCGGGGCTTCTGGTTCTAATCAGCCCAGTCCAGTGGTATTAGAAATACCCACAAGTGTCCCACTTGCAAATCCTGAACGTTTTAAGGGAGACGCTGGTTCTGTACAAGTGTTTTTGTCCCAAGTACTGATGCATTTTACATGCAAACCACGCTCCTTTCCCACAAACCAAAGCAAAGTAGCGTTCGTGATATCCTATTTAGCCGGGGATGCGGCCCAATGGGCGGTTCCCCTGATCCAAAGGGATGACCCCCTGATGCATGATTGGGAGGCATTCCGGGATGAGTTTATTAAAGTCTTCGATAGAAGAGCCGACTCGTATACTGCCGACAAGGAGTTGTTGGAGCTTCGGCAGGGAAATCAAGATATTTTAACGTATCTGAATTCCTTTAGGACATTAGTTACCGAGACCAAGTGGCCAGAGGCGAAAATGGCGTCCCTGTTCCATCAGGGTTTGACAGAAGACATGAAAGACATCATAGCCCAGATCGATCCCCAGCCCAAGACTTGCGAAGACTTAATTAGTCTGGCATTACGTCTGGATCACCGTCTCAAGAATAGAAAAGGTGATCCCAAGGCCAAGTCCAGAACCATCCCGGTATCTGGCCCTACTAAATCCCCGGATAGTCCTTTCACTCCCGCTTCTGAACCCATGGAGATAGGTGCAGTACGCGCCTCTCTTACACCCACAGAAAAAGAGCAAAGACGGAAGAATGGCCTCTGCTTGTATTGCGGGAAAAAAGGTCATTTTGTTAGAGAATGTCCTATAAAGCCCAAATTCTCCAAATTTCGTCCGAATAGAGGGGTATCTGCTGCTAGTGAGAAACCGGCGGAAAACGAATAGACTCTAGGGAGCAAGAAGGAGGTTCGTGGAGTCATATTTGTATTCCTTCAATGGTAAATCCGGTGTTAAGTGCGCAACATCTGTTTCTCAACATATTATTGGTGATCAGTCAGGTGCCAGTCCCTACACGAGCTATGGTGGACTCAGGGGCCACGGGGATGTTCATAGATAAGGCTGAGGCGGAAAGGATGGGCATGTCTCTGATTCCTAAGGAGCATGTTGATGAGGTATATGCTGTGGATGGGAGAAAATTAGATCTAGGTCCTGTTTGTTATCAGACTGCAGAAACCGAGATGAGGTACGGGAATCACAGCGAAAAGGTCACTTTCAGTGTCATACAAGCCCCTCAGTATGGTGTAATAATAGGATTACCCTGGTTGCAGAGGCATAACCCTGAGGTTCACTGGGGTACTAACAGCGTAACCATGAATTCACAGTACTGTAGGGAGCACTGTTTTAGTTGTACTCAGAGACCCTCTTTGGCCCTAGCTAATGGGAATAGCGTAGCAACTGCTGCTGAAAAAGATGTGGTATTGCCACACGTGTACAACGAATTTCAAGACGTTTTTGATGAGGTATTGGCGGAAGGTCTCCCTCCCCATAGGCAGTATGACTGCCAGATTGATTTAATGCCCGGGGCTGTGGTGCCTTCGGGACGCCTGTATGCTTTAACTGAACCTGAGAATATCCATTTGAGACAATACTTGGACAAACTGTTGAAATTGGGGTTCATCCGCCCTTCCAAGTCCCCTGCTGCATCACCCCTCTTTTTTATTCCGAAAGCGAATGGGGAATTGAGGGCGTGTGTAGATTTCAGAGCACTTAACGAGATCACGGTCAAGAACAGATACCCATTGCCTTTGATCAACGTCCTGTTGGAACAAGTGAAGCGTGCAAAGATATTCACTAAATTGGACTTGAAAGGGGCCTACCATTTAGTCAGGATGAGGTCGGGAGACGAATGGAAAACGGCATTTAAAACCAGGTATGGGTTATTTGAATACCTGGTTATGCCGTTTGGCCTATGCAACGCTCCCGCCGCGTTCCAGTTTTTTCTTAATGATGTGCTGCGGGAGATCATGGATCAATACGTCATCGTGTATATCGATGACATCCTGATCTATTCAGAGTCTGAGGCCCTGCACGTAGGTCATGTGAAATCTGTCCTGTCCATCCTTCGACAACACAGCTTGTACTGTAAGTTGTCAAAATGTGACTTTCATGTGTCTACCGTAGAATTTCTGGGGGTTATGCTTAGCCCTCAGGGTCAGGAAATGGCTGAGCGCAAGATACAGGCGGTTCGAGACTGGCCAATCCCAAAGAATGTCAAGGACATCCAGGGCTTTTTGGGTTTCGCTAACTTTTATCGTCGCTTTATAGATCAGTTTTCACGAGTAGTAGCACCCATCACAAAATTGTTGCACAAGGATCAGAGGTTTGATTGGGATTCGGAAGCTCAGGCCGCCTTTGAGACCTTGAAGCAGGCGTTTGTGTCAGCACCAGTGCTTGTTCACCCTAATCCTGAGTTGCCGTTTATCGTTGAGGCAGATGCTTCAGAGGTGGCAGTAGGGGCAGTCCTGTCTCAACGCAATGAGCTGACTCGGATTATGCACCCTGTGGCATATATGTCACGGATACTTAATAAGGCTGAAAGGAATTATTGTATCGCGGAGAAGGAGCTCTTGGCGATCAAGATCGCTTTCACGGAATGGCGACACTTTTTGATGGGGGCCAGGCATAAGATAACCGTCTATTCAGATCATAGAAACTTGCAATTTATGTCAGCAGCACGCCATTTGTCCCCTAGACAGCTTCGGTGGATGCTTTTTTTTTCAGAATTCGATTTCGTTATCACCTTCCGCCCGGGGGTGGATAATCGAAAAGCGGATGCACTCACTCGCCAGTCTTCTTCGAAGACGCCTACAACGGGGAATGATACCTCCATTGTGAAACCTACACAGGTGATTGGTGCCCTCCAACCTGATGACTTTTTGCAGGGTATACTTAGAGGTGTTTCCACCGACCAATGGCGGAAGTGGTTGCACTCTCATCCGGAATGGCAATTGAGGGATGGATTCCCCGTCAATCGGGGGCGTTTGTTGATCCCAACGGAACCCCTTCGCAAACAAATGTACCTGTGGTGTCACACTTCCCCAAGTGCTGGTCATATGGGGGTAGAAAAAACATTAGATCTGATCACGCGTAAATCCTGGTGGCCTTCAGTACGGGCTGATGTAAAGAAGTGGATTTCGTTGTGTGCTGTGTGTGCTGCTGCAAAGTCGGATCATAGGCGTCCTGCTGGTCTTCTTTGTCCCATGCCCACTCCGTCAGTTCCGTGGGAAAGAATTTCCTTGGATTTTGTGGTGGGTCTGCCCAGGGACCAGGGATGTACTGCAGTGTTAGTGGTCATTGACTTTTTGACCAAGATGGGCCATTTCATCGCCTGTCCGCAGGTTCCTTCTGCTGGGCAGTTGGCACGTTTGCTGATGGTGAATATTGTGCGTTTACATGGTCTCCCTGCGGTTATAGTGTCGGACCGTGGCTCACAGTTCACAGCTATGTTCTGGAAGTCTTGGTGTTCCTCTTTGCACATCGAAACGTCGCTGTCAACCAGCTTCCACCCTCAAACCGATGGACAAACTGAGCGTCTCAACCAGTCGTTAAAACAATACCTGCGGTGTTTTGTGTCCCAAGGGAAAGACAATTGGGTGGAATATCTGTGGTTAGCTGAGGTGGCGTACAACAATGCCACGCATTCGGCCATCAAGGTGTCCCCTTTCTATGGGACGTATGGTCACCACCCTAGGTTCATGCCATTCTTGCATCCCATTCAAGAAACCTCGGTCCCTGAAGCGGCTAGGAGGATTGGGGAAATTAAGGACGTCCTTGTCAAGGTTCAGGACACTTTGAAGGCCTCGAAGGTGGCGTATAAGGCCTCAGCTGATAAGAAACGACGTCCTGGCCCTATGTATCAGGTGGGTGACAGGGTATGGCTGTCAACTAAGAACTTTCGTTTTAAGAAGTACAGCGTGTTCAACCCTCGATACATTGGACCTTTCCCTATCATGAAATGTATCAATCCTGTGGCCATGAAATTACGGTTGCCTCAACATCTCCGGATCCACCCTGTGTTCCATGTCTCTTTGCTGAAACCGGCGGGGCGGATTGTCCAACGTCTGCCTCCACCTTTGGTGTTTTCCGATGGGGCGGAATATGAAGTGAGTGGTATCCTGGACTCCAAGTGGCATGGTAGAGGGTTGCGTTATTTGGTGGCATGGAAGGGATACGGACCAGAGGAGAATACCTGGGAGCCGGCGTCTGGCGTACATGCCCCTCAGCTGGTTGCCGAGTTTCATCGCCTGCATCCATTGAGTCCGGGTCCTGTTCGGCGCTCTAGGTGAGGGGGAATATACTGTTATGATCATACTCGCGCCTCACTGTACTGACACGGAGAGCAACAACTACAGGGTCCAGAATGCTTAGCGGCATGGAGGAGGGAATAAAAGGGCCTTACTTCCTGTTTCCGATGTCGGATATTCTGATTCGTGACCCGGCTGGGTTGTGACCTGCTTCGATCGTGTGTTCTTGGTGTGGATCCGTCCGTTTTGCTGTTCTTCTTGCTGGAGTGTTGTGAACCTGGTGGGAAGCTCCTGAGAACGGTGATTCATCTTGCGCGTTCTTCGGCTTTCCGTTGGCGAGCCTTTTCCTCGGCTCATGCGGAAGGCGCTCCAGAGTCCATCTTGTGCGCTGCTTTCACTGTTCCTCCGTTGGCGAGCCTTACCACCGGCTCATGCGGAGGACAGGAATTGAAGGGGCCAGCGCGACAGTAGTCTCTCCGTTTCCGTTGGCGAGCCTCCTTGCATCGGCTCTTGCGGAAACGGAATTGTCATAGCTGTGTATTATCGTAACCCTATTCCGTTGGATAGGCTTATTGCATCGGCTAATGCGGAAAGGGTTTTTTCCAATTCTATTTAATCCTCTGTTGGCGAGCCTTTTTTCATCGGCTATTGCAGAGGATTAATTCGTCAATATTGCTTCAGGAGGAGTGGCCTTGGTGGAGTTAACCTAGGCTGCATTTTCTTCAACCTTTTGGAGGCTGGTTCGTGTGGCTCCAGACTACTAAGGTACTGATTGAACTTTACTTCTTTAGGGTGACGTAACCCATTTCCTTTATTCATTATTTACTTGGCTGTTGAGAAGGCATGTTCATAGACCCCCACTTAATACCTGAACAAAGGGAGTTTAGGGTAGGTGGAGTTTCAGTTCTTCATTTCCATTTGTTATATGATAACGTTAGTGTATGACATTTCATACCTTGGTTCAAATTGTGTATTACAGAAGGGAGGTCCCAGTTATTCAGACAAGGCCTGTTCTCATAAGACGAGAGGTATCTTTTGAGTATCGCAGCCTTTATTCATTTATCAGGTAGGGAACTAGTAGATGCACGTCCTTGATTATGTTTCTTTGAATAAGAACATATTTCATTGTCTTTGTTCTTTGTCTTCCAGCTCTCCCTCCCTGCTGTCCCCTTCCTTTCCTTCCCGTTTGTTCCTGCAGCCCTCATCTGATCCGTCTTTAGCCCACGGCTTTAATAGCAATCTGGGTTTGGATAGATCTGAAGGGGGCCTTTTTAACTACATACTGATCCTGAGGAAACTGAGGTCAACAGAAAGGGGATCTTCAAATATTGCAGGGGTCATCCTAGACCCATAATATACTGAAAACAACCCATCATATTTTATAAAGGGTACGATAGTTTGTCTTTGAACCCTAAATACAAATGTATAGCTGCCCACAAAGCCAAGATTTAACCGTACCCTTTGAATATCAGTTTGGCAGTCCACTTGCTCACCCAGCGTTCTAAGGGTTTGAAATTGTTTTTACTAATGTTCATGGTAATGTGGCACATTATTCCAGGAACATTGACACAAAGCTGAGCAAATGCATCTATTCTAATTTCAGATTCTTAATTTATTTTTCACACTATACCCTCTAAATAAATTCTGATTAGCCCACCCATTCAGAGAAATGTACTAGCTTTATTTCCTTCTTGTATAGTGTTGTCATACACTCAATGGTATTAACTAATTGTTCTTTCAGCTTGACTGTATCTTTAGTATAAAAATGTCCTGAGTAAACAGTCCCACTGAGGCCTCAGCATTGCTAGCAACATTCTTGATAAACTTAGTCAGTCAGTCAGTCAAATTGGCTTTAATTCGATATGCAAAATATCTTAAAAAGCAGTGCATGCATATTACAATAATAATAAGAGAATAAAAGCCTAGCCATACAATACATTTAAGCAAAATACAAATAAAATACAATTAAAATGGCGGCAATAAATTATCTAAAACGGTCAGACAAAATGGCCTAGATTAAACAATGTACGAAAGCCTTTTTGACCTAATTAACCATGCCCAGCTTAAAAACTTCGCTATACCACAAACAAGCAGGGGCCGCGTATCAGATTTTGAAATTCGCAAAGCCACACTGTAGTGTCTGGTACCCAACACTTTACACAATGGCTTTAACCATCTGTTTCGAGGTGCTTTATAAGCAGGGCAATCGAACAGAAAATGGGGCACTGACTCAATCCTGGAAGGGCAGAAACGACAGAAAGGAACAGTCTGCGCCAGAATCTTCCAGCGTGCCGTCAGTTCTCCCACAGGGAGCACACCTAATCTGAATTTAAAATATAAGGCCCTATCTCTAGATTTTAAAATGATGTCGAGATAGGGTTCCCGGAGGGCTACATCCTTTATCATTAAAAAATCGCTAGAGATCGAGGCAGGGATGCCCGCTCTCGCCATTACTCTTTGCGTTAGCCCTTGAACCGCTGGCGGTGACACTTAGGGCCATGACGATGCTGCGGGGGATCGTATGGGGAGACGGCTGGGAAGACAGGGTTTCCCTATACGCTGACGATATGTTAATATACCTCACGGACCCTGACAACGGGATCCCTGCGTTGCTGGCACTTTGTGAAACACACGGGCGGACGTCGGGATATAGGATAAACTGGACCAAGTCTGTCATGTACGTGCTGCGGGGTCCCTCCCCCACACTACCGGCTGACTGCCCCTTACTAACAGCGGGCTCCTCCTTTAAATATCTGGGTATACACGTCACGCGTGACAACACGGTTTTCTACGCGAAAAATTTGATGCCTCCATTGACTAGATTGAGAGGAGACGTCAGACACTGGAAGACCCTTCTCCTGACGTTGTTAGGCAGAGCGGCGCTATTTAAAATGCTGGCGCTGCCTCGCTTCCTGTATGTGTTAGAGAATGCCCCTAGCGTAGTGCCTGCAGGTTATATCCGGCAGGTGACAGCGGCGGTGAATAACCTGCTGTGGGATGAGCACCCACCCCGAATAGCGCATGTTAAGCTCACGAGAGGCTGGTACGATGGAGGGATAGCTCTGCCCCACCTGCAACTGTACTACTGGGCGGCGCAATTGAAAGTTGTTAATCAGTGGCTTCATGCCCCACAGAACGACCCTGCTTACATGGCAGACAGATATCAACTAGGATTGCTGGGTTTGCTGGCACCGCTATATCATAGAGGGAAGGTAAATAAGCTCCTAGGGCCGACAAAACACACGGCGACTCTCTGGCACAGCGCACAGGCGAAGCTTAAATGGAAGGGAGTCATAACGAGAATGACGCCCTTGTGGGACACCAGGGCGCTTGGCAGTCTGAGACAATCCAAAGGGTTTGATGCATGGGATACCATAGGAATATCAACGGTAGGAGACATGTGGGTGGAGGGTGGTGTGGTCCCATTTACACAACTGCAACAGACCTATCAACTAGGCCCCACCGAAACATATCGTTATATCCAAATTCGACATGCACTCATGACAGTAATTCCAGCGGGGACTACGATACCGGAGTCTTCGCCGTTGGAAGACAGACTGTTAACAGATTTTATGCACACGAGCGCCACCTCCCTCACATACCGTAAAATACTACATAACCTGCCAGACCCCTTACTCAAATTGCGAGAAAAATGGGTGGGAGAGTTGGGGGAAATGGACGAAACTGAATGGAACGAGGCGCTGGCCTCCCCCAGAGAGGCGGGCATCTCGGCGAGGTTCCGTCTGGTCCAACTGAAGGTCCTCCACCGCATATACTTCACTAGGACAACCCTATATAAACTGCACAGGACTGATAATCCGCACTGTCTGAGGGGATGTGGTGGGGAGGGTACCTTCCTACACACACTATGGGAGTGCCCGAAAATTGCGGACTACTGGAGGCGTATAGCACGTACCATTTCGCAGACGCTTGCCACGACACTGGTACCAGAACCCCGTATGGCCTTATTACACATATTGGGCCCGACTGACATCACACGCCAGGGGAGGATATGGACGACGGTGTGTTGCATGGTGGCGAAGCGGGATATAGCACAAAAATGGGGAGTGGCGGGGACACCAACGCTAGATCAATGGTGCAGGAACATGGATGCGATTATGGTGACTGAAAGGGCGGTGTATAAAAAGAGGGCTAACCCCCGCAAATGGAATGCAGTCTGGACACCCTGGAATAAATACCGGGGAGACATATGTGATCCTCTAACAGAAGATGAAGTGGATAGCTCGGATGGGGAGGACTCGGATGAATGAAGGGGATGAATGTTGGCATGGGGGTCTCCTTAGCGCCTTGACTGACGAGACGGTCCCCTGAAAGGCGGTACTTACACCCGACTCAAACACGAAGGAGGGAGCGGGAACACAGGTGTACAGGTCATATGTACGAGGCAGAGCGATGGGGTGTATTCCACTGTACTGTATCAAAAGTTTTAAGTTGGTTTATAAAACACAAAAGTGAGAGTCACTGATTCGTGGTATAGATATTTTTTGACTGTATGGACTACTCTGATGCCGTTGCTGCCGGACCGTTGGTTGTCGGCTGAATAGCTGTGTATTATCACGTAAACTTGTGAATAGAAATGGAGCCGGCCTCCGGGTTGTAGGCGAAATGATTGTAATAATGTCAAAAGTTAATAAAACTCTTGCGAACTAAAAAAAAAAAAAAGAAACTAAAAAAAAAATCGCTAGAGGATTTACATAGATTAGGGTCATTATTTCTTTTATTCATTACCCAATTCCAGTACACTCTTTTCAAAATCACCTTAGGAGGTGCGGACCTAGAGTGTCACATCTCTCCGAGGCCCAGCTCTTCTAACTAGTTTTTTACGTCCACTAGCCACCTTATTTTTGGCCAACCGGACATGGATAATATTTCCTTTAGCCCCTCTGCATAACTACCAAGTTCAGGGACCCTCCATTTGGAGCCCAAAGGAACAGGGGTCTTAGTCAGGCCAAGTCTTTAATGGGGCGACAACCCATATCCAAGAGCAAAGGAAGGGTGGGAGTGCTATTGGAGAGGGACATCAAGTCCTTCAGGAATTTGTTTTCAGAGCAGGATAGCTGATCCACATTCTGGGCTCCCCAAAGCTCTGCCCGTATAGCGCCGAACTAACGCCTCTTGCCGTATAAATATCTAGCACCGGGGCAATAGGTTTAAGGGTAGATAGCCTCTGTTCCTTAAGGAGAGCCCCCAACAACCCTTTTGTGGCTTAATAGCATTTTATGGAGGTGACTATTCCACCTCATAGCATCGGAGAGGCGAATGCCAAGGTAGTCAAACTCCTTAACTCTGTCCAGGGGTACCATATTTAATGCTGGTGGCCGGCCGAGTTTTTGGGGAGGGTTCAGGACCAAATATTTTGTTTTTTCTGTGTTGATCTTTAGCCCCCTAATCTCACAGAAAGATTGAAAATTGTCAAGTAGGCTCTGTAGACCAACCGGGGATTTGGAGATTAGAAGGGTGTTGTCTGCAAATAATAGAGTGGGTATTCTCCTCCCTGCCAGGGATGGTGCGTCAGCAGGATTTTTTAAAAGATGCTCCACCACTCCGTTCACATATAATGAGAACAGAGTGGGGGCAAGAACGCACCCCTATCAAACTCCTCTATTTACTATTATCCGAGCAGTCTTTTGGCCCTGATTGCCCCACCGCACCTGAGCAAAATTCCCAGCGTGGAGCTTCATTATTAATGATAATAGATACGGAGGCATTCCCAAATCGAACAACACCCTCCATAGGCGGCCCCGGGGCACTAGGTCAAAGGCAGTACGCAAATCGATAAATGCAAGATACAGACTGCCTTTGCCCAGTACAACCACCTTCCAATATAACATCAGCTGTCGGAATGACTGCTCAATGGTCCCCATACCAGACCTAAAACCCGCTTGGAAGTCGGACAGGATCTTATTTTCTTCCGCCCACTGGAGCACCCTCCCAAGGACCACCTTCCCTGCGACTTTCTGAGATGAATCAATTAAGCTTATAGGGCGGTAGTTTGCTGGGTCGTCCCGCCCCCTTTTTTTAAAGATTGGGACGACCTCAGCGCCCATCCAAGATTCAGGGAGAGTGGCACCGTGGTAGGTTGCGTTAAGCAAGGCGGCGATAAGAGTCCCCTATTCCGACAAGTTGAGGCGAAGCAGATCCCCTGGTAAGCCATCCGGCCCTGCAGCTTTATTAGGTACAAGAGTTTTGATGGCATTCTCCACCTCCTTAGCAGTGAATGCCATACCCTCCCTCAACCCAGGGGGACCCGACGCTGAAAGATCAATGGTGGCTGGCCCATCTTCCACGATGGTAGTGCAAAGGCGAGCAAAATGCTCAAACCATGACCCCTCAGTGATATTACATGTTATAAGCGAGTCGGTGGGCCTATTCTTAGATCTTACTAAATCCCAAAAGCCCCTAGAGTCTCTCCCTGCACTTGCTGCTTTCAAGTCGCACCAAAACTGATTTTCCCACCCCTTCCTAGCTTCACTAATTACAGCCCTATACCTCTTCCTTGCAATGCCAATCAACCCGATTTCCTTGGCTTTAACTGCGTTAATTAGATCCCTTTTAGCCTTCCTGCAGGGGGTAGAATACCATCCTGGGTTGCCCTTAGGGCACCCCTGCTTGCCTGCTCTGCCACCTCGTCTATCTATAATAAAAAGATCACCTAAGGTTTTAGTGGTAAGGCAAAAAAGAGATGATATCTCCTGGGGGTTCATGCTAGTGGGCTGCAACCTGTTTACAGTCTCAGACATAGTTAGCCCTATTTCTAGAACCTTCTCCTCATCAATGGCAACCTTTTCCCATTTCAGGCGTCTCCCACAATTCGCTGGGCAGACTTGGGTTGTCGACCTCGAAACGTAAGGTGCCTGATGGGCTTTATTTGCCTTCCATAAGGGGGTTAGGGATAGAATAAGTGGGTATGGTCACTGTCCACAGATGGGTGAACTACCATATCCAACAGGTAGGCCCAGAGCTTGAAGTCCAGCAAGATGTAATCGATTCTGGACGAATGGCCAACCCTGTTGAACGTGTGAGCACCATCAGGGTCAGGACTGTTCTCCCATTAGTCGCCCTTAGCCCAAATTCCAATGTGAGGGCATTTAATTGCACCACCCGATTGGACCACCTATTAATTGGTGATATAGTTAGAGGTGGGATTCCTCTCCTGGTATCCTCGTCTAAAATACCCAAAATGTCATCTGCTGCCAGGGGCTCATAAGAGCAGTTGAAATCACCGGCAAGCAAAAAATAGGCATTAGGGCTGCAAGTTCTAAGTTCGTCCTCGAGGACCACTAGAGTCGGAGATGCCAAGCCCCCATTGGGGCCTCTTACATATATGTTAAAAATTTCTAGAGAGCAGCCGCTATGAGGCCCTCTCACAGCAATTCTCTGTAAGTCAGGGGACCTGGTTTCTATATGCCTAATCTGACAACCCAGTGAGATGCTGACCCAAGCAAGTAGGCCACCAGAGGGGCGACCCCTTCCTGCGGAAGAAACAATAGCGGGCACAAAGTAGGTTGTATACCCGACCTTATGACGTGGCTCCAAACACCAAGTCTCCTGGAAAATACATATCCCAAAGGACTCGATGAAGGTATTCCACTCTGGTGACTCTAGGTTACGGGAAAGGCCCGCTATGTTCCAACTGACAATCTTCAACTCATTGTCAGTTGCTACATGCTCATCTAGTTATCGGGGCATAATCAAGTTGGAGTCGGAATCAGGTTCCTTTGTTACGGCCTCCGCCACTACCACTACACTAGAACTAGTCAAGCTTAGGCCACCCAGATCAGTCGTGTGTGGAAGGCCAGGGAAAAAATGAGTATAGGGCTCGTGTGGGCCGAAAGAGTCCATGTCCACAAAACGGCTCTTACCGCTACTCATGGCTGGTTTAGTGTAAGCAGGTGGAATTCTAATCAATTTATGGCTAACGGGTCAGCAACCCCACCATGGCCAGTGAGAACTAGAACCTGTGCACTGGCGCATCAGGCTAAAAGGAGCTGGGTCATGGGGGGGTACCTACTTCGCCTTCCCTCCCCATAAAACCAGTCACTTGGCCAAGGGGTTACTGGTCGCGAGTTAAAGTAACTGAGGTCACGAGTACTAATACCAGAGGGACAACCACTAGATTCCTGATTACAAATGAATCTAACTACCCTGGGGTCTTTAAAGTTAACTAGGATACAGTCCCCTTTTAGCTCTTTAGGCCTAGTGCCTACCCAGCTAACCCTTCTCACATGCACGACCCGACCATCCATGAAGTTGGGTAAGGGTCTATTTTCCCTAAGCCAAAAAGGTGTTTTATTTTTGAGTTCGTTATAAGACTCCTGCTTGCCTGATGCGAGCGGGGGTACCCCCGTTAAGACAACAACAAAAGGTTGGCAGTCAGGTGGTAGGTTGGCGTGTTGAACAGAAATTACAGCCTTCTCACCTTCCTGCTGGCCTTTTGGGGCTGCGATCGAATTACCAGACCCAGACATTTTGTCTCCTTTACTATGAGCACGGGTCCTATTCTTGGCTGGGCACCCGACAGTAGTGTGGGCGGGCTCTTTGGCCTTGTTGGCCACTTTCTTGCTTTTCCTAGGGGCTTCAGGATGCACTAAGACATCCGCGGCCTCCAACCCTTTACCTAGCGGAGCCCCCAAGGAGACACCCAAGTGTGCCGTCATTGTGTTTGTGTTTGTCTCAATCGGTCCTTGCACTATCCCTACTGGGTTTTGATGACAGGTAGCATCCGAAGCTGTTGCCCTAGGGGCTGGGTTCCCTGCCATCCCATCCTCCCTTATTTTTGCATGTAATTTAATTAAAGATTTCAGGGAGAAAAAGTTGTCCAGGGAGACCTGTTCAAATCTGTCCAGTCGTTCATTCAGGCCTTTTATTCTCTCTAGCACAGGGAGGATTAAGGATCTCATTAATTGCTCGATCTGAGCAATCAATGTGGTTCCTGCTAAGGCGCCTACAATGGGGGCAGTTTGTAAATCTACGTCCGGTTGTTTAAGCGAGGCGCAAGGAGTCTCACCTCCCGAAAAGCCACGCGGTTGTTTGCCTCCAGCCCCCATACCCTTCATGGCTCCACCCCCCCGCTACAGTTCTTCCCTAGTTTTTTATAGGGTTTTGAACAGCTACCTTTGCGGGGACTGACAATGCGTTTCCTTTTGGTAGGTACAACTCCATCTCCTACCGGCAGTGCTAGCACAGACTGGGAAGTGGTGACCTCATGACTAATGGGTGAAGACAGATCAGCTAAGGGACGAGGAGGCTCAACAAGCCCTGGAGCTGGCAAGGAGGTTCTAGCCCCACCCTGAGCTATAGAATATAATCTATCCAGGCTGGCCCTAACGATACTAGCCCGTTGATAATCAGAGCCAGGACAGTCATTGAGCAAAGGGACAGCAACATGGGAATCAAAGCCAGGGGCCCCAGGGAGGAACGTTTATGGGCAAGCGACTCACGAGAGAGGCAACGTTCGGTCAAAGCAATCTCATTCTCTACAAGCGTGACTGCGCGAGTGAGAAACTGGTCCATAGTTCCACTCACACACCCACCTCCCCCCTCAGGCTCTTCCCGGATCGTGTTGACATTGATATATGGGACACAGACCTACAAGTAGAAGGCAGTATATATAGTGACTCAACTACTAACACTAAACAGAGTTGATAGGGGTGGCAGTCCACATACCCGGAACCACCGGGGAGATGTTCTTAGGGGGGTGGCCCAGCCCAGCCCCTCTCGTCCCCGGACGGCCACAGACGGCCCGCCCTCTGCCCGGGCTCAGCCCGGCGACCGCCCGCGCGCGTCCCTCGACGTGGGACGAGAGCTGGCTCTTTAAGCGCCTCCGGGCGCGGAAGTGCAGCTGGTAGGCGGGGCAATCCCGCACGGTGCTCTGGGCGATGTAGTGTAGTCCCCCCGCACTGCGGCCGCTTAGTTGGTAGGTCGCAGCGGCGGGGGGGACAGGCGGGCGAAGACGCTGCGGGAAGCACCGGGACCAGGCAGGCGAGGGCGCGCTCACGGCACGGGAAGCACCGGGACCAGGTAGGCGAGGGCGCGCTCACGGCGCGGGAAGCACCGGGACCAGGAAGCAAAGCACAAGGGTCCCACTGGCGGGCAGGAACGTCCAAGTAGGCAGCGTTAATTCAGAATCACAAAGTCTCCCTTACTTAGTGCAAAATGATGTAATCCTTAGAAGTGTACTGTACTTTTCCTTTCTTTTATGATCTTGACATATTCCCAATGGTATTTACTAATTCTCATTCCAGATTGGCTCCATTTCTAGTAATAAAATGTCCCCAAGTGAACAATCTAATTTTTGTTGAACTTGCACATTTTTAAAAAACGTTAATCAATCTTCATCAAAACAGTAAGAACCTACCTGGCCATTTTGTCATGTTCTATTTCTGAATTGCCAAAAATTGAGACATCATCTTCAAAATATTGCAATGCCTATCTTCTCAAATAAATCATTTATGACCTATTAAAATACAGAGGGAGCAGATGCCAATCCATAAGTCATACAACATATCCGAATACACCAACTGGTGCCATAAAGGCTGTCAAATCTATACAATCGTCACACATATGGATTTGATGGCAGACTAAGGAAAAATCCAGCTTACAAAATGGCTTAGCTCCTTCCAACATAATAATCACTTCAGTAATATTGGGATGCTGAAGTTCATCCAAAACCATACATCTATTCCACTTCCTCAGATTTATGATAATGGTTTACATGCCAGTACCCCTTCAGCTAACCAATCTGTCACTTGCGCCTGTTCGATGCTTTCTTTACACAATTTCTATAATTCACTTTGAACTACAGCTTTTATATTTATAGGTGCATTCCTTAACTTATTAACAACTAACATCAAACCCACTTTCAACTTTATATTGTTCAAATCACCCTTTAAGCAGCCAATATTTTCCACAAACACTGCTCATCAATACTATTAATTTGTACAGAGATAACAGCATTGGAATTCAAAAAAATAACAATGTCATTCAGATGTTATGTTATGTTATGTTATTTATTTTCTTCTATAGCGCACGGCTACTCCAAGGAGCATCCCGGCGCTTTAGCGAAGAGAACTTATGCAGAGTAACAAACATAACAACTAAAAGCTGAAAGAAAAAGAAGCCAGAAGAAACCCTATACAGAAAAGAGCCAGGTCTTTAATTCCTTCCTGAAAACAAGAAGATTACTTGCCCTTCGTAAAGCCAAAGGGAGCTCATTCCAGCCTCGCGAAGCCAGGTAGCGAAAAGCCCGGCCTCCAGTTCTGGAATGCTTAATGATAGGCACAGCCACTTTGGCCAGTGAAGCAGATCGTAAAGCCCTGCTAGGCAGGTAAAAGGAAAAGCGGTTCCCGATGTACTTGGGACCGATACCATGAAGGGCTTTGAAAACCAAAGTTAGGCTTTTAAAAAGGATCCTCTTCGAGATGGGCAGCCAATGCAAAGCTTTTAGTAACTCAACAACATTGGCTCGTCTCGAAAGTCCGAAAATGGCTCGAGCCGCAGAATTCTGCACCACTTGCAGGCGGGTCAAAAGATATTTGGGTAGACCCAGATAGAGGGCGTTCGCATAGTCTAAACGCGACCCTATTAGCGCCTGCACGATGTTTTTTTTGTGGTGAAGTGACAGCAAAGGAAGAAATTTCCTAAGCATCCTGAGAATGCCAAAGCATTTCCCTGAAAGCCCGATGACATGGGGCCGGAAGAATAGGTTACAATCGATCAGAATTCCAAGGTTTTTTGCCTTCACAGAGGCAGTGTCCGGGGGAAACATATCCTGTGGCCACCAGGCCTTCCAGCTGGAATCAGGAGTGCAGCCAAAGAAAAGCAACTCCGATTTGTCGGAGTTGCATTTAAGACCCTGACAACGGAACCACTCGAAAACAGCCTCGAGACAGTCCCTAATCCGTATGCCGTCGAAAATCCCACCTCTGTCACATGTGAACAGAAGCTGGGTATCGTCAGCATAGGATATGATCTGGGCGCCGAAAGACTCCGCAACCGCCGCCAGAGGGGCCAAGAAGATGTTAAACAGCATGGGGCTAAGAATGGAACCCTGAGGTACCCCCACCTCTAGCGGCGGCATAACAGCGGAAAAAGGAGGCGCCCAGATCATTTGCCGGCGGCCGGTCAGAAAAGATTTAAACCAGCTCAGCACCGTCCCCCGTAGGCCGATTTCCCAGAGTCTTGTCAGGAGGCCTTCATGGGGGACGGTGTCGAACGCCGCCGACAAATCAAGCATGACCAACATGGCCTTACCACCAGAGTCTAACACCTCCCTAATGGCGTCAGTAACCTCGAGAAGGGCAGTCTCCGTGCTGAAATTCGCACGGAAACCGGATTGAGACATATGAAGAAGGTTGTTCTCCTCGATGAAATTGGAGATCGACCGATGTACATGCTTCTCGGTTACTTTCGCCAGCGCCGGGAGGAGAGAGATCGGCCTATAGTTGGCATGAATGAGAGGGTCAAGGTTTGGCTTTTTGATCAACGGTAGGATCAAGGCACGTTTCTGAGAATCCTCTTGTTTTTAAATTTGTTTTTAAAAGCCTCTTTGATAAAAAGGTCAAACATGTGTCCAATCCATCTTCATCCCAACATTTACTCAATTAACCTCAAATTATGAATATTCGAATTTCCAGGATTAAACCTAGCTGCAGAACAATAACTGCACTTTCCTCTTTCACTTCCTATCATTTGCAATATATCTTCCCCAGTAGTAAGCAAAGTAAGTCTTCTGGGTGCAATTTTCACAATTAACTTTTAATGCTGGTAATTTCCTACTGTTGGCCATGTGTTTAACAGCCCTACATCTAAAGCGCACTCATTTAAATGTTTGTACTACTCTCCCTTATAGAGGCTTGTTTTTTCATATCAAACACCTGCACACACAAGAGACTGTTGTTTTCTTACGTCATCTCTTGCACACGAATGATCCATCCTTTTACAAACCATAAAACTTAATTTAAACTCTGGTATCTCATCTTGCCACTGCTGCATCTGAGGATAAACTGGTCTCTAATTGTGTCATCTGGGATTGCTCTAATTTTGCAAGAAGATTCAAACTTTCTTAATGCAGTAACAAAGTCTTCAATACACTCACCATACAGCTGCAATGCTGATTTTAGGTAAATATTGTTTGTCTAAATACCTTATGTAAACTTTTTAGTCATCCCAGATTTCAACCCTTTCATCTCCCAGATCAGACAATATCTTGCCTTTCCGCATCTAGGCAGCATTAACAAACACGTTTTGCCTTCAGCTAGAAAAACAGAACCACTCATCCGAGCATATAAAGTGAAAACTTTCTTACACTCTTTGAAAGGAGGTTCGCCAGTGACCTTTAAGAAATGAAAGGCCTGTATTATATTGCATGCTTTTACACTAAAACCAGGTATACAAGCCCACAAAAGTGCCAAAACTTGACAAGACACCCAGAAGATCCTTTCCACTGGGAATGTCTGATCCTCTGAATAAAGAAAGAAAATTGAACCTAGCAATGAACACCTTGGAAAATACAAGCAATTCATGTAAACGTAGCAGTTCAGGCCAAGTTAATTCAAACCAGAAGTTTGAATAATCCTTATAATAAAACATAGTGCTTTGTCAAATTCAATGTTGAAATGTCATACAACAAATCCACATGAATTTCTCTGCATGTACTGCACAAAGAATTCTCTTGAACTTATAGATATATTTGAACAAATATAAATGCTTAAGCAAATGTTGCTCATGTGCTTCCACAAATGGAATGTGACTCGCTTGTAATGCACTGAAGAGTAGTCAAATAGTATTGAGAGTTTCACTGAAATTTTTTTTTAGGCCTGGCGGAATTATTAATTCCGCCAGTGGAATCGAAGGAACCAGGGGGCATTGACGAACAAGCACATTTTTAGTCGCAAACGCTGCGAATCGCAAAAAAACTGCGCTAAACGAGATGTATGAGCAAAATCGCATCGCAATGTTAAGGAATCGCAAATTTTGCGATTCCTTAATTTTGCGTAACCATTTAAGGAATCGCAAATTGCGTAATGAAGTAATGAATGGGAAGGTATTCCTTAATTGCGATTTCGCAATTTGCTAATCGCAATTAAGAAATACTAAGGGTTCGCTTAAAAATTGAAAATTTTGAAATACATCCCGTTTTGCAATTCTCAAATATCGATTCTCAAAAAATCGCTATTAAGAATCGCAAAAACGGATTTTCATACATATGTCCCCTTGCAATTCCACATTATAATTACTAATAAATTCTGCCGCTCCACCGGTGGAATTAATCTGCAGGTTTAAAAAACACTGCAGTGAATTTTAGACATAGAGAGACAGCTCCCTCTTCTGGTCCTGTTCAATAACCACTGAATGCACTCGCGAGGTAAGCAGTTATACACTACAGTGCATACTCCTTGGCGCCCTTGCATACTCTGCAGTAATCACTGCAGACTATGTAAGAACACTGAGGGGTATGCACTACAGTATATATGGGGCAATGGGAACCTGGAAGCTGATGATGCTGAGAGGGACAGGTTTCCAGTGTTTCCAAGCACTGTTGACTCCTAATGTCAGGGTGGAGAGAAATATGACTTAGAATTCTCTCCTTTTACTGATCTTGGGATCACTGTAGGGAAGTTATCCCCCTGGATCATGTTGAGGTTGTCCTGTTACAAACAGCTTTTGCCTCACAATTGAGACCACCTTCCTGTAATGTAACACATTCATAATGGCAGCCATAATTAGACTATTTATTTGAAATGTTAACTAACTCAGAGAAACCAAGAAAGCAGATTCATTTCTCCACAAAATATTTATGCCAAAGGAGATGGCCTGGGATTTATGAGAGGAGGATGTGTGTTCACTTATACTTAATGGGAACCGTGTCCCAAATGTCAGGGGAAATTGATTAACCTGGACACAGTTAGTGGTGGCCTAATTACACTAGGGAACGTATGTCAAGCCACATGTATACAACAAGCTACAAGAGGGGTTTTCTGGAAATACCCAGCTAACCACTGGCAACTGGACCTGGGCTCCGCTTAAATCCTGTGAGCCTCTATGTGCCTCCACTGAAGTCTTGCTGGGTTTTAGAAGTGTACTCTTGAGGTGGATTGGATTTAATGAATTAACTCAGAAAGTACATTCTTTGACCAGGACAAACCTGGTTAATGCATCTGACCTGTGCTCAATCGCCGTCAGCCTCATATTACACATAGGGGCTGGTCTACTATGCCCATTGACTATCTTTGGCAGTTTGTGTTCCTTGGCGCTTTTTCTACTTGAGACAACTATTAACCTATTTGTTCACAATAATATTGAAGATTGGAGAAATTCCTAAAACCTGGAAAGGATCAATACTTCAAGGACTCCTTAAAGAAAGATCCAAAAAATTAACCAATCAACTATCGTTTTATAGCTCTTTTGGAGGCTAGTGGTAAATTAGTCACAAAATGTTTACAGCAAAAACTTATGGAATGGGCGGAAAGTAAAAACCTGATAAAATTCAGCCAAACTGGATCTAGGCCCGTTTGCTCGATTCTTGATAAAATGATGGCACTCAATATACAAAAACAAGTAAAAATATTAATAATAATAATTTTGTTTACTTAGGGCCTGATTCCGATCTGAGTCGGAAAGCTCTCCGACCGAGCCAGAACCGGAGTATTAAAAGACCGAGACGGACTCCTGCAGTACGACCGAGCGAGTATGATGCAGCCGCATGCTGCCGGACTCGATTCAGCCGGACTCCCCATAGAAGTCAATGGGAGCCGTTCGGACGACGCGCACATGGGCTCCCATTGACTGAATGGGCACGTCTCGCACAAAGGCGCCCCCTACAGTGGGTACGCATCGGTGCCATCTGCACCATACATGCCTGTGTTGGGAGACCCTTGGGTCTCCCCCTGTGTCTGAGTCGTAAGGCTGTGGGTGACAAGGGGTCCGCCGCGGGCCCCCAAAGGCAACGTCCCGGGCGTTTGGCGAGCCGGAAACTTCACCTCGAAATGGTTGTCCTACGCGTGCATCGTACTGGCTCGGTCGTAAATCGCATCCATTGCATGGCACGGTTTGCTTACAGACGTGAGTACGGAGCGGTTCGGACCTGGGAACGATTTAGTCTGTGAATTTCAGGTTGCTCGCATCGTACTTGCTCGCTCATACAGCTGTACGAGTTCCGCTGAAAACACACGTACAGCTCATACTTTTTCCGGCCGGATCGCATTCGGTGCCCTTCCGAGCGAGATCGGAATCGGGCCCTTAATAGATTACTCCACAGCTTTCGATATAAGTGACAGAAACAGGCTTTGGCAAAAGTTAAGGACTGTTAGAGTTTTTGTGCATTCTATATTTTTGTGCATTATTAACAGCGTTCAGAACTTGGATTTACTTTTGAATTTACCTGTAGACACTGATATGGTGCTGTTGCATTTGAAACCGATTTTCCATGTCTTATTAAAGTGTGTTTTCCTGACTTATGTTAACTTGGTCTCAATTTAGGCCTCAACACCATCTTGTTCATAATGGATGTCTCCTTCTGTTCACTGTTCATTATTTCTGCCGCACGCAGTCAAGCAGTCATGTTTGTTTATTTCCATAGACATTTTTCTTGCTGTTCTCAACGAAAACTTTCCAACACAGACACAGTGATGTTTCTTTTTACAAGGCCATTCTGCTAGCTCACTGTACTGCTTTCATTCACAATAGTTTGCTGTTGCTCTTGTAACTAGTTTGTGGTGCCATCTCCAATTGTCATTAGCAAAGACTGGGAAGAATCAATATTCATTTAGTGGTATAGTACTTAGGTGCTATGGAAATATGATGTTTCATTGAACCATGCTCTGATTTGCTGAGAGTATAATTCTTCTGTTTTGAAGAAATCTATAATTTCCTATGCACAAAAATTGTCTATGAACCCTAGATTTTAGCAGTGAGCCAGAAGACTTTCCGATGCTACTAGGGATGCTGTCCATTTTCTAATTGAATTTGCTGCTAACTTGGGGCTTAGAATATTTCTTAATTAAACGTTAGTCTGAATTGTTCTAGTTACCGAGCGCCTTAACGGCATTGATTCTTTATGTATCTGTACCCTATCATTTCTGTATCACACCTTTTTAATTTTTGTAATAAATCTTTAAAGTTTCTATTCCGACATTAGAACTCAATTATTCAGTCTTACCTTACGTAAATGACTATACTATGACATGTTGAAACATTGCTTATCTTGGGGACACATTGCCTTATGAAATTGTGGTTTAATTCTGTCTCTGACTGTTCACCTGTGAGCATGCTGTTGAGGAAATATTTTGGGGTGTGTACAGTTTTAGGGGTTCCCCTCGCCTACAGGACTTGTGGTATTGACAACATCTTACTACATGTCTCAATAAAACTGTACAAAGGAACTTGAGTGCAAGTAAAATTAACTATAGGTCCTCAGTGTAACTTCTAGTATTCCAACTGAAAACGGTCTTAAACAAGGATGTCTATTAGCTCCTCAAGCCTTGCATTTAGCCAAATTACCAAACCATCTAAATTCTTGGCAGGGTTTTCCTTTGAAAACTGGGACATCAAATATTAAGTCATTTAGTATACGCTGATAACCTAATTATTATCTCCAAAATACAACAAGGTCTTCAACACCAACTCAGTAGCCTCGATTAATATAATGGTAGTGATAGTCTTACTGTAAATTTTGCTAAAGCGAAAATGATACTTTTTAGCAGAATACCCATACATTTTAGCAGAATACCCAAACATTTAAAATGGACAACAAACAATGTAAGTAGTGAACAAGAAGATTCATATCCTTAGCTAAAATCCTCAGTAGATGCTTAAAGTGGGACAAACACCTAAAGAGTATAGAAAACAAATACAATGAGACCCCAAAGGTTTTAAAGCAGTGTTCCTGCATGTGTGGAGGCAGAGCTATGGGTCAAACAATCAGTCAATGTAAAATGTATCCCAATACCACTATACAGCTCACTAATAATGAAACTAAAAATGACGCAGTGACTCAACACAATTTTAAACAAACATATTTGTCAAATTCTCAGTTTAGGACAATCAGCTCCATATTTCCGCATTAGATTAGAATTCAGACTAACATCCATAAAGTCCTCACACAGCAAGACTCTAACAAATTACATCTGTAATTGAAAAATGGCAGCTGAAGGCAGTCTTAAGAAATTATATTTTTTCTGAAATGATAGCTAGTAACCAACAAATTAGAAATCAATTGACTTAATTATCAACAAATATAATCTACCTTCATTAGTATATCTTAATAAATGAAGTTGGAAGCAATTAAAATGCTACGAAATATTGTACAGTAGCGATTTTATACTATCTTCCTCATAAAGAAATTCATGTCTAGTACAAGACTCTTACAACCACACCACAGATATATCTGGTTCCGAATCTTAATGCAGAAGGAAATCTTACTTGAGATTCAGATAGCTTTACATTCCAATATTCCAAGTAGAGGGCCATTGGATTGATACAGGAAAAGACAAACTGACCTGCCATCTCTGCAATTAGGCAAATTTAACTTTAGAATAAATTATTGTACTTGTCGTATAATATTTCAAATCCAGAAAAAATATCTTCAATTACCTGTAAGTTGCTAATATAAGAACTGTTCGAGCCGATGTCTTATTCTGCTTTCAAGAACAATCTAATCAATTTATATTTACCCTTGTGAAATATTTAAATATTACCTTTAGTTAGCTTTCTGCGAAATGAGTAACATTGATTGCTTTATAGTCTGTTTTAAAAGTACTAGATTAAGTCAATGTTTAATGTAATTATCCCATTCTGTTTGATGGCCACAAATGAATGGAGGCATTGCAATATAAAAGGATTTATATATCATTATTATTATTAATATTATTACTATAAATATTTAATTAATATCATTAAACATTGTAAGTTCTGTGAAATATTTATTCATTCATATAGTTATGTAGATATATTTCATTCTTTAGCTGAAGCTGCAGTGTTATTTTTGTGTTGATCGTTTATTGTCAATGATGTTATCTAGATCTATACAATGTACAATAATTACTTACTTACTTACTTATTTAATGCTTCATCCACTTATGGAATTTTTGTCATTTTGCTTGTTACATTTGACTCGATTTTCCTAATCCTGGTTTGGATTTTCATTGTCCTGTATTTTGTACTGTTGGTTTTGGTACTGAATAAATACTTGACAAATGACCCTAAAGTAAGTCTGTCTGCTCTGTGCCATAGATCATGAGATTGAACTCATGTTAATTTACTGACTTTGGGGGTTCATCCTGACAAGAGTTGGGATTGTTCCTTGAGGTGGGTAGTCACCTACTCCAAATAATAATCCAAGGTTCTGAATATACATATTTATTTTTATTATGGTTTTGGGGAAAATATGAAGCTGGTGAAACAGTTAAAGTTGACTCTAGGGCAGACATAATAATATTATCTAGTCAGAGCAAAGAAGTTCTAACCTACAAATAACAAATTGGGCCAAGTTCCAATGTTGTACACTCGCTGTGGTAAAAGACATGTATAAGAACCTGAACCACTAATAATGATCTCCCCAAGAAGACGGATCGTAATCTCCGTAACTGCCGAGTCCGTGTCTCCAAACCCGTTCTTTTACCACAGCGAGTGTTTAAAATTTGCAGTTTCTACCCCCTATTAATATCAGTTCTCTATGTGCTATTCTAAAAGTTGATGAGGGATGACCTCCGATTTCAACTAGATTAACTTTTCCATCTCTTTCGGGTGTCAAGAGCAGTCCCACTGATTCACACCTGGTACAACATTGGAACTTGGCCCAATTTGTTATTTGTATTGACACATGTCCTTACCGTGTGGTCCTTTCGTGTCCGGATCATAAAGTCTCCTGCCCAGTGACGCTTATTGGCGTTATGGAATTTTTCATAACACGTCTCATCCATATATTGGGAGATCTTGACGTTCTGATGACGCGGAGGTCTTAATCCATATAAACTGCGCTTGGTAGACTTACTTGTCACCAGGTTTTTCTCTAGCCCTGACGAAGTTCGTATGGGAACGAAACGCGTTGGCTGATGGCCTTTTTAAAGATTGAAAATAATAAAGGACTTTTTTGAAAAATTCAACAGCCTGTTTGGACTACTAAATTCTGGTGCACCATCCTTTGCTATAAAAATTTGATTTCTGTCTTGACAGTGGAGCTCTTTGTGGCCAGCTCCGGATGTTAATGTGCACAACGTCATACTGACTTCCCAAACATTGAAATTTATAGTGCGAAACCTTGGTCAGCCACAGTTGTGTTGTCAATATATAACAAAAAAGGTTACCATTTCCCTCACAAAAATATACATATGGATTTTCAAAAACATTAGCCAGTAAAGGCATCATTATATGTTTCACTTTAATTCCGATGAGGCCGGCAACTACTACTACTATTCCATTGATGTTTTGATTTGCAAATTCTTGAACTTCCTAACACACAATAATTTAGCTATTAACTGTGATCACTCAATTTATAAGTGTAAAACAAACTTCGTTATTAGATCTCTTATTGTTAATAGTAGTATGGTAATTCAATGGAATAGTCACTTTTACGACTACTTGGCATCCTTAGAGTCATGTAACTTTATGCTAGAAGTATATGAGCAATTTAACAATAATTCTCTTCACTATTAATCTTCTTGTAGGGTTTTGATAAGAACAACTTCAGAACTGCATTTGGAATTTGTGAACAATTTATCTTAAAATTGTATTCCATTGATCAAAATTTAAATTTTAAGTGACCCAAATGAGTTGATAACAATGATGGTTTTAGGGTGCACAATTCCTAGCCTCTTATAAAACATAATTGTTTGTCTCAGTATCCCAATAACCGTTTTGAAAGATAACTACATAGTGAAGCCATATCTTAACTATGTTTTTCACTAATGTTTATAAAGTTATATTAACTCCATCCTCACAAAGAGCTCCATATTACAGACACTTTATCGGCATCTTACCCAAAAAATGAGGCTTATTTGCTCTTTTAGATTCTGATGGCAAGTTATTTGCTGTGTTTTTGTTTGGTATACTTTCAAAGTGGGCTCATAAAAAAGGACTGTTAAAGTTCCCAGAAACTGGTGTCCGTGTTAACGGTTCCACTACGCCGGCCACACGCTTGACCCCGTCTCCTCATCCAGCAAGCACATCTCCTTCAGCCACTCCACCGGACTTCATTGGACCGACCACAGCTGCGTCCACTACAGCTTCAGAAAAACCACGACCCACCACCACCCGCAACAGGCCCCTCGCCGGAGCTGGAGCAAGATCACGGCCGAGCAGCTCACCGCCTCCCTCAGCCAGAACCCTCCCACCAGCACAACGGACCCCAACGAAGCATCCAGCAACCTCACACAGTGGCTGACCGCCTGCGCCAACGACCTCGCACCACTAAAGAACCCTCCCAGCAGACCCGGTAGCAAGAAAACCCCCTGGTTCACCGACGAACTCAAAGACTCCAAAAAGAACTGCAGCACCCTCGAGAAAGCCTGGCGCCACAACCAAACCACAGACAAAAGGACTGCCCTCAAGCACGCCACCCGCAAGCACCACCAGCTGAACCGCGCCACCAAGAAGACAGCACTCAAAGAACGCCTGGACAACAACGCCCACGACAGCAAGGAACTCTTCAGCATTGTCAAAGAGTTCTCCAACCCCAGCGCCGGAAACAACGACATCACTCCCTCGCAAGACCTCTGCAACTCATTCGCCTCGTTCTTCCACCGCAAGATCGCCGACATGCACAACAGCTTCAGCGCACAGACCACGCACCCAACCACCGAACCAACGCCCGCCACCACCACCCTCTGCACCTGGACCCCGGTCAGCACCGAAGACACCACCCGCACGATGAACACCATTCACTCCGGATCCCCAACCGACCCCTGCCCCCACCACGTCTTCAACAAGGCCGACGCGATCATCGCACCCCATCTCCGGGACATCATCAACACCTCCTTCCACACCACCACCTTCCCGGAGAGCTGGAAGCACGCCGAGCTCAGCGCCCTCCTGAAGAAACCAACAGCGGACCCCACCGACCTCAAGAACTTCCGCCCCATCTCGCTCCTCCCTTTTCCTGCCAAAGTCATCGAGAAGACCGTCAACAGACAGCTCGCTGCATTCCTCGAGACAAACGGATCCCTCGAACCCTCACAGTCCAGTTTCCGAGCCAACCACAGCACCGAGACCGCCCTGATCGCAGCCACCGATGACATCAGATCCCTGCTCGACAACGGGGAAACAGCGGCCCTCATCCTCTTGGCCCTCTCTGCTGCGTTCGACACTGTCTGCCACCGCACCCTTGTGCAGCGCCTCAGCAACACCGGGATCCAAGAGAAGGCACTGGAGTGGATCATCTCGTTCCTCGCCGGAAGAACCCAGAGAGTCCGCCTCCCCCCGTTCAGATCCGAGGCCACCGAAGTCATCTGCGGCGTACCACAAGGATCATCACTCAGCCCAACCCTCTTAAACGTCTACATGAGCCCCCTCGCAGCCATCGCACGCCAACACAACCTCAACATCATCTCCTACGCCGATGATACCCAGCTGATCCTCTCCCTCACTTACGACCCCGCTACCGCCAGAGCCAGCCTACACGAAGGGATGAAAGACGTCGCCGAGTGGATGAAGAACAGCCGCCTGAAACTGAACTCAGACAAGACGGAAGTCCTCATCCTGGGATCATCCCCCTCCGCCTGGGGGCGATTCCTGGTGACCCCCTGCCCTGGGCACCACTCCCAAACCAACGGACCACGCACGCAACCTGGGCTTCATCCTGTACTCCTCCCTCTCGATGACCAGACAAGTCAACACCGTCTCCTCATCGTGCTTCAACACCCTGCGCATGCTCCGCAAGATCTTCCGATGGATCCCCACCGAAACCAGGAACCAGCCGACTGGACTACGGGAACACCCTCTACGCCGGAACCACAGCCAAACTTCAAAAAAGACTCCAACACATCCAGAACGCCTCCGCACGACTCATCCTGGACATCCCCCGACACAGCCAAATCTCCGTCCACCTGAGAGACCTGCACTGGCTCCCAGTCAGCAAGAGAATCACGTTCAGGCTCCTCACCCACGCACACAAGGCTCTCCACTACCTGGGCCCCAAATACCTCAATGACCGCCTGACCTTCTACACGCCCACCCGCCAGCTACGATCAACCAGCCACGCCCTCGCCGCCGTACCACGCATCCGCAGACCCACCGCCGGAGGAAGATCCTTCTCCTACCTGGCAGCCAAGACTTGGAACTCCCTCCCCATCCACCTTCGGCTGACCCAAGACCACCTCTCCTTCAGGAAGCAGCTCAAGACCTGGCTGTTCGAGCAGTGACGTACCCCTCTCCCCCAGCGCCTTGAGACCCTTCCGGGTGAGTAGCGCGCTATACAAATGCCTTGATTGATTGATTGATTGAATAGTGCAGCTTTTCAGTAGTTGGATTCCCTGTGTTTGTCTGCTTTGTTGAGTATTCTACTGCTTTTGACAAAATAGACAGGAATTGCTTATGAACAAAATTACAATCCTGGGACATTGAAGGCATTTTACTGCATTTAATACCATTATACACTGACAGTTGAAAGCAAGTATAGTTATCTTTTAGTAAAAGACTTTCTCCCAAAATTTACATTGTCAATGGGTTGAAATAGAAAGTATCTTGACACCACTACAGTCTTCTATATATGTAGCGGATTTGCCAGATTTTTTTGATCATCAAGACGGCCTGCCTTTCAAACTGGGAGCTGTGCAATTAATAAAGTGTTGGACAGCAATGTCAAGAATCCAGAGACATGTAGTTCAAGAAAGAATAATGCTGTATCTATAGATTGTCAGCCCACAAACAAAGTCTGAATGATAGCGTTCTATGGGGAAACATATCACTCAATTGGTGTCTAACTGTGCATATGGGTATGAGTTGAAAACGACAGACCACACTAATGAAATATATTATGGACAGTTTAGAGGACTGGCATAGGCTAGTGATGGTCATTCAGCAAAATAAATACTCTATGACAGAGTGTCCCTGAGAAGAAAAGAATAAGATAAAAAGGTCAGACTACATGGATGAGGTATATCAAAGACGGTTCAGAGGGAAATCAGGACGGCTCAGAGGGAAATGTGAACTATTAATGGAAGTAGCCAGAACCATCAAGTAAAGAAGCAATAAGTTGTCATAGCATTATGCGATCTCAAAATAGTTTGAAAATAGTAGTGTTCAATAATGCAGTTTAAGGTTAGTAAGCGTTGGAACCTGACACCTCAGTTAATAAAACTGACTGCTGTTACAGAGGGATTAAAATATTGATATATCACGGATTATATAACATGATCCAAGAATTTATGTAAAAGGCAGAGAATACCCTTCTCTCTGAAATAGTACAGATCTGACTATGTTACCCATAAACTCATGTAAAAAAAACAAAAACAAAAAAACTCCTATTGTGCTGTGTGTTTATCAGCGAACTACGTTGTTTTGTCAAACCTACACCTCCCATATAGAAAAAAACTCCCATAGCGGCGTGATGCCGTACATACTCAGACGCACCATGTGACCAGGAATATTGTCTTTTACCTCTCCACATACAGCAGCATTTCAATAAACAGGACTTGGAAGAATCCTCTCTGAATGCCGGCAGGCATAAATCCATGACAAAGTAAGTTGCAGGGGAGCATTGAATCTTCCATAATAATTTGCCCATTCAGAGCATTCTTCAGATAACCAATTTTAAGAAGGCTAATTATCAAAGTAATGAATGCTTAATTTGAGTACTTTCCTTGTGGAGTGTGACTACAGATTCCATCCATTCCTAAGATCCTATGGTGCCTTAAATATACGTGATGAATGTAGGTCCTAATACATGATTATTTTGCATGATTTGCAACACAAGAATGTTCAGCACTTATGTGATATTTTATCAGTGTTCTCACCTTAGCACTTGGGTAGCAGGTCTCCACCAGTAGTGATGATAGCGACAAAAGTTGCATGAACACATATACCTCTAATTTGGCAAGCTGAATTTTATGAGTGATTATCGCCCAATATGACAGTGTGTGACAAATTCGTAACCAAGATCTTTTTTGCTTATTGTTTCAGATGGGATGTTTAGGGAAGTTCACTTGATATTGTTTGTATTGGCATGCATTACGTAAATTATGTGAAATTGTCACGGTTAATTAGCCTACACAAATAGTGTTGGGCAGTGATAAAACATTTAGGGATCTTATCTAACATGGCCCTGAAGAACGCCAAGTGAACTTTTAAGGAGATTACAATGGCTGAAACATGTCAACTTTAGAGGTTGGGGTACATTATATACCCAGAGGACATCTTTTTAAACTTTTTAACCTTGCTGAAGGTATCCTGGATAATGTAAATAGCAAAATGTATTAAAAAACCTGCAGGAAATTTAAACTTTAGATCCCTTCGAAAAAGAGCTCTGCTAGCCAACAGCGTTGAGCCCACCAATACACACAAGTTGTATTGGGTGAGGGTTGGAGGATGAAGCATGCCTCTGGTAGTGCCTCTGGCGTTACTAGTGGGTCAGGGTCCTTTTATAAAAACCAACTTGGTTTCTTGGTTTCTTAGTCCCTTGTCCCCCTGCCAATTTGTTCTGACATGAGTTACTAGAGAAGGGTAGATACAAGAGTTATCTTTCCTATGGTATTGGCTATCTTTATCTTAAAAATAATCTAAATATGTTGAACACACGTACATCATGAAAAGGCAGATTTAGTTTGATTGCAGTGTGCCGTTTTGAGTTAAAAACAATTAATAGTTATTTTATATTTTCATTTTTCTGTTTGAAAGTGCTTTGTCAAAGGGAGATAAGTTGAACAAATGTTGGCGTTTATGCTGTGGTGTACTACATCAATAGACCATGTCATCTGTTTATGCCCAGTCTTATTTGATGTTCGGAGAAAAACTTTATAATTAATTTCTGGAGAACCTGGGTGAAAAACAGTTAATGATTCTACTACGTATTATTTTAGTACCAGTATTAATAAACAGATCAGAAATGGTCTTCTTTCTTAGGATAGCCATTGCGTGATTAGGTAGAGTTAATAAATGTTTTATGATGTTTTTGAATTTAGTCAAATTGAATTATTTATTTATTTGAACTGTGTTTTAATTTTTTTATTGTCTCTATATTTTGTGGTTGTGATTCTTTTTTTCTACTTTTGTACACAAGGCCTGCTAATTATGTTTTATTTAGAGACGTGTTATTTTGTGAAAGGTTTTATAATCAGTACAATAAAGAATTACTAGACCACACTATTACTCACCCCATCGGAATTACAAGATCTGTAGATTAACTGCGGACCTAGTGATTTTTTGCTTGTAAGGTTTTACCTGTTCCAAGCAGGGAGTAAATACTGGGGAAATGAGGAATTACTTAAGGAATCAGGTATAGTATTCCAGATTCCCTGGGTAATTTCTAATTTCTCAGAAGACCCTAAGGGCCACACTGTAATTGTTCAAAAATTCCACCCACACTCCACAGTTATGATTCCTTGGGGTGGAATTACCAGATAAATTACTGGGGCGTCATAATGAGGTTCTTAATGTGTGATCAGAATGGTAATGTTCACTTTTTTGTTGTTTGTTTCTCTGACATACCATTGCTCCTGGTTTTCCTATAAAGACAATACAATTCATGACTCTACATCAAAGACAGGACCAATGACTAATTCCACATAGATTCATTCTTATGAACTATCATTTATATTCAATAATGCATTTATGCACTATAAATTAAACTATTTGGATTCCTGCACTAAACATCAGCCATCTTCTTCCTGTATCAACAGCACAAGACCAGGAGGAGACAGGTGCTCTGCACCAACCACTAACTTTTAGTTGAGACGTATTTGCATGTTTTTATGACCAAATGATAGGTTGAGGGTTCACAATATATCTTGAAATAGTATGGATAAAGATAGTCACAAAGTAGTAGGCAACACCGAAAGCCCAATGTGACACCCTAGTTAGCGGCAATAAATGAAAGAGAACTCATCTAAAAAAATAGATTATCCAGATATGAGCTGCATCAGTGCTAAATGTATGCTGGTGGATGCAGGTGATGGGCATCACACTCTGTTTTGGAGGCCCAAACGTATTCTTCATCATTAGATTCGAGTCAGGGCACAATCAAAAGAGGCAGGTTAGGCAGAAAGGGTGAGATGAGAAAGAAGGGACATCAAAAGCAAATTGCAAACACAGGTGTTGGCGCTTTGCACCAATAAATTTACAAGGGAAATGCGCAGAATCGTGCTGTCTGATGCCCAAAGGTGGTGGTACTAGCGCAAATAAAGAACACCTTTGCAGGACAGTATTCAGAGTCAAAACCATTGCCATTTATTCAAAATTATGAATCATCACAGAGGCAAAAAAGAAGTTATTTTGTCAGATTCAAATCAGCATCAATACTGCATAAAGATAATCCAACTGCAAGAGGTCATTGTACAATGTCAGCAGACACTCTAACATGGAAACCATTAGTTCAAAAGCAAAAAGTCTAACAATTATGAAGTCAGATAACAGTCCTATATAGGGACTACTTGGTACAAAAGCAAGGAAAGGCCTTGTAAGCATAAATCATATAAACAGACTATCACAGGGTTTGCCTTCATAGAAAGAATATTGAGCATGATGTCCCATGCAGGTCTAAGAAAAGTGTAAGAAAGGTCTGGCACACATCCCATAAAAGGCGCATTTGATAGTTTCAGAGAAGTGTAATACAACATTCTCACCATAACGTGAAGTGGTATCATAGGGACGTACTAGCAAAGATACATGACATAAACCAATCAACATCACACATATTGCGCAACATTAAAGAAGCTACTTATTGGGACTGTCTAAAAAATTAATAAACAATAATTACCTTTACCATACAGGCAAGGGAAATTACATTGCACTATTGAAGCAAACTAAACAATAAGCCTCATTAAAATGAATAGAAATACAGTTGTGGCAGAAGACACCAACAGCCTTGATTATTGCAACATACCAGAGCATCTAGACTTAGATCCCTCCTAAGGCACTTTGATTGATACAGTACAGAAAAACAACATGAAATGAAACCCATTTCGACTATTTAATGAACAGGAAAAACACAGAAGAGGAACAGACATACAGGTACAAAGCATGCTCTTTCAATTTTTTCAAGCCATGTTTTCTTCAGCTGTTAGTACAAACAGGCAAAAGCCCAGTAAATGAATTTTGAAGACAAATTATGCTAACTTGAACGCATGTAAATAAACTTGATTTTTCTAATTAATAAAACACTCTGCCACAGGAATGATACACAACCTTCAAGAGTGAGATAAAGAAACAGCAAGTGGAAGGTGTAAGATGAAAGAGAATGAGGTGAAATGAAAACCTTGGTTTTCGGCAAACCCCAGAATTTGGCGGCTACTGGCTTATACGAAATATTTGGAGACCAGGCCCATATTTTTTATTTTTAATCACTGATGGCATCCGATGCAGAGTAGACCCGGGAACATCAAGCAGTGTCCCTAAAGTTCAGCTCCTCTGGAAGGCTTGTAGGAATGAGCACAGTGTACCACATGCCGGATAGGACTGACTCGAGGAGATGTGTCTTAAAGGTCAGAGCTACTGTTTAGGGGACCAGGTGCGAGTCTGAGCTTTGGCTCATCATCCTGTGATTCTGCGCAAATCACTAGGGGGGATATTTTCAAACCTTTTGCGCTGGTGTAGCGTCAGAAAAGTGACGCTAGCCAGTGCCAATTTTTTGTTTTAGCTATTTTCTTTCTGGAAAGCACCCTCTAAGTAGTGCAAAGCAGCTGGCGGTGCTTCACGTTACTTTGCGCCGAGGGGGCGTCACATGGGTGGCACATGGGTGTTCCCATGCAACCACCTAAGCCTTATGGGAGTTATGACGTAAAACCATAGTTACAATGATTTGTAGATATGGTTTTGCGCCAAAAGTTAACGCCCCTTCAAAGGAGGTGCTAACAGGAGAAATGCTTTCCTTTCTCTGTGCTTTTTCGACTTTGCATGCATGCTGTACTGTGCAGCACATTTGCAAAGTGGAAAAAGCTTTGCATCATGCCTAGCATAGTATTTTGTACGGGAAGGGTACCCTTCCTGTACAAAACCTATGCTACACTCATGCGCACACCCTAGCGCTGCAGCGCTAAGGTGTGTGCGTGGCGCACGGCAGCTGATATCAGCACCGCCACAAGGGAAAGGGGAGGAGAGAGACATATTTCTGAAGATATGGTGCTACACTGCACACTCCCTGTCGTGCAACAAAGCGCAGCCTTGCAGGGGGCTGCGCTGCATTGCGTGACTTTTTAAAAAATCTCCCCCTTAATCTCCATGTGCCTAAAAAAAATAATCCGACCTTGTGTAATGTAATCTGGTGCTCATTTAAAGCGCTTTAATGCCCTTGAGTCGAGTTCCCGCTATATAAAACTGAGAGAGTGCTCCCATTTCTGTAAAGATCAATTGGCCCATGTCTGGATGAGCTGTAACACCAAGTCCCACTTTGATGCACTATAGGTCGTTGAAGGTGTCCCTCAACATCTGTCTTTAGTCTTCCCTCCATTTCACCCAGTGGAGACACCCAGCAGCCAATCGCAGTGCAGGCTGACAAATCCCCTACTATCAGCCCAATGTTTGGTTGAGAGTTCGCACTTTGAGCAGCAGAACCAGCCTTGCCAGGACCCTTCCACCTCCTTCACCCAATGAAATGGCTAGACCTCTGCATCCTTTCTGCAGGAAGCCAGGCCAGGCCTCATCCTTGATTCACGTCTCTGAGGAGAAGCTCTTTCTGTCAGCCTCATAAGCCAGGGAGATATGAACAGACAGTGTTTGCTATATTTAACTGCCTGATGTCATGCGGCCGCCAGGCTTTGTGGCGAGGCTAAGCCCCCCAGTTGGTCTTCTCTCAGGGCGCCGTGCAGACCCTCCGGGCTGAGGCTAAACAAGCACCTGCAACCACAACAAGCTCACAGCACCTCTCCACAAAGGGACCCGCCGCAGGTGTAAGGTGAGTGCATTGTTTGTCATGTTTATTATTTAATCCTTGCTCTTGTCGGCTGTCACTTCGATGAAGTAAATAATATTTCCTCACGGCTTTATCAGCCGAAGTGTGCAAAAGACCCTTTTTGAGGTCCCGTATTTAAACTTATTTACGCTTTCAATTAGACTAATATGCTTTTTGAGGTTGTAGACAGGGCGTTTGAGAGGGTGTTTACTTCGGATTCTGTTGCCATGGCAACAGCTGCCCGCTTCTGGGCATCTTTCCTTGCTTAGATCAAAGTGCAGGATGTTTGACGAGAAGCAGAGGGTGTTTGGACAGCGAAGGGACAGCAGCTGGGTGTTTCTGAGTCAGGCAGTGACAGAAAGGCTGTTTGTCACTGTGCAAGAACTGGAACAACCACAGCAGGATGAAGACGGCTGGATCTTTGAACCGAAATAATCAAAAACAAAGATGGCATTATCTATGGTGAAGTGTCCAGTGGTGCCGTTACAAATTGTGTCACTAGGATCTGGCACATGGGTTTTGGGCATTAAACGGATGCCTTCTTCGAACATTCCAGGTGATTACAATTGCAGCTTGAAACTAGTTATTGGCGTCTGATCGTGTCAGTGCTTAATTTGCAACAAAAAAATAAGTGCCAGGGCTCTCGTCAGGAGGCCACTGCACCTTGTACCACGCATTGCCCCTGCCAGAGCCCCCAATGATAGTAAAAACGCAACTACTATCAGACTCCTACAAGTGTGACAGTTTGGACTATTTCAGGTCCCAAAGCTAAAAGAATGGCTTGGGCGAGTGGTAATATTTATTTTTAATGTATATTGAGTTAATAATTAACAGTTGTTGTGGTCAACCCTAAATTAGCCAGACAGCGCCACCTTGTGGCAGACTGTCACAGGCCCCGTGCTGACAATTAATTTCCGGTGCAAGCACTGGAACCACCAGCTCAAATTAAGCACTGGATACTATCTATTGGTTTCTATTGGCATTTTTAGACCTTGTGTTAGCCAAGACCTTTTGAGTTTACAAAAATTATATACACAATATACCTACTTATTGGGGTTTTCAGCCAGTCCTGTTCATCCATCGATCTGTTATTGTGCCATTCACATTTTTCTTCCAACCTTTACAGCAGTGGTCTTCAAACTTTTTAATGAACGATGGAGGGAAAAAATAGATCATCTTCGCCACCGTCAGAATTTTTCACAATTCTATTAAATTGGCAATGTTTAAATATGTCTACGCAGTTAAGTTCTATTACAGTTTTTAATGCAATCAAATACATGATTGCCAAGCATACTATTCTGATCAGACAGGACTTCCGAACGTGTAAAAGTATCCACAGTAAAATAATCCACATTAGAAATGGGGGTGGCGTTTTGAAGAATATTTGAAGTCCCTTCCCTTTTGGCAACTACTGCCAGCTAGGCTACAAATGACAAAAGATGTTAGAGAGGCCTACTGTTGCACATTTTTCTCTTCTAGAGGGTGGAAGAAAAACAAAGCACTGTTATCAGCATAAGGCTTGTTTTGGCCAGAGCCTGGTGAACCCCCGGATCACTTGAGCCCTAGCCTAGGAGGGCCCACCCCCCAGTTTGAAGACCTCTGCACTACTGTGTACAGCACTGGGCAATGCAACCCACTTCAACCACTGGCTGACTTCACTGTGAGTGACACCACTCTGCCCTTTTAGGAGGAGCACATCCACATACAAATACGTTCCCTTCAGTGGCAGGCCTCCTTTTTCAATGTGTGATTTTTTTAAACCAAAGTGTTTTTGCTACCCGTTAATAATGGTTTTTTTTTTTTTTTTTTAGATTGATAAGGGTCTGGCAGCTTCCTCAGCAATAGGGTTTTGCAAAAACCATGACAAAATTAAAACAAAAATGCCCAAAGTCAATGCCTGTTTCATTTTTCCTCTAGAAATTTCAATTTTTCTATGCAAGGCATCTTAGGTTCTTAGTCAAAACATACTTTTGCCACAGCAAGCACCAGTCTGGGTCAGATTGGCCATTCTGCAACTCTGCCATTTTCCAGGCAGGCTACAGACAGGGAGATGGCTTTCTGAGCTGAATTGGCTGTCATAGCAGAATTATGAAGCCCCCTGCATCCCTGTTCTAGTGGTGGCTAAAATGTGGGCTGGTTTGAACATCTCTGTTGCTAGTCCAGTTCTGGCACCAGTAAAAAAAAAAAAGAGTAATTAGCCAAGAAGAATTTCCACCAGGGACCTCATATGTTACATTTCACTACTGCAAAAGTACTTTCTTTAGATCTTATTATGTTAATGCTATTTTTCACGTTTCATGGTGCTACAGTAAAAAATGCAACCAGAACATGATTTGATTGAACTTCATAGTCCTCAGAAGGAAGCTATTGGGCATAGATGATGACATTTTTGGTTAAAGATCTTTAGCAGTGTCCTGAAGAAGGCCAGCTTAGTTTCAAATCGCAGGGATATGGGAGAGAACTCCACAGTCTGGCACCAGCAATGAAGAAAGATCTCTCTCCCAAGGTCATTGTTCTTGCTCTGTGTATATAGCAAAGAGCAAGATAGATTGCAGCAATCCAACAGTGTTTTACTGTATACTTACAGTCTGTGTGTGATTCGTGGACCTAGATTACATAAACTGCCTGGATGTGCTAACAATGATTTGTTGTTGCTGCAAAACAGTGCTGACTACCACAAAAAGAAACCAAGCAAAACACACACCCAAACAGCAAATACTTCGGTACTAAATAGCACCGCAGAGGTCATTTTTGCTCTATTTATTTTTGTTGAGGTTAGTGATGTTTTGTGGCTTCAACATCTTTGTTCTTATGTTTCCTGTTTTGACAAAATATGGAGCACTATTTGTGATGAGATAAAAGAGCACTGACAGCCACACAAAAAAATTGTACAAAATAACACATTGTTATAAGGTGTACATTGGTGTTTCAAAGCATTTCTGTGCAAAATTGCACAAATACTTTATGCATTCAGGAATATTTTGACTATTTGGAGGTGGGGAGGGCTTGCATGCTCAGTGGTAAATTGGTTAGTGATAATCTCCCAAGCGCATTAAATCAAACACATATATTGAATTAATAGGAAGTAGAAGATGGCAACTTTTCCTGAGGAAAAGAAAGAGTTATCAATCGCAATATCAGTAAGCACGTGACTCTAGCAGTTTCACAGCCTGAGACGTCTTCCTTGTTTTGTTTCCCGCCACAGGGGAGGAAGAGCCCGGGGAACGCGCACAATGTTATCGCACAGCAACCTGATGAAGGAGAGGAAGCAACAAGCCGCCGCCATTGTGAAGGGCATCCAGGGATCTGGTACAGCTCTGCAAACCTGTAACTTCAGCCGTGTTCTCCTCCCCGCCCTCCCTAACATTACCTAATCCACACTTTTAGTCCGCTAAAGGTCCTAGTCTCCTCCGCAGGGTGGATGACCCGTAAATAATCTGCTGGAGTGTTTCACAGCCCACACACACATGGTAACTAACCCTTTTGTGGGTCTCATTCATTTGGAAGCTATTTTCAGATGAACAACTGCTGTGAGAGAATGGCGCGCCCTAACAGCTGATGGGCATTCTGCGTGGGTAGATTTACGCACTAAGAACTTGGCTAGCCGCCATTTTGTAACACAATGCTACAAATGTTTTATAACCAACGTGTTCAGATTCTCTGTCGCATCTAAGCGGAGCAAATGTTATTTTCTGAATTGCTGCATGTTGCTACAAAGCTAGCAAGCTTTGTTTCCCAGTTTCAAGGATATTCCCTTGGTAATACAGTGTTATCCTGTCTGCACGACACAGTTTAGAAACAGTTTATCAACCCTACTGTTCAATGAAACGGCTATCCGCCATCTCTCTAGTTTGAAATATCCACGTTCTGGAAATGCACATTTCTGTTTTTCCTTTGTATGATATCTCATCATCCTTGTGACCACGTTGGTCACTTTAGTGCATCTTAGAAAGAGTACAGAGGTTCATAGCTGTGTATGGAAGCATAAACCCTTGTTCTAAATCGTCCAATTAGCTTCTTTGCAAGTTCTGGCTTAGCTCACCATCAGTACTTAATTTGTGCCAGAAGTTGCAGGTCTTTGCACTGGCATTTATTTATTGGAAATCACAATAAGGAGCTAAAGAGGGAAACATCAATCAGGTCGCCCTCCACTCACAAATAACAAGACTGGTGATTGATGTAACCAGAAAGTGGGTTGAGGTTGTAGCCCCCCCCGCCTCCAGTTTAACAAAGGAAATTGTTTTTTGCCCTCTTCAATCAGGTCTTTTTTGTTTATTATTTATTTATTGGAACCAAGGCTTTTTATTCATCTTCAGCCTTTGACCTAGAAGAAGAGAGAGGAAAGACGAAATGGGTGGAATAAGATAAATGAAGAAAGATAGGGAATCAGAGACAAAGTGGGAAAGCAGTGATGAAAAGCACCTCAAAGAGTGAGATAAGTAGATGGCAATTCTAAGGTCGTGGAAGAAAGAGCCATGAGATTGAAATCAAAACTAGATAGCCCTGGTATTTAGGCAATCCAGCATTCTGCAGCACTGGTGAAAGGCTTCTAATAAAAGCTCTATGCCCTGCACTTATTTTTTTCACAAGGGAACCACTGAATCAGATAGCAGCTTCCATGGCACATTCACTATGAACTTCACCAACACAGGGCGGAGAGTCTAGCTTGCTGGAGTTGAGGATGAAATGGGTGAGGAAGAAGAAAGTTACTAATTCTATCTTTTTACAGTTCTCTGTCCCATCGCCGGATGCTGTGTTGACTAAACTAAAACAGGCTTAAGATTTTCATTAGCAAAGTTGTCACATTAGTGAACCTGCTTGTCTACTGGTGCCCTGTACTGTCTGCTCTGTATGGTAGAAAATTGAGTTAATTCAATCTTGTCTTTAATCCCATCTGCTATCTAACTAATCTGTAATCTGTAGGGTGATTGTCTGTGAAGGATTTGATTTCTATTCCCGATCATGAATTCGCCCCTCGTACTATCTCAGACAGTTCTTTTGTGAAGAGACTATCAGTACTAGATAGGGAGTTTTATGGACACATAATCTTACCTGGAACTTTTAGAAGACAAATTCCACCAGCAATGTGCACACAGAGGAGGAATACTGTCCCGGCATTCCTTTTGTAATGGCGCTGGTATCTTAAGTGTGTTCACCTATGGATGGTGAAGACCCATGGAAAAGATGGAAAGGAAGCCCTCGTAATATAAGGAAGTTGTGGGAGTTTGTTGAAGGGCTGAGTGCTGCTTGGGACAGAAAAGTGTCTTCATGTAAGGAAGAACAGAGGTCCTAGGGGTTTATGTACACGGAAATGGCGCAGCGCTGCGACAAATTTTGCAGTGCCACGCTGTCATTTTAAAAAGGCAGGGATGCGCCGTATTTACAAGAATACAGCGCACATCTGTGTTTTCCATTGTGCTTGCACTAAAAAGAACTTCCTAGCATCAATACAGACACCATTGTGTCACAGTGCAAGGGTACCTGCATTGCAAGGAGGATTGTTAATATGCAGGAAGGTGTCCCTTCCTGCACATAAACAATCAATAATTGCGAATTGCTACTTCTATATGTGCTGCATCCTGCAGCACACATAGAAGAAGCAGATCACCATTATTTAATGATTATTTTTGTGCAGGAAGGGATACCTTCCTGCACAAAAACAATCATCAATGGTGTTTCTCAGTAGTGTGAGCAGGCCAAGAGACCTTAACACAAAAGGCCCTAAAGTGCTGCATGGAGAGATCAGCAATAGGGGTGGCTGCTCTATTTGGGGCCGAGCTAGGCTGCCACCCAAAGAAAGCTTAAGAACAAACCACTGGAAGGTGCACCCAACGAAAAAAAGGTCTACAGGTCTTTGTTATAGATTAATTTCCAAATAGTTTTTAAATTGATATAAAAACAGCCAAGGATGACAGCCAACGCGTTTTGCTCAGACCATGCTGAACTTGATCAGGGTTTTCTATCATTTGTGCTCCTCTGTACATGTCCTCACATACGGTCCTTTCACTTGATGCTATTTCAATTAATGTTTGCAGCAACTCAATCCTCTATGATGGGTGTGGTCAGAGTATTGCCCCACCCTAGACACCTGGATCCGTGTCCACATATAACTCTGGTCGACAACCTCTCCATTCACAACCGGCAAAAGGAAAGGAAAGCTACCAACCCCAGATATTTTTGAAAATTAAACAACCAAGGGGTTCCAGGGTGATGTTTCTTGCATGGATCCACCAAGGGAGTCATACCCACAATGCCTTGCAAACCTCAAACTTTGACTGAAATCACACACTTTCTTTACAGTTCTGTGATGGAAACCTCCGTAACCCGCAGAAATCCACAAAATTCCAACCACCCAGCATTGCCCCACTTGTGCAGATAAAAACGCTGTGCCATTTGTGTGGTTGGGCTTAGTGCCCAAGATAGGAACGGATCACACCAAGGTCAATGAGAGTCCCCTCGCAAGAGAACCTCTCATAGGCTTCATGACAGTAATCCAAGCCTTCCTGTTCTCTCACTTAGAAAGAGGCAATGTGGTCCTAGCAGGCCTCCCCAAAACCACTATCGATTTTGGTCACCAGTGCAAACGTTATCTAACTACATCAGGCCCAATTCTAAAACAACTTCTCTGGCTACATTCATAGGACGACATCAACTACAAAACAGCCTGTGTAACCTATAGGACTCTGCCCTGCCCTAATTTAAAGACAAAAACGCATATCTCCAGAGGAGAAGGCATAACGTGAGCCAAAACCTTTAAGACTGGTAGCCAAGCTTCAATTTCTCTAATCCCAGTCTATTGTTAGATTACTCACCATCAACCTTTCAGTGATTCTCTTGAATGCCTCCCCCTGATAACCATAGCTTAATGTTCCCCTGTTTCAACGGGTTAACATCTTACTTGTTATGTTTTCTTTTTTTTTCGAGTTTTTATATAGCGCGAACTAGACCCGAGGAATTTTGTTAGGCACGGGGAGATTAAGTGATTTGCCCAGAATCACAGGATGTTGAGCGCCGTTGCAAAGACTCAAACCTGGCTCCCCAGGTCTGAGGTCGACCGCTCTAGCCGTAAGGCTACATCCTTCTCCCCCATGTTAATTTCTACTGTTACCTGTGTTATGTTATATATAAAGCACTTCACTAATGCTGTCACTAGGTCCATTCTCTACCAAAAAAGTAAATGAAATAGAAAAAGTGAACCTAAATATACAATCCAAATAAATCATGAACACCATTTCAGTGTTGGTAATTAAATGAGCAATGAGTCACTAACCTGCTTGTTAGATGCCTGTTGGGTTTACTGCCATTTTTCACAACCATTTACAAACCTTCCAACTGCTTTGCTTCAGGGATTGGGACTTTCAGGGTTATATGTGCCTCCCCCCACCTCTCCAATTTGACACCTACTCCCAGCTAGGACATGAGTAATAAAACCCTTTGAATATGACTGGTTTACCAAAAAAGAAGTAAATCAGCACCCAGAGAAGTACACCTTGAATAGAAGTCAATTTACTACTCTTTGGAATTCGCAAATATTGGCAGTAGTAGGCTTGGAAAACTGTCCCATTCTCAGGTTTCAGGCATACTGTTGGGGAAATGCTTGCAAATAGTCTAAGCACTGCCTATGTCTTTGGTAGCATTCGCCCCTCACACTATCTCAGATAGTTCTTTTGTGAAGAGACTATCAGTACTAGATAGGGAGTTTTATGGACACATAAACTTACCTGGAACTTTTAGAAGACAAATTTCACCAGCAATGTGCACACAGAGGAGGAATACTGTCCCGGCATTCCTTTTGTAATGGCGCTGGTATCTTAAGTGTGTTCACCTATGGATGGTGAAGACCCATGGAAAAGATGGAAAGGAAGCCCTAGTAATATAAGGAAGTTGTGGGAGTTTGTTGAAGGGCTGAGTGCTGCTTGGGACAGAAAAGTGTCTTCATGTAAGGAAGAACAGAGGTCCTAGGGGTTTATGTACACGGAAATGGCGCAGCGCTGCGACAAATTTTGCAGTGCCACGCTGTCATTTTAAAAAGGCAGGGATGCGCCGTATTTACAAGAATACAGCGCACATCTGTGTTTTCCATTGTGCTTGCACTAAAAAGAACTTCCTAGCATCAATACAGACACCATTGTGTCACAGTGCAAGGGCACCTGCATTGCAAGGAGGATTGTTAATATGCAGGAAGGTGTCCCTTCCTGCACATAAACAATCAATAATTGCGAATTGCTACTTCTATATGTGCTGCATCCTGCAGCACACATAGAAGAAGCAGATCACCATTATTTAATGATTATTTTTGTGCAGGAAGGGATACCTTCCTGCACAAAAACAATCATCAATGGTGTTTTGCTCCTTCTATGTGTGTGCACACATACAAAAGGCATAAGCGGGGAGAAATAAAAGTATTTATTTTCATTGCGGCATTCTTATGCCTGCTTTTGCCTGGCCTTAGTTTTTGGTGCTGCCCCAGACTTGCAGATCCTTGTAAATCTGGGGCAGCATGAAAAAGCAATGGGTGTTGTGGTGGAACACCTACAGCGACACCCACTGCACACCCCTTTCACCAGATACACGTGTGAAAGGGTACCATATTTACAAAGAGGTCACTGGAACGTTGAAAAAAGTGATGTTTCGGAGGCGCAATCCCCTTGTACATATGCCCATTAGAGTCACTGTAAACTCTAATCTTCCTCTTGGCCGCAGAGGTATGAGCTGGCTTACAGTAGACACACTAGTAGTGACTGAGGGTGCTCATCGGAATGGCGCCTGGCTTGTGCCTGGTATTACCTCTAACCTCCCCTTAGGACAAGCTGGATCCAGTCCTCGCCAATGACTGCATACCAGAGCTCTAATGCTCAGTTTAAAAATAATTGTTTCCTTTTGCTAACTGCTCATTCCCAAATTACATTTGCGTGGTTAAGGGTGGGCAAGTTTAGTTTATCGCACAAACTCAACGAATGAAAATACTCTGGGACTACTCGTTCTCTAACAGCAAACAGTGCCAAGCCTCCTGTATGTGAAGATTGACATGCTTTGAAATATGCCCCTCACTCTTCATGTGGGTTCACATTAGGAATGAAGATGCAAAGAGCACACAGAGAGCATCCAATATGCTTCTATGTAACTCTGGGGTGTAGATCACACCAGAAGGAGGTATTTAGACAAAATATTGGAGAAAAAATATTGTGTGAACAAAATAATGTGTCAATAATATTGAGGACAAAAATAGGGGGAAGGAAATTATCTATAGATAAGCAACGTTTACTATATATAACTCCATATATATGTGCCTTCACAATATATATATCTTCAAGATATGGAGATGTGGGGTTAAGAATAATAAATGTATACTTGCCTATTTGCACTTACCTTCTCGATATATTGGTCCTCGATATGTTTGACAAGATATTCAGTCCACACAATATTTTTGTTTCAGATATTCTCTCAGTGATCCTCAGAAGACATAACTTTAACCTTCGTTAGAAGGTCAGTTGAAAAATTGTCACATTGTCGATGAAACAGTGCAGCACTGGACTGTCCCAAACCAGGCACTACTCGCTAAGGGTCTCCCATCTCTCATTCCTTTGTATCCCAAAGCAAAGGTTTTATGGATACAAGGGCGACATGTTCAGTCACGCTTCAAGGCTGCTGAAGGTTCCAGCATAATTTTCAAAGTGGTCAGGCAAAAAAATGTTCCTGGCATCAAAAAACGTGTACATTCATAATTATTAACTAAATGTAATTTATGCTGGCTTCTTTTCCTTGTCTAGCTCAAGATGTGAGGCTGTCAGGGTTCAGAATGTGATCTTTCAGCACACCTATAGTCAAACCAGAAAACCAATCACTTACAGTAGATTTTGTGCATTTTCTGCCCCCAGAAATAAGTTTATGTGCACACCCAAACTTCTGGTTCCTCCCTTTCCAGCTCCCGGTCCCTTGTATCCTAACCTGTCTTGTGAACTGAGAAGAATTCCCAAATGCAATTTTAAGTATAATCATTGTATAGACCAGAGTTCTGCATATTCCTCTCTACCGGGAATAATTTGTATTGTCTCTAAGTGGTACTTATATTCAAATGCATTATTGTGTTGTCATCTTCAATATCATAATACTGATGGCAAAAAAAGTCTTAATTTCATTGCAGAACGATTTGGTTATGCCTTTAGGTTTCAACCAATATTGATTCAAATACAGACTAACAAATGAACTATGATTATTTGATAACCAAGGTAGTTTCACAGCATGGTTCAGTTCCATTATTTCCTGCAATTCAATCTGAAACATTCTGGCCTTGGGGATGAACAACAGATCAGATCAAAATCTTAAAGGTTTTAATGCCCAATAATGAGCCACTTTTGCTACCCGACTTTTTTCGTAACATCAATAAGGGTGTAGAATTGGGTAGACTGTATATCTTACTAATATTCTAAGTGATTAAAGGAGGACTACAGATCAACATACCCCTAAGTTTATCTCCATAAAGAGCACTAGACATCACTTTGAACATATGAACAATAACAGGAGTAACAAAGGACTTCCTTCCATTCTGTTATTGTATAGTGAAAGTGCATATGAAAAATTCTGCATATCTATGCCACTTTTTTCTAGCTAAGCTGATAAATGAACTCTATTATTTAGTCTCATACCTACAGATTCCAATTCTATGACCTGTGCCAACTGACTATTGTTGAATCATATAGTTTCATTGGAATATAAGACTTTCCAAATATTATAATCTTACACTTGGCAGAATATAGGGATAATCTTTTATTCAGGCAGTAATTTTTAAAGAATGATTAAATAAAAATGCAACATTGCATAAGCTCAATGTTACATGCCTCAAGCAGACATGGTAGTTTAAATTAATTCAAACATTAACTTCAATTAATTAAAACATATAAACAGAGTTGCTCTTGATTTTGCAGGGTCTAGTTGTCATAGTCTTATGGCCTATTTTGAGATATCAGTAGCAAAATGTACTGGTGAGGGGTCTGCACTGAGTCAGGAGAACCAGATGATAAGGTATATGGATGGAACTCATTTAGAAGGTACAAGCAGATCGAATGTGTATGGCGCAATTCCTATACATATGGATTGCATTACAATTAGATTGATGCAGGCCATCCAAATTGTTTTGGGCTAAAACTGTGTTCACTCCATGTGGGTTGCCATACCTGGAGAATACAGCCAGAAATCTCCAGACGCATCTCACCACCTGGGAGATTGTGATAGATTTGTTTATGCGTATGCTCAGGAAGTGTCGTAACGCGGCTGACAATTTCGTTGCAGACCATGGAACTTGGTTGGACCCCTCTCCCACAGAATTCTCTAATAACCATAGGAGGCTTTATTTAATTCTTCTGGATTTAAAGACCATAGCATTTGTGGATCCATTCCTGGATGTACTGTTTGATATTTGATGCATGAGCACTACCTAATGGGTGTTTCCCATTCTTCGTCCTGATAATGACCCTGTACAAATAACCTCAAGGGGTCGAAACATTGACACTATAGTAGTGCACTGTACTGTTTATATAATTCAGGCACCTGCAACTCTATGTTAGATTTTAGATCAAACAACTGTGCATCCTCCACAGTCACTATTTATGTATATATTGTGTAGCACTAGCACACTTCTCAGTCGCAGAGAAACATGTCAATAGCATCATCTCTCAGTTCCTGGAGGAGAATAACATCCGGCACCAAACTCATATGGGGTTTCGCTCAGAGCATAGCACAGAGCTGGCCCTCCTAGTGATTACTGAAAATTTTAAAATGATATTCGACCAGGGGAGAGCCGCTGCGATCCTACTTTTGGATCTTAGTGCAGATTTTGATACGCTGGATCACAAGATCTTAATACATAGACTCAGAGCGATAGGGATCTAGGATAAAGCTAATCAATGGCTTGCCACTTTCCTCAGAGACAGATTGTTCCAGTGTATGGAATCGGGCATCCTCTCAGACACTCTCCCAGCCCCTTACGGAGTACCTCAGGGCTTCGGCACTCAGCCTGACCCTGTTCAACATTTATCTGAGTCCTCTAGCAGTTATCGTACATATCAGAATGCCTTTTCAGGAAGGCAGTTAAGACATGGCTTTTTAATCTGGATTAATTTCCTGGGATGGCGGATGTCTGACCTTTTATGCTGCTGTCACTTATTGTTATAGCGCCGAGACACCTCCTTTGGGAGGTAGCTGTTTTACACTCTATAAATGGCTGTATTATTATTATTATATCGTACAAGAGTATGACTTGTCAATTATATCCTACGCTGATGACACTCAGCTAGTGGTCTCAGTGTCAGAAGAGACGAATTCGAACCATCTGCAGCTGGTACCATGCATGGAAAAAATAGCAAATTGGTTGGCTAACTGTATACTAAAACTGAATGGCAACAAAACAGAGCTGATGTTCCTGGGCAATGGCCCAGGTCCATGTGTCGGGATCAGTTGGCCAAGGGGTTGGGGTCTACCCCGCACCTAAGCCATCCATAAAAAACCTTGGGATGTGGCTAGACCAGAAGCTCTTCATAGAAACACAAGCCAAAAAATTACCGGCAACCTCTTTCGTATACTTTTCAGCACTCTATCCGAACAGCTGTCCCTACCTACTCCTCCCCCAACAGCTAAACAATCCCCAAACCCCTCCTGGTTCCCCACAACCGCCTGACTCCAAATCCCCTCCCTAATGACACTCCCCGTACAACAACTTCCACTCTGTCATCCTCTCTTGAACTCTCCCCTGTCTCAATCCTTTCCCCCTTCCCACACCTGCTCCCACCCCTGCCCCCTGCCAGCTCTCCCCAGCCTCCCAGAGACAAACTCCACACCCCCAAGACACACCTACCCTTAACGCCACATCCCTCTCAATGATTTCTATTCTACCACCTTCTTCCGGAACCCACCCCCCAACTCTTCTAATGCGCCCCCCCAATTTCCCATGTCTCCTAATCAGTCGCGGCTGGTGACATTTGAAAGTGGCGGGGCGTAAAATTTGTGGCGAGCAAGCGCAGCCAGCAAGCATGAACGCATCAAGGGTGCACCTCGCATTTCTTCACATGACCCTTCTCCTGATGCCTGGTGGGACAGACACATTAAACAGACTCAAAATAACCTCGAAATAAAGCCTTGACTTAGAAATGTCATGTCAAATAACTTTATTCGGTTATTAGTAATAACAACCATAAAAGCATATTTCATTAGACATATATTAACTCATACAAAGAGGAAAAAGGTTTTAAAAGCAACATAGAACAAGAAAGTCACAAGCAGAATGTACTATAAAAATGTAAAAGATACTACGGAAATGTAAAAAGTTATTATCAGCTAAGATTATATCTGTCAATGGCACTATTACCCCTCCATGCTTTTCCTAAATTTAAGTGCTAATTTTAAAAAGCTGCATACAAATAAAGTGCAATCACAACTTAACAGTTGAAGGTAGTAAAGTGCGGGTCTGATTTGTGTAAAATTCAATTTTTTGAGGCAAGGTTTTAAATATAGCCTCCGTGGTACAATATAATACGGTCAGATAAAGAAAAAGTGTGCCTGGTCTTGCGGAGACTTTTCGTCGCAGCCGCAAGCCGGCAACACTTGACCACGGTGGGTCCCCTTAGGCACGGCCAGTAAAAGGTGAAATAAGTCCAGGCGAAACCTCATCAGCAGGAAACGGTCGTAACCTGACATAGGCCATGACAGGTACGGTTCCATGAGCAAGGATGTTTTTAATAGCACATGTTTCCGTACACTTCCTTTCTTTAACTCGCCATCCTCCCTGGCTAAGTACCTGGATGTAATAAAAACCTTCTTCACATTAGTAACATTAGTAACATCCAATTTCGTAATGAATTCTGGGGTTGAAAAGAGTTCGGGGCGCCCTAATTCAGTGAAACAGTTACTTAAGTACTTTATCCAGGGAACTTTAAGCCTATTTTCCCATGTTAATGCTTCCCTCAAAATTTGCTGGGTAAGAGGTAAATCACTGTTTAACCAGCAATTTAGCCAGCAAAGTAAGGGATTAACAGCTATCTTGTCACCTAGGTAAGGCATACCCAGCTCTTCATGTACCGAAAAGTTTGCTGTTCCCCTTGGAACCCTCAATATCTGTTTTAGAAAGTTGTTTTCTACTACCTCCAGGGCTCCTAGTGAGGCATATCCCCATAACTCGCTGCCGTAGCATGCAGTAGCAACACTCTTGGCCTGGTAAAGTTGGAGCAGTGCAGCCACCGGGCTATTGCCCATTTTTCTTGCAAAGTCAAGTACTGCAGCATTTGCCCGGATTACCTCCCCCTTTTTCTTCTGTACCGCGGGTCCCCAGTTCAGTTGGTAGTCGAACAGGACTCCGAGATAAGAGAATGTGTTACTGGGATTTTTTCCCCGTTTACATTTTTTAGGTAGTTTGGCTTTTTATTACCTTGGCCAACCTTCATTACGAAAGATTTGGAGTTATTAATGCTCAGGTCTCGAGACTTCATAAAGGCAAAGAAGGAATTTAACAGTGTTTGAAGACCTATGGCAGTCCTGGATAACAGGACTGCGTCATCCGCATAAAGCAGAACCGGCAGTCCCTTTCGTCCGACATAAGGGTACTTTGCTCCTGTATTTAAAAGGTGCTCTTCCAATTCATTTATATATAGGTTGAAGAGAAACGGGGCTAAAATGTACCCTTGCCGGACACCCCGATGCACTCCAAAGTCTCTTGTCACTTTTAGATCTTGTGTGTACCGGACGTTTGCTCTCGTGTCAGAATGCATATCTGCTAACAAATTAATTAGGTTCTGCTCTACACCCATTTTAGCCATGGCGTCCCAGAGCCTTCCACGGCTCACACAGTCGAAAGCCGACGATAGGTCCATGAACGCCATGTGAATTGTACCTTGGCGGGCCATGGTGTATTTCCCTATGATCAAGTACAGGTTCAAACACTGAGTGACCGTAGAGTGACCGGGCCTAAAACCATATTGAATTGGAGATATTACTTTATTTTCATCTGCCCATGCAACTAGCCTGTTTAGAATTACTCCCCCCACTACTTTGACCACAGAGTTAATTAAAGATATTGGTCTATAGCAGAGGGGGCTATTACGATCTCCTTTCTTAAACACGGGTACGATGGTAGAGACCCCCCACGACTTTGGGCAGCCAGAAACCACAGCCGCAGTGAATACAGCAGTGAGGACAGGCGCCCATAGCGATATGCAAGATTTAAAGAGGTCCGGAGGAAGGTCATCCGGCCCTGGGGCATTGTTGCTTGTTAGCCCTTGAATTCCTTTTTCAACCTCATTAATTGAAAAGAACAGAAAGTTCTCCTTGGGAGCAACAAAACTATGTTCTGCTTGGATCTCATTACTTTTAAAAATCGAACTAAAATGGTTAACCCACTCCTCCTCTGGGATGTTTGTACCAAGAACAGAATTACTTGGGTGGTCAAACAGGGGTTTATTCATAATTTCCCAAAACTTGGCACTATTTCCCAAAGTTTTGGGATCTAAGAGAGTCTCCCAGACACTTTTCTTTACCTCTTTCTTTCGTGTAGCAAGGGACTTTTTATACCTGGAGCGCATGGCCTTAATGTGAACCGAGTCTCTGGGTTTTATTTTCAGAGCCATCTTGAGGTCTCGGCTGGCCTTAGAGCAGGAGTTGTCAAACCATTTCGGGTTACTGCTAGCATTCCCTTTAACTGGCACCATTAACAACGACCCTACTGTTAATGCAACACCCTCAAATGCAGCCATAATTTGTTGCGATGATGATACTAGTGACACACAAAGAGAAAGTTCGGAACTGCACAAGTTATTAATAGAGGTGTACAAATTTTCACAGTTCACCATTGTCCATTTTAGGCGACGCTTTCCATTTATACACTTTAAAGACCCTCGGGCTTTACGTGGCTCTCGCTGTTCAAAAACTCCCCCGCCCAATTTAATGCAGATAGGATTCATTCATCAGGGTGTTTAGTTGTATTCCACGCCGTGAGTGGTCGAAATGAAAGCCTTTCAGGCTATTACATCCCAGTTGGTCAATAACAGTCACTCCTGGGTTTCCGCAGGGATGGGTATTAAAATCACCTGCGATCAGCATTTGACGCAGCAGATTTCCCGCATTGTCTCTCAGAAAGTCACACAAGGGCAATATATTACACTCTCCATTCTGATTTATTGCATTATAAAAGTTGATCAGAGTAAGGGTGTTTTTGCCCCTCTTAAGCTCTAGAACTTGGATATTTCTGTTTCCAAAATGACGCTCAACTTTGTGACAGGTAAGTGCCAAATTAACGTAGGTTGCCAGGCCCCCCTTTGCTCTTCCACTATTCGATGGTTCTGCTGGAGTGAAGAAGCTTTGATACCCCTCAATATAGAATTTTTTTTCCTCCAACCATGTTTCTTGGAGGCATATCACTGCATGTTGTTTAACAAATGACAGCCAGGTGATGTCGCAAGCTTTATCAGCCAGCCCGGCAATATTCCATGAAACTAAGCTTGCTCTACAGGGTGTTAGCGAGCACAATATTTTGGAATGTATATCCGTGATCTATAAAGGCAGAGACCTGGGCACCAGGCACGAACAAGACTGGGACTGTAATCACGAATATGGTTTGCCAGTCATGCTTGACAGCACGACGCGACACTCAATACAAAATCAGGCAGCTGTATTTTTCCTTTTTCAAAAATAAATCCCGGCATGGCACACATTGTTTTCTGTATATATTTATATGTAAATCGCAGAAACAAAACCACGGAAAACTTAAAGCCTTAATCACAGCAATTCACACTCCGTACACAGACACGGTCTTACTGTGAACAAGGACCTTGATTCTCCACAATAGGTCTGAACTTTTTCCTTTGCAATGTGCGCACCTAGGAACCGAGGGAATTATAATTTTGCCAATATTTTATTACTAATGCAAAAAAAGTGTAAGCATTATTATTGCAATTCCTATGGGCTGGGCGGTCTAGTGACGTACAGAGCAGAGGATTGAGAGGTGATCTCGAGCCTTCATCCGTTTAGCCCTGGATATGGTGCAAGAAGGGAGTGCGTTGTGCGTGCTCGTGTGAATGATGCCGGGAGGTAGTCGAGACATCTATGTGCCGCTCTAGAGCTTTCACTATCCTCACAGTAAAATGTCACAAGCTCTTTACCAGAGAGAGACCTACGGGAAGGAGACACTTTCAATACATGTGAGCCCCTGTTAGTGAATTTGTCAATTTTACCACACAAACAGTCGCGGCCGGCAATATGGGTGGGGGGGTTGGAAATGGTGTTGTCGCGCTGCTGAGGGGAGGGATGGGGGAAACGGGATAATTTTAAATAAAATAATAAAACAACAAAGTCAATAAACTTAACTTACCTTACCTTCCCGCTGGCGTCTTCAAGTCAGTTCCGAATCCCGCCGTCCTGTTCTTGAATTCGTAGTCACGCAGGAAGCCAGGCAGCCTCCCTCCCCTCCACCAAAGCACAGCGCTGTGATTGGTTCGGCCGGCTGCCCCAACACCACGTAATTTCTCTGTATGCTGCAGCACACAGAGAACAGGGAGAGTGGGAGGGGTTACTTGAGGGCAGGGGGGAGCGGCTTGCCCGCTGTTATTAATACAGTTAATACTGTCTGTTTGGACAGCCTCTCAGGCTGCCCAAACAGACAGTATTAACAACAGTGGGGAAAGCCACTCCCCCCTGCCCTTGAGTAACCCCTCCCACTCTCTCAAGCAGTAACTTCTGCTTTCTCGCCGTGCGAGAAGGCAGAAACAAATGGTAGTTCTCTACTATTTGTTTCTGCCTTCTCGCACGGCGAGAAAGCAGTGGGGCGGCGCCCAAATGCCCCCATTGAGGATCTGCCACTGCTCCTAATGACCGTCCCCCTCCAACACCCTAACACCTCCCTAGCCCCCTCCACCCCCGCTTAACTGTCCCACAACGACCATGACCTCTCATGTCCTTCCTCCTCCCTCCATAAATTACACTTCCACCCATTACGTTGTTACCACATCTCCTCTTACCCCTCACACTCTCCCCTCCCCTCTCTCCCTTTCCCCCTCACCCACCACCAGGCCTTCCTGCATCACGTCTATCCCTCCCTCCCTTCCAATACCGACCCACACCTCCCTCCCCTCCCCTTTCCTCCCCCACTCCTACAAGCCCAGAACTACGCACATCTGCCAGTCCTGGCGGCTCACCCTCTCCAAGCTATAAACCTTCCCACCCTAGACATTCTGTCCCTAACTCCTCCTCCATCCCAGCAACAAACACTTCCCTCCTCACTAGCCTCAACCAGACACTTCGTAACTTGGACTACAATTTTTCCACCCTGGTTACTGAACTTTTCCTACACATTAAGTAAAGGTCTATAGCTAGTTAAGTCAAAGAATTGACAGAAACAGTTCTAGGTCCCTCCGTAATAAGCAACCACTGGTCGATGTCAACCAAATCATCAAAAATTTACACACATATGTCTAAGAAAATATATTTCATTTTATTATTAAATCTGATTATTTTTTTGGATTCTCATTTTTTTCCTTTTTTATATATATAAAAGTGATATACAAATGATCTCATAACCTGATTTGTATAGATGCATATAACAAGATTCACATAAATTGATTCCTGCTATTCAACATAAAATTCCATCATTAATATACGATAGACATGAAGTTGATGGAGGCAATGCAGTAGATGTGGACAACATGCGTTTCGGCATTGCTGCCTTCATCAGGAAACCGTCTATTGCACTAGAATTCGGTATCTGTAAACTGGATTCCTGAATAAAACTTGTTGTTTACACTGACTGCGGATAATGGAAATGACCTCCGTATATTCATGAACTATAAGGGCCAATTTATGTTCCAAAGTTGGTGTCCGTATTTAGCAAGAACCATCTGGAAAATAGTTCATCGATGTTGGACTTGGCCCTTTTGGCAGGTTCACCACTAAACTTTTTGCTTTTAAAGGTGACCTGGTGTTAGTTGTTTTTGGCTTCTGCGCACTTTTACACTGCGTCCCAGTGTAAAGTGCGTGCGCACTCTGAGTGCATGTGGTGAGACTGGCCTGCCCTCCCGTAGGATTGCATGGGGATATGTGTGTCCATGGTAGTTCCTGATGTGTGGGGAGTGCAGAGGCGAGTTTGGTATGTGCGAACTCGTGAGATTAAATGCTGCGCGACAGTTTGCGCAGATTTAGTATGGCTAGTGTAGAAGTGCCACTTCTAGAAGTTGGCATGTCTGTGTGCAGTGAATGTGGATTGCCTGTCTGGCTTGTGAGTGACAGGAGCTGGCTGGTGTGCTTGGCTCCAGGAGTCAGGATGGGTCTGCCCGGTGGTGAATGGGGAGATCTGCATGTTGATGGGAGGGAGGAGTGCACCTGGGACCTGAATAGGGCTGGGCCTTCCCTCCACAATGCTGGCTCCACCCCCTGTGGTGCGTCTGATGTCCCTAGCCTGTCCTGTGAATAGGAAGAGGGGCTGAGCACAACAAAGTGCTCCAGAACCAGTTGCATCTGGTTCTCCCCTGCCCTAAAGCTCCAGACAAAGGAAAATGTGTATAAAAAGGGGCTGTGACCCCATGCAAAATGTGCTCTCTTGATCCCGACTAACGGGGGGCCTGCTGCTGCTGCTGGGCGCCAGGAGGAACCGCCACTGGGGACTGCCTCCCTGCTGGAGGGACCTGTGAGCTGGCCCCTGGGCCCAGCCTTTGCCCCCCTACATGCTAAAGACTTTCCTTGGACATTTCGCTCCAGTGCCTGGGAGGCACTATATCTGGATTGCCTGAGGATCCCTTTTATTTTTGATTCCTAAAGAAAGCGCTTTGCTGTCCTGTACCTGTGTTTATGGTAATACAAAGACTGTTTTTATATATAACCTTGTGTGGAGTTCCCTTTTGTGGTGTGCCTAGTGTGTTGCTGCTGTGTGTGTTGCGCAAATGCTTTACACATTGCCTCCAGGATAAGCCTGACTGCTCGTGCCAAGCTACCAAGGGGGTGAGCAGGGGTTATCTTGGCGTGTAACTCCCTTGCCCTGACTAGAGTGGTGGTTTCTGCCTGACTTTGGCGCAAGCCTTAGCCAACCAGAGATCCCATTTCTAACAATCGATGCCACCATAAATGACTGATAATTAATGTCAAGCGCGGCTGTTATTAATCTGTAGCACGGAGTGTCTAAACCCGGATGTTAGAGTTCACAAAGTTGCGGCTTTTCAAAAAGTAACACAATGTCCTTGGATATATTAGGCTAGCGTCTCCATGGAGGTCCCACACGATAACAAACGTCTGTATTCTATGTAGGGGCTGCCATAATCAGGATTATTAATTATCAGTCATTTATGGTGGCATCGATGAACCATTTTCCAGATGATTCTTGCTAAATACGGACACCAACTTTGTAACATAAATTGGCCCTTATAGTTCACGAATATACGCTGGTCATTTCCATTATCCGCTATCAGAGTAAACAACGAGTTTTATTCATGAATCCAGTTTACAGATACCAAATTCTAGTGCAATAGACGGTTTCCTGATGAAGGCAGCAATGCCGAAACGCGCGTTCTCCACATCTACCGCATTGCCTTCATCAACTTCACGTCTATCGTATATTAATGATGGAATTTTATGTTGAATAGCATGAATCAATTTATGTGAATCTTGTTATATGCATGTATACGAATCAGGTTATGAGATCATTTGTATATCCTTTGAGATAAAACACTTTTATATATATAAAAAAAGGAAACAAATGAGAATCCCAAAAAAGAATCAGATTTAATAATAAAATGAAATATATTTTCTTAGACATATGTGTGTAAATATTTGATGATTTGATTGACATCGACCAGTGGTTGCTTATTATGGAGGGACCTAGAACTGTCTCTGTCAATTCTTTGACTTAACTAGCTATAGACCTTTACTTAATGTGTTTCCTTCCCAATGTATAGCTTGTTCAGGAGATATATAGGGGTCCCCTTTTTAAAAAAAAAGTACTGAACTTACCCTACTCAGAGAAGATTTCAATCGCTTCAAATCCTACAAACCCAGAACCCGCCCCTCTTGGCCAGCTGCCCCATGTGCTAGCCCTCGAAAACGCTCATATCCCAAGCTTTGGTTACCAATGCCTCTCCTCACCCGTTCTCCCAGACCCCTTCGAACCTCGAGTATCTACTCCGCCCCCGACCTCTCTGACCTCTGCAACTCCTACCTTAACAAACCCCCACTTAAAGATCTTTCCTCCCCTCACTCCAACATCCCTGTTATCATAGGGACTAGCAGAATGCCCTGCTCTCTTAGCTCCCCCATACCCCCCTCAACTCATCGCCATTCAACTATGCACCGCCCCTAACTCCAACCCTAAACCCCTTACCTGCATCCTCGTGAACTGCCGCTCCGCTGTCCGGCATGCAACCGAAATGTCAGAAACCATCCTTAACAAAGATACTGACATCGCCTTCCTCACGGAAACCTGTCTCAAAGACCACTCTACACCCATCCTTTACCTTCTTGCCCCCCCCCCGGCTATTCTATTCTCAGAAAAGACAGACCTGAAAAAATAGGGGGTAGTCTAGCACTCATTTTTAAAAAAGAACTACAACTCTCCCCAATCAGTAACACTGACTACACAACCTTCGAATACTTAGGAGCCAAACTTAATATGAAAAGCTCTCTCCCAATACAACTTCATAACATCTACCACCCTCCTGGTGAACCCCTTTCCTTTGCCGAAGAACTATCGGACCTTTTAACTAAATTGTTACTTTCCTACTCCAAAAATCTCTTCCTAGGAGATCTTAACCTGCACTGGAATGAACCTGATGATCCTACAATCAACCTTCTCAATAATCTTCTTGAGATTAGCGACCTCAAGCAACTTTGCCACTCCCCTACTCACGCCAAAGGAGTTATTCTAGATGCCATCATCTCCAACCCTGATTTGGCATCCCTATCCAATATCATCCCTATCGACTGGTCTGACCACCATCTCATTCTGTTCAGGATCTCCCCTCCAGGCCCACCCACCCCTGTGAAAAACAATAAAACCACAATTGTGACCACAAATCTGTCCATCAACTGTGTTTTTTGCAATTTTCACCCCGAGTGGGCTGGGTATGCTCAGACGTGAGTCCCAGGCTCTCCACACCACTGGAGTCAAGCTATCCAGGCTGATGAAGGCTGATAGCCAGAAACCGGTCCTTGGATGCTTGATTCCGGTCTGGGAAAGACATGGCTTGGTAGTTCGGACTGGACTGTTCCCATGAGGCACAGGTTCAGAGCTGATTTGCATATAGCCAGTGTCTAACCCAGGGTGGTGTGGAGTGCAAAAAACGATGGATTTAGGCCCAGATTTTTGTACTGGGGTGAATGTATGACATTGTTCTACATTCTGTCCATCAACTGTGTTTTTTGCAATGACCACAAATTTTAAGCAAATCTCCCCCAGCGCACTGGAACATAAACTCCGAACCCAACTCTGTCTCACCCCCCCCCTCTTCAAATGGGAATAAACTCACTGAACACTTTAACAAAACTGTCTCTGAGGTTTTAGATCAACTTGCCCCTCCGAAAATTAAAACGCTAAAACATGTCCCCACTAAATCATGGTTTACCTTAGACCTTAACAAAGAAAGACACTCACTTAGACTAGCTTGAAGAACATGGAGATAACACCCTTCCCCCTCCCATATTGCTCTCCTTAGAATCGCAAGATCCTCATACAAAAAACACATCTTTTTGGAAAAAGCATCTTTCTTTCGTCTGCAACTCTCCCGTGCCAAAAACAGACCTAGAGAACTATTCAACATTATTAGAAATCAAACCTCCCCTGCACCCAACAACTCGGTGGCCTCCTCTAACACATGTGAAGAAATTGCTAACTTTTTCACCGAAAAAATTGCCAAAATTGATCGTGCTTTTCTTGGAACTCAACCCTCGCTCACCCCTCAATATCCCCTGGATACTACACCTTTACCACCCCTCCCCCTGAAACCACCCCTCCTCACTTCTCCTCCTCCCATCGCATACCCCTCCTGAACCCTACTTCATTATCCCACTGCTTACAAACACTGCCTCATGGTATAATTTCCACTCCGTTTCTGAACTGGAAGTCTTCAACATCCTATCCAAACTCAAACCATCCTCACACACTAAAGACCCTCTCCCATCCGGACTCGTCCAAGATCTTAAACACGTCATTGTACCCTACTGAACCAACATCATTAACGCCTCACTCTCAACAGGGAGTGTTCCTATCTCCCTTCAACTCGGACAAGTCACTCCCATCCCGAAAAACCCCAAGGCTGATCTTAATGACCCTAACAACCTTAGCCCTATCTCCAACCTCCCCCTCCTCTCCAAAGCCCTTGAAAAATGCGCCCTACTTAAATGGACAAACACATTGACACATTCAACCTACTGGACCCCCTTCAATCTGGCTTCCGCAAAGGTTGCAGCACTGAAACTGCACTGCTCAACATAGTCGATGACATCCACCTTGCCCTGGACAAGGGCAAGACCTACTACTCATCCTTCTTTTTTTTTTGTTAACCGTGTGTACAATATCGCCCCCTCACCCCCGTCAACCCAGCCCCTCTGCGTCTCTTATTTGTGTTGGCGGGTCCAGCCATAGTCCCCTGTGGTCTGCCCATCTTTTCCATATTTTGTAGTGTTTCCTAGGGCAGCACCTGGCTTCGAAAATCGGCTTCTCTAGCCCCATACAAAAATCAAGACCCCTCTTCCATACCACTACCTTGAGAGCCCGGGGGTCCTTCCACGCCTGTGCCACATCCCTCTTTGCAACTGTAAGACCCAGTAAGAGTAGGTGCCTCTTATATACATTGCCACCCACGCTTTCCAGGACGTGAAGGAGCCCAAGTTTAGGAGTACGAGGCAGATCCCAGCCCAGCACCTCGGACAAGCAGTCCCACACCCCAATCCAAAATCTAGCCAAGCCACCACAGCTCTATACTGTATTGAGGAAAGTACCCACCTCATGACCACATCGCAGACATGCAGGGGATTCAATCAGACCCGCTCGCCACAGTCTCTCCCTGGTGTAATACACCCTATGTAGGTACTTAAACTGGATAAAACGCAAGCGCATGGCTATAGCCGCTCCCTCAGAGGCCTCGAGAGCTTCTCGACAGTCTTCCTCCTCTAGGTCTCCGAAATCCCCCACCCAAGAGTCCCGCAGAGACTGTAAAGAGGAGGAGCAATGCGTGACAATCGTTTGGTAAATGCGGGAAATCTTTTTCTCTGCCAAATCTCCCATGAAGACCTTTGCCTCAATCGGGCTGAACTCGGGCAAGGAGTCCAGTCCCTCCAGCGTGGGTGCCAGGGCATGGCGGAACTGCAAGTATTTAAAGAACTGTGTTCGGGGCATACAATACTCCTCGCTGAGCTCCTGGAAGGATTTAAGGGTCGTGCCCTTCAGAACATGCCCAAGTGTAGAGATTCCAATAGAGTCCCAGCCTCGGAATCCCGGCAGTGACGCCAGCGCCGGCAGCCGGCCATTATGCCAGAGCGGGGTCTCCTCCGTCAGCCTACCCCACCAGCCCATACGACGCAGCGCCTGTCTCCAAACTTGGAAAACCACTTGGGTAGCCCTGGGCAACCCCTTCCGTAGCCGCGCCGAGTATAAAATCGTATGTAGTGTATCCGGGTCCATCAAATATCTCTCGAGGGCATATGCTGGGTCACCCCTATCTCCATACCACCATTCATTCAAGACAAGAAGATGGGATGCCTGGTAGTAAGACAGGACATCTGACGCCGCTAGCCCCCCACAGTACGTAGACAAAAAGCAGGTGCGCAAGGCCACTCGCACTGCCCCCCCACTCATCCTTCTTGACCTCACCGCAGCATTTGACACAGTTAACCACCCAACCTTACTCAATGCACTCAAGGATCACTTCGGCCTTAATGGCACTGTCCTAAACTGGTTCACTTCCTACTTCCAACATAGAACCCAACAAATTAAAATTCAAAACTGCCTCTCTAGCCAAACGTCTGTCTCCCTAGGTGTCCCCCAAGGATCTATCCTCTCTCCCACTCTTTTCAACCTCTTTATGGAACCCCTTACCCTCATACTTAAACAAGCCCAAATCAACTATCACCTGTACGCTGACAACACCCAACAGTGCTATAAAATAGAATCCCATTCTGATATCCTGCGCCTTAACACTGCACTAACCAAGATCAAAACCTGGTTCCACAACAACCATCCCAAACACAACCCTAACAAAACTGAGATCATCCTCTTCTCTCCCAAAAACAACCCTCTCCACATTCAAACTTGGATCGCTGACCTTAATGCCCTAAACTGCTCTCTCTCCCTCACCGAATCTGTCAAATCACTTGGAATCACCATCAACAATAAACTCACGCTAAATTCCCATATAAAGAACTCAGCAAAAGGTGCTTTTTTTACACTCCGGCATCTCAAAAAAATCAAACCTTTTATCTCAGCTGAAGACTTCAAATTAGTTATCCAATCTCTTGTCCTATCAAAAATCGACTACAGAAATACCCTTCTATCTGGTACTCCCAAAATCCACCTTGCCCCCGTCAAATCCGTCCTCAACCTTGCAGCCAGACTAACAACAAACTGTAAATGTTGACCACATCTCACCTGCCCTCAAGGACCTCAAATGGCTCCCCATCGAGGGCAGAGCCTCCTATAAAATTGCCTGTATTACACACAAAGCCCTCCATCAAAAGACTCAAATCTACCCCTCAACCAAACTCAATAAAGCAGGCTGCGCCAGATCGTTGAGAAGCACTAACTCTCTTCTTCTCATCCCCCTACTACTAAAAGAAAAAGCCTCCCAATCGCGTTCCTTCTCTGGTAAGGCCCCAAACATCTGGAACGCCCTACCCAAAGACCTTCGATGTAAACCCTCCTATGCCAGCTTCAAAAGAGACGTTAAAATGCACTTTCTCACTAAATATTGGAGAATTTAATTCCTTCCTCTCCGTTCTGACTACTACTATCCTTAGGCAATGCCACCTACCTCTCACACTCACACCCCTGCTTCGGACACCCTCCACACCCCTCTCTCCTCACTTACCAGCCCATTCTTTTCTCAATCCCTCCACTCTTCGCCTTCCTATATTCCCCCACACCCTACTATGTCTGCTGAGCCCCCCTTGGTATACTGTAAAATTGTTATCAATAACGACATTCTTGTTCTTTAATTGGTTTTTATTTATCTCCTACTCCCTCATCTCACTACATACTCTACATTTTTCTTTTTACTCTGTCAGACCACCTTGTATAATTTGTTTCGCTCATAACAATTGTTGCTTACTTGTTTATAGCCATGCAAATGTAAAGCGCTCTGATACCCACGGTGGAGCTAGCGCTATATATATATATATATACTACAGATGATCCGTAAGATCATAGACCTAATCCCAGAACAGGCTCGGAAGACTGTGGTCCAGGCCCTAGTGGTCTCGCGACTGGACTATGGCAATTCCCTGTATCTGGGGTCTCCTAAGTATGTGATCAACAGGCTACAGGTTGTCCTAAATGCTACAGCTAGGATGCTCCTGAAGATCCCCAGACAAGAATCAGTGAGATCCTCTCTGAAAAAAATGCACTGGCTACCTATTCAATCTGGGGTCAGGTTTAAAGCCCTCTGCCTAGCCCACAAAGCCATGCAGGATAGAGGTCCTGCCCTGATAAAATCCCTTGCCCCCCCCATATGTCCCGAATAGCTCCCTCAGGTCCTCATCTGAATTCCTGATGAACATACCAAAGATAAAGAGATCAAGATGGGGGGGGGAGATCCCTTTCACACCAGGTCCCAAAGCTCTGGAATTCAATGACCTCGGAACTGAGACTGGCTACATATGAACAGTGCTACAGGAAAAACCTTAAAACTTGGTTGTTCCCATGATTCCCTACCTCTACCTACTGCCTCCTCTCGGTAGCACTGGGAAGCCCTCGGGTAGCCATGCTCTTTATAAACATAAACATAAACTTCTTACTTACTTACTTCACTTTCACTGCATTGTTGCGTCATTTGGGAACACCTCTCTAATTTTGAATGTATATGTTAACAGAGTTACATGATTTCGTGTTCATAAGATTCCAAATGTTGAGTAATAAAATAAAATATATTCTGCTTAGTAAAACCAATCTATTGATAGTTATTCACTAGGCTTTCATGGAAGTTGAGGTCACACTGCCCCCTTCAGGGACCATTGTTTCCTATATTACTATCCTACCCAGGTTTACTGGATTGCCTCTTGTTTTACAAATATGATTTAGAAAGTAGGTAACTTGTTAAGACGACAGGCAGACAGGAAAGAAACATAACTACCTCACGTGATGGGCCGATTGGCCAAAGTGTGGGTTGTCTTTTGATCTTTGCCTAAAATGTTTTTAAGTACCTTCCTCCATTTTAAGTTTTTTCAGCATTCGGAGAATATTGATCAAGTTGTGGCATTACTTTTTCTGGTGACATCATAGGTGTGCTGTATGTCAATTATATACTCAAAATAATGATCAAAGATATTAAGCCACATAATGGCCTGTTCAATATATTTTTATGTATTATCAGGTTAGCAACTTTAAATTGTCACCATACCATTGTGAGCTATATTTGTTTTGATGAAAGCTTCAATACAGAGTGGGAGATTGAGAGTTAGCTGGAAATGAGAAGTACATTTTCAGATTTTTTTGTATATTTTGAGAAACTTATATAAATATGTACACCTCTATGACTTTCAATTTTGTTTTATACATTCATGGGCAAGGTTCAGTTCTCGACAGTTGTACTTGGAATGCTTTAGTGAAAGTGGACCGTGTTTTGTATTCACGCCCACGCCTACGCATATCGATTCATTTATTTACTGCATGTCTCTAATTATGCATAGTTGCTCATTTCATGTAAGTAACACCTAAACGGCCCTGCTCTTCATGACCGAGCACTTGCGGTCAGTGCTGGATGCGGGGCAGACAGCGGCGCTCCTGCTGTTAGACCTGAGCGCCGCATTTGACACGGTGTCTCATGACATTTTAGTGCGGCGTTTGGAGGAAGTGGGTATCGGAGGGAAAGCTCTTGAGTGGTTCCGCTCCTTCCTTTCGGACCGGTGTTTTAAAGTGGCCATTCCACCTGGCCAGTCCTCGTTCCACTCTCTCGGTCTGGGAGTTCCCCAGGGCTCCGCTTTAAGTCCTACACTGTTCAATCTGTATGTGAAACCGCTGGCTGCTGTCGTCAGGGAATGTGGCCTTACCATGACATCGTACGCCGACGACACGCAGCTGGCGGTAACACTTAGCGGAGACCCTGAGGTGAATGCGCCCAGATTTCGAGCTGGACTTATAGCTGTGGCTAAGTGGATGCGTTGCAACTGCTTACAGCTTAACGCTAAAAAAACCGAGGTCCTGATTCTAGGGAGGCAGACGGAACTTTGGGGAGACCAGTGGTGGCCTCCCGAACTGGGGGTCTCTCCCACTCCAGCGGCCGAAGTTAAAAACCTGGGGGTGTGGCTGGATTCCCATCTTTCTTTTGCCAGCCATACGAAGAGGGTAGCAGCTACCTGTTTTGGTATCCTGCGGGGACTGAGGCCTGTCCTTAAGTTCTTCGACCCCCCCACGCGGCAACTGGTGGTTCAGGCCTCCATCTTGTCGCGATTGGACTACGGGAGCGCTTTGCTACTTGGAGTGAACCAGGCTGAGGCTTCTAGGCTTCAGATTGTGCAGAATGCTGCTGCACGTGCCATTGTGGGCCTTCCGAGGCGGTGTTCTGTTTCCACTGTTCTGACTTCCCTTCATTGGCTTCCGGTCAGACAGAGAATCAAATTTAAGGCTCTCTGTCTGACATTTAAGATTCTGAAGCTTTCCTCCCCTCCTGCCCTTGCGGGCCTTATTGCTCCGTATCTGCCCACACGTTCCCTCAGGTCTGAATCTCACCACCTGGCGATTAAGCCTAGGTTCAGACTGAGTAGGATGGGAGGGCGCTCCTTTCGCGTTCTGGCAGTTGACCTATGGAATTCTCTCCCTGTACACATCCGTGCCCTGGATAGTCTTATTCTTTTCAGGCGCGCTATTAAAACCCACCTGTTCGCTTCTGGCAATTGATCTCCTCTTTCCCCGGCTCTGATCTGTTGTGTTGTGGTATCTGGACAGGCGCCAGGACGCCCCTTCGCTGGGGCAGCTGTGCGCCGAATAAAAGTTATTAACATAACATAACATAACATAAAATAAGATTAACAACCAAAACAGTATTCAAAAGACTTTGAAAATAAAACAGCCAAGTGTGTTACGGGGTAGAAATTGGACTTTAAGAAGCTCTTATGTAAAAATTATTGAAATATCTGTTGTGCTCCTGGACCTCACAAACTGCTTGATGATATCTGTCACATTTGTGATGAAGTAACCTGTCCACAACACCCTCATCAGGCTCTATTTGTGTAGTAAACACTGCAAATTAATACACCTCTGGTTGCTGATTAAATCTTCATCTTGATGTATGCAATACTAAGAGAATTAGGATCAAAGCTTTTGCCTATGGCCTGTTATAGTGTGGCATGTTTTGTAAACACTTTGCTGCTTGTGTCCATCTGCATGAGGCTACTGTATCATTGCCATAAATCCAAAATAAAATCATCCTTAACAATCATTTTGGAAAAAGAAATCTCTGAAACTAGAGACATGCCTGTGGGCACTGAGTTTGCTGGTCTGTGTTGTGTTGCAGAGTCAAATGGCTTGGACCTCGGAAAAAAGATGAGCATCCCTCAGGACATCATGCTGGAGGAATTGTCCCTGCTCAGCAACAGAGGTGCACAGCTCTTTAAGATGCGCCAGCGGAGATCTGATAAGTACACCTTCGAGAACTTTCCATATTCATTAAAGGCACACATTCAAGTAAGTAATATCTAGGGCTTTAAGTGGGTTGAACAAACTGGGTGTTCTCTCAAAGGGGTGTGGCTGATATAATTAAGGGTGTGGCTTAAAAGCACGTAAGCTGAAACTCTATGCTTAGCTTAGTGTGGCCCGACTGGTATTTTGCTACTTCTGTCAATATATCCAGATATATATTACATTAAACCTACAACAAACAGTAATTGGCTTTGCCATTAGTTGTTAGATGCATAACATAAATAAGCAACAACAGTGGCTTTGTAGAATATAACATTGAAAATGCTTCAGCTGCAAACCGGTGAGAGACTGTGGCAGAACTATAACAAGACTCTTTGAAGTTACATCAAAGACAGCGAAGGGTGGTACTGCTGCAAAATTAAGATATATCTTTTTTCATTGTGAGGGTGAGGGCAAAAATGGAGAGCCAGATCGGGACCCGTTTCAGCACCTCCTTTTTAGGTTTCGCCTGGAGCACGGAGCTTTAGCTCCGCCTCCAGAGAAATCTGTAGTTTTCAGTAAGGGACACTTGAATCCGCCCTCTGTTCCATTGGCTAGCTCCATAAATGGAGGCTAGCCATTGGAACAGAGATCTGTCCGTCATTCACGGACCAGATTCGGGGGCGTTCCCGAGATTTTTTCCATGGGCGTTCCCTCTGTGTAGTCATCGGGCGGTGCGCGGGGTTTCTTTTTTTTGTCGTCCGTGTTTGCTTTTGTCATTCCGAGGCCGACCGCCGCCGGAAGAAGTCTTCCTCTGGTAAGTGCTTGTTGCGTCTCATGTCGTCTGTGCCGTTCCGCCCCCCCCCCCCCGCTGTCCGTGCGCCGTTCCCAACCCCCCCCCCCCTCCTGTGCCCGTTCCCGCCCCCCTCCCGCTGTCCGTGTGTCATATTTTACCCTGGATCTTGTTTTGCAACTTTTGTACTTGCACCAGTGAACTAAGAAACCGGTGCCTTAATCGGTAGCTTGCCCTCATGCGTTTCAAGCCTCGTTTTATTTATCTAACACGGCCTCCGCTTTCCCCGCCTCCCTCTCCCCTCCCACAGCAGATCCCCGCCTCCCTCGTCTCCGGCCGGGCTCCCGGCTGCTGCTCTTGTGCTAATCATTTTTAATGGATTTACAATTAGCAAAGCAGCAATTATTAGCAAAGCAATTAGCAAACAGAAAAATATTTGTGTTAAATGAGTTTTCCGATCAGTATCTGCTCCTCCGCTCTCCCCGCCTCCCTCTCCCCTCCCACAGCAGATCCCCGCCTCCCACAGCAGATCCCCGCCTCCCGAGCCGCAGCCGGTCCCGATGCCGTAAACACTGCAAGCTGAAGATGGCCATATGGTGACGCCTCTGCCTCAATGTCTGCCTGTAATATTAAGGAGCCGTTCTGAAGGCATACCAGGTTGTGTTCATCGTCTCATTTGAATTAGACAAGCACTGTTAATATGCGGAGATTCATCACATTTTAAAGATTTAAACATACGGAGTTTAAGGGATTCGCCACGAATAAATCGCGTCGTTTTAGCCCAAGTCGGAGCTGAGATTGGAGCAGACCTAAAGCGGGTAACTTTCGCTCTTAGACCAGATCACCTCCCCTATCACTCTCTGCGTCCACGTTATTCTCGAGCTGTGGAACCCCAGATCCGTGCTGACGTATTCTTGGGCATAAAGAAGATGCTGACCCAGTCTGACCTCTACTTGAGAACACCCGACAGTCAAAACTGAAAGGTTGTCACTTATGAGCAGGGGACATCCGAGTGAAATCCAGGATTCGGCCCTCCAAATGAGAGACTGTTGAGTTGTAGGGCTTCGGTTGTCGATGTCGTCCATTATGGGCCCCTGGCCTTCCCCCCAGCACGATAGCTCAGGGGGTGCACGTGCCTACTGCTGAGGTATGTGTCTAGCTCTCGGTCACGCGCTCAATAACAGCAACACAGCTGAAGTATTGACCAGATGTATGTGCAACCCTCGGGCCACAAGTTCCAATCACTAGAAAATAGCACATAGGGTTGGAGTGCCTACTACTGAGATGTATGAATGTATGTGTGTGTAACACTCAGGTTAACAGTTCCCGACACAGGAAGGTAGCTGAAACTGTCATTGTGCCTGCACCTTACATATGCATTTAACCCTCCGGTCACAGGTTCCAAGCACATAAAAGCCCTCAATGGTCTAGTGCCCTTGCCATAAAGATCTTTATACAACATGCCTATTTCAAGGGCAATTCCGAAATAGCACAGCATAGTATACAGTGCGTTTTGGGAGGGGGGAATAAAGTCAAATAAACTACCCAGCAAGTTTCAGAGCCCCAAATATGAAGGCAAGGTTACCTGTCTCGGAGGTGCTTCTGAGAGGCAGTCCGGCTCGGCCACCTTCTGCAGGAGCTCTCAGCAGAGAGGCCCGTGGTCGGGGGCGCTTAGCTGCAGGTAGAGGAGGGGCAGCTTCCGGTAGTCTCTGGGAGGAGCGGCCACCATAGGACGAAGAGGCACCTGTGAGAGACTGCAGCCTCAGCGCCTGTGAGAGCCCGAGCTCTGCTGGAGGAGACACGTGAAGGAGGGGGGAGGGGGTGCACGCGGGAGCGGAGCAGAGAGATGCTGCAGCCTGGACACTGAGCACCACGGCACCAGACTGGTCCGCTCTTCCCGCTCAATTGACTCATCGCACTTCGCTAGATTCCCTTCACAGTGCCCCCTCAGGGGGGGTCTCAAACACGAGAGGAGATGTAGGGTTCTCTACAGTGGGTGAGGGTGATAACCAAAAGCAAAGCTGCCATTTGGGTCCACCACAAGGAGAGGTTGTGGGCACCTTTTAGGGACCAGGTTAACAGCACTCATCTTAAAAGGGGGATTGGGGATATTGACAACACTGTTGTATCTTCCCAAGAATAAATGAGCGCACTGTACACAGCAAACTATAGCGTAGTTTATAATTTAATATCTAGCCTCTCCAAAAGATTGTTTCCCTGCCCCCTGGCTGTGATTGCTTCCCTGCCCCCTGGCTGTGCTTGCTTCCCTGCCCCCTGGCTGTGCTTGCTTCCCTGACCCCTGGCTGTGCTTGCTTCCCTGACCCCTGGCTGTGCTTGCTTCCCTGCCCGTGCTTGCTTCCCTGCCCCCTGGCTGTGCTTGCTCCCCGCCCCCTGGTTCCCATTCCCCTGGCTGTGCTTGCTCCCCTGCCACCTGGCTGTGCTTGCTTCCCTGCCCCCTCGCTGTGCTTGCTTCCCTGCCCCTTGGCTGTGCTTGCTTCCCTGCCCCCTGGCTGTGCTTGCTCCCCTGCCCCCTCGCTGTGCTTGCTTACCTGCCCCCTCGCTGTGCTTGCTTCCCTGCCCCCTCGCTGTGCTTGCTTCCCTGCCCCCTCGCTGTGCTTGCTTCCCTGCCCCCTCGCTGTGCTTGCTTCCCTGCCGCCTCGCTGTGCTTGCTTCCCTGCCCCCTCGCTGTGCTTGCTTCCCTGCCCCCTCGCTGTGCTTGCTCTCCTGGGTGTGTGTGGCTTTGGGTGGGTGGGTGTGGCTCTGGGTGGGTGTGTGTGGCTCTGGGTGGGTGTGTGTGGCTCTGGGTGTGTGTGTGTGTGTGTGTGTGGCTCTGGGTGTGTGTGTGTGTGTGTGGCTCTGTGTGTGGCTCTGCGTGTGGCTCCGTGTGTGGCTCCGTGTGTGGCTCTCTCTGTGTGTGGCTCCGTGTGTGGCTCTCTGTGTGTGGGTCTGTGTGTGTGGGTCTGTGTGTTTGTGTGTGGCTCTGTGTGTGTGTGTGGGGGGGGGCTCTGTTGGTGTGTGTGGGTCTGTGTGTGTCTGTATGTGTTTTTGTGTGGCATTTGCCAGGGATTAAACTATTGGCATTGTAAATGACAATGCCATTTATTTATCTGTTTTGAAGACCAACACATAAATACAAATTTTGTCATTTACAGTGCCAATAGCTCAAACTTTTCAAAAGGCGAAACCATTGCATTGTAAATGCTTGTTTGAACTGCCAGTGCTGAGCACCAGCGAGTCCCAGCCCACCTAAAGCCCTGGTAATATCCAAAAGCATTTTTCCTCCCTAGCGATCAATATAACATGTAAAGCTGCCAGTCATGCAGAGGTACTCACGTCTGACTCTCATGCACGGGAACATCCCCATGTGATGCAATTGAACGTCATTCACATGAGTCTCAGACTACCAGCATGCATGCGGAATGTTAATGTGTAAAGAGGTGTGACTGAAAAGGATCGGTTAGAAAAGTTGTTATTTCTACATTTCATGTGGATAGAAACTTACTTTGAGAGCCAAACAAAAAAGCTACTACGCCACCATCGCTTTACCAAAAAGCAAATACTAAGCATCGCGTATCGACCAGGTTAACAACAACTCTAAAGCAATGTTCTCCATTGTGAAAAGCTTTCTGTCTCCGTTTGCCTTGGCGCGTTCTACGCCTGTTTTGGAGGCCTGGTGTAATACACTTGCCAGGTTCTTCCTGGACAAAATTGGCGCTATTCAAGCCATGTTTGCCCCCTGCACTTTAACCCCTTCGACGCTCATGACGAGCTGGGCTCGTCATGGCGTAGCCTCCTCGCACGCTCATGACGAGCCCAGCTCGTCACGTAAAGTGCGCTTTCGCAAAACCCAGCGTACGGGCGGAATTCCGCCCGCACGCATGCGGTTAACACCTATGCCTTGTATTTGCTGTTCTGCCCTCAGTCTATCCAGCGCATAATATTCTTCCTTCTCGCCAGTAGATTCATCTAGCTCCCTCAAAATTTTTAAGGGTCTGAAATCAGGATCTCCTACAGATTCCTGTGCGGCCAGACTCTTGGCCTCTGTTGCAGATTGTATCAACCCGGAGGTCAATCTGATCATTAACATGTCGCTGCGGGAGGCCCTCTTTCCAACGTCCTGGAAGCAGGCGAAAATCCTTCCCCTCCTCAAAATGCCATCCCTGGACCCTTCCACTCCTGGAAACTACCACCCCCTCTCGTTGTTGCCCAGCCTGGCCAAGGTTTCCGGGTTGCTTATAGCAGAGTGTCCGCTCTTTTGAAGGTGTCTAAGACGATTCGAGAGTGCGTCGATGCCAGCGGGAGGGCAGCTTTGGTTCTGCTGGACCTCTCGGCGGCCTTCGATACTGTCCCTCATGCCCTGCTTCTGGATTGCCTATTGGAGATCGGAGTATCCGGGTCCGTGTGGGGTTGGATCAGGTCTTTTTTGGAGGGTCGTACACAGCAGGTCTGGCTTTCACCGTGCGCCTCTGTTCCCGAAGTAGTGGCCACGGGTGTCCCACAGGGGTCATCCCTTAGCCCCCTTCTTTTTAACATCTATGTCACCCCGACGGTCTATCTAGTGGAAGCATTAGGGGCTAAGGTGATGGCCTACGCGGACGACACCCAACTACTGTTTTCTTGGGGACAAGACGAGGATGCAGTTCTCCCCGCCCAACACTGCTTGTCCTCGGTCTTTCGCTGGCTTGCCCAGGCACAGCTCAAGTGCAATGAGGAGAAATCGGAGATCCTCTTGTATGGCGCATTCCCCGTTGACTTCAGAGAGATGTTATGGCCCCCTGGTTCCCCCCTTCCTGGCTGTAAGGTAGACTCTGTTAAGGATCTCGGGGTCTGGTTCAATGAGAACCTGATCTTCTCAACGCAGATTAAGAAGCTGGCCGGCACTTGTTTTAGCATCCTGAAGTCTCTGAGGAAGTTTCTTCCTCTTCAGCCCAATGCTACGAAGGAAACTGTTGTTCGTGCTTTAATTCTCTTGCGCCTCGATTATGCTAATGCACTGTATGCTGGCATTCCGGGTTACCTTTTGAAGAAATTGCAGGTGATTCAAAATTCGGCCGCCCGATTCACAAAGCCCTCCACGGTCTGGGTCCCATCTATCTGCAGAAGAGATTCGCTTTCTATACTCCGGTGAGACAGCTGCGTTCTTCCTCCCAACTTCTGGCGCAGATTCCTCGCTTCAATCGCCAAAGGCTAGGCAGGTACTCTTTTGCCCGGCTGGCGGCGCAGGCATGGAATGCTCTGCCACTGGCTTTGAGGGGCGTCAAAGATCCTATGATCTTTAAGAAAAAGCTGAAAACTCTTCTGTTCTAGCTCTATTATTTAACTTTGATTCTGACCCTCTCAGGCTCGCCCCAGGACACTGCTCGGAGTATCTGCACGCGGTACAAGTGCATATAACATAACACATAACATAGAACATCAGTTCCAAGAGCACGGTCCTATTGCTTTTGGTTGGTCATACTTATTGTTGAGTTGTCTGTCTCCTGTTTCCTCTATACTGAAGTGGGATTATTTAATCCTTTATGATTAAAGATGAAGAGCACGAAATGGGCACTCTTCTCAATCAGCATGCAGGCATTATAGGGGAGGGTGAAGACATACATATGCGGTGCTTAATTTGGTGTTTACAGGTGGGGGCAATCAACACTCATTTTTGGGGACCCGATTATTTTTTCTGCATTAGACATTTACTGAGAGCATGAGAAGGAAAATACACAAAACGGGAAGATGGAGGAAGAGAAAAATGGAAAAACTGTCACAAAAGGAGAAAGCAGGAACCTGCGAGAGTGAGATAAAGGGGCAACACAGGGAACCTCTGGCCTACAACAGTGTTGGGGCGGAAAGGTCCTCTGCATGGTAAGAGATGTGCATCCCTGCCCTGAGGGCCCAACTGTACTGTTGTCTGGATCCCTAATGCTGATTTTCTTGTAATAGATGGACATGGATCATGCGTGTCTGCAATGACATAGGCCTGTCTCATGGATTGCGCCTTGTTGCACCCGGAGGGTCGCCTAAAGCACTTTCCTGATAGTGGTGGAAGGCTACAGCCTTCACCAGGAGTTAATGAGCACAAGTGTGTTGGTGGCACCATCCCGTGTAGTGATCAGTTGTAGTGAACAGGACGGTTATACCCTGTGGCACAGGAGTGAGGCCTAGAGACTCACACCTGTTTTAAAAAGTTAATCTGCTGTGTACTTAACTCACCCCTGGACTACATCAGGCAGATGTGGAAGGGCATGCATCGTGGAAACTTGTACTGTGAGTGCATGGGTGCTCACAAGACTACACAAGGGGTGAAGTGTGGTACAGTGCACACATGGCAAATGTGTGCATGCTGGCAGTGACTGTGTTTAAAATAACACACTCTGGTACAATAAAGAAAAGCTGCAGTACTGAACAGTGTGCGCAGACTAAATATGTTTACTGCATGTAGCTATGCTTGTGGTGGCATAATACATGAGGATAACAGTGCTGTGCAGTAAGTGTGCTGTGGATGTACACTGAGTGAAAATGTGCCTGCACTGGTACATTAAATGGAGGACGTTGGGTTCTATTTTGGGAAGCCCAGGCCTGCCTGGTGGAAAACATGAAGAGTAGTGGAATCACCCCAGACAGATTTGTGTATTGCTGCATTCCTGTAAGCTGGGAGGGGCATGCACAGGTGGATGGGAGAGCCAGGCTGTCTCTGTGCATTTCAAAGGGCTCCTAGTTCAATGATAGATCACAAGGAAGGGGCTTGGACACATCTCAGGAAGAGAAGATTTGGCTGATAAGGAAATCATGAAGAGTAGGGCTGGGAGCCCAGGATTAACCTTTTCATGCACATATCACTGTGACTGACATCCAGGTGTGAACTCTGTTCACTCCCATGAATCTTGTTTGTGGGTTAATTAGCTTTGGAGTCCTGCCTGCTGGCCAGACATCCTTTAGGAGGAAGAAGAAAGGGGAAATATGTCCATTTCAAAGAAGCAGAACCCCAAGATAAAACCTCACAGACTCAGACATTAAATTACATGTTGTGTCTGGAAAAGGACTATAAGTAGGGGAGCTAGGGACTTTATCAACTGCCAAGCAGCCAGACGGGCTGTGTGAGGAGTGGAGGCTCTGAAAGACTTCTGCCTGTGACCAAGACTGGGGTCATGCCTGCGAGTCTAACTGTTGGGTGAGGGGACATCACCAGGGAAACCAAAAGCACCAGTGCCTGTTTTCTCGCCAAGACAAGTGTGCCCTGTGAGGAAGAAGAGAGCGTTTAAAGTAGCAAGGTCCAGAGGGGAGCAATATTGTGAGGGCTTCGTGTGTGAGGTGTGAGGAATCTGCTTTTGCACCGATCGGGCCGTAGCCTTTGTCTGTATTGATTCTGCGACACCTGTGCAAGGAGGGGCCGCCATGGACTGAACGAGGAGCGAGAGTTCTGTGGAGGGCACCAGGCCTGCACAACCTCATGGCAGGTGGCCCTGTGTCAGAGAGGGGGCCACCTTGAACCTAAATGCCAGATCAGCGTGACAAGACTTGTGAGTGCCATGGCGGTGACCCCAGAGGAGCTGAGGCCAAGAGTTCAGGCAGTTGCCTAGGACTAAGAAACAGCTGTTGTGACCAAGGCGTGACCGGCCTGCATAATTCGAACTCCACCGGAGGAAGCCTGAGAATCAAAGGACATCCGCAGAGCCCAGTCAGAGCAAGGAGATCAACCTCGCCTCCCCCCCTGCAAAGGGAAGTGCGACTTGCCATGTGATCACTGGAGCGGGAACAACACAGATCGCTAAAGTCACCTGTTAGCGTGGCTCGGAGGAGAGAGCCTGCACTTGCTGGGTGGTGCTGCTTGTGACTGCACGCAGCCGACTTTTCCGATATGGAGCAGGACTTCACTGTGCGGCTGAGGACTTCCATACTGCCAAAACAGGAAAGCCACAAACTGGACCTTTGGGGCCCTAGGGGACATGCTGTGATCTGTACTGTGCCCTCATAGGCTCCTGTGACTGAACTTCTGAAAGGAGTCAGACAGGAGAACTCTTGAGTACGGCCTTACAGTTTACATTCCCTGGATGTGGCCAGCACTGAATGGGAAATAGCATGAAACCCACTGCACTAAAGTTGATTGGACAGGGTGTGGCCTGACAACTACTAGGTCCTCGACCTCAAAGGGGATTGTGTTATTGCTTTTGAACGCATCTTACCTTTGCATGTGTAGAGTTACAATTATAAGACTTCTTTTATATAAAAACAAGTATTTGACTGGACATTAATTTATTGTTTGCACTGTTTATACGTTAAGTTATGAGTCATGTTCACTGATCTGTATCTGCGCTTCCCCAGTAGAAGCGGTAAGTCCTCGTCAAATGCTACCTAACTGACAGTCAGGTGCAAATGGGGTGCTTGGCCCAGTTGAGCAGCATTCATAGTAGTTCGGGACATCGAGAGTAAAAGGACCCAGCCACCACAGGTAGGCCCAGTAACTCCTGCTTGCCTCGTGGTCTACTTAAAGGTGTTCTGACAAACAGATTGTAAACATGAGTAAAGAATTCGAAGCATTTTCACAGTTTGACATTGTTAAACTAATTCCCCATTACATTCCAAGTAGAATGCTGCGTACAGTGTGCACACTAAAAACTCACAACAAAATGCCCAATGAGATTAAACAATTCCTGAGTTTAATGCAAGTAATTTGACGCCATAGAGTATTACTAAAGTGTGAATGCTGTCCATGAAACTGGGTTTGCTAGGTAACGCTGAAGACAATGAGATATTGAGATTAGAGAACAGTGTCATTAAGAGATGTACAATGTGATACTTTTTATTAGAAAAGTGCCACAGTTGTCATACAGAACTTCATGAAATTAATGGCCTGGATACACCAAGCAGTCATTTTTATTTATAAAATCCATATTCCTATGCTCTTGTGATATATGAGGATTTGGTTTAAAGTGTGACCACAAATGCTACTGTAAAAACTTAAAGATGATACCTGTGTGTTACTGCTTACAGATGCCATTTAAACTATGACCTGAAAAAGGACCAAAAAGCTAAAACAATTACGGGCATAGCTGAAAGGTCTTTTATAGGTTGCCAATCTTTTGGCTTTGTCAAAGCTTGGCTATGTCAGGGTTTTTGTAGATTGTTATACTTGGGGAAGCTGTTGGGCTCTCATGTACCTAAAAAAGCACTGGTTCAAAGAAAAAATATCTTTGGGCTCAAAAATCACACATTCCCATAGGAGTCCATTACACTCAAGATTACTAATGTGTGCGTGAATGTGCTCCTGGTGAAAGGGCTGGATGCTGTCACTCACCGTGAAGTTAGCCAGTGGTTGAAATTGGTTGACCCAGTGCTCCATGCTTTACGCTTTAATCGGTGGAAGAAGAATGTGACTGATAACATAACCGACCAATGTGTGAAAAGGTCTAGCTAAAAAGGCTTTAAGAAGTATAATATGCATAGAACTTTAGTAAAATCAAAAGGTCTTGGTAACACCAAACCTAAAAAACAGTCTGAAAATCTATTTTTAGATATGTTTTCTTTAATCATTTTTGTGTTATTTGCCTCAACATAGCCATTAGTGCATGTTTATAGATGCATAGTATGTTATGTTATTTAGATTTGTTGAGTGCACATGCCACCCGTGAGAGTATCCAGGCGCTTGAGCAGGTGTGCAGGTCAAGCGAGAGAAGTGTGGGTTATCTGAAGGAGATTTGTCGGGTTAGTTGAAGAGCCAGATCTTCAGCTTCTTGCAGAATTCGAGTAGTGAGGAAGAGGTCCTGATGTGTTGGGGGAGGCCGTTCCAGGTCTTGGCAGCAATATAGGAAAAAGTGCAACCTCCAGCTCTGCTTTGATGGATGCATAGAATATGTGCGAGAGAGACGCAGATCACAGTTGTCTGATGGGTTGGTAGAAGTGAAGGCGGTGGTTGAGGTAGCGTCTTGAATGCATGGGTGAGCAGCTTGACTTGGCAGCATTTCTGGATGGGGAGCCAGTGGAGCTGTCTGAGGTGAGGAGAGATGCAGGTGCTATGAGGGAGGCAGAGGACGAGTCTAGTGGCATCATTCTGAATGGTCTGGAGTCTCTGTATGAGGTGGTTTGGGATTCCAGTGTAGAGCGCATTGCTGAGTCCAGCCTGCACATGATTCGGGCTTGAGTGACGTGTATCTGGCGGTTTGGGGTAGCCACTTAAAGATCTTAAATAGCATTCTAGGATGAGGAAGCAAGAGGTTGTGAGGGTGTTTATCTGAGGTGTCATAGTCATTTTATTGTCCAGGTTGAGTACTATGTTTCTGGCTTGTTCCGAAGGGATTGGCATGGGTACTAGTTCCACTGCACACCAGAAGGAGTCCCAAAGTGAGCTCTTGTTTCCGAAGATCATTACTTCCATTTTGTTTGTGTTGAGCTTCAGGCAGTTCTGTTTCATCCAGTCTGCCATGCTGGTCATGCAGTTTATGAAGTTGTTTCTGGTGGTGTTAGAGTTGTCTGTAAGGGAAAGGGTGTGATGCGTGTCATCGGCGTAGGATAAGAGCTGCAGTGTCTCCATGGTCGAGGATGGTCTGGATGTCATCAATAGCCTCAATGAGGGCGGTTTCAGTGCTGTGGTTGCTGCGGAAACCTGAAATGGTACTGTGCAGTAGTTGGTAATGTTCTAGGTGTCGGTAGAATTGTTTGTTGATCGCCTTCTCTATGACTTTGGTGGGAAAAGGTAGTAGTGAGATGGGTTGGTAGTTGCTGAGTTCACTTGGGTCGGCAGATGGTTTCTTCAAGAAGGAGTTGACTTCAGCGTGTTTCTAGTTGACCAGGAAATTTGTGCCTTTGCTGGATGTATTGATGATGGATGTGACCGTGGAGCTGATCATGGATCCTCCCAGATTATAAATGTGGTGAATGCATGGTTCTTTGGGGCTACTGAGTGGATGGATTTCATGTTTGCAGCAGTGCCCTCACTGCTGAGTGGTGTCCAGTCACTTAGGTGATTGTCTTCGCTTGTTGAGGTGGGTAGTTGGTTGATGATATCTTCTGGGTTCGGCTGGAGGTTGACGTTGTTGTAGATCTTTGTGGTTTTGTTGTGAAAGAAGTTGGAGAGGTTGCTGCAGAGTTTTTGCAAAGGTGTGATGGTTTTGGTTGTGGCTGCAGGGTTGGAGAATTCTTTGACAATAGTGAAAAGCTCTTTGCAGTTGTTGGACTAGTTTCTGTCCTTAGTCCAGGGCTTTTTTTTCTTGTTTCTCTGATTTGGTGGTAGTGGCATCTGAGCACAACCTTGTATGTGTTTCTATCGGTGGTGTCTCGGCTGGACTGGTGGGCGGGGCCAAGGCAAGTATGGAGTGCACTTGCAGTGGTGGGAACAGCAACTGCAAATGGTAGTTCTGCCAAATGTCTTAGGACAGTCAAACTGTCATGAGCACTTAGATGTCTCCAGCAATAGCACTTAGATGGCTCAGGCTATTGCTGGAGAACAGCTGGCACAGGCTCCCTATCCTTCTGAGAGCGTAAAACCATCGTGCTCTGCCCAATCCCAGCCCTGCTGTCATTCTGTGAAATAGTATTACCAGCATGAGAGCAGCATCTGGATTGGCACAAGGGAGTCTGGGAGCCAGTGGTAGGGAGAAGAGAAACGAGGCAGGAGGTACGTTTTTATTTCAAATTATTTATCCCCTGTGCTGACCACTTTTCCCTTTTAGCAGACGCCACTGGTTTGGATTCATTAAGGTTGTTGGTGTAACAGCTGACTTCCTTGTTGGTTCTCCTCTGTTTGGTGTGCTTCAGGGGTGCTAGGGCATCAGAGGAGCCGAATATCTATTTGTTGAAAGTTGAATGACTGAATAAATGAATGGCGACTTCTAAAGCGCACAGCTACTTCTACGGAGGTGTCCCGGCGCTGGCAGAACTAAAGTGTGGGTTGTGTCAGCCATTATGTCTGAAGAGCCTGGTTTTTAATGCTTTCCGAAATTCCGTTTCTGATTCCAACAGGGGCAGGTGGGTTGAAAGTTGTTATGTTGGTGTCTAAATCCCTGAAATATCGAGTACAAAATATCGTTAACAAAAATATAGTTGTAAAAAATATCGACTTTAATAAAAACAATGTTTAATTACATTAATATAAAAAATTAATTACTAAAATATAATTAACAATACTTAAAATAACTTTTAATAATTAAATAATTAATGAAAGTAAAAAAATAATATTTTTTTAATCATATTTCTTAAAACATATATATATATATAGTAACAAAATTTAATTAAATAATAGCCAATATTATTAACGTACAAATACAAAAGAGTAAAAATTACTATTCCCACTGCAAAGAGTGCAACAGTGGATATATGATGTTACAACGCAACTTTTACAACGCACTACCATTACAACGTAAGTATTGGTAAGTATATAATAATTTTTTTTAATTTAAATTATTTAAAATTATTTAAATATAATTTAATTTAATTTAATTTAATTTAATTAAATTAATGTAAATTTAATTTTACTTTATTTTTACACTGTACCCCTGTACCCCTGTACCCCAAAACTGACCCTGAACCCTAAAAAAAACCTTTACCCAAAAACCCAAAACTGACCCTGAACCCTAAAAATACCCCTTTACCCAAAAACTAAAAACTGACCCTGAACCCTAAAAATACCCCTTTACCCAAAAACTAAAAACTGACCCTGAACCCTAAAAATACCCCTTTACCCAAAAACCCAAAACTGACCCTGAACCCTAAAAATACCCCTTTACCCAAAAACTAAAAACTGACCCTGAACCCTAAAAATACCCCTTTACCCAAAAACTAAAAACTGACCCTGAACCCTTAAAATACCCCTTTACCCAAAAACTAAAAACTGACCCTGAACCCTAAAAATACCCCTTTACCCAAAAACTAAAAACTGACCCTGAACCCTTAAAATACCCCTTTACCCAACAACTAAAAACTGACCCTGAACCCTAAAAATACCCCTTTACCCAAAAACTAAAAACTGACCCTGAGCCCTTAAAATACCCCTTTACCCAAAAACTAAAAACTGACCCTGAACCCTAAAAATACCCCTTTACCCAAAAACTAAAAACTGACCCTGAACCCTAAAAATACCCCTTTACCCAAAAACTAAAAACTGACCCTGAACCCTAAAAATACCCCTTTACCCAAAAACTAAAAACTGACCCTGAACCCTAAAAATACCCCTTTAATTTAACATAATTAGCAATTAATCAATTAAATTAAATTAATTACCAATTACATTTTAATTAATTAACAAATATTATTTAATTACCAATTAATTAAATATTACTACCAATTAATACATTTACATATTTAATAAATAATAATTAAATTACTTCCCACCCTATTCCCCTATAAACCCACAACCCGCTACAGGAAATACATTATTTTAATTTACATAATTAGCAATTAATCAATTAAATTAAATTAATTACCAATTAAATTTTAAATAATTAACATATAATATTTAATTACCAATTAATTAATTATTACTACCAATTAATAAATTTACATATTTAATTAATTATAATTAAATTACTTCCCACCCTATTCCCCTATAAACCCACAACCCGCTACAGAATAAAATTACACAATAATTTAAAAAAATCATTAATTAAAAATAATTATAACATAAAATGACACTTTTCACACATATTATAACATAAAAACACTATAAATAATTACATATTATATAAAAAACGATATTTTTTACTTTCGATATTATTTACAGTCGATATTACTTCACTTACCTTAAAAACGATATTTTGGCTGTCGATATTCTGTCCTGTCGATATTTTCTCCAAACGATATTTAAAACTCGATATTCTGTCCAAATGATATTTTGGAGTCGATATTATGTCTGTGCACCGTTCTGTAGTCCCTAAACAAGGATGGCTGATAAAACGGATGACAGGTGTGTACATTTAGCAACTTAGGTTTTTTATCTTGGAAAGCATATTAGGCAGACCAAGATTAAACCTTGAATTTGGTCATTAAAATACATGGCTTGCCTTAGTGACTGTGCTACATCCTCCTTTTAAAGGTAAAATTATTTTTATTCTCATTATTCTTCAAATCTGGTTTTGTTCTTTAAGAAGGAATTGGATATCTGCAATAACTCCCCAGTGCGTGTGTCGGTCATTGGCTGGCCCCAGGGATGTAAATAAAGGCCCCTCTGGTGCTCTGCACTAGAGGGATTCCTTTATTTAATTTTAAGCTCAGGCGTACTATGATGACAATCAGTGTGCATGGTTTTACTTTCACTGCATCAATACTTGGGGGCAGCGACCCTTAGGCAAGAGCTTGTGCTTCCCCAGCATATTTAAATATATCAGTCTGTCTCCCTAGGGGGCAGATGGGGTAAACCCATTTAAATAGGGCATCAGTCTTTCTGTCCCCTCCCTTGGGAGGCAGAACATGGGTAATTACCCCAATCTGCCACTATGGGGGCACGGAAAGCCCACTAAATACCAGGAAAAGCATGTTTTTTTGTTGTTGTTTTAAAAAAAAAAAACGTTATTGTTCAGTTCTGTTAAACATAATGTCAAGCCTACAACCCAGGGGCCGGCAGACATAATTGCAACCGCATCAATGTAACACAGTCGAAAACCCTGGGGTCCGGCGGCGTAGTAAAGTAGAGTGCATACAGAACCATCAGTTCTAACAAGGATGTACTAACGACCTGGTTTTTTGTTTTTTAAACTAGAACAGGGAAAACAGAGTTAGATATCAGTCGCGAGCACTGCATTACACATCGAGTCATATACAACCAATCAATTTTACTTTATTACAGTAGAGGTCCTCCCACAGGGCCATCCCGGGACATGGCCAATTCCGCCGTAGGAGAGTCACATAACTCCCCCCGATAAACATTCCAGTGTCCCCATTTCCTGTCCCACATTTTGGGGCATCCTCGAATCTGCGCGTGAACGTGCGCTTGATAAATATCATTTACCATACCATACCATACCAGAGGGCAATCCTAGCGGCTCCTCCATCCCATAGCAAGAGACGAAGCTCGCTCTCAACTGTGCGAAAATAGGAATCTGGAACCAAGAAAGGGCAATTCTGCAGAACGTATAGGAAGCGCGGGAGTGCTAACATCTTAAATAGCGCAGCTCTACCCAGGAGCGATAGTGGGAGGGAGCGCCAGTGGACGACGTCACTGCGAAGCCTGCTCAGGGGGGGCGACAAATTGCGATCATAAAACACCGTGGGATCTGGCGTAACAAAGATGCCAAGATACATGAAGCCCTCCGTGGCCTCTGTGATGGCAAATCGTCTGGGCAGTCGGGGCAGGGGGCCAAGCAGCATATAGAGCACAGATTTAGTCCAATTTATGGAGTATCCTGAATACGTCCCAAAATTGGTAAGTACGTAATACAGGCTGTTGATAGAGGACCGGGGGGACGACACGTATATTAATATGTCGTCGGCATATAGGGAGATTTTATCCGTGACATCCTCAGTCCATTGTAGGCCTCTAATAGAGGCGTCTGTGCGGATCCAGTGAGCCAGGGGTTCCAGGGTGAGGGCAAACAGTAGCGGGGGCAGGCGGCAGCCCTGTCTGATCCCCCGATGAAGCGGAAAGCTCCTGGATGTGTGTGTATGAACTCGGACTTGACCCCAGAGGTCCGTATAAAGAAGTCGTACCCAGCTAATGAACTGGGGTCCAAAGCCAAAGCGGCGGAGGACCTCGAACAGGTATGGCCATTCGATAAAGTCGAATGCCATTGTGGCATCAAGGGATAAAATGGCCGCATCTTGTTGCAAAATGGGTCGATGACTGATCACATTGTACACCCTGCGAAGGTTTATGGCTGTATTACGACCCGGAAGAAACCCGGATTGGTCATCATGAATCAGGGAGGGAAGCACTAGGAGGAGGCGAGTCGCCAAAAGCTTAGCCAAAACCTTTGCCTACGCACTGATCAAGGAGATAGGTCTGTAGGACCCGCAGTCAGTGGGTGGTTTAGTGGGTTTGAGAATGACCGCTATAGAGGCCAGCCGTTGGGCGAGCGGAAGGATCCCGATCTCCCGACTTTTTATAAACATATTCCGAAGGTGAGGGATAGCGTCCGGGACCATGCCCTTCAGGAATTTGACCGGGACCCCGTCCGGGCCCATAGCCTTGCCGGAATTAACGGCAAACAGTGCTGCGGTCACTTCCTCAGCTGTGATGTCGGCGTCCAGGGCCAGTCTGTCCTCATCTGACACAGTTGGGAGACGCATCTCGTCCATGAGTTGCCTGGACTCTTCAGACGTGTAACCCTCGCCAGCTGTATAGACCTGCTCTAGGTGGTCAGCAAAGGCCTCCGCGATGTCCTGAGGGTCCGTCACTGTGGAGCCATCTGGCTTAACTATGGACGATACCCATCTGGACCCCTGATCCCGACGCTCCAGCCAGGCAAGCATCTTACCCGCGCTGTCTCCGAACTCGTAGAACCGGTGGCACGTGTGGAGCAGCCTTGCCTGCGCCTTTTCCTGGGACAAGGCCCTATAGGCCAGTTGTTGGGTGCGGAGCCTGGCAGCAGTAGCCTCTGACGGAGCGACACTGTGGGACGTCTCAAGGTCGACGAGCTCCGATTCACCGCGGAGGATCAGTTCATTATGTTTCCTCAGGTAACCTGTCTTTAGGGCCAGCGCCTCTCCCTTTATCACCGCTAAGTATGCTTCCCAGAGTGTGACGTCGAGCTCACAGACCCAGTGTTTTCCGCGAAGTAGAGTTCGGTGCGTTTCTGCAATGCTTCCCTAATGTTGGGGATTTGCATTAGCCAAGGGTTGATGACAATGGTGCCCCGCGTAAATTGGCGATTATAGGTGAGGTCTACACTAAGCGGAGAATGGTCAGAGATGCCACGAGGGAGGCCTCTTGTGTGGACGAAACAACCGACGTCCGCAGTGGAGCAAAATAGGTAATCGATCCTAGACATACTATTATGAGCATTGGAGTAGTGAGTGAAGTACGGTGTGTCTGGGTGGTGGAGGCGCCAAATGTCTGTTAGTCCCATAGCGTGCGCGAAGTCTGCCAAGTCAGAGGTATGTCGATGGGAACTTCGTTTGGGTTTACGATCAACGTCGTCACACATCGTCATATTAAAATCTCCACCGATCAGGAGAGTACCCGGGGAGAGGCCTAGCAATTGAGCGCCCAGTTCCTTAAGGGAGTCTCGGATCAGTGTCAGTGGAAGATATGCTGAGATAATATTTAGGGGGCGTCCCTCCCATGCGGCCTCGGCGGGCGCAAAGCGGCCCAGTGGGTCCGCCAAAGTTCGAGTGTGAGTAAGTGCGAGAGTTTTGCGGATCAGAATCCCGGTGCCATGGGATCCTGAGGAGAGCCCTGCGTGGACTAATAGTTTGTACCCCCCTCGTTGGAGAGCCTGACAGGTGTTACCTACTAAGTGAGTTTCCTGGAGTAAAACGATGTCAAGGGAGTGGCGCTGAAGAAATTGGAGGACTACACTCCTTTTTATTTTATTACCTAGCCCATTGACATTCCAGGAAAGGACATGAAGGGTCTTAGTCAGTGTCTGTGTCATAAAAGCAGAAGTGATGGAACTGATATGAGTGAGGGCTGGAGGGAAGTCGCTCGTCGCGGCGGAACCGCAGAGCCCATCGGAGCACGGGACAGGAAGGATATCCGGCCCCGAAGGGGTCGGAGGTCGACCGAGGTGGCCAATCTGTCAGGAAGGAACCACGTGTGAACAAGAAATCACGACCAAAATAGACTCGGGGAAAAACAAAAAGAAGCAACAAAACGACAACAAAACAACCCCACATCCCTTCACCTCTTCCCCATACCCCGCTGCCCTGCCCGCGGACTTAGAACTATCCACACCCCAACTAGGCAGAGTGCCTGTCGCCCTCCCCATTAGAATCGGGGTACCTGGTTGGCCGGTAGTGCCACTCGCCCGATACTTGAAGTGATATGTGTAATATACATGTGTAAGAATACAAATAGACCCCGTTTAACATTCACAAATTAGAAAGGTTACTTGTTAGTCAGCTGGTGCAGCCCGATCGGGGCCGAATAGGGCAATGTTCAGGAGCAGGTATCTAATGGAATACAGAGTGCAGCCGCCCCCGGCAGTCATAATAAACAAAAGGGAGTTGGCAGGAAACCAGTCAACATCTATCCGATTGTCCTCCGCGGGCCCGGGAGTCACCCCCGTCCATCTTCAGTGTTTCCGGTGAATAAGTCTTGGCTCTCTGGCATATGGTCCTCTCTCGGAGGATCCTCCAGACCCCCAGCGTTACGTGGAGACCTCCCCGCTCGGCGCCAACCCTCCAGCCAGTCCCACACTTCCTCCGGCGATAGGAAGGACCAGGCTTTGCCATCCATCTCTAGGCGGAGTTTAGCAGGAAAAAGCATGGAGATTCCCTGTGTTCGCAGCGCCTTCTTGACCTCAAGAAAGCTGCGTCTTCTCGTCTGCACCTTCATGGTGAAATCCGTGAATATCGAGATGCGAGCGTAGTCAAGGAGAAGAGGGGGTCCAGATCGGGCGGTCTGGAGGATAGCGTCCCGATCTCTAAAGTTAAAGACCCTCGCTATGATGGGGCGCGGTGGGGCCCCCGGTTTCGGTCTGCCCCCCGGAACTCTGTGCGCCCGTTCGATGGAAAAGTAGCTCGAGAGTTGTTTTGGTCGGAGATGTTTCGGGACCAGTTTCCTCAACGAACAGGTCTGCTGATGGCTCCTCCATTTTCTCCGGAACTCCCATAATTCGGACATTGTTCCTTCGCGCCCTCCCTTCATAGTCATCCAGCAAGTCAGACATTCGTTTCTGTTGTTTCTGGAGTTGAGCAACTTGCTGTTGGAGCGTAGAGGTGTCGTCAATGAGGGCCGCCCTTTTGACCTCCACATCTTTGACCTTAGTGTCCATTTTGCGCAGGTCAGCTCGCAAGAGGATCACCTCAATGTTAACAGAGTCAATGCGGGTTTCCAGGGAGGAGCGGACTCCAGCGATCGCCTCCATGACGTCTTCCAGTGTGAGCGATTTTGCTCCTTGTGACGGGGACGCCGTTTTCGAATCAGCGGGGGGGAGGTGTGGGGGGGGGACAGTGTCCTTAGTCTCTGCTCTGGAGCCCCAGGAATTTTTATTTAACCGCCTCTGAGTCGAGGGCCTGCCGCCCTTGCTAGACGACATCTCCGCTCGCCGATCGGGTCACCAGAGTGTCCAGGCCCAACCAGTGAAGTGAATAAGATAGGGCCCAGTCTTCACCCACTCTCCCAGGCAACCCACTTGTAGTCTGGTTCGGAAAGGTTCAGGGTGGAGGACACTGCGTGGATTACTATTCAGAGATAGGGTTTTTACAGTAAGTCACTCACCACTGCCATTACAGGCCCAGCGCTGCTGCAGGTAAAGGAGTTTCTCTTGTTACCTTGTCGGGTCCACGCTACGACCGCAACAGCGAGCAGTCGGATCGGTGCTGGGAAGTCCGGTGTCCAGTGCATAGACCAAACAAATGGGCAGGTATTAGCCCCAACCTGTGCAGTCTTGTAGAGGTCGTATGCGGAAAGCTCGCAATTACCCGCAGACCAAGGACCCCCTCCTCGGATCTTCAGTGGTCTTCAAAGCCTGGGCATCGCGGAAGTTATTCCTCGGCCGGTCGGCGATGTCTCTGTAATCGGCCCGCGAGCCACTCACAGGCTCTAATATATCAGGGGGGGGGGGGGAGTCCCGGTAAACAGATATGGTCCCAAGTGAGGCCCAGCGTAGGACAGCCAGGCACTACAGGCCCCAGAAAGGCCCAGATCGATGTTCAGCGCTGCAGCCCGGTAATGTAGAAGAATGTAGTCCCCCAGGGCTCCAGTGTCCCATGGGCAGCAGGCAACAGGTCCGCCGCGAACTGCGGGCCAACAATCAGTCCTTCACCGGAGCTCCGGCAATGGCAGGCCCCGAAGCCGGGAAGTCGCGTGATTGGCGCCCCAGCAGGCCGGCGATGCGCTCCCTGTCTAGCAGCCGGTAACCCTCGGGCTCCGCAACAGGTAAGGGGAAGCTCCGGCAGTCGCTGAGGAACAGGGACACAGTCACGATAGAGAGCGGCGGGAATATTAGGACTCCCGCAGGTTCCGTCTTCTCCTCAGCAACTGATGAGGCATATCAGTCAGAGCTCGAGCACAGGCGCCATCTTGCGAGCATCGGGGGGGTCGGCCCGTGCTGCAGTCCGGTAAAGCCGCAAGATTCAGCCCCCAGGGCGCCAGCTTCGCATGGGCAGCAAGCGGCTAATCCGCCGCGATCCGCGGGCAAACAACCAGCTCTTCGCCGGAGCCTCGACGATGGTAGGCCTCAAAGCCGGGGCATCGCGTGATTGGCGCCCCAGCAGGCCGGCGACATGCTCCCAGGCAATTTGCAGGGCACCCACAGGCTCCTCAGCAGTCAAGGGGAAGCTCCGGGATTCGCAGAGGCCAGCGACACAGGCGCGATGCAATGTGGCAGGGTTGTTAGGGCTTCCAGCGGCGTCCGTCCTCCCCTCAGCAGCCGATGAAGTGCTCCGGTCGGGGCTCGATCACAGGCGCCATTTTGCGAGCTCCGGGGGGACCCCCGTAGCGGCAGCTCTAACTCCAGCACAGCTCTTCCAATCGGCCCAGCACCACGACCAGTTGTGCTACGGAGGTCAAGGATCAGGGGCCTCCCAGTTACAGGGGAGCCCCCAGCTTAAAAGCGGATCTTTTTCCACGGATATACGGGCGAGGGCTGGGAGTCGCGTTAACAAGCGACCATTCCCTCCGGCTGCTAGCCACGCCCCCCGAAAAGCATGGTTTTAAATATAGAGGTGGGGGATGCCCACCATGGGTGTGGTGATGCCCCCACCCCACCTAAATGAGGCATCAGTATTTCTGCCCCCAATGGGAGGATGGGGTAAATTGCCCCGAGCTGCCCCATAGGAGCAGAAAGCCCACTAGACACCTGAGAAAGCGTTTTTTTTTTAAATATAGGAGTGAGGGCTTCCCACCATGGGCATGGGCATGTTCATGCCCTCACCCAAACTAAATGGGGCATCAGTCTTTCTGCCTGCTCTGGGGACAAATGGGGATAATTACCCCCGATATGCCTCCTGAGGGGGCAGAAAGCCCACTAGATACCAGGGATTTTTTAGAGAGAAATATAGGAATAGGGCTGCCCACAATAGACATGGCCAAGCCCCCAACCCAAAAAAAACAAAGATGGTAGCCTCTCTGCCCCCTGGGGCGAATACCCCCAATCTGCCCCACAGGGGGTAGAAAGCCCACTAGACACTAGGGGCAGCATTCAAGTAATACGTTTTTGAGGTGTAAAGGCCCCCCTAGGTATGGGACCGGGACCTCCACCCCAGGACCCAATAGACTTGCTGCCAATCTACCAGACCTGGACAGTTCTGAAAATTAGACATCCAGGGGAGTCCAGGGCCGTGTGCTTCATCTGGATTCCACACCATTGTCTAACCCTCAATGCCCAGCAAAGCTCAAACTTTGACTAAAAATACACACATACCTCAAATGTCTGCGAGGAAAACTTCTGGAAACTGTGGGGAGCTACACATTTCCTACCACAGAGTATTCCCCCAAGTCTCGCAAATAAAAATGGTACCTCACTAGTGTGAGCAGGCCAAGAGACTTTAACACAAAAGGCCCTAAAGTGCTGCATGGAGAGATCAGCAATAGGGGTAGCTGCTCTATTTGGGGCCGAGCTAGGCTGCCACCCAAAGAAAGCTTAAGAACAAACCACTGGAAGGTGCACCCAACGAAAAAAAGGTCTACAGGTCTTTGTTATAGATTAATTTCCAAATAGTTTTTAAATTGATATAAAAACAGCCAAGGATGACAGCCAACGCGTTTTGCTCAGACCATGCTGAACTTGATCAGGGTTTTCTATCATTTGTGCTCCTCTGTACATGTCCTCACATACGGTCCTTTCACTTGATGCTATTTCAATTAATGTTTGCAGCAACTCAATCCTCTATGAGGGGTGTGGTCTGAGTATTGCCCCACCCCAGACACTTGGATCCGTGTCCACATATAACCCTGGTCGGCAACCTCTCCGTTCACAACCGGCAAAAGGAAAGGAAAGCTACCAACCCCAGACATTTTTGAAAATTAAACAACCAAGGGGTTCCAGGGTGATGTTTCTTGCATGGATCGCAGAACACACAAGATGGTCCACCAAGGGGGTCTTACCCACAATGCCTTGCAAACCTAAAACTTTGACTGAAATCACACATTTTCTTTACAGTTCTGTGATGGAAACCTCCGTAATCCACAGAAATCCACGAAATTCCAACCACCCAGCATTGCCCCACTTGTGCAGATAAAAATGCTGTGCCATTTGTGTGGTTGGGCTTAGTGCCCAAGATAGGAACGGATCACACCAAGGTCAATGAGAGTCCCCTCGCAAGAGAACCTCTCATAAAGTTCATGACAGTAATCCAAGCCTTCCTGTTCTCTCACTTCAAAAGAGGCAATGTGGTCCTAGCAGGCCTCCCAAAAACCACTATCGATTCTGGTCGCCAGTGCAAACGAAATCTAACTACATCAGGCCCAATTCTAAAACAGCTTTTCTGGCTACATTCATAGGACGACATCAACTACAAAACAGCCTGTGTAACCTACAGGATTCTGCCCTGCCCTAATTTAAAGACAAAAACGCATATCTCCAGAGGAGCAGGCATAACGTGAGGCAAAACCTTTAAGACTGGTAGCCAAGCTTCAATTTCTCTAGTCCCAGTCTATTATTAGATTACTCACCCTCAACCTTTCAGTGATTCTCTTGAATGCCTCCCCCTGATAACCATAGCTTAATGTTCCCATGTTTCTACAGGTTAACATCTTACTTGTTATGTTTTCTTTTTTTTTTAGTTTTATATAGCGCGAACTAGACCCGAGGAATCGGGTATCAGAGCGATTTACATGAGCACCCGTTTCGTTACAGATGAACACATTCAATTTTGTTAGGCACGGGGAGATTAAGTGATTTGCCCAGAATCACAGGATGTTGAGTGTCGTTGTCAAGACTCGAACCTGGCTCCCCAGGTCTGAGGTCGACCGCTCTAGCCGTAAGGCTACATCCTCTCCCCTATGTTAATTTCTACTGTTACCTGTGTTATGTTATATATAAAGCACTTCACTAATGCTGTCACTAGGTCCATTCTCTCCCAAAAATGTAAATGAAATAAAAAAAAGTAAACCTAAATATACAATCCAAATAAACCATGAACACCATTTCAGTGTTGGTAATTAAATGAGCAATGAGTCACTAACCTGCTTGTTAGTTGCCTGTTGGGTTTACTGCCATTTTTCACAACCATTTACAAACCTTCCAACTGCTTTGCTTCAGCGATTGGGACTTTCAGGGTTATATGGTGCCTCCCCCCCCCTCCAATTTGACACCTACTCCCAGCTAGGACATGAGTAATAAAACGCTTTGAATATGACTGGTTTACCAAAAAAAGAAGTAAATCAGCACCCAGAGAAGTACACCCTGAATAGATGTCAATTTACTACTCTTTAGAATTCGCAAATATTGGCAGTAGTAGGCTTGGAAAACTGTCCCATTCTCAGGTTTCAGGCATACTGTTGCCAATCAAATACCCAAAAGGTGATGGGGCAAATGCTTGCAAATAGTCTAAGCACTGTCTATGTCTTTGGTAGCATTCCAACCAATATATATTTTTTGCCCTCTGTGCCACTCTAGACAGAGGGTTTCATTGAGAGTTTCATAGAAAAAGTAAAGGGAGACTGGGTGGCGGAGGACTTTACGTCAGCCACCCTTCCTTTAATCTGGCAGCCAAATTCAGAGATACATTGGCAGAAACCACTAGCACCGCCGTTCCTGGCAATGTAGTCAGAATTTTTCTGGATAGCTCCATCAAACATGACAGCCAGCTGTCGAATCTTTGCCTAGTTTTTCATTTTTCAAACCCAAATCCCTAAAGAAGGATTGGTTTTTTTAATATTTGAGAGGGTAATTTCTCTTTTTTTAACGGTCCATCACCGCCAGGGTATACCTGGCAGTGATGGACAGTTAGAAAAAAAGCAAACTGGCCACCCACTATAAATCAAGTTAACAGTCAGAAAGCTTACCTTTGAAGACTCCTACTCCATTGGGTCGTCTGGGAGCTTCACAGACGGAATAACTTTTACTCCATCAGTGTAAAACTTATGTTTCACCCAATTCAAAATTGGGTGGGTGTACCTTGAGATTGGAGGAAAGGACGATCCATCCCTGTAGCAAGAGGATGTCCAGCAAACCCTAAACCAGCCCTAGAGGCTCATTTAATGCAAATCAGTACTCATATTGCTCCTCATGGGAGCTGTTCATCCCAAACCTAGAACATCTAACCCATTCACCCTGTGGCCCACTGCTTTTGTAGTTGGGAAATTTGAGATTCGCAGCCTCCAACTCTCACTGACTATGCAACGCCCAAGGAAAAACTGTCCTGATGCAATCAGGAGTGTCAGCAACAGAATGACCAAACACAGCATTTTGATACTCTGGTGGCTGTGGGTAATAGAGTAGTACGTCCTGGTGCAACATGTTAATGGTTTGTAGCATAAAAATTGTGATGCAAATTATAGATGCACTGCCCCTCAAGTACCCTGGCTACTTCATGACAGTTTGAGGCGCCAAATGTGCATGGCTTTGTATATCAAACAGTTGTGTACAACTCCTGATGTGTTTGCACAATGCGCACGACGTTGAGCGTACAGATCATGATGGCACTCACGAGCCATGAGCCCTAGCTTTATGCAGCACAGCCTTATGTGACGAGCAAAAAACGTGCTGTGCAAAGAAGGCTGAGAAACCATTGGTCCTTATGACCATGACCTTCATGTACAAGAAATGCTGAACATTAAGGGGTGTAAATAGAGTCCTAGGCTTAATATGTATGCAATACTTAATAATAAAAATTACAGTCTGAACTGTGTTGACACCAAATGCCCCCCCTTTTATAAGTATCCCAGTTTTCCTTTAGAATATGTTTCGAACACAATGTACCCATGGGAAAATAACTTTTTTTCTGCAGGAATGTTGCATGCATTGGGGAGTGTATAATAGTGCTCTTGCCTAATGTCCTTAATATGTAAGTGAAACTATTTACAAACACATATTGCTGCACTGCACGCCAAGACACAGTTTAGCAATGAATTCGTTTAAACCAACCAGCACTATATGCCGAACACAACTGGTACAGCATAAAAGAAGGTAACTTGACACTGTGGTTCAAACAATTACCAAGGTCTAACAGGTTTTTTTTTTCAATTGGTGATGTGCTCTTTGTCCTTTTTTAAGTGAATACAGATCTATATTCTCTAAAACGGCAGACAGAACAGCTGCCAATTCTCTTGAGACATTTAGGGGCATATTTAAAAGGGGATCGCGCCACCGGAATGTCACTTTTACAGACGCTCCGGTGGCACAATGCCCTACACCATATTTTCAAAGTGGTGTTAAGCCAATTATTGTGGCTTAATGTCGCTTTGTAAATATGGTACCCTTTCACACAGGTATCTGTGTGAAAAGGGCGTGCAATGGGTGTTGCTGTGGGTGTTCCACCGCATCACCCATTGCTTTTTGACGCTGTCCCAGATTTACAAGGATCTGTAAATCTAAGGCAGCCCCAAATACTAATGCCATGGAGTAGCAGGCGTTGGAATGGCGCAACGAGGAGAATTACCTTTATTTCTCCTTGTTTTTGCTTTTTGTGATGCAGAATTCAGCACACATAGAAAGAGCAAAACGCCATTAATGATTGTTTGTGTGCAGGAAGTGACACAAATATTAAATAATGACGATTTGCTACTTCTATTCGTGCTGCAGATTGCAGCACACATAGAAGTAACAAATAACCATTGTTAATTCTTTATGTGCAGGAAGGGACACATTTCTGCACATAAACAATCATTCCCTGCAACGCAGGCACCCTTGCACTATGGCGCAAGGGTGTCCGTGTTAACGCTAGGCAGCTATTTTAGCGCCAGCACTAGGGAAAACACAGGGGTGTGCCATTTTGTTGTAAGTACGGCGCATCCCTGTGTTTTGTAAATAGCAGAGCAAAGCGCTGCAAAATTTTCCGCCGCGCCATTTCCATGTAAATATGCATCCCAGAGTGTATACATGGTATACCCTTTAATTAGGGTGGACAGGACATCCACCCATTTTAGGCGGGTGCTCCACAACCACCAGACTCTAGGTAACTCCCGAAGTCCCTTGAGAATGACTACATTGCCACAAGGTTAAAAGCACTATGTTGGGCAATTAGTTAAAATTCCTGTCTGTGTTACTTAATGGAAAAACAAAAAACTGCACAGCCACGTGATTGAATACAATGACGTTTTCAGAGGACTGCTTTTACTTAACACTGTTTACGCATCAACAAACTACTTTGTGATGACTGGAGCAATTTAAAAGGCATACACATTTGTAGGCTAAGTTTGCATTATCAACATAATCAAAATCTTTCTCTGGGTTACAGAGAGCTGCGATTTTCTATGTGATCTATCAATAAAATTTGTTTACAAAAATACATAATCAAAATCTTGATTATTCAGATTTATTTTATTTAGTGTTTTTTGCTAAAAGTCACTAACCACCGAGTTATTGGCTTCTGAGCGCTTGAAGATTGAGCCCTTGAAGATTGAGCACTGCTAGACTGTGGGAGTCTAGCAGTGAGCCTCATAAAGACTTCCGCTACAACCTTCTACAATATTCCCACTAAAGAGTTTACAATGATGTTAAAGTTTTGCCTGTTCAGATGTCCAGACCCTAGTTGTAAAAAGAGCGCTCTGAACATGAGCCTCTGACCAATAAACTATGTAAGGTTGCATTTGACCAACAATGAACACACAAGCACTTTACAATGAACAGACAAGCACTTTTTGAACTATAAGTGCGAACGTTTGCGTATTATATTAAACCTTGACTAATAGGGAGTTGCGAAGCAGGCAGAGTTTAAATTCAGACTGCACGAGAATATAGGATCTTCGACTTGAACACGTACTAACATTTTCAGCGTGATTTTAAGTAAAAACAATCTGGCGTTGCGACGCCGGGATTCGAACTCATGGTAGTAAGTCACACCCGTTGCCAGGAAGGACGGTGGAAACCGCTGAATAATTTTGCCCACAAGTGTGGTGAGTTTAATGATAATCATCTGACAAATGATAATGAAAACAACTGCTATGGTTTTGCAAATTTGCCCTCCCCGATTCAAACCTATACCCAAATGGCAAAAACCAGTTAGTAAAAGCGCAATTCAATGTTCCATATTATAGTGTATAAACTGGCGCTTGTGTACAGGTGAACTGCTCGAGGGACACCACCCCGACCTTGTTACGGAGTTTAAATATGTGTGTGAAAATTAGATTATTGCATGAAAATAATGACCACTGTAAATGCTGGCCTATGTCCTTGAACCAGCCACCACTTTGCCTAATACAACAAACCTTCCAGAAACCCAAATGACAAGAACAGTTAATTTGCAAAGTCAGTCCAGAGTGCAGCTGAAGAACTCCTGCTACCATTGAGCAGTGATGGCTCGTCCACAATAGCGGAGAAGCGTTGCCCCACTGCCTGGCGCAGAGCCAGAAAATGACAAATAAAATGATGTTCTAGCAGCATTTTATTTTTCGTTTGCCGGTTCTGAGCCTGCTTGTGCAGGGAGGGGAGGGGAATGGCAGGGGGGAGGAGGATTGCTTGTGCACTGCCTAATTACGCATATGTGTTTGGCCGGGCCGTCTCAGGCCGAACACAACACACATGCGCACTTAGGTTTCTCCAGCCTGGCTGCATTCAGCTGCCGGCCTGGAGAAACCCCACAGACTCCATGACCTGAGCGGAGCGTCTTTCCTGCCTGCTCAGGCCGATCCCTGTGCTGGGAATTGGATGGGAGTCTGTCCCAGGGGCTGCTGCTGGGAGCAGGAAGAGGACATCAGGAGTGACCACCCTTTATTAGTGGAGGCCGTCACTGTCAGTGAGTAAAAACACTGAAAACGTTCTCGTCTTGCCCAAATACATTTGAAAGTTGAGTCTAGAGGTCAGATTTTGAACTTGTCAGATAGAGTACTCCATTGAATCAGAGTACCCTGTTCAGTAACTGATGGGTCACTATCGCTATGTGGGGTCGGGAGTACCGCCACTTTTCCGTCGACATACATGGCTCTGTCGATGGAACGATTTCTCCGAAAGGCCCGACTGATTTGGGGCCATCCAAGGAAGAGAGTTACATGGATGTCCTATTCTGGGTGGAAGATGTGATGTCCTTTTGGACCTCTCTGTCAACAGTGAGGGACAGACAAAAACAAATAATGACACCTACACCAAGAGAAAAAAAACTCCCTGGTTTTGGGGGTCCTTTGTTTTTTGTTTTTCAACAACAAACTTCCATTTTTTATAAACAAAATCTTGGTAAAAGTTTGGTGAAGACCTGACAAAACTGACAGCGGCTATCCATCAAACTTTGTGTACCTGGACAGGAACTGCCATGACGGCGGATCCTATCAAGGTACAAAGATCTCAGCTGGGCCAACAGTGATCTTTAAATTTGGCATATGACAGATATTTAGGGTGGCGGAGGACATTTCATCAAAGAGTAGCGTCCACCACACTTTAAATCTGTCCCTAAACTTTTGAAATAGTTCTCAGCACCATAAGTGAGACATGGCCAGTGAGATCTGAGCCTGTGAACAGTCGCTCTTAAAAACAGCGGCGATTGTAAGATCAGATGAATGAGACTCTAACCAATGACTAGCAAACTTCACCAAGACTCCAGCAAAAGCTAATCTACTTTTTTCGTAATTAAAAATATTCTAGAACAAAAAAAAGAAAAAAATGTTTCCTGAATACCTAGTGAACTCCTCCGCTGTGATAAATAAATAAAATGGTTTCCTCAAATGACTGCCCTTTACCTTTCTTTCAATGGTGGACTTTGGAAAGCCTTCGCCCTGACGTGTCACTGGAGGTGGGGGATAGGTTTCCTGTACCTATGAAAGCTTAGGCCTTCTTAAGAGCAACATTGCTTGGGACCCGATGTTCCACAAAGTGATGGCAAAATGGGTGGAAGCTAATTAAAGGGAAGCTAAGTGGCTGACAGGTGGCAGCTAATTTGCCCGGATTGCAACAAGCAAATAAGCTTCTCAACAATGTTAGGTTAAAAGGGTGAGAAGATGAGGGGCGATCATCAAGGCATGCAGATGATGAAACAGGCAGCCAGTCCTCAATGAGGGCAACTCGCACAGCAGTCAGTGCCAGCTCCTGTGCAACTGAGTGATTCCTTTTGGTGCACTAGCTGCAAAGTCTCAGCATGAAACGCACAGCACTCTAGATCCTTCACAGCTGAGCAATGCAACAGCGATGTAGCCGTAGGATGGTCTCTTCTGGTGCAAGAATGGGATGGGTGTGCCCTCATTGTCTTTGTACAAAAATAATTTTTAAAAACATAGCCAACCAGACTTTTCAGATAATTTGGCGGGATTTGAGAAGAAGGCCCAAAAGAGGACTCGCCTTTCTGCTGCACTAATGAAATAGATGTATGTACCTATGTCGGTAAATGAAAAAATATAAGTTAATAGTACAGAGCATGGGGCGAAGAGAAAGGAAATAAAACAGTTTGAAGATGTTGTTTCCTTTGAACTCTTCAGATGGCTTAGTAGGGTTTTGCATTTATTAGTATCTTGAACTTCCACTACCTCGGGCAGTTATTGTGAACAGAAACCCATGTTTCTTGGATGATTATACAATGAGACTTTTATCTGCTGAAAATACATGAATGTACAACAATACAGGTTTTTGTGAGAACACAAAGATACTCTTTGTTCCTCACAGCTAATGATTCCATAAGACGCGAAAAGAGCAATTTTCCCATGTGATTCTTTCCTGTTTAAAAAGCACAAAATGTATAGAACCAATGCATACTGACTATATTAAGCATGAAGGGATAAGGTTGAATTATGCCTTCTCTCAAAACACGACACAGGTTCTCTGCCATGCAAAGATAACGTTAGAAGACTGTCTGGGCGTAGTTTAGTCAGTGATATTCGGGGTGTGTGGATCTCAAATTTTCCAACTCAAAATGCAGTGGCCTGCATGTGGAGGGGTGAGATGACCAAGGTGCATGATACACTGTTTCCATGTGGAACAGGGTCAGCACTGATTTGCATTAGGTGGGCCTCTGTCTAGACTAGCATAGTGAGTGTAAAACAGTGTTTCGGAATGCTACCCCCGAGAGATTGACACTGGTTACATTATTTGCAAGCATTCATCCCATCACCTTTTGAGTGTTTGATTGCCAGTAGTATCCCTGGAAACTTGAGACTGCTGCAGCTTTTCAAGCCTACTACTGCCAATGTTTGTGAACTGAAAAAAAAAGTACATTTGCACCCATTCGAGGAGTATTTCTATAGGTGCAAATTTGCTACTTTTTTTATAAATGGGCCACCAAAAAATTAACATGTTCAAGCCTCTTAATGAAACATCGAGAAAAACTGACACTGACATAGCAGACAAGACTCAGGGGCCCCAGACTCGCCTAACAAACCAAGAATGCATATTTAGGGGTGTCACACCCGAAACACCCTCACTGAGGCGAAGCCCCTGCCCAACCCATCTGGGCTTGATAGTTCTTCTTAGGAACTAATGACTGCGGTAACGTACAACAGACAGACTTGGAGTCCCTTATTTTACATGTGTTTTCACTTTACGCAATCTTCTCTGTCCCAGCTACAAGAAACCTTGACGGTAGATGTTGTCAAATTTGTAATGTCACTGAGTAAATAGAAAGAAATAATAGTTGGAGACGGCTGCATGGAAAAGGTACCGTAAATTTAGTCAAGCGTATATGGGGCAACAGCAGTAACCAGAACAAAGGCTTCTGCCACAATCTCACCAACTGCCTCCCATCTCGCTCTGAAGATTCCATAACCCATCCACACCACTGGGTTCTGGAATCCTGGGCGTGCCCGATATGCTGGACATAACAGGTACATGTTGGGAGGGCTCCATGTTTCTAGTCCTCGCATTCTATCAATCATTTTATCAAGTAAATGACAGCTCCATGTTTTAAGCTAGAGTCGCAAATAGAGGACGGCGTGGATTTGAGAAAATAGCGGGAGCTGAGCCAGGGGTCTGGCTTGGCTCCAATATTCCGTGCACAAGCCAAGTCATGAAAATGCTTGGCATGTGCATCATGCAATAACGATAATGTAAAAATATGATACCATCTCTTTAAAATAAAAATGTTATATTTCTTTAAAATGTGGGAGTGTTTCACCTTAGTACATCAAATTATATCACTACATTTGATTTGATTTATGACTTTTGTAGTGTGGCTAATGTTCAAGAAAGAGCTTCAGGTCACTTTAAAATCAAAAAAGCAGAATGGCAGAGTGTAAACAACCAAACGGAGTGAGGACAATAGTACTGACAAAATTAGGTATTAGTAAAAAAGGCAGGTTTCAAGATTTTTTAAAAATTGTGTGTGATCAGCTGTCACATGAAGCATGCAAGGAAGAGTGTTCCATAATTTTGCTCCTGCAACAGTTGCGAAATGCCCTCCTCTCTGTATTAGTTGAAATTTTGGAAGGCGGATAGACAAGATATCGGAGGATATTAAGGGTCTGGCCAGCGAGTGGAATTGAAATAGTTTTTAGAGTATATGTAGACCAGAAAGATAGACTGCTCAGTGAGTCAGAGTCTTGAAGTGAATCCTCTTTTCTGCTGGTAGCCAGTGAATGTCCTTCAAATTAGCTGAGAGGGACAGTATCTGGGAAGACAAAGTAGTCTGCAAATTTGGTACCAACTGGACTAAGTCTTTCAGTATCTTGGGAAGCCCTAGGTAAAAAGAGTTTGAATATTCCAGTCTAGAAGTTTAAAGAGCATGAATAACAGACTTCCTAGCCCCAAAAGGGAGAAAACCTAACACCTTGCAGAGAACTTTTCGTAACCTGAAGAAGATGGATATAACAGCGAGAATCTGGTGTTTAAAGGAGAGCTGACTGTCGAGAGTTGCATAGCTGCTTGGGCACACATTTATAAAAAAAATGATCGTTTTTTAGACACTCTTATGGCTCACTCCCCAATGAGAATGCCATTAGTGATCTAAGAGGCAAGTCGGTAGTCATGTAAACCCTAAATATGGCCTACATTTTTATCACAGATGGAGGAACATTCCAGTCTATTACATCAAATTCACAATGTGCACGTACAGCGCACAGACTGAATTCAAGTATTTAAAAGTGTGCTCATATGTGATAATAATGAAAAAGGAGACTCTGTAAAATAAAATATTTGTCTTGCATCATACAATTTGGAAAACCATTAAAGCCGGGATTGATTCTAAGTTATTTTAAAATTCAGCCACCAGATGGGTATCTTTCTCTCCCTCTCTCTCTTTTTCTCCCATTTTGTGTTTTGTGTTTCATTCTTGGCTCGTGATGAGAAAAACTGACACAGAGATAGCAAACTTAACCTAGGGGCACCAGACCCAACTACCAGGCCAAGAATGCATTTCTTTGGAAGGTGTCACACCTAAAAAAAAAAACCCCAACAAAGCTATGCCCCTAAAGACTACACATCGCTTTGAACATATATTACAAAAAGCTCTCCAAGATATCCCAGTCTTCGCAAAGCTCCAGAAGTTTGAGACCTAGTACCCAGAACATCCTTGCTACCGTATTAGATGAGCGCAAATGGTTTGTAGTCAGGTATCTCCATGCATAAGGATACTCACAATAAAACTTCCATTGTCAATTCGAACTAGAAAAATAATTTCTGAAGCTCTGCAACACCTGAAAACTCACCTTAACCTGGGACTTTTGATCAAACCATTCCCCATCACTCTAAAAAGCTTTGCTTGAACCTTATCCATGCACCTCATCCACTTCATGGGGTGAAAAGCCAGACCCATGTCACCACCTGCGACCCCAAGCGGGTGAACCATCACCTTGTGCATTACCAATACATAACCATAGAAATCATGGTGGCTGGTTGGGGTACAAAAGCTCAGTGAGCATGGCAGATGCCATACCACCTTCTCTAGATGTACTCCTGCATCTGCTACTTTTGAACCATACTAAACATCATGATGTGGCTCTCAGGTGCCTGGTGGTCTTCGAATAAGTACAAATAAAACATTATATTGAAAGCAATTTGATCCATTCACGTGTCAGGGTGACTTTGGAACTCCAAGCAACACAAAAGTTTGGATTACTGCCATCTTAAATGACTTTACTTAAGAAATTGACAGCGGTTGTATTGGGGTAGAGATATTATCAGCCTGTACTTTCAACACTAAGACTACTAGAGGCGTTTTAGATGCATAGAATTTGCAGGGAAGCTTAGGAGGGGATTTGTTTTTTTTTTCTGACAGGGCTATGTTAGTCCATTCACAGTTCCACATTTAAGACTTCTAGCCAAGTCCCCACATTTCAGTTTCCCAGGGTTTGCACTTTACTCCCTGTTTTAACTCGTATTTCATGCAATCCCTTATAATTAGATCTGCTACTTACTGTACATAAATATTATCCAGCCAGAGCATAGTTGAAATACACCAGCACACTACTGTTGTCCCAGTGTGAATCAATCTTTGAAGCACACTGCAGTGTTCTCAAAAAGTAAATGTGCAGGCTCCTAGGAATACCTCCGCCCGCACCTGTTTATAAAGAGCTCACAACACATCTAGTAGTGGTCTAGTCACAAGGAAACAAAACACATTCTTTTAAGATTGTATTATAGTCCCAGCCTTGAAACAGACTGCCAGAAGAGGATCTTTCAGAAATGCAAACAGCCCAAAAACACCTTACATTCAACTTGAATGATGATGTTCATAATGCTCACTCTCAAAACACTACACAGGCTCTCAACAGTGGAAGATAACTTGTCATGACTTTGTACGGCTACACAAGGATCAGAATGGACAACCTCCAAAATAGCCGTCTAAACCATTCCAGCTTCCACAGCACTCCAGAAGCTTGGGGTCAATCACTCAGAACCTACTTGGGACAAGATCAGAGGGATGAAACGATTCAGACTTAAGTCCCTCTGCGCACATGGCTCCTCACAATGGAACCCTTTCTGTGGTAAGTTTTGGCTAGAAAAGTAGTTTCTGGTGTTCTACAACACCTGAAAACTCACCTAAGCTAGGGCCCTCAAATATTCAATTTCCCATCTCCCCCAAATCTTTGGAAAAACGTTATCCATTTCAAACTGGCAAGACGCCAAAACCCAGTCTCACCATCTTTCTTTTGAGGTCGGAGATTGACCGCCCTAGGTATTACAAATACTTGTCTGTAGAAACACTGGGTTTTGATTGGAACATTTAGGCTACCTGAGCCCAGCAGCTGTTGTACCACTGTCTCAAGACATTCTCTTGCATCTTTTCATTTTGAACCATCCTAAGCACTCTGCTGTGTCTCTCAAGTGTGGGATGTGCTATGAATAAATACATATAAACTATAAAGAAGACAGTGGGCTCTTCCACCATACCAGAAAGGGTTTAGACTACTCGGAATAGCACCATCTCACAAGAACTGCTTTCCAAAATTGATGGCAACTTTGACATGGTACGAATATTATTAAATCTGTCACTGCCTTCAACACTTTTGAACATTCTGTCTAATAAGAGAGGTTTCAGATGCTTTGGACTGGAGTTGGTCTTTTCTAACAGATACAATAGACCCCATTTAAGTTATTATTATGACCCCATCTACAGTGTTTATCCAAGTTACTGTTTGAGGAATTCTCATGATCCTTTTTAAAGTATTTAGTCAATGTCCTTTCGTTTAACACGTATTTCAAACTGATATCAAAGCTAATGGAGCGTTTCAAAAGTAATATCTTTATGCAAATGACAGGAAATTCCCCTTAAACTCTCTTTCATTGCCATCAGCATGCCCATGAAAAATTGCTGTCAGGTTGAACAGGATCTACGATAAAATTGATCACAGGAGAACAAGTCTATTCCTTTCTGTGTTGAAGTCACTGGAAAAAGGTTGTCCAAGTAAAACAAGTAAGGAATATGGGTATAATTAGGAACACTGATCTTTCAACTGAGTCACAGCTGTCTAAGTTGATAAAAGACATTGTTTCCACCTAAAATCTGTGAGGAAACTGGCTCCTCTCTTACACTTTCCTCATCGAGTTCAATTGATCAATAATCTTCCATCCCCGATGGTTAATTATTTCAGCAGTGAGGTTCTGGGTCTTTATAAGTTTCTATTGCTCTGACTCCAAAGGCTCAAGAATAGAGCAGGTAGTGTTGTAGCTGGTCTCAGATGCAGGGACAGCGTTACCTCCATAATGTGATCTCTACATTAGATGTCAATTGAGGAGAGAATCCACTCCCAAGACAGTGTGCATTACATCCTTTTAACAAGAGAGAGGTGCTGGATCTGTGCTAATCCTGAAAGAATGCACACAGCATGCTTTCATTGGTTAGAGCAATGGATTGCTAACACAGTCATGGGTTAGCATATAGTGCGGTGGTGGTGGTATATCGTGTTTTGTGAATCTGTAGTTGTAACCAGACATTTTTATCTGTATCACAGTCATGAAGGCCTAAAGGCCCACCAATGCAAAGTTCTGCGGGTACACACTAACCCAGGCTATAGCGCTAACATCTCCGCCCATGTTTGCGTGTATGTCACCTACGTGGTGCATACATTATGTGTATGAGTGAACCACTGTAAAGGAGGCCTCGGGTTCCATTTTGGAAGCCCCTGGCCTGTTCATGTGCATGATTGAGGTGGAGCTGATCTCCCAGATAGCAGAAGTGTATTGCTGACATTCCTGAAACTACTAGGAGATCTAGACATTAAAGTGGGGAAAGAAGAGAATGTAATTAGGTCCTTTATCTGCAAGGAGCTGCTAATTATCTTTTCTGAACACTGCCATTTAGTTGAGGGTGGGGATACAAGATGGGACTGCAGTCTCTGTTGTTCAGAGTGTAAGGGGTCCTTTAGGCGACTCTCACAAATCACTGTTAAGTGTGGCTGTTGACAGCCAGGTGTAAAATGCTCACACCTCTTTATGCCTATGTTATGGGTGCTTTCACCTGGAGACGACCCAGCTGTGAGGAACATCACTCTAAACATAGGCCAAGTGTGGAAGACAGCCTGGAAAGGACATAAGAAAGGAAAATAGAACCAAACCAGTTCTGAAAGTTCAGACAGAGGCTGCACAACGCCCTATCAGCTTTATCTGCATACAAGTCACAGCTTCTGATGGACTTGATGTTCCAGTTCCAAGTTCTCTTTGGCCAAGGAAGGGGTGCTCCACAGAGGACCCTGTGAAGCCAGAGCTAGTGTATGTCTCACAACCAGCTTCCCAGAGTTGAGTAGACATCACCCGGAATCTGACCTGGAAGTAAGAGCTGTTTTCCTGTCCTCAAGCAACTGGAAGATGACCTGCCTGAGAAGAAGCGGAAAGTAGTGATCCAACCCTGAAGGATTTGTGCTACCAGGTTAAGCACTAATCAGTTGACGTCAGAGGTGTGCATCCATCAGCAGAGAAGACAAACGAATGAGTGACTGACGTGTTCCTGAACGGAAGTGTCTCACTCTTACCTGTAGTAGCCTGTTCAAGGCACTGTCCTGAAGTGTCCTGAAGTGTCAAAAGCAGACTGCAAAACTGTAATTCTGTGGCAGCAGGACGTTGGCACTACCAAAGTGCCCAAGCTGAGTGCACTGCTGTGATCAGCAACATTGTGCCCCAAAGCGGACCAAGCCATTGCACCACCTTAAAGAGTAGTCAGAGCCACCCTGCTGTGTGAGAAATTCCGAGGCTGGCCTATGGGCCTCCGACCAACACAACCGATGCAAGGAAGAGGACCTGCAACCATTGAGGATCATCAGCAATGCCGGAGCCTGCAAACAGGCAGTCCAAGGTAGTGGTCCCCCACCTACTAAGACCATAACTGGAGCTGGATTGTCGCTGCACTCGCAGTCAGCGAATGGTTCTTAAAAAAAAGGGAGTAGAAACCAGACGAGTGCTGCCGGCCCCATCATGGCTGATGGAGGACTTTAAGGCTTACATTTATGAGATTGAATTATAAAACTGAGCGCACAAACTGTATAAACCAGAGGGCTAGCACTGCCCTTGTGACTGAAACTTGACACACTATCCATAAACAGAGTTAAGAGGAAGTTAGGGAAAGAAGGGAAGGGGAAACTTAAATCCTGAGTACAGGAGCACTGCGCCAGTCAGGGTCTGAGTATTGTATTGTGTACTATTTCGGTTTTGAATTTATTACTATCCTTTCTTCTCTACAAAGATAAGCACTCCTCGGTTGGATTGGGTAATTGTTGAGCTCTGAGCTGATGCAACCATGCATTACTTCCCTGAGAAGCCTCCGTCTGCTTGCCACCGCTACCACTGAGAGTCACGTGCTGAAGACTTTGTACGTGTCCAGTTTGCAAAGCCATTGTAGGACGGGACCCTGGAATTCAGAGGTAAATGCCCCCACACCTGTGGCTCAGTACCACCTTTTGCCCCTGAACAGGGTCTGACAAGAAGTGAAAATGGGATAATGCAGACCAATGCATTTGATGGACCCAGGTTTCTTTAGGATTCCAGCTCATAAAGAATCAAAACGTGTTTATGAAACTCCTTAAAACAGCATTATTCTCGGGCTGGCATAAGTGGAGTACCCTAGCAGAACTAAAGTCAATACATAAATCGGTATTATTTTGCTGTTCCAGGAAGCCACTGGCTGAGGTCGTTTTTCTTTACAACATTCTGATAATTTGGCACAACTATAAACTCAAGCCTTGGTAAATGGTGATTCGTTGCCACAACATCCTCACTTCTTTGATGCTGGATGTTTGAAATGTTGGGTTCCCATTTCCTGTCTTTCCCCAGAGTGCCACTGAAAAATAGTTGAAATCCCTGCTGGCTGTTTTAGCTAAGAGGCCATAGATTGTGTGGGTAGGACACTGGTACTACTTTCTATTTATACAGAATAGGTGCTGCTACTAGCAGGCAACGCATTAAGGCTTGAATTGACATAAATCCCTTGTTCTCGCTATATGATACCCTTGGGCAGCAGTGTACATCCCTATCATAAAGTCAGTTAAACCACTCATATAACCGTCTATATGCTTAACCTGTCTGTTCTCTGTCCCGGAGTCGAGTTTGAGTTTTCAACACCAACCTTAAAACCCCTCGCACTGAGCTGGTGCTGCCCACAATTAGAAGCCGAGGCGACTTTATTTATCCGGAGTGTCTTTTCTTGAATTCTTCTGTGAAGCCGCTGCTGTGGGCTATATTTTTATTTACCCCGATTATCCGAGACCTCTTCCTGGCAAATGTCTGGAGAGCACATTTAAACAAAGGCCCGCGCCAGCCTCTGTAATTGGAATAATTCACGTTCCAGTACGCAGCGCAGCCTGTGAGCACCCGCCGATAATTCTTACATCATCTCAATCACGTTGGGAACACGCGGTCTGCTGGGCAGCCGGAAAACAAACGTGCCTGTCTGGAATGTCACGCAGGTTACGTAAGAAGCGTGCGTCAGGCGAGCCCACGTTTATTTAATTGATTTAAGAAACCGCACAGTGGGCTCAGAATAAGGAAGTGTTTATTTTACTGCGTTCACCGGAAACTAAAATCTTTCTCAGAACAGGTGCATAATGAGCTCAGCGCCAGCCGTGTCATTCTACCACGTGAGCGTGCTTTGGCTCTCAGTTATGTGGTTTCATAACCATGTTTTGTAGTACTTCTTTGATTTTAATGGCCCTGAGGCTAATGTTCTTCCGGCTCTTCTCGCTCTGTCTCGCTCACCTGAGCGACTGGAACCACAACGTGTCACTAATAGAAAGCTCGCAACGTCACTTCCTTTGGCGTCCCTCGGTGACATAGACGAGTAACTATTTTCGGGCCTCTGTACCTCACACCTCGCGCTGCAAATACCGCGGACTTAAGTCCATCTCCTGAGCTGCTCCTGTGGGCTGTGACCTGGGTCCCTATCAGCACTCCACAACCCTCACACCGGATGACAAGGGGCGAGTAGCCCCTGTACATCTTATGTAATATCAGGTTCGGACAGGCCTATAGGGCAGTCTGGCAGTGCCAGAAAAACTGGTCTGACAGGTCAGCGTATGAGGTGTTTTTTGGGCTGTTTTAAGGGCCTGTTTTATGGTCTGGGGGGCCTGTTTTGGCGACTGATTTCGCTAATATAAACACAAACATGTTCTGCAGCAAGCACAGATTCATGCAGTCTCCCATACCTTGAAAAACACTGCTTGTCTTTACAAGTTCAGAACTGCCCTGACTTGCAAATGTGAGCCACTTTTTTAGCTATCTGATTCACTAATGGGGTCCACTTTCAGTTTGTGCCCAGAATAATTCCCCTTTTGTTGGTCCCAGTCCAACACTTTAATGTCTCCTCTCAGTGCACAAATCGCACTCTGGGTTGACCGAGATTGAGCCATGAAGAATAGTCAACATCCCCTGACGATCAACCCTATAGTCCCATTCATGGATTTGGGCAATAATTAATATCTGCTCTCCAGTAGCCCCTGGGTATTTGAGACAAAATATCTCTCCATTCCTTACCAGAGAGGAACTTGGGCAACTCTCTCTCACAGCCACATCTCACTTTCAACGACCATCAGGTCTTTGACCTAAGAACCCATCTGTGCTCTTACTATGTACCGGGCTACCTACAGGGTGACTCTGAAATAACGTGGTTCATGGATGATGGGAACAAAGCAGCTCTCACTGTCCCCTTTATCCCATTCTGGACTTATGGGATTTTCGCCTAGGTCACGCAAATTTGAGAATCTACATTTTTCCTATCACTTCTTGGCTCAGAGAGAAAAGACTGCAACCACTCCTATACGACGGAACACTATGAAACATACTCTTGGCCAGCAAATTGGTATAAAACAAGCTCGCAGACAAGGCATAATTGCAAAACAAGCTCACAGACAATAACAATTGACAGATATTTGCCAAACATGCTCACTCAATTCAACTTCTCTGAAAAACTATGCAAGCTCAAACTATTCCACAACTCTGCTATATGGTCCCAGCACAGATAGGACCCTCACACACATCAATAGACACCTACTCGGGCAAAGCCCTCCACCACAATTCTTCACAACCATCCATGCAGGATATGACTTACAGCTGTTATCGATAAGAACTCGGTGTCTAGTTTTGAATGAGTACCTTTCTATCATTTGCGTGTGCACTACAGTGATTGTTGTCTGTACAATAATCAGTGTCCTTCTAGGGGCTCCACGTATGTCCAATGACTGAATACAGGCGCAGTAACTGAGTGACAAAGAAGATGTGACTTAAAGGCCAGAGGCTTCCAACATGGGAATTGGGTAACCAGGTTGGAGTCCCAGTATCGGCTCCACTGTCAAGGTGCTATGTCTCCTCAGGATCAGGCAGATGATATAAGGGGTCCACTTCCAGATCGTTCCGAGCTCAGAATACAACAAGCATTTACAATGCAATGGTTTCGCCTTTGGAAAAAAATAGCTATTGGCATTGTAAATGACAAAATTTGTATTTATGTGTTGGTTTTGAAAACAGATAAATAAATGGCATTGTCATTTACATTGCCATTAGCTTAATCTCTCGCAAATGTGAGACCTATTGTACCCTACGGACGAGCTCAGCCGACAGCAATTACTAGCACACACACACACACCCAGAGCCACACAAACACACCCAGAGCCAGCCACACACACACACCCAGAGCCAGACACTCACACACATTTCTGCAGTGAGGGTGAATATGCAGTGCTGCAGAGGAGGCCACAGTGTGCAGTGCTGCAGAGGAGGAGACAGTGTGCAGTGCTGCAGAGGAGGCCACAGTGTGCAGTGCTGCAGAGGAGGAGACAGTGTGCAGTGTTGCAGAGGAGGCCACAGTGTGCAGTGCTGCAGAGGAGGAGACAGTGTGCAGTGCTGCAGAGCAGGCCACAGTGTGCAGTGCTGCAGAGGAGGCCACAGTGTGCAGTGCTCTAATTAGAGTCGGTCTGGGCAGTGATGTAATGATTATCACCTTGCAGTGTTGCCCTCTAGTGCAGTGCTGCTGAGGGGGGTACTGTTTGTAGTGTGGTAATGAGGATTATTCTGTGCATTTCTCCATTAAGCGCTTCTTTGTGTAGTACTGCACGGAGGGCTGTTCTGTGCAGCCCTGCAGTGAGGGTCACGCTCTACAGTGAGGTCTCTCCAGTGCAGTAATAATGGCGGTCCCTCTGTGCAGTGCTGCTGTGGGGGTGTCTTGGTATACTGGAGGGATGCTGTTCAGCCCTGCAGTGAGGGTCAGGCTCTACAGTTCTGCAGTGAGGTCTCTCCAGTGCAGTAACAATGACTGTCACTCTGTGCAGTGCTGCGGTGAGGGTGTCTTGGTATACTCGAGGGACGCTGTGCAGCCCTGCAGTGAGGGTCAGACTCTACAGTTCTGCAGTGAGGCCTCTCCAGTGCAGTAATAATGACTGTCACTCTGTGCAGTGCTGCTGTGAGGGTGTCTTGGTATACTGGAGGGACGCTGTTCAGCCCTGCAGTGAGGGCTATGCTCTACAGTGCTGCAGTGAGATCCCTGTCGAGTGATGCAGTGAGGGCATAGTCCGCAGTGCTGCACTGAGTCAGTGCCACCATGTGCATTGCTACAGTGACAGTCACTCTGTGCATACAGGCCAACATTTTAGAGGAGGGAGGTGGGAGAGTCTAAAAACACAATTGGGAGCATGGATTTACCCCTTTCACTTCTATTGAAACAGATGCTGTTGCGGCGGGAGACAGCCTAAAGAAAAGCATTTTTTTGCTCCAAAAATCGATAGCATCCCGCCGGAATCGGGCCCACGAGCATGCATGCTCTGTGTAGAGCTGCACCGTGTTACCCCGTAGAGTTCTGAGGGTGAATGTGCAGTGCTGCTGTTAGGATCACACTGCCCGAGTACTGCAGTGAAAATGACTCAGTGCAGTGCAACAGTGCAGCAGTGATGTTGTCTGCGTGATGTGCAGCGCTGTCTGTTTCACGTTGAATGTTCTTCTGTCCCCTTCAGAAATAGCCTGAGACCTTGTATGTTGTGAAGAATGATGGGCAGAGGCTAGACTTAAGGAAAGGAATGTTCGGGTTCCAAATTAGAGTGAAGTGTGTCCCCTTATTTCTTGTCTTTCCTTCTCCTAGTGCAGGAATGGATAAGTCACTGAAGGTTGGAACAAGGGGGGGGAAGAGTGGCTGGCTGTGCCCGGCCGCCGGGCGGAGCACAAGGGCGGGGGAAGAGTGGCTGGCTGTGCCCGGCCGGACATCGGAGCAAAACCCGGCTGCCGGGCGGAGCACAAGGGCGGGGGAAGAGTACAGGAAAGGCTAATAACCTCGGAAACACAGATTCCGAAAACAGAACGTAAATAAACGAACATAGACCTATGCTGTCCCTGAGATGGAATTAAGAGTACAGCACTAATGCAATCTCCAAACAAACGAACAGCCAGGGAAGTAACCGCCGACAATAGCAGTCACACAGAGCACGGACAGCGGGAGGGGGGGCGGAACGGGCACACGAACAGCGGGAGGGGGGGCAGGAACGGGCACACGGACAGCGGGAGGGGGGGTGGGAACGGAGAGCGGGACATCACGCAACCCACCCCTGAAAACGACACTTTAAAAATGGCGAAAACAAAGCTTGAAAAAATAAATAAATAAACAACCGCCCACCGCCGCATGACGATCGCAAAGGGGCAGGATGAGAAAAACATCGCCGGAACGCCCACGAATCGCCTCGAACCATGACAGACAGATCTCACTTCCAATGGCTAGCCTCCATTTATGGAGCTAGCCAATGGAAGTGAGAGGCGTGACAAAGGCACCATACTCTTCTCAAAAGTTTTCGCCTGCGCGAACGCTGCTGCGCAGCGGACGCCAGGCGAAACCTAAAAACACTGAGTTCAAGTCAGATCAGACAGGGGACACGGACGGATGGGGACTGCAAGGACAAAGGATCTGTAATACAAAGCAGACACATGAACAACCCACAGACAGGAATTAATTCTACTCTCATCAATTCTCGCTAACCCTGGTTACCTTAGATTCAGACCCAAGCACCAAATTAAACCATAACTTCTCGCCATCCGGCGGTAATCCAAGCAGCCCTTTGTATTGTCTCAAAACAGAAGTCAAAAAACCCTAACTCTATGCCCTGGCGTGATATGACTCATTCCATAAGCACGTATTGATTATGTCTCGTAAATCCTACACTACTGTGGTATTCCAGTAACAACCTGCCAAAATGTCTCGCGGTTCCCTCTCCTGGTTTGGGAAGATCCCCGCCTTGGCTTCCATGGTGTTTACTAACCGCCGCCCTTGCACAAATAGTCTCGCTCAGCACTCCTCCTCACGGGGAATCAACACGCTGTTATTTCCATGTAGCGATTATAAACAAATCCAGAACTCAGTACAAAACCCAAACCCCTCTACCATCCGGAGAGGGATCTGCCATCTCAATTAGTGCTTTAATTGGTGTGGGGCAGCATTGAGGAGCCGTTAGCGTCACGGTAATTCCTCCCAGCTGCTCCTAGACCGCTGCCAAATCCTACTGCAGTTTACCGAGAGATATAGCGGAGCCCCGCTTCTACTCTCCCTATCGTGCCTCCTCCGAAGTCCTGCTTCTGCCTTGCTCCGCTTCGGGTGAAAGCTCCACTTGAACGAAGGAAACGGCGAACGTCCGTTTTCGCCGTCATCTCCAGCCGCGACACGTCCCGCTGAAGATTCCAAGAAAATGAATCAGAATTACGCACGCGCAGCTGTGCGCATTTGCTTCTTTTAAACGCTCGTCCCCCCCGCAGGCCTTCTGGGACTTGTAGTCCAGACACCTAGGCAGGCGCTAGTTACTCAGTTCCTGACATCCACATCCTGAAATTCTCTGTAAATCATGAACTCTCCCCCTGACCAACAAATATCTGAACTTGTGTAATGTAATCTGGTGCTCTAACACCCCTGGGTCAAGTTTGCACAGTATAAACTGCAAAACAAAAAGACTTCCTACCCTTATGCATTGCATGTAGTACATACCTTGCTGGAAAGTTGAAGAGTAGGCATGAGTGCTGGGTTAACTGAAGATAATTTACAAGAGACAATGTGTGCTATTGCTTGTGGAGGATAGTACTTTCTGAAGAGATGGGTCTTCTGTTCCTTTCTGCACGGTAGGAGTCATTTTGATGTTTATGGGAATGCTGCTCCTGATCTTGGGTACGTATATTTTGGTGGACGGAATATCCGTCACAGTTGTGATGTAGCAACCCTTTTGCCCAGATCTAAATCAGGCCCTATATACCCTATCTATTCTCACAGCATTTGATGTCACTCAATGTCTTTTTCCCACTGGGGATTTTTACAGATTGGTAGCCCTGACTACACTATAAGGATTTTCCCATATTAAAAAATAAACAGCAACGGCAGACCCTCAATGCCGCACCTAACACCAGTTCCTCAAATATGCGATCGGTGTGCAATCAACCCCTACGCCAGCCGTTGAGCGGCATATCTGTGCTCCAGATCAAGAGAGAATTAGATCAAATGGGGGTACGCAGCTCACAAAGTTCAGTAAGTCAAAGTGGATGAAAAAAGTCACTTCTTTATTTAGTAATTGTTTAACTTTAAGAACATTCCATATTCATTTATCAGCCAACGCGGTTCGCTCCCATACGGAGAGCTTCCTCAGGGCAAAAAGTATTGAGGTAAGTGTATGTCTAGTCACCATGTATTTATTCAAAAAAGTGTGCCAGCGCTCACTGTGCCGCAATGTAACAGACGCCGTTTCCGGACCTCTCAAGAGTTTCTGAAGTCACCTAATATGTCCAGTGGAGCCTCTTCTCGATTTCACAATCAATTCGACCCCCATTTGATCTGATGTTCCCATATTAGTTTGTCCTGATGAGACCATACATCTGATACAGAAACGAAACATTGTTGACACTACACACACACACAAACTTAATAAGCCTAACTCAGGAACAGACTTTGAATTATTGTATCTAAGAAGTGATACATTCATGGTTATTTGTTTTCCACAGAACACACTTTTTGGTTGTATTACTTGTACTGGAATGTTGATTGTTTTGCTGGCCAGAGGATCTCCGAGCGTGGGCTGAAGTTACTGTCCAGGACCATAAGCTCAGTTTTATCCCCATTCAGCTTAAGGCTGCAGTCTGCCATCCATGAACCAATCGTTTCAAGGAAAGGGGCTAGTTACCTAGGTTGGAGTGGATGGAGTCAGAAATTGAGACCACTAGCTATGTATCATCGGCATATGACACAATGGAAAGACCGAACTCCTGTACTATGAGAGCTAGCGGGCTCAGGTATATATTAAAGAGGGTCGGGCTCAGGGAGGATCCCTGAGGAACCCCCCATTGGGCTTAAAAGGAGTCTGAAAAGATTCCGGCCTACATGCATTGGAAAGATCTACCATTCATGAAGGAGGCCAACCATTTATTGGCTGTACCTCTGATTCCAATATCCTTGAGCCTATTGACCAGTAGAGCATGGCCTACCGCATCGAAGGCCACACTTAGATCCAATAGGACAAATACGGCGGTTCTACCCTGATCTAAGATGCTTTTTAGTTTTTCAGTGACAACAAGTAAGGCAGACTCTGTGCTGTGTTTTGGTTGAAATCCCATCTGTGTCTGATGAATGACACAATTGTCTTCTAGAAATTGTGAGATAGTCCTATTCACGTGTTTCTCTGCGATCTTGCCCAAGATGGGTAACAGTATGATTGGGTGGTAGTTCGCCAGAGAGGCAGGGTCGAGTTGGGGTTTCTTCATTAGGGGTTTTACAATGGCATGCTTCCACTCTTTGGGTACTGTGCCTCTTTCGAGGGATAGAGAGATGAGGTGAGAGAGTTGAGTTAGGACACCTTTCCCCCCTTGGACAAGAATATGAGGTGGCGCCAGGTCTAGGGGGGATCCTGATTTAATTTTCTGTAACAGGGACTCTTCCTCACTCAGTTTGGGGGAAGTGAGTAGAACAGGGGGGAGGGTGGTGACTGTTCTGCTTTCTTGGGAGCTTCAGGGGAGGTGTTAGGGGCTTCGGTGGATGTTGATGTCAGGCTTATGTTATGGTGGAGTGAGTTGTAAATATTTTCCACCTTACTCTTGAAAAACGAGGCTAACTCATTGCATCTCTCTTTTGAGCATTGGGAGATGTTTGCGCCTGAGTTGATTGTAGAGAGGGACTTTACAATTTTAAACAGCTCCTTTGAAGAGTTGGAGGACTTTTCATTTTTTTCCTCAAAAAAGGCAGCTTACGCTTTCCTAATATTCTTATGGTATTGCTGGATGGCTAATTTGTAGGCCATTTTGAGCTTGGGGTCATAAGTTTTTTTCCAGCTTCATTCTAGCTTTTACAGCTCTTCTTTTGAGCGACCAGCTCAGGGCTGAACCAGGACGATCTGTTATTGTTTTTTTGGCTTTATTGGACCTGGCTTCCTGAAGTTTCTGTCAATGGATCCGTTTATCCAGGATAACCAATATTTATGGGCTTCTTCTAAATCTTTTGATTCTGATGGGGAGGATGACTCCAGGTCTGTAATCCAGTCTTCGGGGACCTGCCTTGGCCATTTACGTCCCAGTACAGAGCGTATGTTTTTGGCTCTGCGATATTGGGTTTTAGAAACCGGATTGGTATGAAGAAATGGTCAGTCCATGGCACACGTTTGGGGGCCAATGATTCCAGTCTGGGGTCATTTGAAAAAATGAAGTCCAGAATGTGGCCTTTTCTTGAGAGGGCAGGTGTACCAGTTGTGTAAACTGTAGTGCATTCAAGTCGGCTAGACATCTCTTTGTCGAAGGATTAGTGTGATTATCCAAGTGGATGTTGAAGTCACCTAGAACAGTGAAGGTGCTTTTCCCTATTATCATGCTAGCCAAAATGTCTGCAGCGGCTTCTAAGAATGGTGTACAGGTCCCTGGTGGGCTCTAGATAAGGCAGCCTGAAAAGGAGCATGTAGCTGTGGGGGATAGTCTGAAAGCAAAGGCCTCACACTTAGCTATATTGAGGGGGTGATGACACAGGCTAGATGTGATTTGCAAATGATTGTCGATGCCCCTCTTTTTGTACCCGCTCTATCAAGGCGATAGCTTTCAAAGCCCTGGGGAAGGGCATTTTCAATGTCTGGGATAGAGCTTTCCCGTAGCCAGGTTTCCATCAGAAATAAAGCCTCCAGCTCTTCCTCCTCTATTAGGAGCCTAATCTCGATTGCATGTTTTGGGGGGGATCTGTAGTTGATTAGTCCTGTCTTCCAATAATTGATGAAGTCTGTCTTTTCCCCTGCACCCTTTCTCTGCTGTAGCTCTGTCTTAGCTGTGAATCCACAGATTAAGCAGGTCAGGGGCTCATTGGCGACCATAGAGTGCTGGCAGGTGGGATGAGCTCCTGTATTCAATACCCGGAGCTCTAAATTTGTATAAGTTAAACATTTTGGAGGAACCCAGATGGTTTTGGCAAGCTTCCTGGTCCCGGACTTGCGCGGACGGGCGCAGACGGGCTTGCCTTAGGCGTGCCCGCTGCGCGCGTCCGCTGCACGTCGGCGCAATCCCGGTCTTAAATCCAGACCCGGGAAGTGCCTTTGCGCGAAAACTAGATCACCAACTCTAAAAACGGCGTATGTCTATTGGTCTCCCGGAAGTGAGTATTTTCGGCGTCTACTTCTCCCTCCATTCAATCAGCTAGCGGGGCTGTGGTGGCCCAGGGAGAGTTAGGTGAAGCGAGTATGGAGGTATTTCTTTCAAATACTTTAAAAAAAAACAAGTTCATGTGTAAAAACGGTTATGTGCAACATTTAAGACAATTTTAAAACGTGCCTTTTTCAGTAAAAGTGCAGAGTGCACTAGCAGCAATGCAAGGGTATCTATCAAGTGATAGTTTAAAAGCAATTTCAGCACAGCGCGGGTGGAACTAGCAGCTTTCAACGCGCGAATATGCAGAAAGTGCCTGTCTTGATCAATTGCGCATCAGCGCTATCCCAGTCTTAAATCAAGACCCGGGAAGGGCCTTTGCGCGAAAACTAGACCGCCAACTTTAAACATGGCATCCGTCTATTGTCCTCCTGAAAGTATTTCCGGCGTCTACTTCTCCCTCCATGCAATCAGCTACTGGAGCTGCGGTGAACGGGGGAGAGTCAGGTGAAGCTAGTATGGAGGTATTTATTTCAAATACTTAAAAAAAAAAAGTTCATGTGCAACATTTGAGACAATTAAAAAACGTGCCTTCTTCAGTAAAAGTGCAGAGTGTGCGAGCAGCGATGCAAGGGCATCTAGTGACAGTTTAAAAGCAATTTCAGTTGGGGTGGATCTAGCAGCTTTCAGCGGGCGTATATGCTGAAAATGCCTATCTTGATCCTGTGAATAAGGTACCGTAAATAAGGTTGAATTTCAAGTTTTTTAAACAAATTAATAATAGTCCAAGTATGCTTTTTTACCACTAAGGCCTCTTTATCAGATAAAAATGATAGAACATTTGTTGTTTGATTTAATAGAAGGCTGGAGGTCAAAAGTATGTAGGGTCCCTGTTAAGTAAGATCTCTAAACACTTGTAAAATCATATTTTGTAAGTTCTTGCTAACACAGGTTTGCTAGAGTGCTGGGGTCAGATAAATACAGAAGATATAAACTTGTTTTAAAAGCGGACTGTCTCGCTAAGATTTGACTTAGTAGGCCGAACTCCAGTCGGATTTCCGCATCACCAATGCTATTCAGGATATTGAAAATAGATTTAAAAGCTTTTATTTGTAGTTTGTCCAAGAGTTTGGAGTCAAGGCCTCGAAAGATTACTAATCCACATGCCAGTCTTCTTAGCCTTCATGACTTTTACTAAACGTTTGTGGCTAGGATATGAAAGCTTGTCACAGGGGATTCTAAAAGCAAAGATAAGTGAAGTATTTAGTTAGTAGTTTGCATTTGTTCTCTCACTTCTGTCAGCTAGTAATTAGTATTTGATTTGGGATGTATGGGTGTGAAATGCCTCCCAAGAGCAGAAATGATCCCTCAGAACCTGACGTAATATGTAGGGTGGGGCTGTGAGCATCCATTTTGGCTATTACAGTGTTGAATCCTGCTTGACTTTCAGATCCTGCTTGGCAGGTCTGCTGGGATTTTACATGAAAATCTTGAGGCACACTTGAAAGAGGCCTTTCGTGTCATAGGCATATGTCAACTGACACCTGGACCAGGCTCTTGTTTTTTCCGCCCAACCTGGCAGCTCTAATCACAGCGGGTCTCTTTTTGAAATTACAGTATCAAATCCTTCTGGAGTGTCAACTTCTGCTTAACAGGTCTGCTGGGGTTTTACATATAATGCTTGAGGTGCAATTCAGGAGTTGAGAACAGGATGCCAAAAAATATTTGTATGTCCATTTTATGGATGTTGGACTACTTGCGTTGTTCTTCCACACTTGTGTCTCTCGATTTAATGTGGGTACAGTGACTGCTTCAAACTGGATTTTAGTGTTAGATATCGGAGAACACAAGGGTTAACATAGTATACTCTCCACACACCCCTGCTCTCAGAGCCAAAGTTTAGTGTGACCAAAGGCTTCTGCCATCTTGAAAATGCCCAAAGTGGGTAGGTTTCGCCATGGGCACTTTAACCCCATTAGTTAGGGTGTGGCCAGGAGTCATACCCCACTAGTTTGTGCCAGGCATAAAGGTGGCACCTCTATGCACTGACTTCAGAACACTCCTGGACCTAAACCTACTGTCCGTGACCTGAGAAGAACCATGAAAGGAATGGGTCTGACCTCTCTGTTGCCCAGGAAACATTAGTGGACTCCAAGTGTGATAATGCTGACCCCCTGTTAAAGCAACTGAACCTGTACTGGACCCTACTGTTTGGCTTCTGCCTCACTCGCTGTGAGTCTCAAAGTGCCTGCCCTGAGTCCCTGGGGGGCTTCTGAAGTGTACTCCTTTGCAAGATTGGGATCTAAAGTCAGAAGGTAAAATATTTGATCAGGAAGAACCTTGATAGTTTATCCAGCCTGTGCTCCATTGTTGTCAGTGTCAGACTGCGGCTAGGTCCCAGACTACCTCACCCATTGACTATCATTGGCACTTTATTCTTCTTGGCACTATTCCCACTTAAAACTTTAAAAAATCATATCTTCAGTTTCCCTTATTGGATTTTTGTCATTATGGGTGTCTTCTTGTTTATTACATTTTAGTCTAGTCTTCTAATTTGGTTTGGGATTTGTTTTGTTTTCCATTTCTCGTTAGAGCTGTTTTAGTGCTGCATTCATAATTTACACATCACCCTAAATTATGCCTGTCTGCTCTTGCCATAGCTACCAGGGTGCTGAGCTCAGAGTAATTTAGTGACTTTGAGGGTTCACCCTGACAAGACTTGTGATTGTTCCAAGAGGCGGTAGTTACCACCCGACCCTCAAATAATAACCCAATATTGGGCATCATTAACTAAGGGCCTGATGTACAAAGTGTTTTTATCGGTCGCAGACCCTCAGATCCCATAAAACTGATGGTTTGCAACCACTAAAACACTTAAAAAAAAGTACTAAACCCATTTCAAGGCTTGGAAATGGTTTTCCAAATTGTCAATTGGGTTTAGGAAACGCCAATGTATGAGTATGTTCTGAATCGCTGATCCTAAAGCGATCGCTATCTGCCTGCCCCTCCTAGATCTTAGAGGATACATCAAGCCGTTCGGTAATCCCAGCAAGACATAGGCTGGGAATCAAGGCAATTCAATATCAAAGCAGTGGTCTATCTCATCCAAGATCTCCTTCCAGTAGGGATTCAGTAGCGGACATTCCCACAAAATGTGTGTAAGTGTGCCAGTCTGCCCACATTCTCTCCAGCAAGTGTTCGGGATGTGACGGTTCATTTCATGCAGCCTCTGAGGCGTATAGTACCAGTAAGTGGAGATCTTAGTGAAGGTTTCAGTGAGGCCTGTGTGATATGCTGAGTGACGCGCTCGGTAGGAGATGTTGTCCCAGTCTTTGTGGCTCAATTCCCTTCCCAGCTCCCACTCCCAGCGAACCCGGCCGGGGTTGTGAATGTGGGAAGGGGGAGGCTGTAAGAGTCGGTAAATGTCCGAAATGAGCTTGGCGTCCGAGGAGCGCGTCGCCAGCCACATCTCATATGGGGTGAGTTTCCGGTCGGCTAGGTCCCGTACTTGCGGTTGAAGTGCCCAATGGCGAACCTGCAAATACCGCATACGCTCAGTCTCGGGCAAGTGGTAGTCCCTTCTGAGGTCTTGAAATGACACGGCTCCCTCCGGACCGTATACGTGAAACAGAGCGCAGCATCTGGCCGCCCCGTCAAAGCGAGAATGCGCCCGGTTCCATCCCGGGCTGAAAGTCGGGATGCTCAAACAGCGGTGTAAGTGGTGACGGGAAGGTGGTGAGCTCATGCGTGACATTCACGGCATCCCATACCCGGAGCGGAACTTGTGTGACAACGGACGCATAGAGATTGGGTGGGCGGTGAGCTCCGCGCATGAATGGTATCTCCTGCAGGGTCCTACCCGCCACCGCCTGGTCCTGAAACAGCCAGTGTCTATCAGATTCCCACTTACTCCACTCCACTAAATACCGTAGTTGCGCCGCCTGAAAGTATTTGTGTAAATCCGGCACGCCAAGTCCACCGGATTCAGGCGCCAGGGTGGATAGGGCTCTCCTGAGTCTGGGCTTGCCGCCCTGCCATACAAAACGCGCGATGTCGGCCTGAGTCTGTCGAATCCATCCCTTCGGCGGCTGAAGCGGTAGGGCCCGAAACAAATATAATACCTGCGGCAAGAGAGTCATCTTCACCGCGGCAATCCGACCCAGCAGCGACAGCGTACCCCTGCTCCAGCGGGACAGCTCCTCCTTAAGTTTCCTGCCTAAGGCTGCGTAGTTGGCCGTCACCATGGCAGGCAAAGAGGGCGCCAGTAGCACACCCAAGTACGGGATCTGATCCTTAGACCAACGCATGGGGAAGCGTCCTTGTAAATCAAGCCTCGTCGCAGTGGTTAGCGATATGTCTAGGGCTGCCGATTTCCTCATATTCATTTTGAAACCCGCCACCGTGGCGGAGGCATTTATCTCACCAATGCAGGCGGGAAGTGCCTCCCTCGGGTCATCCAGCATGAAGATCACATCGTCCGCATATAAACTAATGGTGTGAACGAAGCCCCCCATCCGGATGCCAGTCACCCTCGGGTTTCGTTGAATCCTCTGGGCAAAGGGCTCCATGTAGAGAGCGAAGAGAAGCGGCGACAGTGGGCATCCTTGTCTGGTTCCCCTCTCTATCGCGAATCGGCCGGAGTCGCACCCATTCACCCTCACTATCGCGGAAGGGGACCGGTAACAATTAAATACGAAGGTGCGAAATTTCTCCCCGATACCAATTTTGCAGAGCACTTTCTCCAGGTAAGACCAATGCACTCGGTCGAACGCCTTCTCCGCGTCGACTGATAGCAGCATGCGTTCCCCGGGGATACGGGAGGCCTTCTCCAGGACGTGGACCACCCTCTTGGTGTTGTCCACCGTCTGCCGACCGGGGACAAACCCGGCCTGATCCGGGTCCACTAACACCGGCAAATGGGGCGCCAGTCGGGTTGCAAGGATCCCCGTGTAGAGCTTGAGGTCCACATTCAATAACGATATCGGCCGGTAGGAGTCGCATTCAGTCCGGTCCTTCCCCGGCTTGGGGATAACCGACACCGTCGCCTGGAGCAGGTCCGGAGGAATAGCCCCTGGCTCGGAAAAGGAGTTAAAGAGCCGCGTTAACAGTGGCGCCAATTCTTGGCAGAATGTTTAATAGAAAAGTGGGGTGTAGCCGTCGGGACCGGGGGCCTTCCCATGCTTGAGCCGGGATATAGCCGCAATCAATTCCTCCGGTCGGATGTCCCGTTCTAGGTGTTCTGCCTGCTCCGGGGCGAGGGTGGGGAATTCGACCGATGCAAGGTAATCATCCTCGGCCAACGCCGAGGGGGGTTCACCCGTGTATAAGGCGGCATAATAGTTGCAGAACCTGTCCGCTATCTGACGGTCCTCCGTGGCAGCTGTCCCGCCCGGTATCGACAATTCCTTAACCCGCTGGCGTTGGTGTTTTACCCGAAGTTTGTTCGCGAGTAAACGCCCGCACCTGTCGCCGCCAGTGTAATACGCGTGCTTCAGGCGCAACGCCGCATACTCCGCTCTGTCCATGTCCAGTGCGGATAGGAGTTTCCGGGCGGCATTGAGTTGCCTCCAGATTCTGGGGCCCCCGTCCTCTGGTGCATCTGTTCCAACTCCCGCACCTTCGTCGTAAGTTCGTCCCTTTTTTGTTGTCGTTCCCTATTCTCCGCGGAGGAGATGGCGATAAACTCGCCACGGAGCACCGCTTTCAAGGCGGCCCACTGCGTCGCTCGGGAGGTATCTCCATTTTCATTGTGTTTGCGATATTCCGCGATCCCGTCTCGTACTTGTTTCACTACCGACTGCCGATGTAGCAGGGTATCCGGAAGGTGCCAAACCCCTCTTGAGGGAGACACCGGCGGCAGTCGGAAGGAGCCCGTCACCGGGGCGTGATCAGACAACGTAAGAACCCCTATATCGTAAGCCGTCGCAATTTCGGCAACCGGTCCTGTAACCAGGAGATGGTCCAGTCTCGCGTATGTCTTGTGCGCGTGGGAGTAATAGGAATAGGCCCGGGCGGTGGGGTGCAGGCGCCTCCACTAATCATGCATATCGAGATCACCTAAGCGGGAGTTGCTCAGCTGAGAGAACTCCCCGGTGTGTGGGCGTCGTTGCGCAGATCTATCTAAAGATGAGTCGAAGACCATATTCAAGTCCCCTCTAATGATTACGTGCCTATCCGGGGTAGTCGCAATGTCATCTAGGGCTGTGTGTAAAAACAGGTCCTGGCGATCGTTAGGGCTATATATGGAACCCACGGTAAACAAAAATCCCCCCACCTTGACCCTGTAGGCCAGGAGCCTCCCCCTCTGCTCCGCTACCTTGTACAGGACCTCACCCTTAAACTTCCCAGACACCAAGAGTGCAACCCCCGCTGTCTTGGTGGCCTCTGAAGAGAAGAACTGTACCGGGAATTTTGGTGACCTCATCCTGTGGCAATCTCGGGCTAGGAGGTGAGTTTCCTGTAAAAGACAGATATCAGCCTGGGTGTTTTCAAGTAGGGACAATATAGCTCTACGTTTGACCGGGTTGTTCAGCCCCTTCACATTAAGGGTAACTATCTTAAGGGCCATGACTGATCATCGTGAGGGTAGCGCTCAATGAACCTAAATCAGCAGTGACTGCAGTGTGGTATGGTGGTGCGGGACGTAAAAAATGCAATATCCAACTAGCACGACCCCCGCAACCCTGTACCTGTGGTGTGAGGTTAAGGCAGGTGTGACAGCAAAGCGCGACAGTACAGCACAAACCCCGGATCCCCCCCCAAACTTCCCCCAACCAACCCAACTCCCCGCCTCCCCTTACCCCAACTGGAGGCCCCCCCTCCCTCCTACCCGCCTCCCTCAAGCCCAACCGTTCAAAGAACACCATTGTCCCAGTCTGGTCCGAAACGGACAAGTCCGTGGAAAGTTATTCGAGTGGACGTCCAGCCACCTCCTATGCCCTCCCGCTGCCCCCCTCCCCCCCGGAACCCTCGCACCTGCAATGATGATGATGCTAAGAAGATCTCCCCCCGGAGCACGTTCAGGCCGTCAAGGCCATGTCACCAGACGATGTGTCTCTGGACGCCTCCCGGATCGCGCCGTCCATTTCTGCTCGGATCGTGGGCGAATCAGGTCGCAGAGGCAAGTGTGTGGAGCGTCGCCTCCTAGTTGACTGCCATCCCCCTCTGGAGTTGCGGCGGCGGGCAGGCGTGGGAGTATCTTCATCCGTCGCGGTGATTCCCAACACTCCACATGTGTCCTGAAGGGACCGTAGCTGATGCAATGTCCAGTTCCAGCGGAAAATGAGCCTGAAGGGGTGCCCCCAGGAATATTGCGTGTCGTGTTCTCTCAAAAAGTCTGTGGCGATCTTGAAGGATTTGCGTTTCTGCAATGTGATCGTTGACACATCCTGGTATAGGGCCACCTGATGTCCTCGGAAGCTCACTGGCTGCCGTCGCCTCGCCTCGCGTAGAATTAGTTCTTTCAGAGGGAAGTCCGGTAGGAAGGCCAGAATGTCTGGTGGCGGCACCGATGCGCGGCGCGGAAGGCCCACCCTGTGCGCTCTGTCAATTCTCACCGGGAAATCGCTGGGTTCCTCCAAGATGTCGCGGAACAGGTCTCTCAGGAAGGCAGCAATGTCGTCCCCCTCCGCGGTAGATGGAACGCCTCGGACCCTGATGTTGTTGCGCCTGGACCTGTTTTCAAGGTCCTCGGCATGGGCCTGAAGGTCAATCTGTTGATCTCTGAGCCGTAGGACCTCTTGCTGTAAGTGCGCGATCTCCTCATCACGAGCGTGGCCGCTTTCCTCCATGGTAGATACACGCTCTCCGAGGGCGTCGACGTCTCTCCTCACTTCACGGATCTCCCCGGCCACCTCCTGCTTCAGAGACTGGAAGTCCTCTCTGAGGGTGCCAAACAAAGACTCCAGGAAGGATCGGGTTACGGGGGGTTCCCCTCCTTCAGCACCGTGGGAGCTAGTCGGGGGGCTCGGGCCGGTTGAGTTCTATCATGTCTTGGGGCCCCTCTACCCAGCATTTCTGGCAGGGTGCGTTTTCCCTTCTTTCCCCCTCTATTCCCCGACATCATGGGGGGGGGGGTGCACCGCTAATGTTCTGAAGGGCAGGACGACGTAGGGGTTGGAATGCACTCAAAGGCTACTCCTGTCGCAGCTCGTTACGGTGAGGTCCCGGCCGGGATATGGCCCCCGCCCCAAGGTCGGGCGCTGTAGTCCCCCTGCACCAGGGAATGTCTATAAGCAGAGACAGGTGGGGGTCCCAGCCAAAACCAGAGTACCTCGTCGTCAAGGCCCCCACCACACCGTCGGGACGTTATTCTTGGTGCAGCTTGCTTGCAGGGTCGGGACACCTCCACTGCGTCCTAAAGAGAGGCGCTGCTGGTCAGTCCCCCACGGAATCAGTGCTCGGCACCTCGGTTCGGGGTGCGTGGTGTGGGGGCTAGGCGGTCGCCGCCTCCCCAAGGGGACCACCCTCGAGAGAGCCCAGCGTAGCGGACCAAAGCGGAGGCAGATGACGAGGCAGAGGCCTATGTCCGGCCAGGCCCGCCGGATCCGTGTCACCTCCGCGCAGCAGGCCCAGCGAGGGCCGTCTCTGAAACCCGCGAGGGCGGGGGTCCCCTGCCATGTGTGGGGTCAGCGGTTCTTTCCCGAGTGTCTCCCCGCCTCCGTTCACCACTCCTAGGCCTGCGGGGGTCCGGGGAGGGGGCACCGAGGATGGCGCAATGACAGGCCCTCCGGCCTATTCAGACCCCGGGCTGCCGTAGACGACTCCCGCCGACCTCGCCTCCTGGGCCGTCGGGCGGCGCGTTGTCCTCTCTCCAGGGGCTCCGCTCCCCTGGGGCTTCTTAGCGGCTTGCCCCGAGTGTGGTTTGAGGCCGTCGGACCCCCTCTGATTCAGTGCCGCTACACTTCCGGTCGCTGGTGGGGCCCTGTCTCCGGCTTTTCCAATCTTCGCCGGTCCGGCGGACAGCCCCCGCCTCGGGGCCCTCTCCTGCTCTATGTCGTGGCGCCCAGGCAGTCACAGGGGCATCAGCCGAGTTGCAGCCCGCTCACCTCGGATCACGCGGGGCGTTCCTGAGAGGAGGCGCGAAGGTCGGGCGCAGACCAGGCCTCCGGGTCCTCTGGATCCCCGGGCTGTCGTAGCTGCACCCCGCTGGACCCGCACCCGGGCCGGCAGCTGGCTCGTCGTCGACCGGCCGGAGGACTCCGTCCGTCCGCCTCACCGGTCCCCTGCGGCGATAGTATCCCCGGTGCGGCGTGCCTCACAGCGTCGGCTAGAGTACACTCCGGACTCTGAGCGAGTCCCGTCACCGGACCACCACGTTTCGGCGTGTTGCAGGCCAACCTGGCTCCGGGGCCGCTCCGACTCAGCGACTCGAGAACTGAGGAGCCCCCGAGGCTGAAAGCTAGAGCAGGGTTCGTCTGTTGATCCGGCCTCGGTTTCCGCTCAATCTGGGGGAGATCAGCGGCGTTAGGCGACTCAAGGGCTCCGGGTCCTCGGGAGCACACGAGGAGAGCGACCGTTCAGCCCGCCATCTTGGCCACGCCCCCGCCTGCACTTTTAAAGGGGAATAGATATCCCCTTGCAGGCATGTGCAGTTATTGACTGCACCCGCAAGAGGATGTCTGGGCCCCCTGCAGAGGGCTGCTCTCAGGAGGCGCACTGTCAGTGCACCTCCTGACAGCTTCTTTGCCACTGCACCTGCGTCTGTAATACGGCGCGGGCGCAGAAGCAAAGGGATTCCCTCATTTGCATGGGGCACACCCCATGCAAATGAGGGGTCCCCGCAGTTAGCGCTCACGCTTTAGGTGCGCCAGCACTATTGGTATTACAGAAGGGACCGCAGGAGCGTCTGCGGGCCCCTTATGTAATACCAAAGAGCCCCGGGGCGCACAAAGCGGACGCACACGCTAGTGGCACCCCCCGGGCACTCTCTGAAACACGGCCCCAGGTCCTAGTTCATGTAGAAACAAGATGCTATTTATCACACCTCATAAATAACCATACTCCAGGGTATAATACTTATTGAGTGTGATAAATAGCACCTATTACGAGTTTTGGGAGAATAACATACAGATTTTGGTGTTTAACACACCAAAATCTGCATGGCAGGGTAAAACCATACACATTTCCCCCTGTTAATTTTCAGCTGGTTTGACTTGGCGAAATTTGATGAAGTTGAGGTATTTAGCGCATCCAATGCGATAAATAACTCCCAACTTGCAACTTCACCCATGCGCATACAGGGGTGTACACAAAGGTCGGATTACACAGACTCACTCGTAATCAGGAGTCAGGTCCTGAGTGTCTGACTGTGAGGTCGTCGACTTAATGGGCAGAATCCTTTTAGGATAATCTCATTTACCACTAATGTCGCAACAAGACCAATAGTATTCCACTCCAGTGAGAAAACCAGGTTACTCCCTTTTAGCACCTAATTCTCCTGGGCTAGCAACGTTGAGTATTCAAGACTTACTTGAGGTGGAGGTACGGGAAATGCAACTCAGATACACTAGTAAATCAGTAGTGGATGGTACAGGGAAGAACAGTGGAGCGGGGCGGGGGGAAGTCGACAGATGACGGAATAGGAAATATAAAATTAATAAAATTACTTACCTTGCACTCACCCCATTGCCAAGGCGGCGATGCGGCAAGCACCAGGTAAGTGGTTTTCTTTAAAAAAATGTATTTTCCCTATTCCGTCATCTGTTGACTCCCCCGCCTCACCGCTCTCACCTGTACCAGCCGCGCCGGCAGTAAATAACACTGAATATATTCAGCATCTAGGCATAGCTATATTGTCCAAGAAGAATAGGACTTTTATGTACTAGTAAATAAACATAGCAATTAAAAAAAAGTATACTAAAACACCCCGATGTCGGTCGCATCTTCTGGGACAGATGTTCAACCAGAAACTCTAGGGCTCAAGCACAAGCCAAAGTTTGCCTAGTGTTTAAGCACCAGGCAAACATTGGGTTATGGGGCTGTACACAGGTTGGTTATGGAACTTCAGGACTCAAGTATTTTACTATACTGTTTACAAATATTTCTTTCATGCTGCAGCAGCATGGAATAGATGTGCCAGTCAAAAATGTTACAAGTATAAAAACCTTTGACTGATATGTCTAGCCCTATATCACACAAGGTGGCTCTTCGTGGCATAGTAAATCTCACTTTAGGCTTACATTGCCCTTGCGCTACCTTGAGTGACATAAGGGCAATGCAATATTTTTGTAAATCTGTCCCAGGTACTTGATCACCAATGTGCGCTTAATTGTCGACAAAAGATTGACTATCTTCAAAGTTCTTTGTACAGGGTGAACACTATGCATAGTAAAGACTTCAATGCCAAAGCGGCCTTGGGTGTCTAGAAGGAGTGGACTCTCCATGGAGGGTTTCTGCACAGGGCAAAAACTGTTCACAGATGCCATTTTCCTACCTATGTCTGGTTCTTTGCTCACGAAAAGTTTGCTATCTGAGAACAGTTTCCGTACAGGGCAAAATCTCTGCATAGTCTATGTTTGTACACTTATTGGGGCTTTGGTATCTGAATGAAAAGGGTTCTAAAAGAAGAGTTTGTGAGAAGGTGGGTTGGTATTAGCTGTCCACTAGTTAAAGTGGGCACCTTGTACCAGACCACACGACCCTTATGATGTATGAGGTCAAAGATAACCTTATTGAAAGCTATCCTAGTGGTAGCTATGGAGAGCAGCCTCCAGGCTTAATCTTGAAGTACTGAAAAGCAGCTTGCTTGACCAGAATATCACCTCCCAAATGATTAAATGAAAGGAGAACCACACAGTGTTTATATAAAAAGATGTATTTATTAATATAACACTCTCTACTGGTCTCTACACGAGACTAGGGCACAAAGCACACAATACTAAATCAATAGAACATTCGTAAATAGTGAAATATACAGCTGGCTCCAGGGGGAAACCGAACCATATACTTAAAAAAATGGTATAACAACAACAACTTCATTAGACACAGTGCCTAGAGCCCGTAGAATCACTGGGACCCCAAAGAACCACCCAGAGGAGTGACACAGGGAGCCCACGGAGGACGGGTGCAGTGAGGAAACACAGATGCGTGCTCCGTACAACTCTTTGGAAAGTCGCAGTTGGAAATTTACAAGTTAAGGACACTTCTAAGAGGACTTCGAGCAAACCCTTTGGAACTTAGTAGGTTCTGAGGCCAACCCACCAGTGAGTACTGAAGTACCCGTGTTAACTATCCCAGATGAGCCGGGTGCATAGGGGTTAAGTGATGTCGGAAACCTTTGTCGTTTTCAATGGAGAGCTACAAAGAAGTCCTGCTGCCAGGAGGGCTAAGAATGTCCGGTGGAATCCAAGTCTGTATTTGAGGTGAGAAGAACCTGAAAGCAGAGGGGACAGAGTCTGGGTCATTTCAGGTGACCAGGGGCTCGGTCACTGATGTCGGGTGCTTCAGGGATGAAAGGGTTGCTTGACTCTGCAGCCACGGGGACCAGGAGATGTCGAGGACAACCAAAGTCTGGAGGTGAGCTGTCCCATAAAGGATGTCGGGAGCTGAGGGGTTGATGTCCAGCTGCAGCACCAACAAGCCTTGGCAACTGCAACCCATGAGGTCAGAGGAAACAGGTTACGGTGTGGACCAGCAAGGTCTAGGGGACTCTCCAAGCAATGGAGAGTCAGGGCACGTCTCGAGCAACCAGATAAGCCCAAGAATTAGTAAGGTGACCTTCACCAGGATCCACAGACCAACGGAGCAGGGATCATGAGGAGATCTCAAGCAAGTCTGCAAAGCACCAGCCCACAGGACACTCGTGGAGTGGAGGCCGGAAATCTTCGGTGCAAATACTGCTCGGGGTCAGGACTACACAAAGTCCAATGCACAGGCTCGGTAATTGTCACTAAGCATATGCAACTGCAAATGTACGCTGTGCATAGGGGTTCTGGTTACATGGCCCCCACAAGGGATACTGGTCTCAGAATCGCTGAGAGGACATATCAACCTCAGGGACCTTCGGAAACCCGCCTCCTGTGTTGCTGAAATCTTCAGAGTCCTCAGGAGCTCAGGAGAAGCAAACCGGTCAGATGCGTTTAGGTGCCTGCTTTTGCAGAGGAGTAAATTCTTCAGTCGTCCAGCGCCGTGCAGGCAGTACTTGATTTCTTCTTAGCGGAATCTTGTCCAGGTAAAATCTACAGTCAGGTAGCCAGGTAACCCACTTTATCCCCATGGGAACGGGTTGTAAAGATTCTGTAGACCCTCCTAGGGGAAGGGTAGGACAGAGGGGTGGCTACACCTTTGTCCTTTGTCCAGTTTCGCGCAAGAGCAGGAACAAATGACTCCTGGAACTGGTTTGAGCTGGATTATGCACAAGGACACCAAATGTGCCCCCAGTGCAGACTTTCTGGCACTCCAAGAGTGCGCCCACCCAGCCCCAATACACTAAATCCTGTCTGGGAGGTGGTTACACCTTACACAACAAAAGGTACAAAGTTCCCCAGGGGATAGACAAGATAGTGTGTGGAGGAGGAGAGCAAAGGCAGGGAACAGGGTGTTCCCTTGTTGGAACTAGAAGACCTCACACACCCAGTGAGCTAGATGTCATGCTTCATCATTGGCCTCCTGCTCCTCGTCAGACTGGCGCTGCAATGTCTGACGGGCGCCTAATAGGCGCTCTTTGTCGGAGTTCTTTTGTTCCAGCCAATGGTTGAGTGCGTGTGAGGGGTCAAGTGAAGATGTAGTCGTGAGGGAGTGGTGGTTAAAAAAGGTGGGTCAGTTCACAAGGACCTTTATTCACGTAGCTGACTCCCTTGATTAGAAGAGTGGGAGGGGAGATAGGGACTGTAAGGGGCACAGCGGACTACCTCAAACCCTCTGATTAGGTCGACATGTTTCTTGCCCAACTGGCAATTCTTCAGTACCTCAGGTGCTCAGTACTACACAGTGATGAAAAACAACAAGGAGAAGGAAAGGTAAAAAATACAACCTCGCTGGGTCAGTAAGGGGGCAGGCCAGGAGGTCCTGCTCTAGTGTGGTGACCTAGAAGAAATTTATAAAAATAAGCCAAACATTTACAGTGGCGTGGTCTCAAGAACAATCGATCACCATAGCTCTCCAAAGTGAATACACACACACAATGAAATTAGAAACACAATCAGAGGGCATCTCAGCAGTATTTGCCCATAGTCACATATGTACAATATAAAGGTTAGGAACAGAAATAGGATGAAGATGTCACAAGGGATGGAATACAAGGGCTAATCCTTACCCTAGGGGAGTCCCTAATGGGCCCCGCAGTCTGTTCCCGTGGGGCAGCACGATAAGGTACGGTACCTGTAAAGGAGAGGGAAAGAGAGAGAGACACGCACCGGGTGCCAGCTTTAAAAAGGGGGGGAAGATTTGTAAGAGTTGGAAAGCCACTCGGATGGTGGTGGATGGAAAGAGGCCTGGATATCAGGTGTCTAAGCATAATCGTTGTTGTACTCGCCCTCGTTTCCAAGATCACAGCGAGCCAACATATGCCCCCAGTACCTCCTGATTGACAAGCGTGCAGTGCAACCCAAGCAATGTTTATAAGCAGACAAGCAGGGCATGAAGAGGGGCTTGCTCAGCTTAAAACAAGGCAAGAGCCCTGTTGATAACACCCCATTGGGGTGGCTAGGGGATGTGAGACAACTTGCCGAGCTCCCTGACATTCCCCTATGACCCGGCTTACACCATCAATGGGGGGTCATGTACACAAGCTGCCAATCTTTGCAGAGGTCTGGAGAGGGCATGTCAATTGCTCAAGAGGACCTTCGAAGTCCGTGGTTGAATACCGCCAACGAAATGCGGTGAGAGCCTGCATACCACAAAAACCCGGCAATTATTACACGGACACATTTCTTACCTCTAGTGTGTGCAGCCAAAGCTCGCAAACCTACCCACATGCGTGGCGCTCCGAAGGTAGCGCGGAACAGCTGGTGCCGGTTTCCTGAGACTACCGGGTTTAAAAGCTGTCCGTACTTCCGCATCGAGGACTCTGCTTGTGGGCGTGGTCCCCGGCAATCATGTCTCCGGTTACACCTCCCTGTGACAGGATGCCTATTGTCATGCCTTCCTCTGCGCGAGCTTAGCTCAGCAGCAAAACACAACTTATTTCTAAGCAGCCATTTTCAAGATAGCATTTACCGCGAGGTTATAATGCACTTAAACATATATGTCTGGCTGCTTCACAGACAACCCCGGAGAATGGTCTCCGAAGGCTGCAGAGGGGCTTTGCTCATGCAGGGGCACCCTCTCACGTAAAACCCAGCACCCTTCCTTCAGGATTGAAAAGGCCTGTCATAGGGGTGACTGATAGGTATTTAAGTGTAGTGATTTAAATAGATATAATGAACCGATATCTTAAGTGGTGCAAGCACCAGCTTACACAGTCTGCTGTAGATGGCTGTTCGTGTCAATTTGGATAGCCTCTAAGAGGTGCCACAATACATGCTTCAGCCCATGGGAGGCCTCTGGGCTACCTATGCACTGGGTACATGGTGTACCATATACTAAGGACTGATAAGGGTACCCCAGATTCCAATCAGGAGTGTACCTAAAGTACATGTATAACAACTTACAGAAGAAAGCAGATAGACTGGGGTCCTGGACAGCAGTATCCCAGTCAGACTAGGCCAAAAACAGTGTGATATCAGCAGAAAGTGAGGGTAAACATAAGAAGCAGATGCTACTTTCCTACAGAGTTGTTCACACAGTGAAGACCGCGTGCAGCAGCGGCTGGCCCACCTGTGTATGGTTGATTACCCACATGAGCTCACCTATCCACAGAGTGTTCTGAACTGGGTGAATGCTGTATGTAGGAGGAGCTTGGTCACCTAAGGGGGTTGGTGTGTCTGAAGGATAATTCATGATTTACATGAATCTACACCACTTAGTATTTACTTTTGTATCTGAAATGTTGTACAGTTTATTTCAGTAATTTGAACAGCAGTAGTTGTTCACTGACATTGCTGACTAACTATAACATCCCTTTAACCTTTGCTTTTTTCAGTGATTTTCAATTGTTTTAAGTTAAGTAATACATTCATACCACTCCTACCTATAACTTCCCTTTGACCTTTGGTTTTATCAGTGAATATCTAGGGTTTTTTACCATCAAGTAATATATTACCTCTATACCTAACAGTAGGTAGTAGTGTCTTGGATTCGTAAGGAAGCTTGAGTATGTGGAGAGAGTGGTATCTTCATGAAGGCCTCCGTACAGGGTGAAAGCTGTGCTCACTAGGGTTTCATGAGGGACTGGCCTCTCCACAAAGACCTCTGTACAGGGTGAAGACTGTGCATGGTAAGGATTGGCAAGGGACTTCCTTCTCCATGAAGACCTCTGCACAGTGTGAAGGCTGTGTGTAGTAGGTCTGGGTGAGGGACTGGCCTCTCCACAAAGACCTCTGTACAGGATGAAAGCTGTGCATAGTAGTGTTTGGTTACGGACGTGCCTCCCCATGAAGACTTCTATCAAGAGAAAAGGCTGTGCATAGTAGGGTTGGTGAGGGACCGGCCTCCCTGTGAGGACTTCTAGAGGGAAAATTCTGTGCATAGTAGGGTTTAGTGCGAGACTGGCCTCTCCACAAAGACCTCTCTGAAGGGCAAAGGCTGTGCGTAGTAGGGTTTAGTGGTAGACTGGCCTGTCGGCAAAGACCTCTGTGCTGGACAAAGGCTGTGGATAATAGGGTTTGATGTGGGACTGGCCTGTCCACCAAAACTCGGTACAGAGTGAAGACTGTGGGTATTAATACCACCTATATCGAATATTAGGGGGCCATTTTAAATAAGCCAGATCTACTGGCTTTGTCAAGGGGTGACCAAATTAATATAAAAGGCAGGCCTATTGGCTTTGTCAAGGAGTGATCATATCAACATACAAAGCAAACCTATAGGCTTTTGTCGAGGGGTCACAATATCAATATAAATGCAAGCCTATTGGCTTTGTCAAGAGACCCAAGCGTAATGAAATAGTAATCAAGTTAGGATTAAACATTAAAACCAACAGAATCTAAAAACATATTCAAAGACATTCAGGCCCATATTTATCAAGGTTTTGTGTCACCCTAGCAGAAGGATAACATAAATCCTAAGTGAGATTTATCTTGGGTGGACCTGCATGGCTTGATAAATCTAGAATAGCGCAAGCCAGCGCAAATTGCTGCCTTGCGTGACTCTGTGGCAGAGAGGCGTTCCATGGGTGGAGCGTGGGTGTTCCCACAAATCCACTCATGAATTTTGGCACAGTCCCAGATTTACCCTTAGTGGTAGATCTGGGAATGCTTCAAATTGCTATGCCTCCCCAGGTGAGTTGTAATGAGGGGCAATATCTTTGTTTCTCTTTGTTTTTTCCTCTTTTTATGTGTTGCATTTTGCAGCACCCAAAGAAAGAGGAAAATGCATCCCAGGATTATTTTTTGCGGGAATGTCTCCCTTCCTGCACAAAAACAATCCTGCCTACAACGCATGCACCCTTGCAATATGACGCAAGAGTAACTGCATCGGTGCGAGGCAACCCGAAGTGCACCAGCGTTTAAAAAGTACAGGAAAGAGCTGTTTTATGGGAAATAAGGTGCATTCTTGCCCTTTACATTTCACGCAGCACAGCAAGGTGGCTTACTGTGTTGGGCTGCGTGAAAGATGATAAATCTGCCCCACCATCCTAATTAAAAATAATTCAATGCTCATCAACAAGCCTTCAAATAAAGCATTTATATTCAAAAGACATTAGAAAGGCATCAACGGCTTTCTTTTATACTTCCCCAGCCTCTAATGCTGTCATTAAACCAACCACAAGGGATCCCTCCAATCCTCAGTTGAAGAGCCAAAGCTGTTGCTCTGGAAATGCTTAGAAACACTATAATCGTTTCCTGGGGTCATGTTGTATAGGGTTACTTTTAATAAATTATTTCTGGGGGACTGCTGCACTCCCTGCAGCCCCCAACAACTCTCTTGTAGCATGTTGGTGGTGCCCCTGCCCAGACTGAAGCACCACAAGGCAGGACAAAATATGCAAATTAGGTCACAAACGTTATTATGGGGCACACCTTGCATGGAGCAGTAAATAAACGAGCAGCTTTGGCTGTTTTTTTACTGCATTTAATGCATCCTTATGCAGCATTAATTTTTTGAGTGCCCCGGTCCCACCCGAGAATACCTACAGCTTGCTGTTGCATTGGGGGTCCACACAAGAGCCTCAAAGTCTGCAGCCATGCCAGCACCCCACACACAGCTCCATTTCTCTGGGGCCATGCAGGTTCCAGCAACATTCCCTTTGTGCTTCCACCGGTTGGGATCAGTCTTTTCTCCTGGCTCCCAATGGCAGGAGCAAAACATTCTTCACCTGCTCACCCGCTCGAACTGAGGACGGACAAGGCACTGGAAACTCCACTCTGTCACAGGGGATGCGGTCCCTGTGACAGTGTTGTGTCAGGCCCTGGGGGATGGGGTCCCTGGGTCATAAGTTGGCACAGGCAAGTGAGACTCACGCCCCTCTCCTCTGGCAATAAAGAAATGGGTGTGGACCCCTGGGCCCTGGCATTTCCTAGGGGATATTAAATCAAATTTAGGGCCCTCCATTATTTTTTTGGTCCCACAGTTCAAACTGATTTTTTTATTTTTTACATATTGGCCAGGAGGAGTCACAGGTCCCTACCCTGCCCCCTTATGTCCTTTAAAAAAATACTTTCAGGACAGGGGACCAAGTCTCTGAGTCCTCTAATGGCCACGGTAACATTTCTGATAATGTTTTGGCTACCCAACCAGTGTGCTCACTCCAAAAAAAGCCCCCTCAGCCAATCAGAAGGTGTACATTTTTGAACTGCAACCCAAATGTCAATATATCAATAATGTTTTAACCTTAAGCAATCCAAAATTACCAAAGTGATATACACAAAATTGCAAAATCACGCTTTCTGGGTAAAGATCTAGCTTTTTCCAAATTTGCCCTAATTCCGTTCACCTGTTTTGGCTGTAGTGCTGTCTAAATATCCCTTTGGAATAGTACCCCCACACCTTTTCCTTAACTCCCAAGAGTACCTGGTTTAACAAATTGTTGATATAAAAAATAATGATCCTTTACTAAGATTTAGGTAAACACTTAAATGAAGTTCATTTGTTATTCGGTTATGCAATTAAATTCGCATGCATTGATTCAATCAAGACAGTGGGAGAGATGTATTCATAAGTAGTCAATAACCAAAAAGTTTGACACAATTGACTTGGAAAAGCCAGGAAATTAAAGAAGCAATCAAAGTATAACCACACTATGTATTTTTGTTATATCAAAAATTCACTTATTTATTTACAATTCGATAAAACAGTTGTCTAAACGGCGCAATAGACTATCAAGTGTATAGTCAGTGAGGAAGAAAAGGGGTGCTCAAGTGATAAGGAAGGTGAAGAAAAAGACAATGGTGATAAACAGTTATATTATTTACACAATACAAAGCGGGATAGCCTCCGCTATCATATGGGCCTGTCCCCTATAAATGTCAATTGGGGGGGGGGAAAGAAAACCTCAAAATTAGGAGGGATACAGGCAAATCAATTGGTAAGCGTCGACGTTTCGACCCTGGTGCTCTTGGGATATTGAGGACCTTGGCTGCGGGTCTTCTTCAGGACTGTGAGGGGGGGAAATGGGGGGGCGGCGGTGTGGCTGGGCCGTTGTCCAACAGATCGTCTGGATTTTACACCAGTGGAGTTGTTCAAGTATGGACCTCTGTCCGCGCTTCTAATCGATAGGTCACCTAGTGTCTTGTGGTGGTCAGATGATATATTGACCCTCTATCAGGCTGGTATTCTCAGTGAGGCCTTGTGGTGGTCAGATGATATATTGACTCTCTAGCAGGCTGGTATTCTCAGTGGGGCCGCTAAAAAGAAATTCTGGCGCGGTCCTACCGGTGCCCCCTCGGGCGTTCCGGTGTTCTGGTGTCTGGGTATATCAGGGACGATAATGTTCGCCCTTATTCCGTTGTGTAATAGCTCTGGCGGGTACTCACGTCACCTCGGGAAATCGTTTTAATTGGGCCGGGTACCGCAGGAGTGCTTTTACCACAGGACAGCTTCAGTCGGCGTTTGTCCGGACAAACGCCGACTGAAGCTGTCCTGTGGTAAAAGCACTCCTGCGGTACCCGGCCCAATTAAAACGATTTCCCGAGGTGACGTGAGTACCCGCCAGAGATATTACACAACGGAATAAGGGCGAACATTATCGTCCCTGATATACCCAGACACCAGAACACCGGAACGCCCGAGGGGGCACCGGTAGGACCGCGCCAGAATTTCTTTTTAGCGGCCCCACTGAGAATACCAGCCTGATAGAGAGTCAATATATCATCTGACCACCACAAGGCCTCACTGAGAATACCAGCCTGATAGAGGGTCAATATATCATCTGACCACCACAAGACACTAGGTGACCTATCCATTATAAGCGCGGACGGAGGTCCATACTCGAACAACTCCACTGGTGTAAAATCCAGACGATCTGTTGGACAACGGCCCAGCCACACCGCCGCCCCCCCCTTTTCCCCCCTCACAGTCCTGAAGAAGACCCGCAGCCGAGGTCCTCAAAATCCCAAGTGCACCAGGGTCGAAACGTCGACGCTTACCAATTGATTTGCCTGTATCCCTCCTAATTTTGAGGTTTTCTTTCCCCCCCCCCCCCAATTGACATTTATAGGGGACAGGCCCATATGATAGCGGAGGCTATCCCGCTTTGTATTGTGTAAATAATATAACTGTTTATCACCATTGTCTTTTTCTTCACCTTCCTTATCACTTGAGCACCCCTTTTCTTCCTCACTGACTATACACTTGATAGTCTATTGCGCCGTTTAGACAACTGTTTTATCGAATTGTAAATAAATAAGTGAATTTTTGATATAACAAAAATACATAGTGTGGTTATACTTTGATTGCTTCTTTAATTTCCTGGCTTTTCCAAGTCAATTGTGTCAAACTTTTTGGTTATTGACTACTTATGAATACATCTCTCCCACTGTCTTGATTGAATCAATGCATGCGAATTTAATTGCATAACCGAATAACAAATGAACTTCATTTAAGTGTTTACCTAAATCTTAGTCAAGGATCATTATTTTTTATATTATCCATACCCAGGTCCTTTGATTTTGTGGGTGAACCCCATTGATTGAATGGTTAACAAATTGTTGGCTCATATTTTCCCATCAGTCCTATTTCAGAAGAAAAAAAAAATTTATCCTAAAGAAGACTTCATCTGAACCAAATTGACTGTCATATATTGTGAGATTTTAGAGCTGATTTAATTTCCAGTTAGAGTAATCTCATGACTCATAATCTACAAATATCTAAATCCAGAGTCTGTGCTAGATAGGATGATGGCTGGTTACTTTAAATGGGCCACCACAGAAGGAAAACAAAACTCTTACCCAGCCTTGCAGCACTCCACCATACACACATAGTGCAACCCCATAGTCACCATCTCATTCCTTCATCGCCTACATCTCCATTGGTAGCAGGTACCATTCTAGGTCGATGGAGGCTTCTCTAATGGAGCCCTGGCCCTATCTTGATGGACTAGGAGAGTAGTAAACATAAATATTTCCTAGTAAGAGGCTTCTTATAGAAGTGCAAGCCAGGTCTATTGTTGTACTTATGGCACTAATACTCAAGTGTAAAAATTGACTTGATTTATATCTTCCGTTTTCTCAAATGTGAATACTCCATTCATGTCTTGTTTTCTCTACATAGAATATTGGAGGCACACAGGATGGAACAATGGCAAATGCATTTCTGGAAGCTGGCCAGCAACAGGCACCCCTGACACCTCCCAACACACCTGATCATCGGAGTCCATCTAATCCACACAACATTGCGCCTGGTAAGGCTCGTCAATACACAAGGAGCTGTTGAATGACTGCCACTGATATCAATCTGACAATGCATGGTGGTACTTGAGACATCTGATGTGGGAAGAATGTGTGATATTTTGTAGACACATTCATCGTCACAATATTATAATTAAAGAATATCTCTGCCTCTTTTGGCCGGGTCACAATAACATTTTTTGAGGTTTTCTCAGTTGCCCACAAACTACAACCTTGATACCAGCACTCACTGTAGTTTCTACATATTCGCTGAAAAGTGTGTGTGTGTGTGTGTGTGTGTGTGTGTTAGCTACTGGTAAACAACATAGGCAATTTTGAGGAACGCAAAAACGCAACAGTGGTACCATCATCATTGTGAACATTTAAAAGGCATAAGAATATGGAGACAACATTTTGAAACTGTCAGTACCATAGCAGGTAACAAGTAAGGCTTGAAATACAGATATCGCAATAAGAATAAGAACAACATTCACAGTCCAATCAGAGTTGCAGCAAATGAGCACTCCCTCTTCCCTATTCTTGTCACAGCCCTGATGTAAATGGCTGGGCTCCACCCTTAAGTAAGGCTATCATAGTTGCCACCTTTAAATACATGAAAAAGATTATTCCAGGTTTGCTATGGTAGCCAGAAGCAACATTGGGCCACAGTAGTAGCCATCCTAGTCCCGTGCTTGGCCCCTATAAGTACTGGGGCAATTGTGCAGGTGCCGTCCATGCCGTGATGGCCCAGGATCACTGGCGGAGTTAAATCTGGGTGGAAGAAGAGCGGAATCCCCAGATGCAAGCCCTGTTTATGAGGATCACCTACAGGCATCTTCCGGATTGCTTTTACCCCTCCCCCTTACAGGGGAAAGGCACCACCAGCTTGTTCCCTTTTTGTCGCCGATGCTGCCGTACCCTTTCATTTGTATTTGTCCCACATCAGGCCACAAGAAGGTAACGTGGCCAAGCGGAGAGAGAGTGGAGAGAGCAGCAACCCACTGCAACACCCATTGCTTTTTGACACTGCCCCAGATTTACAAAGATCTGTAAATCTGAGGCGGCGCTAAAAACTAATGCCTTTCAAAAGGAGGCAATATTGTGGTGCATTGAGGAGAAATAATTGTATTTTTCGTGTTTTGCTCTTTCTATGTGTGCTGCTTTCTGCAGCACATAGAAGGAACAAAACACCATTAATGATTGTTTTTGTGCAGGAAGGTGTCCCTTCCTGCACATGAACAATCATCCCTCCAACGAGGGCACCCCCCTTTCACCATGGTGCTAGGGTGGCTGCGCTGGCGCTAGGCAGCTGTTTTAGCACTGGCACAGAGGAAAGCACGGGTGCGCCATATTTTTCTATTCTTGTGTTTTTAAATGACCTAGCTCGGCGCAGCTCATTTGCTTGCAGCGGCACGCTGCGCCATTTCATTGTAAGTATCCCCCATTGACTCCAAAAGGCTTAAATGATACAAGATGTAATTTTACTGTTAAATTTAAAAGAGACTTTTTGGATTTAACATGTTAAATACATTGGCTTCAAGAGGCTTAAAGGAAACTGAAAATCAAAAATCATTTAACTGTGAAGATGAAAATGTATTAGTACATTACATAAATTGGTTCCAAAAGACTTCAATGCAACAGAAAACCTGATGTTTTGCTTTTAAATGTTTCACTTATAGGGAGGAGCTACGCGGGCATCCAAGATGGTCGCGTGAGCAGACGGCTCCCGAGACCCGTGCCGCCCTTTCGCAAATATCCTTAACATATCCTTCTTCTGAATATGGGCTTTTGAAGATTGACTCTTGCAGACCTCAACATCCTTTTCGGAATTGAATTTGGACGTCGGGAGCTGTTTTTACACCGACTTCAACTTTTTCGGTCTGCCCCGGACGGAGCCGGGGGGCTCTGCTGCTTCACAGGCCGGGGAGTAGTTGAACAACAACGGCCGGAGGGATTTCTCCCCAGTCGGCCTCATCCTAACTTTCGGTTTAGCTTTCTACTCCGAGCTCCTAGTGACTGGCACTCTACCAGATCCACTCCTGATTCAGCGCGGCTTTGCCCTGCTCCCGAGCTCTGCCCCTCCTGAGCGTTTTGGCCTCCTGCTCTATTGACGTTTCCTCCTTTTTTTGCCTATTTCTTGTCTTCCCTGGCCCCAGCAAGATCGGCCATTTTCACCAGGTCTAGAAGGCCCCTTTGGGGCACAGCTTCTAATATGGCCACCAAACCCGAAATCGAGAGGCGCAAGGCGAAGACGCCGATTCGCGGGGGACATACCCAGACCAATGTCATGGACCGCTACACCCAACCGATGGGATCCCCCGGCGGTACCGGACGTGCTCTTGATGACCCCAAGGCAGACTCGACCGCGCCTTCGGAGGTCTCTCTCCAAGATGTCATGAGCGCCATCACTGGTATGCAGGCCTCTATGGGACAGCAATACGAGGCTCTCGCTTCCAAAATCGACACTGTGGCCGTGGATGTCACGCTGATTAGAGCAGATCTGGCCAAAACTAATGAGAGGGTAAAGGCGTTGGATCTTAAGACCTCCAGCCTGATCACTGATGTTACGGACGCACAGACCGAGATCGGCAACTTGAGATCATCACAAGACCTGATGGCTCGTCGGCTTGAGGAACATGAAAACAGGGCCAGGCGTAATAACGTTCGCCTCATTGGTGTACCGGAAAATCCCGAGAACTCTGCGGTCGACCTCCTCGTAGAGGACCTGGTCCTAAATCATCTCGCTCCTGCCGGACTCAGCAAATTCTTTGCGGTCGAGCGTGAATACCGTTTCCCGGGCGGGAAAGTGAAGCCGGGTGCCCCCCCGAGACCAATTATTGCCAGGCTTTTTCATTTTCGAGATAGAGACGCTATTCTCCAAGCCTCTCGGGAACATGGCCCCTTGAAGTTCGATAATACCACCGTGAACTTTTATCCGGACTTTACTCCTCAGGTCCAAAGACAAAGACTAGGGTTTCAAGGGGTGAAGAAGTGACTGCGAGACCTGGGCCTCAAGTACGCCATGTTGTTTCCGGCCCGGCTGCGGATCGAATATGAAGAACAAACCTTCTTCTTTGACTGTCCGGACAGTGTCAGTGACTGGCTTGATTCCTTGCCGAAAAGGGATGATCGAACTGAGCACCCCGGTGGCGCCGAGAGGGGCACACCGGATCAAGAGTGACATTATGGTTCCCGACGTCCGATTTTTTAAATCATTTGTCAGCTGAGTTTTGTTATTTGTTCTTTTCATTATTGTTTTTGTTGTGCCCAAGGGTGGCGGGGTGTAGGGGACTCTTCCTCCTCCTGGGTTTCTTTGTGTAGACTAGTTTTCATGATTGGGCGACAGGCACACTGCAAGTTGGGGTGGCTTTTAGTTCATATGCAGGGGTGCTGGGTGGGGGGTGTTGTAACGGGTTTTTGTTGGGGGGTGGGGGAGGAGTGTTTGTTTGTTTGTTTTCTTCACATGGCATCGTATTGTCTGCTTAGCTCCTTTACATGTAGGGCTTCATGGGGGTGGGGCTCTGGTCCTTTCTCGGGATGGGGGGTAGTGAGTTGAGACTGCTATCCTGGAATGTCAATGGTCTGGGGGACAGAATAAAACGAGGGGTAGTGCTGCAGTTCCTTCGACGCCATTCCCCTGATATCGTCCTACTGCAAGAAACACATTTAATTGGCAACGCTTGAATAGACGTGGGTATCGGCTAGTCGCCCATGCCGGATTTACCTCTGGCTCCAGAGGGGTGGGCATTCTGCTCAGGTCCTCTCTCCCCCTCGAAATTGACGAGATAATTCTCGATGACAGGGGTCGCTATGCTGCGCTATCTGGGAGATGGGAGGGTAAGACACTTTCCGTAGTCACCGCATATGTCCCTCCGGGCCTACAGGCCACCACCTTTGCTGACCTCGGGCGGCTTTTACTGGGGCTTCCTGAAAGTTTTTTGATTCTTGGCGGGGATTTTAACTCGGTGGTTTCTGGCACTTCTGATCGTTTCCCCCCCAGGGACTTGCCTAGATCGCAAATGTGGCTTAGTGAGCTGCTTGAAACATTTGGGCTAACGGATGGATGGAGACTCATGCATCCTACACAGTTACAATATATGTTCCATTCCGGGGCCCATGGTAGCCTTTCCAGACTAGACTATTTCTTCATGCCTGCAGCGCAGTCGTCTTCCATCAGGGAGATCCGTCACCTTCCCAGGGGCATTTCTGATCATTCCCCCCTGTGGTTCTGTGTTGAGGCCGGAGTGGGTAGCGAAGGTAGAGTGGCTCCCATAAATCCATGGTACTTTCGGAATCCTAAGACCCGCTCCGAGCTGGTAAAGGCTATTGACTGTTATTTTACTGAAAATGTGGGGTCTGTTTCTTCTTCCATCTCATTGTGGGAGGCTTTCAAGACTGTTATTCGTGGGCATTCCTTGTCATTGATTGCTGCTGCCAAAAAGGCTAAATATGAAGAACTTGTACGCCTCGAATCCAAAATAACTGTGCTTGAGAGTGATCTTGATGGTGATGTTACCCGCACTACCCTGCATTCCCTTAGCTTGAAACAGGCCGATTATAGAGCCCTTGTTACTGATGCCGCGAAAGTCATGAATAGAGAGCAGCAAGGTAAAATGTATGATGTGGGTGACAAAGCGGGTAAGCTGATTGCATGGTTGGATAAGAAAGAGAGAGTGAATCGGGTCGTGCCTGTGATTGAGAGGTCGACTGGTGAACGTGTTTCTGACCCGGCTGGGATTGTTGGGTGTTTTGTGGATCATTTTCAGACTGTGTATGCCTCGGTCAGCGACAAAGACGAACATGACTCGCGACTGTTGTTGCACGATATTGCCCTGCCCTGCCTCTCTGATGAGGATAGGGCTTTAATGGATGAGCCTATTACGGTAGATGAGGTCGCAGTCGCTATCCGTGCCCTCCAGTCCGGTAAGGCCATGGGCCCTAACGGTTTGCCCATCGAGCTCTATAAGCTACGACCTGACAAAATGGCGCCTCACTTAAGGGACATGTTCCTCGAGGCTTTCGATTCTGGTGTCCTTCCCATCGATCAGCGCCTGGCTACCATCGTTGTCATTCACAAGGAGGGTAAACCACGTGAGCGTTGTGCTTCGTATAGGCCCATTTCATTACTCAATGCCGAACCCAAAATACTTGCTAAATTGTTAGCTAATCGATTGATCAAGGTGATTGGTGACTTGATTCATCCGGATCAATCTGGTTTTATTCCGCACCGGAACACCGCCCTTAATCTTCGGAGGCTCCATGGAGTTCTCGCGAGAGCTGGGACTCTAACTGAGCCGGCCATTTTGGCTTCCCTTGACGCCACTATGGCTTTCGATACCATAGAATGGCCTTATCTTTGGGCTGCGCTCACTAAGTTTGGGTTCGGTCCGGCATTTATTGCCTGGGTGAAGCTTCTCTATGAAAGACCGCGGGCCCAGGTGGTTGTGAACGGGAGGGTTTCCAGAACTTTCACGCTCGGGCGAGGCACCCGGCAAAGCTGCCCATTGTCCCCGTTGCTCTTTGCCCTTGCATTGGAACCGTTGGCTGAGTGGCTTCGTTGGGAGCCCTCGCTGAAAGGCATTCGATGGGCTCACGACTTTGAAGACCAGATCTCGCTATACGCGGACGATATCCTCCTTTACCTCACGTCCCCTCAGAAGTCCCTTAATGTGCTTTTTGATGTTCTGACCTCCTTCGGGAAGAACTCGGGTCTCGTCATCAATTGGACCAAGTCATGTGTCTATGTTTTGGCTGGAGATCTCCCTCCGTTGCCCCGTAGATTTCCAATTCAGTTGGCTACGTCCGGCTTTAAGTATCTGGGGATTTATGTTTCCCTGGATCCCGCCGTTCGTTACAACCGTAACCTTCGAGCCCCCCTTCAGCGGCTCAGGCTTGACGTTGTACAATGGCGCCGGCTGCCTCTGTCTCCCTTGGGACGTGCGGCTCTTTTCAAGATGATGTCGCTCCCCAGATTTCTATATGCACTCCAGAACTCCTTTGACCCTATTCCTCCTGGTTACTTCCGTGAAGTGGAGGGCCTTCAGAGACGGCTGATTTGGGACGGGCGTGCGCGCATTGCCCTCTCCAAACTCACTCTTCCATGGTATGATGGAGGCATTGCCCTCCCGGATATCAGACGCTATTATTGGGCCCCATAGCTGAGTGCAGTTAATCACGCAACTTATGCCCCCGGTCCAACACCAGCCTTTGCAATGGATAAACATCTTTTGCCAGGTGGGAATTTCAACAGGGCGTTATACTCTAAGGGACCCTATAAAACTCTTGCTGGACCCACTAAAATAGCTGTGAGAGTGTGGCGTGATGCGACTGCTGCTCTGGGATGGTGTGATAGATTGACTCGCGCAACCCCGTTCTATGATTCGGATGGTTTGGGCAATTTGTGGAAGACGAAAGGGTTTGATAAATGGGCATGATCGGTATAAGTAAGGTTGATGATCTTTGGTCAAAGGGAAATGTTAAGACTTTTGAGGCGCTTAAGATTGAACATGAGCTTGACGATAAGGAATTATTTTGGTACGTTCAGGTACGGCACGCCTTGTTGTCTGTCTTCCCCAAGGGGATGGAGATTCCTGAGTCCTCGCCTCTCGAGGACCGTGTCCTTGATGGCCACGTACCTGACAGCACAATTTAACTGATTTATAAAAAGCTCATCAACAACAGAGTTGACTTGCTTGTGCGCCTCAGGGCCTCATGGACTGCTGACGGTTTGGAGTTGGACGATGAGGACTGGCAAACTGCCGTGTCCTCTCCTAAGGAGGTGGCCATCCCTGCCCGCCTTCGGTTCGTCCAGCTCAAGATCCTTCATCGTGTGTATGTTACTGGTCCGCGTCTGGTACGGATGGGGTACTCTGTGGATGGTCTGTGTAAACGCGGGTGCGGTATGAGTGTTACCTTCCTCCATATACTGTGGGAATGCCCTGAGGTGGCTGCGTTTTGGTCCTGAATACATGCCACCATGGAACGGGTTACGGAGGTTTCACTCCTACCAGATGCCAGACGCTGTCTCCTTAATGTATGGGAGCCGAATGATTACAACACGGCACAGATCTGTTGGGCGACCCTTGGTAACATGATCGTGAAAAGGGACATTGCGCAGTTATGGGGTTCCCACAGACCGCCCACAATATCGGCTTGGAAGGAAAACATGGACTGGTGCATGTTCAGAGAAAAGACGGTGTATTTATCACAGGGTAGACCCAAGAAATGGAGCAGAATTTGGTCCCAGTGGAATACTTATCGTGGGAATGTATGTACTCCCCCTCAGGACTTTAACATCCCCTTATCTCCCTAGATGGCATTCCAAGTCTTCATACGTTAACTGTACATTCTGCGCGGTTTCCTCGCTGCCCCCCGTCCCCCCGTAATTGATGTTTAATGTATTGTATGCTTATGTTATGGAACTAATCCCCGTGACCTCATGTTTCCCGAAAGTGACTCTCGCCTTGTGAAGTGTATTAAGTTTTTGTTTTTTGATTTTCAATCCAAAATAAAAAAAATTATAAAAAAAAAAAAATGTTTCACTTATAAATTCAGAAATCAGTAATGTATGATTGACCAAAAGTACAGGGTCAGAACGCTACATAGAAGATGAAATGTTTTATTATAAGTTGCATTTCTGGCCTAAATTTACCATTGACCATGAAAAAGATGGATTCCCACTAAGTAAATCGACAATAAGCACAATATACGTTCACGTATTTAAAAGAATGATGTTCACTAAAAAAATCGATAATACGTTCAATAAAAGTTCATTCATTTGAAAAAGGTTACTTTCTATAAAACATTATGCATACACTTCACTCGATATGGCTCTTTCAGACAGTAGAAGAATAATCAAAAAGTATTTTCATATGCTTCAAATTGCCAGTTTTTCGATATTATGTTTGTTGAACATATAAGAAATACTGTAGCAGAGGGCTGTCTTTAAGGTAATACAATGACATTTAAGCAATGCAGATTCTAGGTTAAGTAAGATACATGAGAAAAAAATTGAAATATAAGTCCAGCTTTGGCTCAAAATTTACATATTCGCAAAGATGATGCTGTCTTAAAGTCTTGAGGGAAAGGACTTTCATAGCACTGGTAGAATGGTGTGTGCCTGATGGGATTATTGTTATGGAGGTAATCTTTTAACCCCTTCCCTGCTGCCGTCAGACGTCGCGCGAGCTACCTCCATGGTGCTGCGCACGTCCAACAGCCGACGCGGCCCCGCCCACCCTTTACAACGCCCGCACCGCGACGGAAAAAAACGCCGCGGTTAAGGCGTTAAACATTTCATATTTTATTGGCTACATTTGTGGTAGCATTGAACGCTTTGAGTGAAATTATTGTTTCTTGTGTGTAAACTGCCATATATGAAGGTGCTTTGCCTTCTTGTTTTGTTGCCAATTTCTAAGCTAATTTATTGACCATTTAATTTGAGGACTGTACATGAAGGAGATCTAGTTCTCCAAACTGCATTGAAAATGTCCATAAAGTATGACTTATTTCACAAAGATCTTTGAACAAAGGTAAAATTGAAAAAACAAGGTTTCCCAAAAGAAGAATTGCTCAGAGAGTGTATTCAAACCAGTCCTATTTGAGGCTTCCAAAGCTAAAAGAAGGGCTTGGGCGGCAGGTAATAGTCATTTTAAAAAATATATATTTTTATTGAAAGAAACACAAAATAACGATACAACAAGGTAATAGTCATGTTTAATGTACATTGAATGAATAATTACCTGTTGTTGCGGTCATCTCAAAATTTGCCAGACAGCGCCACCTCGAGGCAAACTGTCACAAGGGCCAGTGTTGACAATTAAGTGGCGGTGCCAAGCACCTGAAACCACTGGCTCAAATTAAGCACTGATATATACCAACAGGTACATGGACAAGTAGCATTCTAGCTAGTTTTAATAACTCTCCAGTTATGATATGTGTAAATTCCCACATAGCAAGGAAAGGAATGGTTTGGCAAGCCGCTGGAACTTACTGTCAGGCAAAATGTGTTAATAAGTGAGTGCGGAAAACAGTAGCCTCTGCAGGGCAGTCCGGATTCAACAGACCGCAGTGCATTGATTGCACTGTTCAACCACCATGACTAAGTATCGAACTACGTCCTGTTTTCAGAAGGTCACTGATGCAAGCCAGCACGTCCAGTTCCTGTCCAAACAATGTTATGTAAAAGTGCCCATAATTTCCACAATAGAAGTCGTGGTTGGTTTCTCCACTCAGGTATTTACCGTTTTTTAATCTTGCAGGATATTCGGGTCCACTCAAGGAAATTCCTCCTGAGAAATTCAACACAACCTCTGTCCCAAAGTACTACCAGTCACCCTGGCAAGAGGCTATAGGCGATGATCCTGAGCTGCTGGCGGCGTTGTACCCTAAGCTGCCTACTCCTGAGCAGATGCTTTTGGCCGACTACAAGAGTTTTAACAGGTAATCAGTTTCACAATTGAAGTAATATGTATGGGAAACAGTCCAAGAAATAGAGATTAAATCACAATTTCCCTTCAAGTACTGATGTGTTTTGAGAATGTGGGCAATTTGCAATGCCTTCATCTGCTCCACTGTTTCAACACAGGAAGCAGTCAAACTACTACAGGAAGACAATACAGGCAAAACAAGCATTGGCAATGCCAATACGCCTGGCTTTCATATGACAGCACATGCAGCGCAGGCTGAAGAAATATATTTTAGTACAATAGCACATTATAGCCAGACCTATTGGCTTTTCCAAGGCTTCGTAGTGGTTGTAGTGATGATGGTGGTGGTGGAGGTGGTATGGTGCTGGTGGTGATGATATTGCTTGTGGTGATATTGTTGGCGGAATGCTATTGGTGGAGATGGTGATATTCATGTTGGTGGTATTGGGGGTAGCCATGATGGTGGTTTTGATATTGCTGGTGGTGTAGTATTATTGGTACTGATGGTGGTGTTCCATAGGTGGTGATATTATTGGTGGGGGTATTTGTATTGGGGGTATTGGTGAAGGTGGTATTGCTGGTAGTATGAGTAATAATGATATTAGTGATGGCTGTGTATTGCAGGTGGTTTTAGTGGTATTTTTACTCATGGTATTTGTATTGATGGTGTTGGTGGTATTGAATGCATCAGATAAAGAGCTGAATGCGACAAAGTATGAAGGTCAGTTTTTCTTCCAAGATGTGACATAGTCCCTCTTTTATTGAAATGCGAGCACTCCATAGGGGGACAATCATACACCACCAACCTCTGCATATTTTAAAGAAATGGTAAGAGAAGGTCTGGCAACAGCTAAAGGTTTCTGCAGCCTGACCTAAAACCCAGCTAAGCCCTGACTGAAAGGTCATCGTGAATGTTATCCTCCAAAGATTCCTTGCATGCCCAGAAGTGACATGAAGTGGCATGAGCAGCCGCAGTACATCTGATAAACAAAGCATAAAACAAAATGTTTAGTTGACAGGTTAATGTTCTAATTGACTTGAATTCGCTCTCTCAAGGTACGTTTTTGAGAAAATAAGCCAAGCAGACAAGTCAAGGGAGTGCTTGCTTACACACTGTTCAAAATGGTTTGAAACGTTCCAGTCAGTCGGTGTGTTTACTCTCCATGTACTGCACGCCTCAGCTTAGGTTTAATAAAAGCGCCTTGAGACCCTCACGGGTGAGTAGCACGCTTACAATTCCCTGCTTGATTGATTGAATGATGGTCATGATGAGGCTGAATGTGGTATGCACATGACGGCCTAGAATGTAGGTGGAATGGGAATGCGGAGTGTGTGTGGTTGGTGGGATGTGTTTGGAAGAGTGCAAGTTCAGAGAAGCAGGAGGGCGGTCGTTGTCTGCTACATTTCCTTGTTGCTCTTCAGTTTACTGGTTACTTCAACGAACAGTGCTGCTGATCATGCGCACAGTGGACATTCTCTCATCGTTTCCGTGATGATGATGATGATGATTATGATAAGAGGAAGAAAAAGAAAAACAACCAACTTGATGTTAATACCCTGATTTTTACATAGAACTTCATAACAAACTTCTTCCATTTGCAAGTGCTGAAATGAGAATGAAAGCAAAGCATTTGATCAGGGGAAGGATCATATACAAATATATGTTAACATATGGCTGTGTTTAAGGGAATCCCATCTTTTTTCATAAGCCCCATGGTGTCTATCTGCTTAGCAGCTGGTCTGGGATTCATGAAGGACAAGGAGAGTCACTCACAACAAGCACAGTTTTCTGTATTTTTCCACTATTAAATATATATGCAAACAGGAAATAGATTGTTTTCTGTCTGTATTTATCTGTAAAAATCAGTCAAAACTGAAAATTGGAAGCCTTAATCATGAGTTTATAGGTGAGGTTTTAGGGAGGCAAGGCCCAAGGTGCTTGCTGAAGGATAACACTCTTCCTGCAGTTGGCCGAAACAGTGGATAGTAATGTATTTGCAGACAGTAACAAACATTACAGGGGCGAGATAGTTAAGAGACACCAAAAAATGTCTCTTTGCTTACAGCCATAAAAAAGCCCTTCTTAGCTATCATCCTGATAGACAAGTCTCACATCGTATGATATGGTACAAGAAGACACTGAGCATCATGAAGGGTAGCAGTGAGATGGTGGTAACTTAATAGGTCAAGGAGAAGTAAGTGTGGCACATGATGATCACAGAGCAAGTCTTCAGTTCGGGCCTCACTTACCATCCCATGTTATAGTGACCAATGTCGCATGTCATGATGAATATCCGTCTTCATCCTGTCATCCTATTACAGGCGAAATCCCATCAAAGTCTGCTTTAGGATGGATATGTTTTAAGGTGGACTTGAGCAAGGAGGCATAGCCATCTGTGCTGAACTAAACATAGATAGTGAAAATAAAGCCTGAAATTAATTTGGGCATGAAAAGCCAGATACCACACAGAGAACTGTGAGGATGCCGGACAGAAGCAACAACAGAAGGTAGCAGAGAGTCACAGGAGGTTCAGCAGCAGAGGTTGAGGAACAGAGACTGTCAATGGTTGATTCATAGGCCTTTGTTACGGAAGTAATAGAATTGTATGAACAGGTGTGATGTGGCATTTTCATATGTTTGGTGGGCGAAAGCACAGATCAGCCAGCCTCAGATATCCAATAAAGAGCAAACTACAGACTAGGTGGCTGCATTGCTCATTTGGTGGACTTCAGGACTGCCAGCTCTACTACCTGCTTTACTCAAGGGTCCAATAAAAAAAACTGACTTTGCAGAGATTTGAAAAGGTCCCACTATTTTGGGGAACAGTTCTACCAGTGATTGAGGAGTGAGTGATGTGCAGTCCGATCCCTTCTCGCTGTATAGGCCAGTGCCGTTAGCTCCCGAAACGATAAATCTGCCATAGTCGCTCATGGTGATGATTATGTATATACCAAGCATCATTTTTCAAAGATCAAAAGGATATCAGTAAATATGAAGAACCTGAAAGAATAAAAACTTCAGTACTGGAATGTTTAACACTGTTATAAATTGACCCAATGTTGAACACAGCAGTTTGAGATGAGGGTGCATGATATTCCAAAATTAGCATATGAGATTAAAGGAGGAGCACAGCAATATTTGACTGGAACACTGCCTATAACCAGTGCTGTCATAGCGCTACTTCCCACCTAAGCGCTATGCTTGTGATGTCCCAGAATGTACTGTAAGCATGTGAGATGGTGGTGGGCACTGCCAACAGGAAGAGGGCGGGGAACTTTCGGATATAAATGAGAAGGAGAAACCTGAGTACAGACTGAAAGAATAATATTCAGTGACAACTAACTGAATATCAGGGAGGAAAGAATTATGAATGTGTATCATATAACACCACTATATGTGTTCTACAGCATAATATATAGTTTGAAGCAAGTATAGTTTCTCCACTCTGTCATTGTACTGATAATGATGACTGACAGAGACGTTCATAAACTCTCAGAAAAAAGCATAGCAGTTCAGTTAAAAAAATAATCTAACTCTGGGCCTGGGTGTTTAATAACGTATTTATTATATATCTACGAACAGGCACCCGATCTGATAATCCATTTATCACTGGTACAACGTTATCTCCCCTTCAGGTTTGACCCAGAGATTATAAGAGCCATCACAATTTCATTTTAGCTATAACAGATTCATGGTTATCCAGTTCATTCTAATAGGAATTTCATTTCGAATGTTTATTACACTCATTTAATACACTACTTCTGTTAAGATCAAAAAGTACCAGATTTCAATAAGAAAAGGCTGCCACAGAAGGGCCTCCTCAGAAAAGCTGTCTGAATATCACTTTAGCCTGATGTGTCACTTCTGCCTAAATCCACACACTCACTTACCTCAGGGCTGGCATGCCAGAGAGAATCCCTATAATGCCTTCCTAGCCAAGAGGAGAGGTCAGGATATATGCCAACATTAACAGGCACAGTGGTTATCATAAGCTCAGGATTAGTCATAGCAGAAGTGGCCTTTTAAGGTCTGACATTTAACGGTGTGACTAAAAGGCATTCTATTGGTGACATCCTGGAAAAAGTCTGTTGGCAAGCTGTTCAATATCCCTGCATATAATGCATTGTGATGTAGTGTTCTTTAAAGAAGTGAGGCTTCAACTTTTTCCTAAATTGGAGCAACGTTGGGCAGCCCTGATAGATATGCAGATGATGTTCCAGATCCTAGTGCAACGATGGAAAAGTCCTGTTGTCTTATTTGTTTAGGCTTCTTAGTCTGCAGTCTGATGGTGCCCTTGCTGCAGGTTTTGCAAAAACCACCAGCGATGGTGAGCTTGTCTGCAAGATACGCGGGGGTGCTGGTTGTGATGGCTTTGTAAATGATGCAACTAGTTTTAAGGATGGTGCAGACTGACAAGGGGAAACTAATGGGGTTCTATAAGAGTAGGAGAGATGTGGTCATATTTCTTCCGGCCCTGGATGACGCATGCTGCATGCTGTAGCATACACCTAAGGGGTGCCAGTGTGGAATCGTGGAGACCATAGAGTAGGGCATCACCAACATCCAGATGCGATAGTACAAGGGCTTGAACAGCAGTTTTGAAATCGCTTTCTGGAAGTTTGACTTTCTCTAGAAGAGAGAGCTGGTACCAGGCCATATTTGTTTTTTTGGTAATGTGTTCCTTGAGTAAGAGGTTGGTATTCACTTGAATTAAAGTGATTTGGCATTTGGTGAGAGTTGGTGTTTGAAACAATCAGGGTTCTTGTCATAGAGCCAGGTTTGTACTGTATTTTGTTTGTTGCTCTTGGCAAATTATAGAAATTCTGTTTTGTTTGGGCTGAGCTTCAGGTAGGCTCCGGACATCCGGGGATCGGATGATGTGCAAGCAGTGTTTGAGGTTCTGGATGTCTGAAGCAGAGGAGACTTTCAAATCCCCTCTCACATCTTTCAATATAAACCTTCCCTGCACACCAAGGGGCCAAAAAAGACACTCCACTAGCATGGGGACTAAAAAGAAAATATGAATCCTTTGGCCATGGGGAAATCTCCCAGCAGAGCTGAGGAGCTGAGGGTTCATCCACTGGCACCACTGACACCAACCTCCCTCTTGAGAGTTCCTATGACCCACCTGTCCCCCAGCTCCAGATATCTGCATCAGAACACCCTGTTGCCCATCCTTCCTGATCTCTGGCATAATGGTGATCCTGACAGAATGTGAATCATTCTTGACATATGGTTATTTTTGGCAGATTGTGCATTATGTATATGGCATCATACCCGCCCTGGCATAATGGTGGTAATTTCTGACCTAATGTGGGCATCCATTGTATTATAGTACCAACCTCAGTGCTTAATTTGAGCTGGTTGTTTCCTCTTTTCGGCACCAGCACTAATTGTCAACACCAAGCACTTATGACAATCTGCCACATGGCGGCACTGGTTGTCTAAATTAGAGATGAACACAACAGTTGTTTATTAATTTAATATACATTGAAATTGACTAATACTTGCAGTCTAAGCCAATCTTATAGCGTTGGGGGCCTCAAATTGTTGAATTGTTACACTGGTAGGGTGTGATGTTTAGTAGTTGTTTTCGATTTATCATTGGCGGCGCTGACACAGGTAATGGGTGAAGTGGCCTCCTGACCGGGGCCCTGGCACTTAATTTTTTACAAATTAAGCTCTGGCCAACCTCATGCAAATACTGGTTCTTATAGAATCTTGGCAATTCCTCACTTATTGTGTACATCGACGATAGAATGTTGGTGACCTTTGGCATAATGGTAGTCCTGGCAGTATGGTGGTATGCCCTGGAGTGAAATGAGATTCCCAGTGATTTAAAGGGAAATAAGGAAACAAGCCTTACTTAAGGTCTGTGTCAGTTAATGCCCACAGTAAGGGTTCTAGATAAAATTGTTACAAAAGCTTATATGCATTGCGTCAAAGTACAGAATCTCTGCATGAAAATAAGTCAACTTGGGTCACATACAGAAAGAATAAATGAATAAGAAAGCAACTATCAAAAAGATAAGGTCCATATGAAAGAGGCTTTGGTGGGCTGAGATAGATTCTGAACAGTGATATGAACGCATTGTGGCAGAATTAGTGAATATATACTAACTTCTTGCTACCTCAGGGGGCCTAATGGCTAGAGCGGTCGACCTCGAAGCTGGGGAAGGACGCGGCAGGGATGCTCAACACCCTGTGATTCTGGGCAAATCACTTAACGTCCTTGCGGCTAACAAAATGAATGTGTCTGTCTGTATTGCAACTGGTGCTAATGTAAAGGGCTCTGATACCTTCAGATTGAGTTGGCGCTACACAAAACTCCCAAAAAAAAGTTAAAGAGCTGCCAGCAGGGCTTCATATGGGATGGAAAAACTGTGTGTGGGGGGGGTGTCTCTCAAAGGGGTGTGGCCAATGTAATTAATGGAGTGGCTTAAGCACAGCAGCCAAGAATCACGCATCAGATGGGACACTAAGGCATTTGAGTGTGGTGCCCTGCATCACCGCACTGAAATGCATTGTCACGCATTACAGACTTATAACGCATACCGTCAAGCCGTTCGCGCTGCCTACTATGTTTGCGCTGCCTACTGTGTGAAAATAAAGCTGGAGTGTCTGGCAGCGCTCTGTGTCATGGGTGCGCTACTCCCGCACGCTTGGGGCTCAGCTGGCTGCTACAATGTATCCATGTAGCAGGGGTTTCCTGCCGCGGCCCTGCTCTGACTGACCTGCGTGTGATATAGACAGAGACTTCTTTAGGCGCGCAACAGGGACGTCACCTGACCTGAGTCCTGCTAGTGCTGCAGTTGTTTGTGGGAGGCTACTGGGTGATTGGAGCACATCATGGCAGTACTCCAAGCACCACCATGGTTGCAGTAAATGTTGAATGATGACCGTCACCCCACCGCAAATTGCAGAGGGAGTTATGCTGCCGAGGCCAGGACCGAACTGAGGAGGCGGCCGCCGCACCAGCGCGGTACACCCATTGCAGTGGCTCGGGGACTCGCAAGTGAGTGCTGCAGCCAGCCAAGTGTGTACAGTGTGTGTTAATTTGGTAATTCAAAGATCTGACTGTCGCCACATTGGTTTTGCACTCTCTTCAGTGCTCTTTGGGCAAGATAATACGCAACTTCATGCATATAAACTGACTGCCAATGTATTTGTTTTAAAAAGATGGGTGGCAGTGATTTCATATTGGGCTCCCAAATGCGAGTGTGAATGACAGTAGTTCTGAAGCGCCTTTGCGTTTTTTAAATGATTCTTATGCTGCATGTGTCAGACTGGCCTGTAGGGAAACCCGCAGATAGAGAGACAGAACTGTGCTCGTGAAATACCATTATTCATGTCCCCTGCCAAGCGACCCCTCCCTCCGCCCACACTGGCACTGCCAACCCCGGTCCCTGTCAGGCAGTCTTGCTCTGGAAGCACTTGGTGTGCTGATTGCTCTGCCACATGCCCCCGGTGGTTCGCTGCCCGTCATGAGAACTGCCCTTGAAACGGTCGGTGGCAGCTGATGGATGAGCGGTGACCATGGCTCGGCCTGATCAGACTCCATCTCTTATACTGCTGCCCACGCTAACCTCCTCTTCTGCCACTGCTCCTACCCCAGCCCTCAGTACACTGTCCAAGCCATTGACAAAGTTGCCCAGGAAACCCACTCCTTTATCCTGACCCGACACGGCCTTGCTCGATACTTTCCTCCCCTCGGTATGTGAGAATGTATTTACAATACAGTGGACAATCATTTTGTCTTAATTTGCACAATATGCTAGACAGATAACATGCATAAAATGGATCTTACACAAACTATAAATATGTAAGCACATTTCTAGGCCAGTTTGTGAGCTACAGTTCATCTTGGATTCTTGGAGTGTACTTCCATCCTCTTCTCTTTTGGTGCTAGCTTTCCAGTTTCATGTTTCTTCCCAGTTGTGGAGAAGTAATTGCCACAAACATACTTGTAAATGTAGTGGTGCAGGAGAAAGCACATGGCGGCCTCGGTTTCTGGTGCTTTGAAGCAGTTGTAAGATCGTATTAGAGTTTTTTTGTTCCTCAAATTGGTGTAATTTCTGAAATTCAGGTTTTCTTTTTCTTCATAGCTTGATTTTTGATTGCGAGAAAATGTCACTCATAGTCATTGAATGTCACTCATAATTACAGTGAAATTATGAAAATGTCAGACATAAGCAATTTGAAACCTTGGCAGCTATGGATTGAGAACACTTAAGCTAAAAATCTGTTCTTAGATATAGTGTACCGCCCTACTGGTAAATGTGCTGCTTTGTCATTGCATCCAGATAAATAATACAAGTAACATTAAACCTACAACAAGCCAGGACTATTGGCTTTATCAATCGGTGTTAGTTGCATTAGATAAATGAGCAACAGCTATGCCTTTGTTGTATATAATATTGAAAAAGCTTCAGTTCTGAAATTATGAGACTGAAAGAACTATAACGAGTCTCTTCGAAGTTACATCACTGGTAGGAAAGGGTAGTACTGCTGCAGAGTTTTTTTTTTTTAACCCTGAGGGTAAGGACAACAACGGAGAGCCAAATTGGGACCCATCTGAGCTCCTGCTATTTCAGCACCAGCAAGACCCGGCCCACTTAAAGCCCTGGCTGCCAGTAGGAGATTCCTTGCATCCTAAAGATTTCCTTATGAATCTGAGGCCTATGACGAAAACCTGCAGAAGAATTGGTGGAAGGCAGGCTTTACTGTTGCAGCAATGGCAGTTGGAAGGAAAGCGGTCTGACCCTCTCAATTCCATGGCTTATTTCTAAGGTATGAAGATGTGAGCCGTGTTCCTTCTTAGATTTTTTCACCACGCTCACTTATAATATCCAAAGTATTTAAAGGAAATAAATGTTTGAACGATGCAGATATTTTGTACATGCCCCAGGCTACACCAGTCCTTCCCCCATTAACACAAAGCAACCTTCCAAAAATCATATACAGTTGGAAATAAAGGTTGCAATTGTTCTTGGATAACGACTGGACTGTAACACATGCATTCACAAAGGCGGAGTAAATGCAACTTTCATTCATTCCTGGCATGACTCACATCCACCCGCGCTGCCCACCCCCTCAGGAATGTGCGCGGCTAAAAATGTGTTTCTGGCAAATTCGATAATGCTGTAAACAGCACGTGCAGTCGTGCCCAGCCCTCGCACTGCGCACCGAAGAATCATGGCGCTTTCAGACAAGCATTGGCAAACCTAATAGGTCTGGTCTTGGCATGCTGGTGCAATGATTATTTTTTATTTATATAATGTATTTTTTTTATGGAAAACAGTAGTCTGGTAAAACAGCAAAATCTGTCTCAAAGGCCCGACCTTTCAAAGAAAAAATAGTTCCTATGAAACCAATGATGAAAGATGGAATAAAATATTTAATGGAAAAGGCACCCCTCTTTCCCATGTACTGCTTGAATGACAACGAGGCCTTCTTAGTAACAGCTCATGTGAAAGCGGCATAAACATGATTAAAATATTTGTACAGCAGATATCAAGAATGGAAACCACATCCCCTCTCTTGCAAAACAAAGGAATATTTTACTTGACATCTATCCAATATTTTCACAACTAAAGCTGTAAATAAATTTGATAAAGAAATGTTGAAACATCAGGACTACTCCAACCCTGCTGTAGTTTGGAAAAGAGCTAAAGAAACATTCCCTGCAAAGAACACTACACATGGAGGAAATAACATTCTACTTCCACCCTCCAAAACCCCTGTTATCCCTCCAACCATTCACTGACAGTATCTTTGCTTTTGACCCAGTTCAGCGCCCTGCCGCCTTTCATGCTGTACAAGTACCACACACATACATGCAATAATAAACTCAAAGAATGACAGTGCCAACTTCTTAGCAAAGATATGCAGCCAAGCAACCCTGGTGTGTCCAGAATATTAGTTTTGGGTTATCTGATAGTAAGGGGTGAGGGGTTGAGGAAAGGTGACATTTCTCACATTCTGCTGACTTCCAACTTTACTGCAGAGGATGGTGGTGTTTGCTTAGTGGCTGCACCCTTCCTTAAAGATGGCCTCCCATTGCGAAACCACTCTTTAAACTTTATTCGGGCAGAACATGTTTGTGTTGTCCTCAAAAGCTCCTTTCCAAAATTACTGTTCTCTGTGCTTGGCAGGAGGTTTACTGCATTTCACTCACAATATACTTTGTATTCAACTTCTCAAAACAAGGTCAACTTTTATAAAGGTTGTCATCAAAATCCATGTGATTCCCGATTCATGGCATTAGGGGTATGCAATGTCTCCAGAGATCAGTTTACATTACTGAGAGTTTTAATGATAACACAAAAAGTGATGGCAGGCTACTTGCAATACGTCTAACCACTGGCAATGGCTCAGGGTAGCACTCCAACCCAGTGTCCTTTGGCTCACAGTGCCGCCTAAATTTGGACCCAGCCATATTCAAATCAGCCTTGAACCTGTTCCTCATGGGAACCGTCCAGCCCGAACTGCCAAGTCATGCCCTCCCTGATCCAGAACACAAGGAACCCAGGACAGGTTTATCCCTAGTTATGGCCTTATTAGCCGGGTACAGCTTGTTCCCAGTGATACAGTGAGCATGGGACCCACGCCTGGGCATACCCATGTCACTTGGGGCAGTACATGAAACATAAAAAAAAGTGACGGGAGGCTACTTGCAATATGTCTAACCACTGGCAATAGCTCGGAGTAGCACTCCAACCGATTGTTCTTCTGCTCACCATGCCACCTCAGTTTGGACCAAGCCATATGCAAATCAGCTTTGACCCTGTTCCTCATAGGAACAGTCCAGCCCAAACTGCCAAGCCAGACTCTCCCTGAATGGGAACACAAGCAACCTAGGACTAGTTTTGCCCTAGTTATTGGCTCATCAGGTGGGTATAACTTGGTTCCAGTGACACAGTGAGCATGGGACCCACATCTGGGCTTACCCATGCCATATAGGGCGGTACTTGAAACACACAAAAAGTGATGGCCGGCTGCTTGCAATAATTCTAACAAGTGGCAATAGCTCAGAGTAGCACTCCAACCCATCGTTCTTTTGCTCACCATGCCACCTCAGTTTGGACCCAGCCATATGCAAATCAGCCTTGAACCTGTTCCTCCTTTTAATGATAATGCAAGGCCTTTCAGAGACATTCTTATTGCTTCAGAACGACTTTGCACAGAAATATCCCAGGTCTTTTTAGATAGCGCTTACTAGAGACCGCATGTGCTATCTGTTGAGAGTCATATTGTTAGCTTACAATGCGCTTATTGCCAGCCCATTGCTTACCCTTGTTTGGCTTTATTGTCTCTCTCATTAGCTTGCTTCTGTTTCCTAGATCGTTTGGGCTTTTCTTCCTCTTCATGCATTTTTCCCTGACCTGGAGCATTGGTGCACTCCACAAGAGTGCATGTGTTTTCCAGTTCTCTACCTCATGTACTTCTCTCCTACTCTTTGCTGCATTCCATGTTCCTCTCTCTCGCTCATGTGCTTCTAAGCCAGACCTCCCTGATTGCTTTCTCGCCTGTGTGCTTCTCCCCTCCAGCTCCGTGTTTCTCTCTTTAGTCTGTTTGCTCCCCCCACCAATGCCATCCATATTGCTTCCCCTCTTCCCCCCCAGCATCACCCATTTTTCCTGCCTTGCTCTGTGCTGCTCCATGTTGCTTCTGACCCCACCCCCTTGTGGTTTCTCCCTTCGCGTGCGCCCCCTGTTGCTTCTGCCCCATCTCCCTTTCTCCCGCGATATTGCTTCACTCCCCCTCCCACTTGAAAAAACGCTTTCACACTTTTTATTTCTTTTATGTTTCTGATCCAACACGGATCTGTAACTAAAGTGGTGGGGGGAAGCTGCTGCTTCATTTTGTGCTCGTGCCTACAAAATTAAATGCCCGTCCACATTAAAGGTTTTTGTTTTTAGGTCGAAGCCTGGCGTTCACTGCGCAGCAGTGTCGCGCAGGCGAGATTTTTTGATTTCAGTATTGTGGCTTTAACCCACCTCTCTCTTCCATTGGCTAGCTCCATAAATGGAGGCTAGCCCCATAAATGGAGGCTAGCCATTGGAAGAGATATGTGGAAATCATTGTGGGAGCAGATTCGTGGGCGTTTCTGTGTTTTTTTAAGCCCCGCCCCTTTTTTGCCGTCATGTAGAGGTGGGCCATTGTGGGTGTTTCCTTTTTTTTTTTTTTTTGGCCAGGGCTGTTTTTCGTCAGTCTGTGCCAGCTTCGCTGCTCGCTCGCAGTCTCCTCCCTGTGCTCCCACTCTTTAAATGGCCGCTGTGCCGAGAACTCGTTTTACTTTTTACGCTGTCCCTTTAAAACAGGGAGGTGGCCGAGTAAATTATAAGCACACCACTCGCATATGAACGGACACACATGTGCTCGGGCAGTGTGCCTCGTCGTGCGTGCTCCAGAGGTTGCCATGTGTGCACAGAGCTCATTGTGTGCTGCCAGCCATGTGCTCTGTTGTTCCTGCGCTCGGCTCTCACAGGAGGGGGCAGTGCTGCTGCAGCCGCCGACCGAACACGTGAGGCGAGAAAACACGCAGATGCCAGAAACCTTTCCTCCCCTCCTCCAGCTCGCTGGCACAAAGGCTTGCGTTTCCCCCCTTGTTTTATTTTTTATTCGGGGATGGATGTTTGACTCTCTGGAGCCTCTGAGCGTGGAAAGCCGTGGGCGGCTGCCAGTTCGCTGTGCATAACTGGATTCCCCAGGTAATGTAAACATTGCTTGTATACGTTTTTCTTATTTTTTATTACTACAGAGGGGCTCGTGGGACCACTGTGAAGAGATGTTTCTATTACTTATAACGGGGTGATGCAAAAGCGGTTCGAGGGCTCCTCCTTTGACCCCTGACACCTACTTCTCGCCGTGCAGAGAGATGTGTTTACTCTTGTTTCCAAAACGCCATATCCTCAGGGCAGGAGTCCGCTTCGAGCCCTTGCTCTGCACGCGTTCTTATTGTTTACATCGTGACGTACACAGATACAATGGCACTCGAGGCTCGCCTCTCGTCGGATCATCTTCCTGCCTCCTGTGACCTCTGAGACCCGGAAGAATGTCACACGAGCCTTAACTCCAGGTAGACTCACACCACCGCTTATCCGAGTGTCTCGGTCCATAAATTCTGGCCCCAGGAACACCAGGGCCAGACAGCACTGCAGATGTACACTGCTGCCGCAGGATGGCGGATGGGGGGGGGCATCTGACCCAGGCAGTAGAACGAGGGGACCAGACAGTGCTCCCCAGTCAGACAGCAGCCTCCCTTCCTGATGCTTTAAAGCAGCCAATGTGTACTCTGTTTATAGAAGGACCAATAAAACAAAAATACATTATCCGATGAGCGGCATCAGAGCGTGGGAAGAAGTTGGGGATGTGAGGCTTGAAAGAAGTTGGGGGTGTGAGGCTTGAAAGAAGTTGGGGGCGTGAGGCTTTGAAAGAAGCTGGGGGCGTGAGGCTTGAAAAGAAGTTGGGCGTGAGGCTTGAAAAGAAGTTGGGGGCGTGAGGCTGAAAGAAGTTGGGGGCGTGAGGCTTAAAAGAAGTTGGGGGCCTGAGGCTTGAAAGAAGTTGGGGGCGTGAGGCTGAAAGAAGTTCGGGGCGTGAGGCTTGAAAAGAAGTTGGGGGCGTGTGGTGAATGTTAAACCTTAAGCAGAGACACAAAAATAATCTTCTTTCCTTCTCCCTCTCACTCCCATCTCTCTCACTCCTTCCTGTCCTCGCTCCTTTCTGTTCCTCTTCTCCCCTCCTTCCTTTTTTTCCCTTCTCATCTCTTCCTCTCCTCTTTCTCTCCTCCCTTTTCTTCCCTTCTCCCCCGCCTCCCTCTCCCTCTTCTCACCTCTCTCCTCCCCATCCTCTTTTCCCCTCTCTCTCTCACTTTTTTTCTCTCTCCCTCTTCATCCCTCTTCCCCTTTTCACAAAATAAGCCTAGAACATATTTGAGGCAGCAGACCAGTGGTAAACAAGCATTTACAATGCAACAGTCTCGCCTTTTCAAACGTTAGAGCTATTGGCATTGTAAATGACAACATTTTTATTTATGTGTTGGTTTTGAAAACAGATAAATAAATGGCATTGTCATTTACAATTGTGTGAAAAAACAAGGACCCCCTGGTGCAAATAGCGATCCTGGGTCAGGGTAAGAAATTTATGTGAACTTAACTACCCAGGCATACACATTGGTTACTGGCGTATTCAGTTACAAGACATGGTGTCTACAAAAACAGTATACAACTGCTTTTAAGTATAAAATGGATTTTAATATCCTGAAGTTTTTCTTTTATAAAAAATCATTTCATAAAATCATTTGTTCAATATTGAGGATTGATGCAACCTTCACTGTTATTTTACATAAGTGTACATGATTTGACAATTAAAAAATTAGTCACTAAACAATATAAAAATGGATGGTTCCTGTCAGGAAGCAGCAGACCAAGTAGAGTTGGCTGTGTGGAAGTAAAAAGATCATTTAAAATTGTGATCAATGTAAAACACAACCAATGTAGATGTTTTACGGCCAACTGTAGCAAGCAACTATCACAATAATATGATTGCACTGATTGATGAAAAAACAAACACAACAAGAAACAGAGAAATAATACTAACTGAAGAGAATATGACACTGAAAAGAAGCGGAAATGTAAGTACTTCAATTCTTCCTTCATAAATCACCAACAAGACAGGAGCAATGACCGCAGGTCTCCGGCATCAGCTCAACTGTCACTGTTCCCCACCGTACCTTCCGTTCTGGAATTCCACAGTGATGGAAATTCCTTACAGTCACGAAAGGCACTGCACTCAATAAATAAACATATGCAACCCAACACATCTTCCTCCTCTGCAAAAGAAAACAATTGAAAAAATAGCAAAACAAACTAAGAGTAAAACATATTAATGCATTACATAATCAAGAAACTTTTTAGGTACCCTTGAAACTCAGGACGGAGGAACACGGGTATTTGAACCTTGAGCTACTTCACCTTGATTATGGTGAGGTACAAAACCATTATGCATCGAAAGATGGGGTGATTTGGAAACTGAGATCTTGTTTTTGTTCCACCATCTTCTGTCCTTCAATTGTACTGCACTCTTGTTAACTCTTACAACAGACTTAAGACTAGAGCACTTGGGCTCGCCCTTAGGCACAATACGAGCACCTTTGACTCTAACTCGATCACCAACTTTCACATTAAGCTCTCTAGAACTATTTTTAACATACTTGTTTTGAGCTTCTACTCTTTTCTTCTCTACTTCTTTTATTTTAACTATAGGGAAACCAAACTCACCATCCACTTCCTTAACAATTTAGAAGATGGAAGACGGCCCCTTAGTAAAACGAAAGGAGAAACGTCTGTATCAGAAATTGGGGTGGTACGTACGGCCCTCAACACATTTTTAAGTTAATTTTTGCAATTTAGGTTACTGTCTTTAGACAGTTGTATGTTGTCCTTGATCAGTCTGTTGAATCTCTCTACGAGACCAATACTCCTAGGGTGATAGAGTGAGGTTTTGGTGTATTTAATACCCATGAAGTTTACAAAACTCTCAAATTCTGAAGAAGTAAATTGGCAGCCATTGTCTGAGACTATTTCGTTTGGAACACCTTCCCATGCAAATAAAAATTAAAGAAATTCTATTACACAAAAAGTTGTGGGAACCTTTACAAATTTCAACTCCGGCCAACAACTGTGGTAATCTATTAAAACTATACCATATTCCGAAGCACCACTGTCAGACAGAGATAAAGGGCCAATAATGTCAATGGCCAATTTGGACCAGGGCTTGGAAAGAACACTCACAGCTTGAACTTGTCTAGGTACTGTCACTTGAGACTTGTTACTTACAGCACAACTGTCTCTCAACAAATGTTCTACTTGCTTGTTGAGACCGGGCCACCAAAACTGCTCGCTAATCCTTCTCTTCATGGCACACATACCAATGTGGCCTTCATGAGCTAAGGTAAGTAAGCAAGTAAGGAAGAGCGATATAAAAGCCCATTTACAATAGAGAATTTGCTGATGGTTACATCATCTAAACATTCTCTCGTCCGGCCATTGTGAATCATACCCATGAGCTTCTTAATGTCTAAATCAGTATCATACGCATCTCTCCATTCACTTTCTAAAATGGCTCCATCTGAATGAGACACAGCATAACAAAAATCTCCGACTCAGATTCCTTATCGTCATGAACATCCACAGCATGTGTAGTACCTGGTATCATGGACAAACAATCTGCTAAAATGTTACGTATTCCAGGAACGTATTCAACAATAAAATTATGTTCTAACAGTCTGTATTGCCACTTTGCAATTCAAGGAGTGGCTTTATCTCCTCCTTTGGTGGTAAAGAGTTGAACCAAAGGTTTATGATCCACTCTAACAGTAAATTTGGAGCCCCATAGATATTGTTTAAAATGAACAATCCCTCACCAGCAGGCTAACACTTCGCTTCTATCACTGAGTAAGTAGCTTCGGCACCCTTCAGACCTCTAGAAGCAAAGGCTACCACCTCATCTCTGCCATCCCTATGCTGCATGAGTACAGCACCGAGACCCTTCTGACTGGCATCTGTCATGATTATTGTGTAATCATTGATGTCAAAAGGTTTGAGAGGAACAGCATGTGCATTCTCTTTTTTGATTTTATGAAATTCCTCATCACATTCAGCATTCCATTTGAAAATTATTTTTTTTGTTTGTATTGTCCTCATATAAAATGTTTTTGCAGAAAATTAGGCACAAATCTTGCAACTGATCCTTATCACTAGGTGCACGAAAATCTTCTATAGCCTTAACTAGACTAGATTTAGGTTCAACACTAACCCTGGGTGTAGTTCGCGAAGTAGCGCTACGCAAAATGCACTTTGCACTACGTGAGCTACGCGTAGCGCTACGCAAACTGCGTAGTGCACTGTTCGCGATGATTGCACAGTGCCGGATGCTTGTCCGCACTGTGCAATCATTGAACAGGGCATCTTGCACAGTGCGACCTGTCGTTTTCTGCCGCTCTAGTAGATTCTTACTCGAGCTGCAGCTTTCACAAGGAGGACTGGTAGTTTCTCATCCCGAGCGGTCGCGAGCATACGCGACCACTCACAATGAGAAACCTGACCACCCCGCGTTGAGAATCTCGCTGGGAGGTTTATTTTCCACGCTGGCGATCGCCAACTTGTTGTTGCTGATCGCGAACGAGGAAAAAGTCTCGCCGGATGTCATTTTACTCGCTCGCGGTCACCAACTTGACGTTGAGGACCGCGAGCAACCAAAAAATTACCTCTACGCGTGTTTGCACTGTGCTACGTGCAATTCCCATAGTGCGAAGTAGCGCAAACTTTGCAAACTACGCGAGCGTAGCGTAGTTGTCTGCCCAGGGTTATTCAACACCCTTGGCAGATATTATATATCCTAAATAATCCACAGAGGTCACATTTAATTTACATTTTTCAAGACTCAAAGTGTCACCTTTTTCTTTTAGAATAGAAAAAACATGAGGCAATCTCTCTTTGTGTTAAATCTGATTCGAACCATGAACCAACACATCGTTCTGGAACGCCGTCACCCCTGGGGTATCTTTGAACATGCTTCCCACAATTCTTTGGAAAACTGCTGATGCAGAAGCAAGCCCAAAAGACATTTGTTTGTACTGGAATAAACCCTCTGGGGTGATGAACGCAGTGTAGTGTCTAGAATCGGGGTGTAAATCAATTTTATGGTAAGCTGATGTCATATCAAGTAAACTAAACCATTCACCATTCTTAAGGGTAGTCATCTCAGTGATGTTGGGCAAAGGGTGTTGATCAACCCAGATATTGCGATTCAGATCACGAAGATCAACACACATGCACAACGCACCATTGGCCTTACGGGCTAAAATAATGGGTGAAACCCGATCGGAAGACTCAATGGATTCTATGACGTCGCTGGAGCATAGCTTATTTAATTCTTTTTTAAGTGCATCCAGTAAAGCCAAAAGTACTCTGCGAACTTTGTGTATCACAGGTTCGGCATGGTCGATTAATCTGATTTTGTGTTTTAATCCTTTAAATAGACCTAATTTAACATAAAAAATGTCAGGATACATTGACTCCCATGACTTTTCCTTCACCGTTTGCATACAAACTAAATCTTTCTTCAATATGACTTGTTCAGGATCATTGGGATGCAAAATGATCCCCAAATTACCTTGGTCGTGCCACCCTAATAAACAGGTATCATCTTTAACTACGTAAACTACACCTTGGGCATTACTACATTTAAAACACAAATTTGCATGAAATTCACCAAGTACTTCAATGGTTTTGCCACCATAAGCAATGGGACGGACTGATGAATGTTTTAAAATAGTACCCTGAGATTGAAACAAGTCTTCCCATATTTTATCACTTATGATTGTAAATGGAGATCCAGAGTCAGCCAACATCTTGATATATTTTCCATTCACTGACAAAGTGCATAAGGGTCATCTTGTTCCTTGCAATACAGTAGAAACAACATCAGTGCTGTGACACTCTGTTATTAGACAAATTTGAACCTCTTCACTTGAAGATGATTCACCAGTGAGTTGCTCAACATTGAGAACGTTCTTGGACGATGATTTAGGATTAACAGATGGTTTACCACTTGATTTGCACACATGGGCGAAATGACCTTTCTTAAAACATCTGCTACGAGGTTTATTCAGAGCAGAACAGATTTTGGCATTCCCAAGATGAGAAGTGCTGCCACAACGATTAAACTCCCAGCGTTTATTTGTCGGTCTGGTGGTAGTGGCAGTAGTTCTTGTAAATCCACAAGATTTGTCTTGGCGTGGTTTTTCTTTTTGAGATTTGTATTTGCTTTCAACGGCCAAAACATTTTGTGCTGGTTAACTAGAACTTGAAATTGACATTTCTTCTAAGTACGAAGTTGGACTTTCAATTCTGGTAGCAATCTCCAATGCTTTTTGTAGAGTCAACTCAAGTTTTGACAAAAGTGCCTTTTGGACTTTTTTATTATTGTTTTTTTCCACAAGATGATCTCTAATCATCTCTTCCTCTAATGTTTTTATAATTACGTGAGACTGCTAGAATTCGTAAAGCATCCACGTAGGTAGATGCAGATTCTCCAGTAAGTTGCGTCTCTTTTGTAGAATTTATGCCTTTCTAATGTAACGTTCTTACAGGCTTTGAACCTGGTATCAAAAGACTTAATAGCCGTAGCATATTCATCTTCAACGCCATCTCCTTCACCCTCAATACACAAAACTAACACTTTAGGAGTGTGCTTTAAAATAGTGCGTCCTTCAGAACCGAGACGTCTTAAAATTGCGATCTCTTTCTTATTTGTAAAGGAGTCAGCATCGAGGGCATCTAGGTATGCTTCAAAACTTTTTTTCCACTTTTCCCAATCCAACTCAAGAGAAGCAGGATTCGGTGAAAACGCAGGAGGAGGTGACAAAGATTGCTGCATGCTTTGGAAAATGTTCCTAAATATGCAACCTTAAAAGTATTGTTATGTTAAACAATGAAGATACAATGTTATTGTATGCTGAAAAACTTTGCGCGTTAATGTTGAAAGTTAAATGAGCTGTGCACATCAGCGATATATATTTATAAGTGTGCACAAATGAATGTTTGATAATAATGTGCACAATGAAATATTAAGCAGCTGTGCACATCAGCTTTGTATGTATAAATAAATTGTACGCATTATCTTTATCAGCTGTGCACGATAACGTTGAAACTTTAAATGAGCTGTGTGCATCAGCGATTTCTTTATCAGCTACGCACGTAAACCTTGAACTTTAAATGAGCTGTGCGAATCAGCAATGTATTTTTCAGCTGTGCGCAATTACTTGTGATAAGGCTTTCAATGTCGGCATTGAAAAGAACCGCTATGTTGCTATGGTAGCGGATACATCTAAAATGGCGGCAATTGACGTGGAGACGCAGCGTGGTGAGGAGCCAGGCAAACAGGCAATGCTCACGTTGTTGACATCGCAAATCCAATTGCGCGCATGGCCTTAAGCGCGAGGAAGACTCTTTAAAGTTGGCGAGGCAGGCATAAATAGTTAAAATTATGAACAGTCTCACCTCTACCACTCAGGAAGATGTGGATTGCACGGATGCCTTTTCGCAAGATATTCGCCAAACGTCAGAGTCCTCACCTCCTCGATGACTTAAACTAGGTTAGTCGCTCTGGTAGGTGGATGAAACACAGGCACGCGTGGACGTCTTGAAGGAGAAGTAACTCATCGCCAGTGAAAAGAAGCTGAACTGTCAAAGTCAAAGTCCACATTTGTATAGCGCACAATCACCCGTAAGGGTCTCTAGGCGCTGGGGGCCGTCGGGAAGATTAAGCGAGCTATTGCCCAGAGTCACATGGTGCTGGGCTAACCTGCCGCCGGAGCCGGGGATCGAACCGTGGTCCCCAGATTCCAGCGTCAGTCGCCCTGGCCGCGGCGCCACACCTCTCCCTGTAAGTACTTCAATTCTTTATTCATAAATCGCCAACAAGACAGGAGCAACGACCGCAGGTCTCCAGCATCAGCTCAACTGTCACGGTTCCCCACTGTACCTTCCATTCTGGAATTCCACGGTGATGAAAATACCTTACAGTCACAAAAGACACGACACTCAATAAATAAACATATGCAACCCAACAGGCACCAGTGTGTCTCATTATTGATGGTGCAAAATCCGCAATTACAACATGCACCAAAATAACATTGATCAACCAAACATTATACAGCGTGGCAATGACAACAAACAGCAACTTATAAGTGTGCAATATTATATTTAAGGAAATATCACTGGCTGCAATAAACAAAACATTATATGGTGCAATATTGCACTGAATAGAAAAATAAACAATTTACTAATAACAAATGTAACTGATACCTTAGCAGTTTATATAATCCAACTCTTATCATACATATCAAAAAATTGATGAAAATAAAATATGAGTGCTGTCGATAACTTTCACGCTTTCTTGCAATTGCGCAGTGCTCTGGTATGTGTAGAAACGATTAAGAAAATAGTTGAACATTTAAACAATTTCAGGCCACGCACTGCAGACAACTTTAGCTGTCTGCCGGACCCATTCTCTTTACTTTTCTAAAATATACATGGGAGATACAGAGGAATATGTCTATTACCACATGCTACTGGCTGTTATCTGTATCCTTCTGCCTGCTAGAGAGTATTTCCTTTGCAGTGCATGAGCTGCATTGCTTTCTAGATCAGGAGTAGCAGCCAGAGAATATTTTCACCTCAAAACTACAATGAATAATCACACGTTGTAACATTCAATCATTTATCTCACACTTTATTTTTAAGAACAGAGCAATCCTTTTCCTTAAATAGGTTATTAAAGTATTTATTTATTTACATATTAGATATTAAGGGGGTCATTAGGATCGCGGACGGAAGTGCCTCCGCAGCACCGGAGTATGCGGAACATGCCTATTCTCCGTCCGCCCGTCGCGGACACTCCGTCCGCCAGATCAGGATAGCAAATAGAGGTCAAAATCCGTCCGCTGCGGTAGATGAAGGTCCGCCGCACAACCTCACCCAACCACGCAGCGGACGTAACCAATCCAGATACGCCGCCGTACGGACTGACGTCTACGCCCGTCCACCAAATCAAGATAGCGGAAAATACACATAAAAGCGCCGCGGAAAAACAACCTGCCTGAACACAGCGGTTTCACCACAGCGACCATACCCACCACGAGCCACTCGCCGACATGGACCCTGCACTACACGCATACCCGATACTCTACGCGATCCACCACGTCCTAGTCTTGGCCCACCATCGAGGACGACGCAGGTAGGCTACAAACATTTCGCTGCCTGGTGAGGAGTACCTGCAAGGGACGTGACGTAGAGAGGGGGGAGTGACATGTAGCGGAAACGACTGATTCTTGTGGAGGGCACCACCTGCAAGGGTCGTCACCCAGGTAGGGGGGAGTCACATGTACCGGAAACCACTGAGTCGTGTGGACGGCAGCACCTGCAAGAGTCGTGACCTAGGTAGGGGGTAGGGGGGAGAGACATTTATCCGAACACCCTCAGCAAGTCCATCAAGGGTCTCAGGGTGGATGATGGTCATCACCTTGTCCTCCCACTCGGTGTAGGGTAAGGGCTCCGGGGGGGTTCCACCGCCTGTGTGATTTGCCCGGAGATAGTTCTTGGCTCGAATGGATTTCACTCGGGTCTTGAGATCATGCCACCGCCTCTGTATATCCTGCTTCGTCCTCGGAACGCTCCCGGAGGCATTCACCCTGGTGACTATCCGGTCCCACATGCTGTTTTTCCTGGCTATGCTGGTCTGCTGCACTAGGGCCCCGAATAAGTGGGGTTCGACACGGATTATCTCATCTACCATAACCTTTAACTCGGTGTCAGTGAATTTTGGTTTTTTTTTTGGTGCCATGGTGTGTGGTGCTCGGGGTGTGGGTTTGCGTGAATGGGGAGGTGCAGGTGTGTGGTGTGTAGGAATGGTGTGGTGGGTCTTTGTGTGGTGGGTGTGTTTGGGTGTGGGTTATGTGAATGATACATGCCTTTGCTGTCAGTTAAGTCGTGTATCCTGCTAGCAGCTATGCAGTGATGCAGAGGATTTGTGGAGTGGGTGGGAGTTATTTTATGGTGTGTGTCTTGGCCGTGTCTGAATGGTTATTGGCAGTCAGGTGTTAGGTGGGTGTGTTGCCAGGTGTGCATTGTGTGGTGCTTGGCGGTGGATCATTGTGTGTTGTGATTGGTTTGGATGTTTTCGGTGGGTGGTCGTTCATTTTCGTGTGTTTGGTGATAACTTCCGTCGCAATGTATGGCATTGGTTTGACAGTAGGGATGTTGTTTGTGTTGGCGTTCCACTGTGGAGCACGGATTCTCGGTGCATTGGTACCGCTGCGGACGTGGATGGCGGTGACTACCGGGGTACTTGCGGAGTTATCCTAATTGCGGACACGGACACTGCGCAGGTATCGCGGGGGAAGTGGATGTATTCGCGGTCATGTGCGTACGCGGCGGTCGGTGTTCTTTCTGTTCCGTCCGCCTGCCGCGGACTCAGGTGTACTCCGACCGCCGCGGACGGGGATTGGCGTGCTCTGTACGCCGCGATCGGCGTTTTTAGCATATTTTATCCTAATTGCTGTAGCGGATTTTCCGCGGACAGGTCCGGAGTATCTTGCCACCTTCCGCGGCGGACGGTACACGTTTCCGTCCGCGATCCTAATCGACCCCTAAGTGCAAGTTGTCAGCACTTTTTCTATATGTAATTTTCGAGACCATAAATCAATATTGTATGGATCGGATTGTCAGATTTGAGCTTGCTCAACAAATGAAAATACATTCAATAATATGTGAAGAACGTGAGTCTCCACAAAAAGGACAGAGAATGATTCAGTTTAAAACCATGAATGTTCATTAAAAGTTAAACGTTTACAGAAGACGCAGATCAAGATAGCAGTAATCAAAAATCAGAATGTGTATGCTTGGATTAATGTGCAATTTAATTAAATCAAAATACTATAATTCAGAGGATAAATAATCTGGGTAATCTGTAAGGAAAGTCAGTTCTCTCTCTGAGAGAGTACTCTATGGCAAATAAAAATCAAATCCACTTTACTCAATTCAGCTTTACACGACATTAAACAATCTTTAACATTTTACAAACCTAAATGCAGTTCTCATATAACTGTCCAATCAGGTTGAATCAAGATAAAACAAATATTTGCTCATTGAGTTCTCACAGGTTTGTCACTAACAAGCTTCAATCTGCGTCCGTCAAACTTACAATAACTGTTACAGGATAAGGTACATGGAGGCTGCACACTGCAGGGGTCTTCTTGGATGCGCTATTCATTAAAACATTCCAAGGTTATAGCAAAGAAAAGAAGACATTTATTCTCCTTAGAGAGAAGGAGAAAGAACATTGTGTTAAACTATTAGAACTCCAGCTCTTCTAGGAATAAAATGTTCACGTGCTACCAAGCAGGATGACAAACGTTAGCCATTTTAAATTCAGGCCTGCATTAGTTATGGTCAGTCTGAACGTGAATAAGCATGTATGCTTCTCCAAATATCATTTGCATGTCTATACTTTACTGTAATATTAATATGTTAAGGCAAAACATTTAATAATAAAAACTCTTTCAAAGTCTGACCCTTTGATAGCGGCCTTACTGGCTTTCCTTCTTGCGGACTGCCTGACCCCAATATGGCCACCAATAACTCCACACAAGATCAACAACAAAAGACACAATTTTGTATTTCTTTGAGAAAGTCATCTTAGGGTCAGGCCATCCCAATTTCAAGCTCAAAATCAACCCTAAAACCAGTGCTTTTTCATTTAAAATGACTTTACTATTGAGAGTTTCTAGTGACGTCTTTTTCTCTGCTCTTGGGTCACACTGAGCAACTTGTGGCTCCCCTGCCATGCTGCCACTGCCTTCTCTCCTTCTGCTGCCATGCTTCCGAGCGCCCATCAGCTCCCCTGTCCTGCTGCCCGGGCTGAGCAATATTTAAAACTCTATAGCCACACTTTTTTCTCTTTCTTGTTATTGTTTTGACAGCTATAGGTTACTTTTTCAAATCATATATTGGTATTTGCCTCTCAGGAGTTATGCTTGTCCAGTCTATGCACCATGAACATTGAGGTAAAAATTCAAACCTGTACCGCTATCACTCAAATTTTTGCTCAGCAGGGAGATGGGCTTTTTCATTTAGCAGGTGCATGGTCCTCCAGTTTTGTGTCAAGCTGTGCAAAAACGACCTCTTTCCTTAACCCGTTGCATGCGTTGGACGGCCCCCGTGGGCATGTGAGGAAGGCTGGGGGCCGTCCGAAACACGTCCACTCATTAATTCCCCAGCACCGGGCCGGAATTTGCAACGCGGTCAAGGGGTTAATTGATGTACATAAATAAATGGCACAAATAAATCGGTGTCTGATGAGTATGTTTTTTTGGCTTTTTTTTTAATATAGCGCAAACTTTGCCCGAGGGCATAAGAGCGCTTTACCCAAGCACTAGTTTACATTACACAAGGTCAGATTCTTTTTTTAGATCTCGCCTGAGACAACGCATATGCTGTCGCTTGTGAGCCATTTTGTTTACATACTGGAGACTTCGAGCACACCCATTACTTACTATTGGTTGCCTTCATCGTCCCTTTCAATTTCTTGCTTCTCATTGTCAGCACATACAGGCTTCGTTTTCTCTTTGTGTGTTTGTTCCATTGATGGAGCGTGGACCTAGTACTCTATTTGCTCTCATATATGGGTACTTTTTAAAATTTCCCTTTTTTTATTGTTTCTTCCCTGTTGCGTTGTCATTGTGCTCCCTTCATCATTCCTTGCCGCATCCCTACACGCCACACTAAGACATGTTTTCAGGGCAAGGATACAGGGTTGCAATTTTAAGGTGGCACATGCCCTTTGCATTTAACTTTCATCAAAGACATATCACACAGAAACAGGCATGCACCTAAAACAAGCCAAACCTATTACCTTTGCCAATGCTTGTTATCAGGATCAAATGAGTGATTAACAGCAATGATTTTGTTGTGATGCCTCAAGGTTTCCTGTTCTTTCAGTCTCATCACTTTCATCTGTAGTCTCTCTGTTACACATATATGCCACTTTTCTCTCCACATCTTTCGAAAATCCTCCATTTTCACATCTCACACTTCATCTCTTCCTTTTTCAACACCCTGTTTTCATTCCTTCCTGTATATACTCCCGCGCATCTCCTTCACTTCACCGTCCCCAACTCTAACAATTCACCTACAAGTTCTGCATTTCTTTTCACATGTACACGGTCAAAAATTCTACAGCTGCATACCTCCTTCACACACTTTCGTATAGAATCACAATTCGCACACATGACCATTGCTCTGTGCGATCTGCAGAGAGGCCAAATATTGGATGAGCATGTATTCTGAACTCCGTTATGACCCACTCACAGGCACTGTGAGAAACTCGCAATGCCTTCAGCTTCAGCTTCCAAGCTCGCACTTGTGGCTATTATACACACCCAAAACCTCAACTCACACAGACAATTAGAGATGACTGTTCATATTAAGAAATATACAAGACTAATATGCTTCAAGAAAAAAACTACAAAAACACAACTACATGTCAAATGTAAACAGGAACCAGTGCTTAATTTGAACAGGGGGTTTCCGGTGCTCAGCACCTGCACTTATTTGGTTTCCGGTGCTACACAGGCACTTAGTTTTCAACACCCACTCAGGATAGCTTGCCACATGCTGGCGCTGGTCATCTAATTTAGAGATAAGCAGAATAGCGGTTGTTTATGAATACAATATACATTAACAAGCATTTACAATGCAATGGTTTCGCCTTTGGAAAAGTTAGACCTATTGGCATTGTAAATGACAAAATTTGTATTTATGTGTTGGTTTTGAAAACAGATAAATAAATGGCATTGTCATTTACATTGCCATTAGCTTAATCTCTGCAGTCACTCTGCACTCCCTAGCCCTCCCTAGTCACTCTGCACTCCCTAGCCCTCCCTAGTCACTCTGCACTCCCTAGCACTCTGCACTCCCTAGCACTCTGCACTTGTGTAACTTAACTGGTGTGTTCTTTTCTAGAACAGCATGTGTATAGCACTTCATACCACAGTTGTGGCTCCGAAGCGCTGACGTGAAAAACGGGCGCTAGTGTAGGCAGCGTCAGCAACCACATTGCGGACCATCGTAGGCAGTGTGGGAAACTGGGCACTGGTGGAAACTCTCAGAAGGTGACACTGGTAGGCACACGCAGATGGGCGCGCACACAGCTAGCACTGGTGAACAGTGTCAGAAGCTTGCAGTAGTGACCAGCGCGCGCAGATGCTGTTAAGAGCTGGCACTGGTCTGTAGTGTGAAGAAAGGGCACTGGTGGACAGTATCGTTTAGTTGGCAACGGTTGACAGACGTGAGCGGAGTGAGGAGCTTGCACTACTGTGAGGACGAGGGTCAACTTTCAACCCAGAACTTGGCAAGTTTACTAATCTACCATAGTGCTTAGAGGCCTGCAATGTGTGCTTCCCAAACATATATCACCGATGAAAATAGAATTTCCCGACACAGTGGTCTTCGTAGTTCTGATTTGCACTAGAGTAGTGGAAGTCATAAGCTTGGTGGCATTTTGTCATTTGCAACATCAGACGCAAGGGCGTGACATTTCACAGTCTGTCTGAAAAGTAAAAGATATCCCAGTACAAAGTCAGTCAGTGTTGCAACAGTATAGAAATGAAGATGGAAGGGCTTCAATACACATTATGACATTTTAAACAACGAGGGGCATTCGAAAAACATGTTTGAAATATACAGCCATTTCTTTCAATCCAAATTACATCCCAATCTGGATGTTCGCGTTTACAGCACTTCACAGTAGGTATTTAGCACGTTTCTATGCGTTCCCTGTTTTTATGCTGAAATTGGGCGTGTGGCACAGAGACATGAAGTGATGTGTTGCGCTTACTACCCTTAAAACGTTAAAAAGCTTTAAAACGAGTAGAACGCTACAGAATAACAGGAGATTAGTGGTTTAGCATTATTAGCTTGGCCAGAGACTGAGCAAGAAAAAATAAGTTCTCGCCACAAAAATTAATACCGTTTTCCACCGCCCACAGCAAAAATTAGGCACTGCGATGCTACACAATATCTGAGCGCTCATATACCAGTTCTATTGGTCTATATAACAGTTCTATTCTAGGTCAGAAGCCTCAGCGCTGTTAAAGTGTGGTTCTCCTTAGCGTCCGACTTTGGTGTAAATCACTTAACCTCCCCAGGCCTACCCAAAAAATGTAATGTGTCCTTGTGTAACTTAACTGGTGCTCATGTAAAGCGCTCCAAGACCTTGGGGTAGAGTTCGCGCTAAATAAATCTGCAAAAAAAAAAAAGAAAGGAAAAAAAAAGCAGACCCACACCTAGGATTTTCAAATGGAGCTTGCGGTATCAGTGGAGATCAGATGGTATGAGTGTTATGAGCTGCAGTTGCACTGTTAAAACAGATGCATTCATATGTAGAAGTTGCCATCACCGCAAACATGGACTAAATGCAAATATGCACCCTGATTTCCAAGACTTACTATCACTTTGGCAGAAAACAGCCTGCTTCGGCTGCGCCCAAGGTTATCTGGCCACAGCCACTCCAACAATGGGGTTTGGGGATATCATATCGTAGACCACACAACCATCCGTTTGCCCCACCCATACCTTTTTATTATCCCAAGTCTAAAGGAGCCAGCTAACTCATTCACATTCAGTGCCCCCCCTTGACTCCGTGGTTCGCATACATACCGTCGGAAACATGTCTCCGGTGGCCGAGGGAGCAGTGGCGTGGGAGGTTGCAGCATAGCGCGGGCGGCACACGGGCAGCGGTGGGGGGGGCAAACGGACAGCGGGAGGGGGGGCGGGAACAGGCGCAAGAAAAATAAAACAGCACTCACCTGGACATCTTCCGGCGGTAAATAATCAAAACATGGCGCCATGTTTTGCCATTGTGCAACATTCCGTCCAACACCTTGTGTGTTTTACAGCTCACTGTACCCAGAGGGCTTGGGGGGGGAGGCAGGCCTGTGGATTAGCACCAGAGAGTGCCAGAAGGTACCTGGGAGTGACCCCAAGAAGGGAGGCTCGGGTTCTTCCCAACAGATGTAGAGGAAAGGCCAGGGTAGAACAGAGACGTTCCCCAAAGGGGCCCAAACGTTTGGTGTGAAGTGACCCCAAACCCTTTTGAGCTCAAGGTGGGAGGTGCTGAAGGGCAGAACCCCAGGGGTCTCTTTCTACAGCCAGGGTTTATGACTGTTACCAGTCAGGGCACAAGTGGGGGGACTCTGCCTGTCCCAGGAAACCCCCACATCACTCTTGGCAATTAACTTCCACCAGTGAGAGAAGAGCTGGGAGGGGGAGCCGACCAGTGTGCCCCAAAACACAGATCTGATGGTACCTCTCCTAGGTGGAGCGTATGAGAGTACAGGGTAGGAGGCGGGGCATCCACAGCAAGAGGAGCAGTGGGTCAGGGGTTTCCCTCTCTGAGAGAATAGCGCCCCCTGGCGGTGCTGCCTGGCTGTCACAGAGACAGGGGACAGGAGGCCTGCACCAGGCGCACCCCTGCATGACACAGGCAGTGCGCCCCCTGGTGGTGGGCTGTGGACCCCTCCAAAAGTCCTGGACTGCCAACCCTGTTCAGTCTGAGGGTACAGACCCTGAAAGGAAATGACAGCCGTCGGCGTGGTGTATTCAACCCGCGCGCCGCTGCGGCCAGCCTCAAATTACCCTTCGGTCCAAGTCTACCAAGTCTATGTGCTTCTTGGCGCTATTGCTTCTTAAAACTCAAGCACTGTCACAATCTCACAACAGCACACCTACAAGAGGACAGCACAACTACAGCACCACATCACTGTGAGAAATGCACAACACCAGCACCACCAGGCTAAAGCAACCGGCAACAGCACTGCTACAGAACCCGTGCAGCACGAGAACCCGTGCAGCACGAGAACCTGTGCAGCACGTCCACAGCACACATAAAGGCGTTACTTCAGAACTGCTTCCAGTACTGCTAAAGACTTCTACAGTACCACCCCAGTACTTGTAAAAGAATGCTGCAGGACCTCCACAGCACTGCTCGAGCATTGTGCAGAACTGCTACAACACCTTCAAAACACCGCGACAGCACTAATAATCACTTGCAATGACATGATGATAACATCGCCCCAGAATCGCACCGGAAAGGTCTACAGCATCACTAGAACAGCACTACAGCACGGCATGGGTACAGTAGCACAGCATTACCACCGCATCAACACTCCAGCGTTTCTGCATCACCGTCTCCGCACAGCACCTGCACCACCACAGTACAGCAACAGCACTGGAACTGCATTACAACAGCACCACAACTTCCAGTACTCAAGCATGGCTACAAAACAGCTGCAGTCACTCGAATGCAGCGCGTCAGGACTACCGCTTCCAGTACCGCACCGCGACAGCAAAGCAACAGAACAGCTATTTGGTATCACTAGGGCAGCAGAGCTACAGCACTGTAACAGCGATGCTCAGATCAGTACGTTCGGTTCAGCACAGCACTTGTGTAACGCCTTTAAAGCAAAGCCACTGGGTCAAGTACGGCACTGCTACAGCACTGAAAGGATGCACTATTGTGAAACCAGGGCAATGTGATTCCAGTTCCACCACAACAAGTGTACAGCATCAAAACAGCGCAGCGCTGCTACCGTATGACCACTGCAGTAACTACAATTCAACTAGAGCAGCAATAAAGCACCTCTACAAACAACTACAGCCCCACAGCACTGCTACAGCAGGACTACAGCACTGTTACAGCTCCAGAGCAGCAGCCGACTATGAATACCCATCACATCCCACAGGGTTGCATCCGTCCTCTCTCTGTCTCTCATTAGCCTCAGCGAGCGGGGAATACTAACCAAGAAATCTAACACTAACTGGGATCGATGAAGTAGGACCAGTAAACAGCTTAGTTAGAAAACAAAATGTCAAACATTAAATATTTTCCAGTAAAATACCCAAGCTACCGCCACAGCAGCAGGAAAAGGTGGAGCTTTGTGGCACTTAAGGAAATTGGGTTGGCATGACCGCTCATGTGAGCTGTGGGCCAGCGTTTCTGTCAAGATGGCGGCACGAGACAAGACGGCGATGGGCCCTCCCAGGTTCCTCACTCTGCCAACTGATACAGATTCATGAAATGTTTGTTTCCCAGCCATGAATAGTATTGGGCAACCTAAGCCGACTTCAAGCTAATGATGCTGCCCCGCGACATCGCCTGGGCTGGCTTGCACCCTCGTTTGCTAGCTCACATCCACTACTCTGCCTAAGAGCACTTTTCTTATTTTCAAGCACTCTCTCCGGCCTCTCTCGTGTTTCCTCCCTTGTTGAGAATCGATTATGCTGAAGCCTAAAGGTTCATTCTTGACCTGCTCCTGAGCAAAGCTGAAGGTCAAGCAGCCTCTAACGGGAAAGGCCGAGAGTGTAATCGGCCACTGGCCCGAATACGAAATTACATTGGACCTTTAAACACAGTTCCATTCTTGTATCATGGATACCGGACGATCATTACAAAAACTTTCCAGCGCTTACCAGCGGACTGCAGAAACTCACTACATCTGGGTTGGAACAAGAATTTACAAGTAATGACATTCTTAAACAACTTTTATCTCAGAGTAACGGCATTATATACTGACCAAAAGACCAGAAACATGTTAAATCGGCCAGATAGAGCCGGGGGGATCGTTTATTGCTGAAACCAGAGGCCAAAAAAACAGTAACCACATCAATAAACCGTGTGTAAAACCTGCACTCAAGTCTAAAGGAGCCAGCTAGCTCATTCACATTCAGTGCCCCCCCCCCATGACTCCGTGGTTCGCATACATACCGTCGGAAACATGTCTCCGGTGGCCGAGGGAGCAGTGGCGTGGGAGGTTGCAGCATAGCACGGGCGGCACACTGACAGGGGGGGTGAGGGGGGGGCAAACGGACAGCGGGAGGGGGGGGCAAACGGACAGCGGGAGGGAGGGGGGCAAACGGACAGCGGGAGGGGGGGGGGCGGGAACAGGCGCAAGAAAAATAACAGCACTCACCTGGACATCTTCCGGCGGCAAATAATCAAAACATGGCGCCCCCAAAAAAAAAAAACATCCGCCCACTGCCGCATGACGTGCTAAAGGGGCAGGATGAGAAAAACATTGCCGAAAAGCCCACCAATCGCCTCGGGAAATGACGGACAGTTCTCTCTTCCAATGGCTAGCCTCCATTTATGGAGCTAGCCAATGGAAGAGAGAGGCTGAACTGAAGTGTACAGTGTAACTCAAAAGATTTCGACCTGCGCCGAAAAGCTGCGCGGCGCAGCTTTTCGCCAGGTCGAAACCTAAAAATGAGTAATACCTGCCTCCCCATCCATTCCTTTGGCTTTGGGGACCAGTAACAGTCTGAACTGGTGCACTTTCAGGCATGACAGATGGTTAGTAGCTGTTTTTGCAGCGTTGACAGGGGCGATGGGTGGTGCAAGCTGCAGTGGCCTCCTGGCCAGGGCCCTGGCACTTATTATTTTACAAATTAAGCACTGACAGGATCTACAACATTAACATGACCTATCTAAATAATTTTAACAGTCATTGTTCACCCCATCAGTATTTTTTTGCCTGTAAAGTTAAGAACATCATTATAGGTCAATAGAACCCATTTCAATGTCCTTTTTAAATTAGTGGTCGATCTGAGACCCAGGTGAACCTGGCCAACTTATAGTTCTGACCACAGGGGAAACAAAACAAACTTTCCTCTGCTTTTACAGCACACCCTGGCGGTTCCTAGATGAGTTTAAAACTTACTAAAGGCCTGTTGCTTTGTGGAACATTGATCAGAAAACAACAAAAACGCAGAGCTTGCAAAAAGGCTCTTTTTGTGAATCTTTCTGTCCAATCATTACCACCTTTTTCGCAACCTTGCTGCTTGAAATTCCTATAAATAATGTAATGTCTTGGATTCTTATTATGGGAAGCACAATGCTCTTTAAGCGTGCTTTGTAGCTTGCATTTAAATTCATTACTGCATTGGGATTCATCTCTACCCCTCTTTGCATCATCTCATACCTCTTTTACTATTCCGAACTCCCAAAACAAGCCTTTCTAAACCCTTCCCTCTGACTCTTCCCCCTCCACCTCCCTTTTATTCATCCCAAGCCTCCTCCTACTGCAATGAGCTCGAAAACTAAAAAAGACAAAAAAAGATTTCTAAATCCTTCCCTCTTCTATCCCTCCACTCTCATTTTCAATCCAAATAACAAACTAACATGTCCACCGCTCAAAATAATTTCATATTTCACTATACTAATTCACCACTAATCCTTTATGGGTTCCGGAGTAGCGTGCTACTCACCAAAAAAGCACTTCAACACCCCATCAGGGGTAGCAAGCGCTATATAAATGCAAACCTTTTTTCCCCCTTCTATCCCTCCGCTAGCCTTCTCAATCCAAATTAATGACTAACATATCCACCACTTACCTTCATATTTCACTATACTAATTCACCACTAATCCTTTATGGGTTCCGGAGTAGCGTGCTACTTGCCAAATAAGCACTTCAACACCCCATCAGGGCTTGCAAGCGATATATAAATGCAAACCTTTTTTCCCTCTTCTATCCCTCCACTAGCCTTCTCAATCCAAATAACTGACTAACATATTCACCACTCAAATTACTTTCATATTTCACTATACTAATTCACCACTAATCCTTTATGAGTTCCAGAGTAGCATGCTACTCGCCGAAAAAGCACTTTGACGCCTCTGCAGGGGTAGTAAGCTCTATATAAATGCAATTACAATACAATATGCAGTCCTGAAGTATCTTGAATGCGCAGTGGCAACGCCAATAGGTCTCGCCTATGTGAGAGCTATTGGCTTTGTCAATGTTATTTTGCCCATATTGTACAGCAGTGCAGCTACTGTGCAGCATGGCTAAAAGTCTGAAAAAAGTGCTGGCTGTGTCATAACACTTTTTTTCATAGTTTTTGCCTTGCTGCACAGCAGATGCGCTGCTGTACAAATTGGCTAAAAGACATTGACAAAGCCAACTGCTCTTGCTTAGGCAAGCCCTATTGGCTTTATATATGCATTTTTGATGTTGAGCCAGCCGTCAGGACTCAAACCCAGTTCCCTCTTCCAAAGTCAGCATCTGCGGCCCACACCAAAGCCTAAATTACGGTCTGCTATTTGCTTCTGAACTGTTCCGCACAAGTTGAGGTGCTCCACTTCTGTGTTTGATCATGAATCCCTTTTGAACACCATCAAATGTTCTGAAAGCTGCCTTGTGAGTGAATGTCAAAGCATGAGAGAACTTGTGTTCTGTGTCTGCAGCTGCAGTCTTCGTTTAGTTCCCACGACTATTTTGTTATAATTTGGAACTGGGAACTGGGAATTATGGGGCCCATTATGATCGCGGACGGACTTGAGTCCGTCCGCGATCACCGAGGAGGAGGGAACCTCCGCATGGGCATGCGGAGTTCCCTCCTGTCCAATTAGGATGTGACCACCACCCTGGCGGTCACATCCTCTATTTGTAACATTGCGGCGGGTGCGGCTTCAAGCTGCACCCGCCGCAATGTTACAAATGCATACATTGCATTTGTATGCATAAAGCGGCAGGCACCGCGCGGTGCCTGCCGATTTCAAATGTGCACCCCCCACCCCCCCCCCCCCCCTTCACCCAGGGGGCCCGCTACGGGCCCCCGCGGTGAAGATCCGCATGCTTTTCCTCGGCGGAGAATCCGCCGCGGAAAAGCATGTTTTTTCAGCCATCCTAATATGTCTGGCGGTGTCTGAGAGACACCGCCACCATATTAGGCCTTTTCCGCCGCGGTTGTAAGCCAACCGCGGCGGAAAAGCGGCAGACTGAAACCAGGACCCACCAGCCATCCTAATGTGGCGGTGGATCTTTGGTGGGTCCGCAGAGGATTTTCCGCATCCGCCGGGCCGGCGGTGGCTTCCGCCGGCCCGGAGGATGCGGAAAATCCTCCATCGTAATGTGCCCCTTAGTTCGAGTCGGCAAGGGCTTACCCTCCTGTGATGCTGGGCAAATCACGTAACCTCCCCGTGCCTGAGTAAAAAAAATAATTGTGACTTTGTGTAATGTAACTGGTGCTCTTGTAAAGCACTCCAATATCTTAGAGTCGAGTTTGAGCTAGATAAAAAAATAAAAATAAGGAACTTGGGGCCAGATGTACATTGGTTTGGCTTTGCGATTACTAAATAGCAGATTTTTGTGAATCGCTATTTCGGAATTGCAAGCACCCATGTACTGATGTGTTTTTGACAAAATGTGCTATTCCCGGTCGGTCGCAAATAGCGGGTTGTGACCCATTGGGAACCGCTAAACTCACAGGGATGGTTGGTGGTACAAGGTAAATGTTTTGCGGCTGCATTTCGATCACAAATCATTCACACATACCACTGCAGGTCAGTAGTAGGAAGGGATGCCGTAAACACACCCCTTCCGAATACCGAATTGCAAATCCTGTTTGTGATTCGGTAATAGGTTACCAAAAATGTTCTTTGTACTTTTAGCCCGTAGTAATATAAACTGATGTTGTTTTATTCTATCGAGTTGTGTCCAGCGTGGCCGCCATCATGCATTTTCGGGATGTTGGCAACTGTTCCATCATTAGAGATTAAAAGCGTCTGTCCACTTTGTGCTAACACTTGCGTATAATAGTGGGGTACTTTACATATGTTCCAATTGTTTTAAATTGCCAACTCAATAATGGGATGCCTGTGTTTGTGTGTGTTACCACATTAAATGTATGTATACTAGGCCGACCAACTGGCACAGCCATTGCTGGTTTTGCTTTGTTTTGAAACCAAGCCCTGTGGTTTTCTGTTTTTAGGACATGCGATAATACTCTGGAATTCTGTCCTTGGTACTTAAAAGTCCAACACACCCTGGGCGTGTCTAGACATTCTTTCCAACACAACACACCCTATCTTGTCTTACTGGTTGCATAGGGCTTCGTGTTCTGGTGACCTATAAATTATAAGGCTCAAACAGGGGTGAAGCGGTAGAGTGAGCCCTGCTATGGGTGAGGTTAACAGCTGTTGGAATGGCAGGCATGCATGTTTGTTCCATTCTCATTTCCAGTAGCTTTCCTTCTGTGACTTTGTAAAGTATGTTCCTTCTGTTTGGTTTAAAAATAATGATAGTAAAACCACAGTGCCAACCAGGTCTTCACCATCTAAATTTCAGCTTAAGCAGGAATGGCATAGCGGTGAGAGAGGGATGTGGCTTGTATGAGACATCATCACAAGCTGTATACCTTTTAAGTCTCCAGGCTGAATGGAATGAATAATGTCTTTAATTCAGTACTTAATACTGGAGTTTAGCATCTAGTCACTCAGGTTTGGTGGATAGTTTTACTGACACAGGCAAATCAAGTTGATTGCTCAAGTCCATTTAATAATGGTCGAGTGGGGGGAGCCTTGAATAGAATGGGCATTTTCCTGATTGTACAGTGAGCAATATCCAATATACCCAGGTTAGCAGTTGTCTTGGCTATGTTAAATTGAACGTATGTCCGCCAGACAAAGATGACAGCTGCAGTGAGGTAAATTCAAGCTGGAAGGGCTACATTTAAAAAAAAAATGTTTCTGTTAATTATTTTTTTAATAGGGTCCTTCAGTTGTACATAATGTCTTCTTAGTTATATTTAAGGCAACAGAAATGTTTATAACACATTTCTATTATTACTTTTCAAAATGAAGCACAGCAGCCACACTGCTCTACAATATAGCTTAAAGACATTGACAAAGCCAATAGCTCTGGCTAAACACTTATAAGGTTCCAAAGGCGAGACCTACTGGCTGTGCGGATGCTTGTTCTTTTTTTTTATTTCAAAGTAGTTGATGTATAACTTCTGTAAAACAAACCAGCACTCAGGTACCACTCGCCCTGCACAGACAGGGCTCAAGCTGCACTTACACTACTCTCCATGCACTCACATACTGCTCAAACACTTCTCACCTTGCACTCACACTGCTCACGCATACCCTTCTCCCCCTGGGCTCACACACCTGTCACCCTGCACTTACAGACCTCTCTCCTTGCACTCACACACCTTTAACCTTGTACTCACTCTCACCAGGCACTCACACACCACTCACCTTCCACTCACACACGATTCATACACCTCTGACCCAGCAACCACTCACCGACAGTCAGCACTAACACATGCTTACAAGCGAGAAGGTATTTTAATAATGATAAAAGAATGTTACATTTCAAGCTACAGGCAAATTAGTATGTCACATTTACCACCAGCAATCAAATAGAGGCTTTCATTCTAGGAATTAAAAAGAAAAAATACACCTTTCTCTCAAGGACTGCTATTTTAAGGTTTGAAAAAATGCATGCAAGATAGTGTAGCCCAGCATCCCATATTGACCTCAAACATGCAGCTGCACTCTGAATTTGATAATGGGAATGGGAGGAGACTGGGACTGCAATACAGCAACACATTCCTCCTGACTGTGTGCCTCCCATCGGTGCTGCTGCTAGAGACACCGTAATTATCCAATTATTTAGGAGACATTTTTTAATAGCATCTCAGTGGCCTGTGTGTGTACACATTAGAGTGCGCTCTCTTTTGAAAAAACAAAAAGACAGACTGGCTCAGGCAGCGTGGTAAACAAAAATAAAACAATGCTCACAGCTACGTGTAGCACAAGCACTCTTTCTGTGGGCGCACACAGCTTTTGCCAAATCAAACGCTTCACTCTGGTGAACCAACATCTAGGCGGTGGCACAGTCCTTAAAACTCTTTTTTGATCACATAATGACCTCTGTGTTGTCAAGCTAGATCTAAAAAGGGCGCCAGTCACTTTTTAGAAGTGTGTACAAGGCATTCTTTGAGTGTGTTACAAGGTAGTATGTTTTTATGGGGTGTACTGGAAAAGTGAATTACATCTAAGCACTTCAGAGAGAGGCAAATGTTGTGCAAGGAGGCTGTAAAGAATATATTAAACACTACTTGCTATGCCCAAGGCACAATGCAACTGAGAAATGCAATGGAGGCATTCTCAGTACTGGATGGATGTGCCAGGCCACCAATGCAAGAGAGGTGGTAAGTTATAATCATCGCAGCTCCGCTGGAAATCTCATTTCACAGGATGGAATCTCCAAATCTTGTCTCCTAAAAGGACAGGAATGGCTGATTGTGATCTCCATTAGAATCCTTATATTGGCCTCTCCAATACAAGGATTCTAATGGAGATTCCCTTGAGCCATGCTTGTCTTCTATACAAGGATTCCAAATGAGATTCCATTGCAGCATTGTCTCCAATACAAGGCTTCTAATGGAGATACCCTTCAGCCATTGGTGTTTTCTATACAATGATTCTAAATGAGATCCCATTCCAGCCATTGCTGTCTTCAAAACAAGATTCTAAATAAGATCCCATTTCAGCCAGGATTTTAATTGAGATCACATTCCAGCCATTCCTGTTAATTACACAACACACCCAACATCTCGTATTCAGTAAGAGGAGGTGTCACAGAGCACTATTATGAGAGCAGATTTAGAAGGTTCACAACATAAGCCATTTCAGGAGGCTACACTACGGTTTGAGCGGTACCGATTATATATATATTTTTTGTATTCTCTGTAGATGTATTTCTCTGGAAAAAGCTACATATCACATACTGCCTATCGTACAACAAGTGACATTATGTTTAACAAGAGACTTAACAACAGTCAGAAATTATTGGGACTGAAAAAGAAAGCAATTTTCAATTCAATTATTTTATTGATTAACACAATATTATAAAGGAGTAGGCGGAAAGGGGGTGATGATATCATGAGTAGGTACATAGAGAGTAGAGTTGGAGGGAGGAGGGGTATTTTAAGACTGTCTTGCACAACAGGGGCATAAAGTGTCAAGGTTTGCTCTTGCAGACAACTCCTCAGGATCAGACTGAAGTACAATGTGGTCCACTTCTTGACGTCCCTAATTCCGCTTACCATTAAGGTATGGAGTGTTAAGGCAATCAAGTGAGGGAAAAGGGTATTGGGAACAGCAAGGCGAGAGACCTGTATGAAAACAACAAAGAATTATAACCACAGTAAATCCCTATTCGTGTAAGTTTCTCTATATAAGTATATCTCTAGGTAGGAGACCAGCAATCACCTAGTATCATGCAGTTTCTTAAGCAAGGAAAACTAAAGGACCCTGCTGCACAAAACCCTGAAGTGGATCCTCCCTCATAGAGCTTGAACCTTTAGAAGGAAGAAACACAACAAAAGAGAAGAGATTAGTATCCACAATATCTTTCCTAACACAAATAATAATAATAATATAGCTTATAAAGCGCACGGCTACCCCTAACGGGAGTGTCCCGGCGGACATATACACAGAAACTGTGATATATATACCACAAAAACAAGGTTTAAAACCCTAAATTAAATGCTTTCTCCGTGAATCCTGCTCGATCTAATCACTCTTTTACCTCAATAGAGAGGTTTTTTTTTAGGTTTGAAAAAAGACTTTATTGAAGAAAATTAGGTGTCTGTATAGAATACTGTGTAACAATTAGCAATTAACGAATCATCAGTTATTTCCAGCACAAATTTGACAAACGAAAAGCAAGGATCATCAAACATTGTCATGGATAAAACAAGGCAAAAAAGATGAGGTATAAAGAGATATATAAACAATGTATATGAGAGTAAATGAGTTAAGGAGGTTTAAGTACTTCTTGCTGAGAGGGTTGCAACAAGGAGTGTGATTTAGCGCATTTATCAAAGAACATCGTAACAGGTAGCCAAAGTTGAATCCTCTTTGCAATCATAGGTGTAGGTAAATTGGAGAATGTATCCAATCAGTGGTTGTGACATATATCGTACCTCCAAGCTTTATATGAGATTTTAGTAAAGTCCTTCCAATTCCTCGTTTTTTGCTGAAAGGCAACCTCTGATAATAAATCAACGATTTTAAAGTTAGTTACGCCATCCCATACTGGCGAAAGGCTACCTAAAAAGATGGTGGTTGTAGAGAATGGGATATGTCTGTTGAAAATTAAATTGATTTGAGACCAAACACGTGTCGTGAAATTGCGTACTAAGGGGCAGAGGAATAACATATGAAATAAATCAGCGTCAGGAGATGCACAAGACCAGCAGGTATTAGGTGTGTCAGGAAATCTTTTATGTAGGACCTGTGGAGATAAGAGAAGTCTGTCATATATATAAAACAGCGTTTGTGTCAGGCTAGCTGCTCTCGAGGACTTGCGAATTTTAATCCATATGGCGTTCCATAATAGTATGGACCAGTCAACACCAAAATCCTTCTCCCATGTTTCTTCGACCTTTGATTTGTGCCTGGGTGTGGGAGTGGATTGGAGAAAGGTATATAAGGTCGATGCATTGGGTTGAAGGCGTAAAAGTGAGGACAAATTGGTGTGTGAGTGCGTGGGTTGAACATTATTGGATAAGAGTGTATATGCATCCAAAATGGTTGTACGAAGAACATGATATTTGGTGAGGAATGAATTGGGCAAAGTATATAACTGGCTAAGTGAAGAAAAAGAGAGAAATTCTCCGTTTAAGAAGAGTTGATTTATCCATAATAAGCCACGCTGTCTCCATGTTTTCCAATAGAAGGGCTTATTGCGTATCAACAAGGTCTTATTATGCCATATTGTGGAGGCTTGAAAAGAGGCTAGAGTACCAGAAACTAAGGGATATAAAGGGCTAAGGAATTTGAAGGTAAACTTAAAAAGTGGGGTAGAAATTACTTGGGGTTTGCGAGAAAAAGAGAGATATTCTTGAAATGAGAAAGGAGAAATAAACGAAAGTTCAACTGAAGCCCATAAAGGAGAATTATCAGTAGAATCAAGCAGCCAATATGAGGCCTGTCGTAATTGAAAGGCCTTGTGATAAACCGAGAAAAGAGGAAAGTTAACCCCTCCTTCCTCTTTGGGACGAGCGAATTTAAAAATGGATATACGTGGTGTCTTCTTGCTCCATAAAAAGGACGATAACATTGAATTAACAGCTTTAAAAAGTTTAGTGGGTATGAGTATTGGAATATTAGAGATAGTGTATAGAACAATGGGCATGAGCATCATTTTAATAGTATCTAAACGACCCCGCCAGGACAAATATAGAGGGTGCCATTTAGTTGTGAGATCCGAACGTTTCTGAATGCAGTTATTCAGACATAAGGTGACTGTCCCTTTGATTGTTGGTGTGAAGTGAAGGCCCAAATATTTAATAGAGGAAGATTTCCAGGTAAAATTAGGGGAAGTAAAGTCATCCTTAAAGGTGTATTTAGTTAATGGTAGAATCTCACATTTATCATTATTTAATTTGTAACCCGAGATTAATGAGAAGGTGGTGACTTCTTCAAGGAAGGCAGGAACCGAGTCACTTGGGTTTGAAATAAAAAGCAAGATATCATCGGCATACGCCGGAAGTTTAACATGAGTAGCAGGGGTTTGAAATCCTGATATTTGTGGGTGTTGTCGGATTTTGGAGAGGAAAGGTTCAAAGGCCAAATTAAAAAGCAAAGGGGAAAGGGAACAACCCTGGCGCACTCCCCTGCCAAGATCGAAGAGAGGTGATATGAGACCATTGGCACAAACAGCAGCCCGAGGATTAGAATACAATAGGGATACTAAGGAAATAAAATTGGGACCAAAGCCAAACCATTTAAGAGTATAAAATAAATAGCGCCATTCCACCCTATCAAATGCCTTTTCTGCACTAGTGCTATAGCTGCTAAAGAGTGATTCAAATGCGGAGCTTTAGATAGAATGTTAAAGAAGAGTCTAGTGTTGTCCTGTATGACTCGTCCTTTCACAAAGCCAGATTGTTCCCTGCCCAGTACTTGTGGGAGATAAGGATTTAAGCGGAGAGCTAATGCTTTAGAACAAATTTTGTAGTCCATATTGACAAGCGATATAGGTCGAAAATTCTTGCAATACTTAAGATCCTTTCCCTCTTTGGGAATTAAGCAAATGTGAGCATCTGAGAAAGAGCCTCCGGATTTCCCCAAAGAATAGAAGGAATCGATTAGAAGGTGTATTTTGGGCATTAATAAGTCTGAAAAATGGAGAAAGAATTTGACTGTGAAGCCATCAGGCCTAGGTGCTTTGTCTTTTTTAAGGTGGCGTAATGCATTTAGGAGTTCTGATTGCGTCACTTTGCTTTCTAAGATTGTGAGTTCAGCGGGGAGTTGTTGTGGTTGGTGTAAGGTAAAAAAAAGTGTGAAAGCGGGTCCTCTGTGGGATTGGTTTCAGATGAATACAATTTCTCGTAAAAGGCAGCAAATTCATTTAAAATTTCTGTATCTTTAAATTTTAGAACGGAGTTATCATCATAAATTGAGTCAATATTCAGCTTATTATGTTTAGTTTTTAAATAGTTAGCCAGAAGGTTCCCTGCTTTATTTCTATCGCCATAAAATTTTGCGCTGGAATTCGAAAGATAGAATGAAGCATTATCAGTAGACTCCTTATTAAATTGCAACTTCGTTTTTATAAGTGCATCAAGAACCCCTTTTGAGTTAGATGTATAAAAAGAGTGCTCCAGTCTCTTAATGTCTTGAAGTAGCAAGCGTGTACTATTGCGGGCAATGTTGCGTTTTTTTTACACATATGTTGTAATAAAGTCCCTCGCTGAAGCTTTAAACGCATGCCAAATAATGGAGAATGGTAAGGATTCCGTGTGATTAATAAGGAAATATTCAGTACAAAAAGACTTGAAGAAATTGGAGAACGCCGGATCAAGAAGAAGGGAATTATTAAAGCGCCATCTTCTTGGAGCGTTGGTTTTGGGTAAAATATCCAAATCAATTGAAATAGGGGCATGATCAGACAATAGTATGGGTCCTATGTCAGCATCTATGAGCAATTGTGATATGCTATGTGAAATGAAAAAATAATCAAGCCATGACTGGGAGTGATGAACTGGGGAATAAAAGGTATATTCTCTAGTGGTCGGGTTGCATAGCTTCCATGCATCAAGAAGTTTATGTTGCGTAATCATATGGGTAAAATATTTGTGGGTCTTGTTAGGGATAAATGAAACTCTAGAATTGCGATCTATAAAGGGATCAAAAGCCTGGTTGCAGTCTCCTGCTAATATAAAGTTATCCTCCATGTGAAGAGTGACCTGTTTAGCAAGTGAAAACCAAAAAGATGAGTCACCACCAGTGGGGGCGTAGACAATAAAAAAAGAGACTGGAACATCCTTCAACATTAACTTAACGTTAAGCCAGCGTCCTTCTGTATCTGATTCTTGTGAAATGAATTGATAATGTAAAGACTTACGACATAACATCATGACTCCATGACGTTTACCATCACCACTGGAATAGAAGACTTCACCCACCCAACCTTTTTGTAGCTTTAAAGTTTCATTTTCTGTAAGATGAGTTTCCTGCAGGAAAACTATATCCGCATTTAATTTAGCTAGATGTAATAGAACTCTCTGTCTTTTGATGGGAGAGTTTAGCCCTCTAACATTCCACGATACTAATCTTAACGGCATAATGAGTCAGGGAGAACAAGAGAAAGAGAGTAGAATGAGCTGTGAGAGTCTAAAGGAAACAAACGGCTCAAGGGAATACAAAGAATGAAGGATGTCATGTGTACACTAACCAAGGGTAGAAATAAAGAGTAGGGAAAAGATTTGTTGAGGAGAGAAATAGGAGAAAATACTCAACAAGCAGGAACAGTGACATAAAAGAACATAAAGCTTAAGACGTGGTAAATATATAGAAGAGAAGCAGGACATTGTAAGATTTCTGAAAAGATTAGCAATGAAAACTGGAAAATAGCAACAACAAAGGTATAATTTGGCAGGAAATTTTGAGTTTTGTAAGGAAAAAGATTACGAAGAAAGAGAGTGATAGTGACACCTAAAAAGAACAGAAGAAAAATATCTGAGAGAGGAGAAAAGAAAGGACTAATGACAAAAGAGAAGTGGAGATACAAGAGAAGAACATACCTACATGGGGAAGAAAGCATGAAGAGACGAAGGAGGGGGTGGAACCACATAGGACAGCCGGCACATCCGATGCCGGCTGAGCGGAAACCAGGAAGACAACAGATAACTGGGACATGAAACCTGTGAAGAGGGAGAAAATAATAACAAATTAGGATATTAAACCGGAACAAACAGAGACAACAGTAAAAGCAAACAGAAACCAGGAATACCAAGTGACAAATAAATTAAATTACAAAACTGTGAGCAAAAAATGTTATGAATAATGCGAACTGGAGAACTCAATCTATAGAACAATTGGAATAAAAAAGATAAAATATCAAACAACAATAAAGTAGAAATTGCGTCCAAAGTTCAACCATGGAACGAGGATGAGGGACCAGAAGTATCCATGGTGGGTGCTTTACATGAGTTAATGAAACTCTGCAGGCGGAGTGGCTCCTCGTATGTGGTTGTCTTATTATTGTAGGTAACCTTGAATAAACAAGGGTGGAAAAGACCATATCTGGCACCCAGCAGGCAAAGATCAGCTCTCATATTTAGAAAGGCTTTACGGCGGGCAGCTGTAGCTTTAGCGTAATCCTGAGCAAAAAATAAAGAAGAGCCCGACCAAGTGATCTTTGGAGAGGATTTAACTTCCGCCTAGACCTTCAATAAATCAGTGTATTCTAAAAAATACAAAATGACTCCTCTAGGCCTTTGTGATGCTGATGCTTGAGAGGGTAAACGGCCAAGCCTATGTGCTCGCTGGATGTTCAAAATCGTACCCTCAGTCATATGAAGAAGTTTTGGAATAAATGATTTAAAAAAAAAGTAAGAGAGTCAGATCCTTCAATCCCCTCTACCAGACCCTAAATGCGGAGGTTATTCCGTCTATTACGATTTTCCAAATCCGCAACCTGTTGTTGAAGCACCGTAACTTGCGAACGAAGATTGGATACATGAACACAAGTCTCTTTGAAGGACGTAGCATTCTGTTCAACTGAGGAGACCTGTGTCTCTAATTGGGACCAATTGTCTGTCAAAATGTGTAATTTAGCGTTAGTCTCCTCCATGAAGGGTCGAAGCTCCCTAATCTCCTCCAATAATAAATCCATGGAAACTGATGATGATGACTTAGGAGGCGAGGTCGGGTCCTTTTTTCAGACGTTTGGTGTTGGATTTCCCAGAGGTTGCTTGGGAAGATTCCATTATTGTGTCAGAACTTTGCAAAGAAGAGGTGAGAGAATCTTCAAGCTTGGAAAATTCAGAAAAAATCTTCGAATTTTTTATAAAAATGCGCTTTGGTGTGGTGGTCGAAGAAAGTGATGACTTTAATCTTTTCATAAAACTTCAACTATCTGACTCCTTCTCAATAAGAACAGGATATCTTGCAATGTACATTTTGCCAGAGAGAAAAAACTTATGAGAGGAGACACAATATAGACGAAGTGAATGAGGATATGAGGTGAATCAGGTGATTTGAAACAGCCATCCACAAAAAGAGCGAAACACCGTCAGAAGAAACTGAGCGTGGCGGACAATGAAAGGCGCCAAAAAAGTAGCGATGCAAGATGAAATGGAAAAATAAGCATTACACAGCTTCTCACAGCAACAACTAGTTCAAGCTTAATTGGCAGAGTATGGAGAGATAAATGATTGGTAGACCAGTCTTTGAAGCAGCATAGCCAGAAAGATACAGCATTGGTGAATCAAAGAAAAACTCCTGAGGAGATAACAACGCTACTAAAATGGCCGCTATTAAGTTCAAGAGCTAGCGCTGAAAAATGGAGCCTGGTGCGTGAGTCTGGCGAAATGGTATCACATTTATGCTGCCAAATAAAGTGCTCACATGAAAAAGAAGTTTGCTGGACAAAGGGGAGTCATTCCAGAATCAGGACGCTGTGGAGCGAGACAGTTGGGAGGAAATGCGTCTTAGCGCAAAACACACAAAATAGCAGCCGCGATATGAGCGAAACCGCTATGACCTCACTGTGCCAAAAAAATGATGCCTGACACGCATCAAAACGACAGTCAGGTGTCTCGAAATATTCCTGGCATCTTCCGACGTCCGTCAGTGTTCTCAACACAGGGTAGGAGTTGCGGGAAGCGTTATGTCTCCAAGGCGAGCCGCGGAGCCTCACTTGCCTGCCGCCATGACCTTCGGGCGCCAAGCCACGCCCCCTCAATAGAGAGTTAAATGTTCATGATATTCATCAGTATGGAGAAAGAACCTTGAAGCTTTTGGAAGAACGAAAAAGCTGCTGCCAAGTACTTGCTATAATACACCAATGTTTTCTTATACGCAAGAATACCATATACCATAATAACCCATAAAGTCATTAACTGGATTTCTTTTAGTTATTCCACCGAGTTCTTGTAATGATCAATACTCCAAAAGTGATATTTTAAGAAAGTTTAATCTCTGCTGTAACACCAATACAGGCGGTCAGAAACATCCTACTGTCTCCTTGCTCAGCCTACTTTCAAGTAACGTAACAAAAGAGAACCCCCTATTATTAGGAAGCAAGCGCGAGCATAACACTTCAAAATACAAAAAGTATACAAGGCATTGCAATCATTAACAAAGCATGAGCTAAGTGCGAACACAACATTAATACTATTGTACAACATAACACATCTTACTCCCTTTAAAAAATGACCAAATAAGGATTTAAAGAGAATGAAAACAAACAACAAACAAAAAGTATATATATGTGTGTGTGTGTATATATATATATATATATATATATATATATATATATATATATATATATATATATATATATATATATATATATATATGTATATATATATATATATCTAATGACTCACAATTTCACAATATTAATCTGACAACCATTTAGCTTTACTTCTCAACCGTTTACCCTCTAACACATCAGTGGTCCCTTCACTCTGCACAGCTATAGTACCACTACTGCCCTCCCTTGCATCCAGTTCTTGTATTTCACTACATACCACCTTCCCTCCTTCATCAACTTGCACATTTGAAATTCCTTCCCCAATGTACACCCCACTATCCTTTCCTTCACTTCTGCAAACATCTCAGTCATCACATGTCGCATGTTTGTCTGGTTCCTCACACCCCTATCTGTTAACTCCACTGAATGGCTGATTTGCAGTGACCCGCTCAGTATTCAAGATCTCTGTAAACCAGTGTGAAAGGTGCACATGGTAGGCCTCCACATGTACATAATGTTTTTTAACCTACAGCCCCTTCCTTCTGGGTAAATGTGTTGTACATGGCTGTATTGATGTGCATGTAGCAGCCATGTTAAAGGTAGTCTGCCATGCATCATGTTAGTAAGAAGTGCTCTGGGATACAAGGTGTGTCAGGATGTTGAAAATACATGCTGGATATGATCCTGCATGAACAACGAGGGCAAACTGCCGTGCAAGGATATTGTGTGGTCCAGTTATGGATGTTAAAGGATTGCAGGCAGAGGTTCATTTGAGTCGGTGGTTTCCGGTACTCGGCACCAGCACGTATGACATTCTGCCACACGATGGCGCTGTCAGTCAAATCCAGAGATAAGCACAACATATGTTTATTAATTTAATACACAATAAAAACATTTCTAATACGTACCTCCCAAGCGGTGTTTATAGCTTTGGGGGCCTGGATTTGTCACACTCTTAACCCCTTCGGTGCTCCCGTCGGCCGAGCCCCACCCACCTAATAGAATGCCCGCACCGCGGAGGAAAAACTGCCGCGGTTAAGTCGTTAAGAGTGTGAGGATCATTAGTGTGTTGGTTCTGTCATTGGCAGCTCTGGCAGGGGCAGCGGGTGGTGCAAGCTACAATGGCCTCCTGACAAAGGACCAGCACTTTCTTTTTTTTTTTACAAATTAGGACCTGTGTACAGGTGTATCTTGTGCCAAAGATGTGATTAACAGACTACATCGGCCATGTCTACTGGCCAACAGAGGTGGCATAGTTTTTGGCATGGCACTTTTGGAACTATAGGCTGTGTGGTTGCAAAAGTGCCTTGCCGCTATGGTTTTTGTCACTTGCACCTATGTTGCTTTCTAACATAGATACCTGGTACATCTATGTAAACGGGGTGAATGATTCCAGCAGCAGTTTCTGACACACATATTTAACAGTCCCAAATCACACGTTGTGTAATGTTACATTTTTAGCTCTAAAAGTATACTGAGCTTGCAGAGATAGATAGTCGTGCCTCAACAGTTTGTCAGAGCTGGCACTGTGCCAGTAACATGGGAAGCATTACCTGCTTTACCTGTAGATGTGCCTAGGCACCATCATAATGCAGAGGCACTGGCCTGTTTGGCTACCATTTGTTGCTTATTTGCCGCTTTCTCTCTATGTTGTTAGGTTGTGGTGTGTGTGTGTGTAGAATATCACAAGAGAGCACGTGATAACATAATTATGGATACCACATATACTCCCAGATGCAGGGACCTGTACCAATAACGAATACAGACTGGAGAGTCATGCTAGCCAGTGCAGGCATTTATGCAGCATGTGGACGAGTCTTAATGTGTTGGTGGGATGTCACATATTGTGATGTGGAAATGGCTGAGCATTTGTAGTAAGATGACCGATATTTGGTGAAACTGGTGAGTAGATAGGGAGGAGCGACGTTTTCAAGCAAGGAGTGAAGTGCTTTATGATCAATGTGTTTGACTGTGCAACTTTCATCCATTCTTTACATGTTGGTGAATCATGGTGGTAGTGGTGGGTTGGTAAGTGCTGATGTGGGCCCTATGTATCAAGTTTCATTAGTGAGCAGACTTCTTTAATAGTTATTAGTATGACACTGGACATAACAATAATAGGCAGCGTTGGTTTATCTGTCTGATATAAAATGGTGCATGACTTTATGATGGATACTGTATCCATCCACAAAGGCCTATATGTAACCCATTCCATATAACAATTCTGAAAGGATTAGCCATATTAGTGATGCAAATGGTATTCATATTACCAAACCTAAAAAAAGTATACTTCATTGTAAAATCCCTCTCTGACTGAAATAAATCTCCACGTGTAGTAGCCTAGTCGTCAGAATGAATTTTATGAATTAAAGACCATTGTATAGAATTCCCCCAAGGTAAAAAGTCACACTAACTTTATTCTGAATTAACCAGAGAATCTTTGCTGATAACACTGCTGGCAGTTAGTCAAATACTGCAGAGGATCCTGAATGCTGGAGTTCTTTTCAATGATGTACCATTAAAAATATTAATTGTTATAGGAATCATATCATGCAGAAGCTGAATCCCATTCCTGAATCATAACGCTGGCAGCTCAAATTATTCTAATTCCAAAGGCATGCAGTACTGAATGTTGCTCAGTTTATAACTTGCCACCCCCCCCCCCCCCATTCACTGCTTATGACCTCACATATGACATCACTCATGGCATGTTCCATTACATCATTTATGACATCACTCATGACACCTCAAGTGACATCATTAATGACATCATCCAAGCTTCGTTTTCTCGCATATTGTTCAATAAATTACTATGACATTAGAGGCCTGACAGTAAGAACAACATAGCTCAGGAGAATATCAGCCTTCATTACAGCCATCACAGATACATCTCCCTCTGTAGTAGAACGCATGCATTATGTGGAACACTGACCCTTTACCATACACTTTAGAGTAAGTTTTGTCATCATTAACAATCAACCACAGATATATGGGGTACGGTGTTCAATCTGTATACAACTGTTCATAAAAGGCCAGGTTTATAAAAATAGTGAAGGTCAGTTCCAGAAAAATGACCTACTGCAGAGAGCTTATATCTGTATCAAACACCTGAAACTCACCAAATCTACATTGAGAATTGAAGTTAATATCAGTACAGTACTGGGTACTATAAACAGTGCTTATTCTATGGAGAGAGTTTACTTTATACCACACTGTTTGCAAATAGTGAAACTTTCAAAAGAAACACACCACTGAGTATAAAAAAATATCTACTAACAGTGTATGCTCTATACAACAGTTGTCAAAGAAGACGCTATTGATAAAAGTAACCAAGATCTGAAAGGTGCTAAACATCCTACTACTTGCACTCTTTACACTTTGTGAAAACTTTACACATAGCCCATCATCTCAAGCAAAGCAAGCTCATGTATATAGGTTAGTACAGTGATACTCAGATTACGGCCTGGGGGCCGCTTGCAGCCCTCTCGACCTTTACATTCAGCCCCCCTGGTGAACAGTAGCACAAGCTGCTGTTTATTTGCTGAGCACTAATATTCAGAAATTGTTTTAAGAAATGGTCAAGCATTTATTTGCAGGTTAAGTAAAGTAACTCCTGTGGTGTTTATCTAAATTTTTTTAGATCTCATGCAATCCCTGAACCACCCAGGACCCCCTACCGCCACAGTCCGGCCCTCGGTCACATATTAGACCATACCTTGTGGCCCCAGAGTTATTGTTTAGGAGTACCCATGGGTTAGTACCTGGTGCCAAAAGTCTTCTAAGTTATGTGAAAATTGTCATGCTGACACAATTCTGTCTAATAAGTCAAGGCTGCTTAAAAAGTTAGTATCTACTACTTAGAGTCTTACTCCTGTTTAAAATGTTTTCTGCAGAGTCATAACACTTGTATGGAACATAATGAACACAGGTCAACTGTCATCTGCATGCAGAGTTACTCCTGAACATAAAGATTTATAAAGCATTCAATAGCTCTACACACGTATGGTGCATTAGGAGCAGATGTGTTTTGTGACACTTACACCCATTAGCTTTGACCCATGCTGTACAATATTAGGTAGACAAGTAATATGGTACTTACTACCCACTAGGTAAACTATAAATCAAACTAGCATACTAACTGGATGAGGTCATCAGTGATGCCATCAATGATGTCATTTGAGGTGTCATCTGTGATGTCATGTGTGAACTCCTATGCTGTGAGGCCATAAGGAGAGCATGGCGGATGCAAGATATAGTTCATATATAAATAAATATATATATATATATATATATATATATATATATATATATATATATATATATATATATATATATATATATATATATATATATATATATAAATAAATATACACACACACACACATATATATATATATAATATTTATTTATTTATTTATTTATTACCTACTGGCGATCACCAGTAGGTAGTTATAGTTAGGATCTAGTTTCCATAGGAAAACGTTTTTTGACTTGTATCTTTGGTGCCATTAGACTAATCTTCACAAATGTTTCCGAAAACAAGTGTGCCAGTGAGTCTTATTGTGCATAGAAAGTTTCAGGGTGATCCATCAAGCAGGGGCCGAGAAAAAGGGTTGAAGGGTCAAAAAAAGCATGTTTCCCATGTTGATTCCCATTGAGGTTTGGAACACAACTACAGCCCAAACCGCTAGACAGAATTACACCAAATTTGCCAGAAAGCTTGGGCTAGAAAGAGTGCTTTTTGTTATTTGGTGTAAACCCATTCAGTAGTTTTAGAGTTATTAAAAGCAATCGAAATTTGTATAAATAGGTACGTGAAGGCTCTGCGAACCCTCCCAATCTCGTGCTGATATCCGATTGGATGCCTACACTTCAACCGGGAAGTGCTGGCAGCCATCTTGGGGCTCCGCTTAACCGCATGCGTGCGGGCGGAATTCCGCCCGTACGCTGAGATTTGCGAAAGCGCACTTTACGTGACGAGCTGGGCTCGTCATCAGCGTAGCAGGAGGCTACCTCATGACGAGCCCAGCTCGTCATCAGCGTCGAAGGGGTTAAGCTGAATCCCAGAAACAAATATTTGCTTAAAAAAAAAAAGGAGGCAGGGTATGAATACCCTGAAGCCCTGGTCCTGGGACACCACTGGGGCCCTGCCAGAGCAAAAAAGCACTTTTTGATTATTTAATTATTGCTGTAAAATCACAACGGAGTTGTGTATCCATGGCAAAAAAATGCTTTTAAGAAACAAAGCACTGTGTCCCGAGCCTGTTTTTAATAAAAACCCCAGGTGGAACAGGTCCCGGAGGCATGCACACTTTATAAAATCAAAGGAGAGGGGGCGCACAGTGCCCATCTCCAAGAGCATTTTTATGCCCTGGGGACCACCACCTTCCCGGGGCTACATTGACATGTAGGGGGGGGGCGTGCGGACCCCCGGGCCCCAGGGATCACCACCTCCCAGGGAAATGTTTTAAAAATGAGGGCGGGGTGGACAGACCCCCACCTTCTAGGGCTTTAAGAAGCCCTGTGGGCCACCACCTCCCAGGACTAAAATTAACAACTGAAGTGGGTCCGCGTAGACACCCGGGGACCACCACCTCCCCAGGCCAAAACCAAAATGTAAACCTGGAGGAGGCCACGCGGCCCCCCCTCCTGGGCCATATACGGCCCCAGGTACCACCCCGTCCCCAGGGCCAGCCAGTGCAGAACAAAGGAGAGGGGCCCTCCTAGAGCCATATAGGGCCCCAGGTACTGCCTCCCCCCTGGGCTGGCTTCTGCTATCTCCCGAGGGGCCCACCAGCGGGAGATAGCTGTTTGCTTTTGCTTGGTGGGAGCTGACAGCTCCCGCCAAGTAAGAGCAAACACTCCACTTCCAGCAAGTGGTAGCTGTCAAACCACTCCTGCTTGCTGGAAGCAGAGTTTTCATCTCTTTCCCTGCACTGTCATGCGGGCATGGAAAGAGATAAAGTATTGCTTTTCCACAGAGGGAGCTGTATTTCCAGCAGCTTCATGTGTGCGAGAGCAATGCTGGCGGGGAGACAGCTGGGACGGCAGAGGCGTTGAGGCTGCCCCCGCAGTCCCCAACATGCTCATTGGGTGCCCTGGGTGGGACCAGGGCACCCAGGGAGTTGTGGCTGAACCCCAGGGGATGGGGTCCCTGGGGACGAAATCAGCCCGGGGAGGGGGGCCATACAGCCACCTCTGCATGTTATTTAGTTATATGGAAATGTCCTCCCACCTTTTTCCCTTGTTAATGGACAGATTAACAAGTAGTCCTGCACGAAAAGACAAACAAAATATTATGAAACAAAGGAAGAATTAGAAAAACGATGTAGATGGCCAGTGGGGGAGTAAATGCTTCTTGAAAATATTCAACAAAATTCCCATGAGTATTAGATGATTTATTTGAACCATTTGAAGATGCCTGTGGATTCACAGAATGTTCCACCGTGGATGAAGAATGAATCAGGTAATCACTGGAAGAAGCACACTTCCCTTTATAAGCTGGAGGTGACCTGATTGGTAGAAGCTAAAACATATGGGAGGAGAATGATGCAAAGCAGTGGGATAATATTCACCTCTGTGACTTTAGTAAAATTTAAAATTTACTTTACTAACAGATAGGGAAATCTGCATTTTATGGCAAGACTCGAGGCTCATACTATGCTTCTTCAAAGCATATCAATGACGACTGAAGCCGCATAATACTCTGCTTTCCAATAAAAGGTCTGAACTGTGCTATCATTATATCAATCTGCTGACATCCGAATGTTCTTCCATCTACAGACTAACCTAAAGGCTTTAGGAGCCATTGTGAAACTTACTGGATGAGCTTGAAAGGGACTGCTATGGACATAGGGCCAGATGTACAACCCGTTTTTGCATGCGCAAATGGGTATGCGACCCGTTTGCACATGCAAAAACCTAAAGGGCCATGTACAAACCTATTTAGAGAGTCGCAATTTTTTAGCGAGTCGCTAAATAGGAATTGCGACTCGCTACTGGGGGGGGGGGGGGTTTCAAGGACGTCCCTTCCTAATTGCGACTCTCAACCCCATGTATGAATGTTTTGCAACGGCAATTCGGTCGCAAAGCACTCGCAATTTACCGCCATCTTCAAGAGGGTAGTAATGCAGTCGCAATTGGGAAGGGGTCCCTAAGGGACCTCTTACCTTTTACAAATGCAGGGGAAAATATTTTTTAGGGGCATTAAAAAACGAAACGAAAACATTTAAAAAGATTTTTTTTTTAAATTGCTTTATTTTAAAGCAGTCCCAGACATGGAGTTCTGCTGAGCCCAGCAGGCCACCATACCTGGGAGGGCCAGCCATTCCAAATGAGGTCGCAAATTGCGAGTGCCTCTTGAATATTGATGAGGCCTGCAATTTGCGACTCTCTTGAGAATCGCAAACAGTGTCTCTGACACTGTTGTACATGTCCTTTTGCGACTCGCAAAATGACATGGTCGTACATCTGGCCCATAATCCATTTAATGCAGAGTTATAATTTGGGAGAAGAAACTGCTTGAATGTTTTCCCTAATGAGATAAGTAGCTGCGAGGAGGAGGACATTTTGCTGGGAATAAAAACACTGTCACTAAATTAGTATGTGTTCTTCACTAAACATCTAAACAGAGTAGCATAGTCGAGTTAGCAGATAACATTTTGAATGACAAAGCAGTACTATCAGACCAGGAAATAATCAAATAAAAACTGCATTAAGATTCCACAATTGACTATAATAAGGAATGGGCAAATTATAAAAACATACTCCAATTAAAGATAACAAATCTAAGAGTGTTCTGCGTCAGGTTTCCCATTGACTGGAGGTGTGTTCTGTTGAAATCGCAGAACAATAAGTATTAATTACACTATAGGTTTTACCTTGGCTGGACAAAGAAGCTAGAATACTGATGAAGAAAGTTACATTTGATGAAAAGGAACAAATGAGGTAATTGTACAGCTTATGTCCAGTGCAACGTGTTCTGTAAAGTGATAATTACCACTCTACCACAAAATAAATTTCAAATTAAATAACCAAATGTAAAAGGCACGTAAAGTAAATAATCCAGAGTGCAGCTACTTATTTTTCGATGTACATTATCTGTTAGAATTAAATAATTATGTATGACATATGTGTAGTTCATTAAGAGTTGACAATTATATTATATATAATGGAATACACCTTTAATATTGTTGTGTACAACTGCTTTTCATCACTGTCACAGAAAATGTGTTGTTCTCAGTTTTCTTTCAGATTACAATATAAGTTACACAATCAAACAATAAAACATTAGGATACTTACAGTATACATTAGTACAATCAGTACAATAGTGCGTCGTGTCAAGCCACAAAACAGTCAACACGTTTAGCAATACCTGTCGCTTTTTCAATCAATCAAGCATTCAATCAAGCATTTATATAGCGCACTACTCACCCGGAGGGTCTCAAGGCGCTGGGGGGGGGGGGTCTGCTACTGCTCGAACAGCCAGGTCTTGAGCTGCTTCCTGAAGGCGAGGTGGTCCAGGGTCTTGCGGAGGTGGGTCGGAAGGGAGTTCCAAGTCTTGGCGGCCAGGTAGGAGAAGGACCTTCCTCCTGTGGTGGCTCTTCGGATGCGGGGGACGGCGGCGAGGGCGTGGCTGGTCGATCGAAGCTGGTGTTTGGGAGCGTAGAAGTTGAGGCGGCTGTTGAGGTATCCTGGGCCTTGGTTGTGTAGGGCTTTGTGTGCGTGGGTGAGGAGCCGGAAGGTGATTCTCTTGTTGACCGGGAGCCAGTGTAGGTCTTTCAGGTGTCCGGAGATGTGGCTGCGACGGGGGAGGTCCAGGATGAGTCGTGCTGAGGTATTCTGGATCCGCTGGAGTCTCTTCTGGAGTTTGGCGGTGGTTCCGGCGTAGAGGGAGTTGCCGTAGTCCAGACGGCTGGTGACGAGGGCCTGGGTGACCGTCTTCCTGGTCTCGGTGGGGATCCACGGGAAGATCTTACGTAGCATGCGCAGGATGTTGAAGCACGACGAGGAGACGGCGTTGACTTGTCTGGTCATGGAGAGGGAGGAGTCCAGGATGAAGCCCAGGTTGCGTGCGTGGTCTGTGGGTTTGGGTGCGCTGCCCAGGGCGGGGGGCCACCAGGAGTCGTCCAGGCGGAGGGTGATGATCCCAGGATGAGGACTTCCGTCTTGTCCGAGTTCAGCTTCAGGCGGCTGTTCGCCATCCATTTGGCTACTTCTGTCATCCCTTCGTGCAGGTTGGCTCTGGCGGTGGTGGGGTCGTTGGTGAGGGAGAGGATCAGCTGGGTGTCGTCGGCGTAGGAGATGATGTTGAGGTTGTGCTGGCGTGCGATGGCTGCGAGGGGGCTCATGTAGACGTTGAAGAGTGTTGGGCTGAGCGAGGAGCCTTGAGGAACGCCGCCGATGACTTCGGTGGCCTCCGATCTGAACGGGGGGAGGCGGACTCTCTGTGTCCTTCCGGCGAGGAAGGAGATGATCCATTCCAGTGCCTTCTCCTGGATTCCAACGTTGCTGAGGCGCTGCACTAGGGTGCGGTGGCAGACAGTGTCGAAGGCCGCGGAGAGGTCCAGGAGGATGAGGGCCGCTGTTTCTCCGTTGTCGAGCAGGGCTCGGATGTCATCGGTAGCTGCGATCAGGGCAGTCTCGGTGCTGTGGTTGGCCCGGAAGCCGGACTGCGAGAGGTCGAGGGAGCCGTTCGTCTCGAGGAAGGCGGCCAGTTGCTTCCTCAAGACTGTAAAGCAAAAATAATACAAAATAACTTAGAACACTGTCTAAAAAGATATATAAAGCTTACAGAAGATCTAAAGCCTTTATCATTTATTGTATCAAGTAATTCCTTAGATATATAATACCTATCGTGTTTGCTCATGTGTCTTATAGTTTTGTTATTACTTAAGGAAAGTGACAAAACAGGAAGAGCGCGAAAAGTAGCATTATAAATCCTGAATTAACATCCAAGTATTCTTGGGAATGTCCATATATTAGTGAAGACTCCCATAACCTACAATATTAGGACTAAGATTGAAAAAGTTAAATGGTATTTGAATTATAATAGGTCGGCTAAATTTATGACAAAGAGATAATATGAGAAACACATTCATACAATGTTAATTATGATCAAGTTCCTGCAGAATTTATGATGTATCCTTTTGAAGTAAAACTGGCGCAGAAAAAGCAATTGTCACGTGGAAGGGCAGCCGTGTTATTTCTTACGTCTATAAGAAAATTATTTTGGAAGGTAGGTAAAGCGAAAATAAATTAGAATGACAATCCACTAAGGAGTGCACTATAAAGTCCAAATTCGAACATTATCTCAAAATGCAGTCAATTTGTGAGTATATAGAAATTAATTCATACAGACCCCCAGGAAAGAGGGAAGTAAAAATTAGTTCATTCAAGTACAGGTGCCCTGGCCGCATCCAGTGCATACACAGATATTAATAGGGTGTATTAAAGCTAGTGAGAAATCCCTACTTACCTTTTTATTAAATGTACACCAGTAGATATTCACCAAACTAAGGCTTTAACTTCTGCAAATAAATAAATCTACTGCTGAATCAGACGTCCCTTGTCAATAAGGATCACAGCCCATAGTAAACAGAAAAGTAATTTATTTAACACCTTTATATAAAGCTCATTACAACATGTAAGTCAAGGATGACATATTCCACCGTTTATTGTACCACGTGCGGAAGCCCTTTGTTAAACAGTTCTTATAAAAACAATATAACAATAAGTAAAAACCATCATGAATCTAGTTACACCACCTACCAATACCATTGCCCATATCACTCCTCACATGAGTGAGTCGAATTCACTAGCCTCTGGGCAGCGGTTTCATAGAAAAAAACCCGCACTGGCTATGACACTCCATATAAATCCTAGACGCTGTGCGGTGAATGGGGCTCACCTGAGATGTTCCTCCCTCCAAAATAAGGTTTAGAATGAGGACCTCCCAGTTCCATTTTGGGAATATGCCAGCATAGGGTAGACTCATTCAAAATGTAAACACCCTTAAGAAGAGTGCCATCTTCGAACGGCCACCTGGGGTGGAAAATACCACCAATTGCTAAAGCAGGAAGTATTTCTGTGGTAAAGGCAAACACATATTTCACCATTTTTAACAATAAACATTCTTTACCATATGGGGCATCCCTGCATAAACAGATAGGGAGATCGAAACTAAAACAAGCATTTGCAATGCAATTGGTCTCGCCTTTGGGGCCTTAAATGTATTTAGCTATGGAGCACATTAGCCTGGGTGCTGAAACATCTACTGTTCTTTAACATGGAAGAAAAGTAAGCAACAAACTGTGTGACACACCAGGTATGGGAACACATGAAAAGAAATATTGCCTCTCAGCGGGTAATGGTATAGTCCAAAGCTCTGTTTTTAATATAAAATCAGGGCCTTCGGTGGTCATATCACTGAAAATACTAGATTTAAAAAAAATATTATTGTCTACAGGTGCTCGTGGAAGACAATTTCTATGGAGAATGCTAAAGTGATTCTGGTATTTTACTGACCTCTGCTGGTCGTTTTCTATCAAGAAAGTTAAATAGAGGCAGTTGCAAGAAACATTTAAAAAAGAAAGCCCCTCAGCAGTAAGCAATTCTGGTATTTTACTGACCTCTGCTGGTTGTTTTCTATCAAGATAGTTAAATAGAGGCAGTTGAACAGAAAAAAAGTCCCTAAGCGGAAGCAAACAAGTCCTAGGGCAGATCTCCAGAGCCCACAAAGTACAAACACATAAAAGTATATATTAATAAGTATATACTAAAGTATATACAAGAGGTCTCGAATGCTCGACCTAAAAAGCACAGCAAACAAAACGCGAAAAACAACTGCAGTGTTAGAATACAATCTACAAAAAGACTCTTGTTGGAAAGAGATATATGTGCTGTAGTTACCAGGGGATGTTGAGGAAAGTGTCAGAGTCACCAGCAGTGGCTCCCACCCTACAAACTGGTCTCTAAAGGCTCCAGCCCAGTGGAAAAAAGAGGTACTCTGTGCCTGTTCAGTAAACTGTAAAACCGTATCTGTTGGATCAGTTACAAATCGACTGTGGACCTTTTGCAGTTACCTGGGCACCACAAAGGCTTGGTGAACCTTGTGATCTAAAAATACCATACTATATAGCACAGCACCGGAATTTCAAGCTCTATATAGACATAGCACCTTTCATACAATCTGTGATGAAAGGAATCTACAGACAGTGACCTTCATACTATAGCCACAATTTGCTTTGGACACAGGATCCCCTGCCTCCCATAACAAGCATTGGCACAGCCAATAGGTCTCGCTTTTTGGACCTTATAAGTATTTAGTTAAGCAGCAGAATATCCTCGGTGCAACAAAACCAACTGTTGCATGGCTAAACACTTTTAAGGTCCCAAATGCGAGACCTATTGGCTATGCCAATGCTTGTTTTAATTACAGCCGGGTCTGAGACCCGAGCGAATCCAGCCTACTTTAAACTCTGCTCTTAGTTGCCACGTGAATATATGCCATGTGTGATACATTCAGTCAGTTCTGTTTTTTAGCCATCAGTACTGTGAATGCTGGGATTTGTAGTTTTCTTTTTACTGTTATAAGAATGGGTTTACAACCCAGTACGCAGAGGGCCACTTAAAAATAACACAGGATTGATAAGTGTCATGCATGTCATGGGTGCCACTTTGCAGTTACGTCTGAGACCTCATTACAGATGTTATCATTCCATTCTGATCTATAGACAGACAGAAATTACAATTAGCTGGCATTGTTCGAAGAGGGGTAAAGTGATTACAACACTTTATAGCAATGTCTCCGAACACTAGAGTAAAGAAAATCTATGTCTTTCTCCGAAGAAGCAGCTTTAAATGGAACCTTGCGTTATGTTGGCCCATGGGCTTTCGTGGGGTACATTAATATGTTTAATAAATGCAGTGTATTTCTTTCTCTATGGAAACCAGCTGTGATACAGATTTAGACTCTTATGGCAACCAGCCATTGGGTTAGAGGCAGAACCTACAAAATCGGAATAGATATCGTCAGCTATAGATTGTTCTGTATTATATTGAGTGGTCTATCTGTATATATAAAATACACTTTGTTTTATTTAAAAGCATAGACATATTTTTAAATGTGCTTTCTACAGCGCATTTCAGGGTAATTGAGAAATGTCACTATCGTGAAACTTTTCGAATCGGATACAGTGAAGTTGAAGAAGCTGTGTATATATATATATATATATATATATATATATATATTACTTTACCAATTAAGTGTTTGCATTTCTGGACCATAAACGAAGCACGGAGATGGCATTTGAGATGCGGTATGAGGCCACGAGTGAACCTTCTCCGGACATCATCAACGGCTGCAACGGAGGAGAGAGAAGCTACGTCCATGAGTGGAGATTGGCGCCCCTTGGAGCTTTTCACATTCAGCATCATGGCGACCGTTAACCGGAAGTACCGGATAGGGTTTATGCATCTGACTTCAAAGGGCAAGAGGTGTTAAGATCACGGCGGCTGTTTGAAGCTGGAACAATAGCACATCATTGCAGACAATAAATCAGTTGCAGAGAGGCCCCCTCATTCTCGTAGCCAGAGCAGAGGATGTGGAGAACGAACCATAAAATTAACGAGAGCCCTATTAAGCGAGCTCGCCAGCCCCCTGCCGCTGGGAGAGCGACCACAACCCCTAAGAGTGCACAGGTTATATTGCCCCCCAGAAGCATTCGGCCTTGGAGCCAGCTGTGACACGTCTGCCCATTAAGTGAGCAGCTGAGTGAACAATGGGTTTTCTGCCCCCCTTAATAACAGATTCTTTTGACCATCCATCTCATGAAGATTCCCCCTCCACCATGACACTTTGCTGAAGCTGGATTTGTTTGCTTTTTGGTACTGCTTCACACAGAGCCATTCATTCTTTGCGGATATGTGTGTAGAGGAAATGAGGCTGGAAAGGGGGGCGTGAGAGATGGAGTTGCCTGGAGGCACTATGGGAGAAAGACACAGGGAAAGGCAATGATAGGGGAAAGGTCAGTGTATTACCCTAATGGATGACCTACCTACAGAGGTACCAACTTGAACGGTGATTGCACTCAGCCATGCAGAAGCATGAACTAACAAGCATTTGCCGTGCGACCCTGCCGGGAGTTGTGTAGCGCGCAAAAATTAATTAAAAAAAATGTGCGAGTGGTGAAGCCAGTGGTGCGCGCGTGCGCGACGTGAAAAAGTGCTGTGCGCGTGCCTGTGCTCGTTCTGGCAAGCTGATCGCCGCTTTGGGAGCACTTCTCAAAGCCACTCCTAAATGTCTCTCCGACCAGCGCATGCACGCTGACTCAGTGAGACCTAAAAAGACTAGGGAGTGGCCCTGTACCCACTGTACCGTCCCACAAACCAAACACCACCATCTGGAACAACAATTGGTGCCTATGGCAATGACTGGCTTCACTGGCGCCCTTCGCGAGGCAGCACCTGCAGCATGTGCTGCACTTGGTCAACGTAGGGCTCCCCAACGTCTTAGCCCATACTGTGCTACGGAACAGGGGTCACAGGGCATTATTTTTCCTTTCTCTTCCTCTGGACACATTTAACTTCTGCTGCTCACATTGTTATGGTAAACAATGATTCTCGCCCACCGGGCTTTTTAACCAGCAAGTGCCTATAAAAAACAAGCCTTGGAAAAGCCAATAGGTCTTGCTTAGGGACCTATTGGCTATGCGAATATTTTTAAGCGATGCTGCACGCAATGAGGTATGAAGCACTATATGAATGATGCCGTACTGCGTGCCCTCTGAAATTCTGTGTGTGCTTCACTAAAACAGATAATTTTAAAAAGTGACATAACTAATTTTCTTTAAAATATTGTACACTACATCACAGTAATGTTAAATTCAAATGTATGTTGCAGTTCGCTGTGAGAAATGAAGGCATCAACGAATTTTGTTTTACACATGTCCTCCCCGAAGCACTTCACCAACATTACACTACTGATGGAACTGTGCAATAATGTTTGGATTTTTACAAACCTACTGCTATAACAGTTCCCTCACTGGATAAAATGAGAAACCACAACAGAATAGTTTGCATAGCACAGTAATAAAGTAGTGAAAGGTCTGAGGGGTTTTAAACATTCGATTCAGTTTCGTTTTGAATTCCAGTCCGTGCAGACTATTTTTAAAGTGCCTACTTTTGTTTTTCCAGATTCGATATATTTTCCCATATATATTCCACCAATATCAAATATTTGGATGTTAAAAACTTGGTTGAGGGCAAGCAACAACACAGCGAGTTGGGGGAAGCAGCAATATGTACCGCGGATGGGGGCAAGCAACAATACAGAAAGCGGGATGAGGCAAGCACAACATGAAAAGCGGGACAGGGTAAGCAATAACACATACAGCGGGTGTGGCAAGCAGCAAAACAGTCAATGTGTGTGGGCAAGCAATAACATGGCTAGCAGGTGGGGGCAAGCAACAACACAGACAACAGGAGAGCGCAAGCAACTGCATGGACAGGTGGAAGGGACAAGCAGCCTCATGGACAGCAGAAAGGGGTAAGCAAAAACAGGGCCAGCAACATGGACGATGAAAGGTGGGTGAGGGAAGCAACATAGACAATGGCATGATGGAGGACTGGAGGAATATGGAGGTGGAAAAAGTATATGAGGTAGCCAGTTGAAAAAGACGTATTCTCGTAGAGTGCTTAAAAACAAAAAGAAAAGTAGGAGCTGTATAATTTATCAATGGATGCACACAACTAATGCGTCCATGCTTCAGGGGTGGGACAAGCATGAAGTGGAAGGAAGCCACTAGCAGCTGACCAATAAGAAGCAAGCAATTGAGAATGACAGGGAAGCCAACCGATGGTAAACAATGGGTTGTTTCTAAGCCCACTGATAGAAAAAATCAAGGAAACAGTGCTTACACAGTCTAAGAAAGACCTAAAATGCAGAAAGCCAGGGTTTACGTTTTAGTTTGCATTACGCAACTCTGCACTTTCCCAGTACAGCTTAGGATACTATCATCTACTTTTGTTTTTTTCAGCCAACAGCGTATCATGGGGTTTCTAGTATTGCTTTAAATACTTTCATTAATGGCTCAAAACCACACCATGCAAAGTGCTGTTCGCTAAAATGGCAGAAATTGCTGTAGGTGCTATACATAACACAGAGCCACTTGTTGGCTGTGTTTTAACATTTTACAATGTTGTCTCCTCCATTTCAAAAGCAGTGTGTTTCATGTGTAAAGTCAAAAGCAAACTCTGTTCTCATATTTTGTGTTCACTTTACCCTCACATCATCCAATCAAATAAGCATTGGCAATGTGGATTTTTTTAATCTGTGGAATGCTTTATTTCAAGCTCCAAAGCACAATAATGGTACAACACAGACAGCAGCACAAACTTGCCTAACTCAAATAATAAGTTAAGGACAAGAGACAATTGCAGAAGGAACATCACGTGATTCTCTCACACATGAGTGGTATGATCACGGTAGATAACACTCTAAAGAGGGTTGAGAGAAGTTAAAGGAGTGTTGTACCCTCTTGGTAAACAGACATAAACATTACAAAACTCAAGGAAGAAACAGTCATATGGGCTATGGAATTACCATGCATTAAGGTTTTCACACAGGATGATGAATCCTCATATACCTAGTATGGTATGCTTCATCAGTGCTAGGAGGCATCTTTGAGTACTAATCCTTACTAGTTGTGCAGTCTCTTAGTTATGGGTTCCATAGTTTGGGTGTGGTTTTGTCACTTATGTTGATGCTTATTTTATTCCTTTATTAAACTGTCAGACCTATATTACAGTTGAGGGGTGAGATACAAATGTTTTTAGTGGTGTTTCCCTACCACAAGATTAATAAAACAGGAGGGCCAAACAACTGACTTGGATTCTCTTTTCCATTAATATGTCTGGGTGCTCGAATATTGCCCCTATTGGGCCGGGGTGTCTTTGCAGAGGTCTTTCTATGTATTATTGGCAAGGCTGTCATCATGTTTCACATGGAGAGTCACTGTAAATGTAGCCTGTGCTATGAAAGAGTCCATGCCCACGCTGCCAAGCAGCACCTGTAGCTGACTGTGTGTGAGAAGTGGGATTGCGTAGGCCTTGAGACTGCAAACCCCTCGTTGAACATCAAACCAGTGAAGTGGGGATGAAGCAGTGACGGCTGGGTCGTGATTCTCCACAGCCTCACATATGTTGCATCTTCCTAGGAAAAGCAGTGCAGTGGGGGCTGAGGAGTATAGCTATTAGGTCAGCCTGGAACTCTTGTCCCGTGCCAGGTGTCATTGACTGGCATTTTATTTATAGCTGAGATATGAACTTTAACATAAAAATGTGTATTTTTGATTGTTTCACTTTAGAACCTTAGATAAGATCACTACACCCTTAGTGGCCTTTATTACAATTAGTGACCAACATCCTTTCTGCTGTGACAATTTTATCACTGAATCAAGTCAGTGGTCTTGTTTCTCCTATATAAGTCTTTATTTTTATAGATGGATCAACATAATGATCTACTAAAGTATACACAAGAGAGATTATTGTACAGAATATATTCTGCACAGAATTATTTCAAGGTGCTCTCAAACATGATCACAGAAAAGAAGGCAGATGGAAGGAATTGTCCATTGCCTATTGTCACACAGTTTGGTCAAGGTGGGACACTGTGATTGAAACCAGGGCCTCTTGGTCAGGGCCCCGTAACTAGTTTTTGTCCTAGTTCCAACATAAGCTTCTGACTAGGGATGCTATGAAAGTGTGTTCAAACATCCTTTCTTATGAAAGATTGGGTAACAGCAGTGGAATCCCTCCTGTTCACAGAGCATGTACACCACGGGCAGAAACAGTGCAAGCTTCCATCCTTCAGAGGACAAGTACATCTAGGGTAGCATGAACACATGCTATTTCCATCATAGGACATGTACATGTCGGGCAGAATCAATGCAAGCTTTACTTACTCACAGAACAGGAGCAGCATGGCAGTAGGGAACCCAGCTTCCCTGTCAGGCAGAAGGCAATGACTTCAAAATGTCATATCTCACAGAACGAAACCAGCAGGGTAGAATATTACAAGCGTTCATCTCTCACAGAACATGCACACATAAGGCATGAGTGACATGTAGGGTACAGACAGATCTCTGGAGCCGGTGCTCTGGAGCTGGTGCTCAATCAGAGGAATGTATTGGTGAATTAGTGAGTGAATATGCAAGTTCCAACATCATTCTCACTTTGGTGCTATTCCAAGTTAGCCTTCTGAAAGTCCAGCTGCTGTCACTTGGAGATCTGTTGTTTGTATTGATTCTTTGAAGCTCTATGTATTGAGAAGTAGCTGTTACCAATTATAGCCTTACAGCGGGCTCTTACAGTCATTAAAGGCCTGCTCCAGTGTTATAGATGTGGGCCTTTAACTAGGGAGAAGGCCTTTAATGGCCAGTAGAGCCCGCTACAGGCTCTAAGGCTATTAGAACATTCCACAGGGCAGAATGTTCTCATTTGTAAAACAAAGGGCTTGTGGCACCCGAGCTCCGTAAGGCCTTTGTTCAAAGCAACAGCTGTGAACAAACATTGGAATGTTGATGCTCCGGGCTTAGACCATAACTAGAAGCGCTGAGCACTCCATTGTCTTAAATGGAGCTCCCAACAATCCAATGTTCTAATAGGTCATAGTTATTTGGAGCAGCCTTGCCACAGCCTACGTAACCAAACTCCAGACACGCACACAGGTGCCAACCTCTTTGAATAGGTTTTGAATGCGTACCCACCAGGCACTGTGCAACCTCAGCCTTTGTGCTGCACCCATTCAAAATGTTGATGTTCGCCAGAAGGATTTTGGTATTAACTGAATACTAAAATCTGTTTTTGTCAAACTGTTTTTATTAAGTTTGAAGGGTATCAGTATATAGCATGACAATGTCCATGTATGGTCTAGCTAATGGCTACATTGTGCTAATGACAGTTTCAGATTATCAACAGATTGGCACAATAGGAACAAAGCATGTATAGCAAATTATAACATATATTATTTCTGAAAACTTGTGTGCATTGACATGTAAGGCACCCCTTCTTTGAGGAAAAAAGAAAAACAAAAAAAAACTAGTGTTTACAAACACAACTAGAAGTAATGTAACAAATAAAAATAAAAACAACAACATGCATGGTAGGGTACAGCAATTGCCTAAAGAAAGGCTTAGTAGAAATGGATATTCTCCCAGAGGCTGCGACAAATTTGGGGGATCCTCCATTCCCACGTGAAGGGAATACTAAAATCTTGTATGATGTTTCCAGGGGCGGTCGGCAAGGCTCACTGGTGGGGGGGGGGGGGGGCAGAGGCTGCTTTAAAAACAAATAAATAAAACTTACCTTGCCACCCCGGGTCCCGCGTCTTCTCTCCTGCTCACCTGTGTCCGACTCCAGGTCGGAACAGGCAGCCAGGGTCCCACCCATAAGCCAATCGCTACAATGTAGCGTTGTGGTTGGTCTGAGCGCCGTGACACAGCGCTCAGCCAGGGGCTGGAGGGGTGGGCATGTTCTTCATGCAGGCTGTAATGCAGCCTGCATGGAGAACAGGGAAGTGCGCATGACTGTTTTGGACGGCCCAAAAGGGCCATCCAAACAGTCATTGCACACATGAATGTGCTACCACTCCTCCCGACCTCCACCCGCCCCCTCACGCACTACTGCAGCTGGAGGAAAAAATAAAATGAAAATAACATTCCATTATTATCATTTTATTTTTTCCTTTCTTTGCTGCTCCTGGCAGTGTGGCGTCGCTCCCCTGCCTCAGCAGTGGAGCCGCCACTGGACTTTTTATACAGTGTTTGCACCAAAACAATTCTTCATGTAACAAATATATCATGAGCCTTTTTGTATCATCGCACTCATAGCAAATTCGCTCCCCACTATACGGACAAAAAAGAATGGCCAATTTATACAGAAACTTAGTACTTGCTTTCTGGTCCATTCGACTTGTCCAGCAACTAGAGCAGTTTTGTATTGTTCAGCTCAATGTTCAAAGCCAGGCCCATGCCTGTTGAGTTTGTTAATGTGGTACTAAAAGCACTTTTTTTTAAAACATGTAGGAAAAAGTGAACAGATTAACTCAATATATTATAGAAAATCACACTAGAGAAAAATACCAGGCCAAGTAAGAGTACCTCCTGGAAAGTACTAGGGGCCGGAAATGAAACCTTTTTTTTAATTTATTTTTTATAACAATGTTCCGCTTCTGTAGATTGCTTAATCAACCTTTTGTAATTGTACTGGCATCCCACAAACGTGATTGTCACACAAAAACAAACGCTGCAGACATTTACAGACACACCCGTCCTTTCAATGCCGTTGCGGTTGCTTACCTTCTAAAATGCTTTGGGTGTGTCGTAATCAGCTAAGCGTTTATGTAAGATGTACTTGAAGAATACTACTTGCGTCTAATAAAAAGAAAAAGAAAATACACAAGCCGCTCGTGTTGCTGCTTGTCAGACAGTCCGCTTCCTTCATGGCAGAAGTTAGTCATACGAACTGCACGTGCACTCCCAACACCGAAAGCGGAAAGGGTTGTGTTACGCGTAAGAATGCGATGTTCAGATGGTTGATAAAGAATGCGCTGTTCACACGGCACGCTTAGTTCTACAAACAACATTACGGACGTGGTGTTCAGCTCGATACAACACTACCAGGAAATTACTAAAAGCCCCCTGGGAGTAAATGGCACGTCACGTGGTGCGTCGGCTGAGACTGTTGCACCAGTTTATTGAGGCCTTGTTGTATATTAGAGAACGGAGAATGTTTTTTCGCAACGTTATTCATTCATAGGGGCAATACTGAGATATGATGGACCCTCGTTACTTTTGCTCTATTGCTTATTAAGTAACCAAATACACGAATCCAGCCAGTGAGCTACATTTTTGCTCTTATGTAAAATGTAGATTTAATTCATCTCGATACCTTGCAATGCTTACACACAGGCCGCATCAGCAAAGAATGTACCGTAAAATGGAAGGAGGAGAAGAGTGTGTTTAATCTTTGCGATTTAAAGGTCACATCAAGGAACATGGGATGTACAGGCCGTGCCCACGCAGTCCGATTCTAACCTCTTTTTGTTTGTTTTCTCCTCATGTACCTGCATGGTGACATTCTAATAGTGCTTGTAAAGTATTGGAAAGGTAGCAAACATGGCTGTAACAAACAAACTCAAAATAAATAAATAATTAAATCTAATGATGCTGAGACAGAACTGACTTATGGTTGTGAACGTAACCGGAAGTGCAGGACATAGTGAGAAAGGACGTGAATCACATATGACAATGTCAAATATTTATTTTGCGTGAGGGTGTTCTCTATTGTGGTGTGTTCCTTCTCAAGAAGAACTGCAGATATCAGAGGCAAGAAACAGCTCAGGAATGAGAAGTGTCTGGGAGCTCATCAAAACAAAGAAACAGACTTAACAGATCTGGGACGAACGGGGCATAGGACGAACAGGGCGTATGTAAACATACAACCCTCCACCTCATCCCTCAGTTCGGACACCTCTTCACGATACCCCGTTTTCATCCCCTCTATTTCTTTTTAATAGAAGCACACACACAATCCCTAACATTCTTTACTACAGGCCTACTCCTGCTTTCAATACCATTCATTATTGATTTTGCTTCTTTGATTTAATTTTTCAAATAATTTGTTTAGCAATAAAAGACTGCTGGTTATAGAAAATAAAGCGGATACATCTGAGACCTGGAGCACTGACATTTGGCATCTCGGACAGAAAGTGGTGGATTTAGCAGACAGGGCTCGGAGGGACATTGCCCGCCTTTATAGTATTCCTGAGAAAATGGAGGGGGAGACATCAAACATTTCCTTTCAGATCTGATCTGGTGCCTCACCAGCCTCTCCTTTGACCCCCCTGTGGAGTTCCAGCAAGAGAACCGGATTCCAACTTACTTGCCTGCCACTAGGGACAAAGACAGGCCGATAAAAGCCTGCCCACTTCATCATAAACCGACGTGTCAGATCCTGATGGCAGTGCATCTGCATGGTCCCTACGACCTGGACTCTCATAAAGTTCACATAACTGTAGATTTTTCTGAGGAAACCAGCATGAAATGCAAATTCTTCTTGTTGCTGTGACCACAATTGCGGGAGCATGACATCAGATATGGTTTGCTTGAATCCACTACAATGTGGATTACCAAAGACGGACAATCGCAAACTTTCCAGGAGCCTAGGAACCTGCAGCGCTTCCTCGAGGGTTTTGTGGAAACTGGCATGTACACTGATTTGCCCCCTCTGGAGCTCCTTACTTCTTCCCGTTGTGGGTCATAGTATCAGCAATCCCAATAGAGCAGGACTCAGGATAGACTTTTTAATAAACAGTCTGACCATTAGAAAGGGATTCCAAAGGTTGCTAAACTTATCCAGGACTCGACTAGAGACAAATCCCCATCCCCACTCAAATCCATCTTTGCGAGCGGGGAGCACCCTATTGGATGATGCTGAGCTGGCAGTAGTTGCCTGAGAAGCTGGACCCAGATGAGTTTCATGCCCACTTTGCACATTGTGCACTCTTTAGACACCTATTGCATTATTGTTCTTTGTATGTTGATCATGTGCCTGCTCTCATCCTTCCACACACCTACTCTGTAGAGTTTTGTGAGTTAGAAATGTTGGGACCCTTTTGGCTCCAGATGGACTCCGCAGAACTGTGGTGTAAGTGTTACAGTGGAATGCACTGAAGGTTGGTTTAGAATGTTGAGTTTGCAGTTACACACAGACAAATAAAGACGTGTTATACTAAGCTCTGTGTGGGGTGTAGACACTACAACTGGCAATGAGTTTGGGGATAAGTAACCTGAAGATTGCTCTCCCAGAGAGTTTGCCATGGTCCAAGCAAACTGCTCGGGTGTGCCACGTGTGCTGCAGTCGAAGTGTGGAAATAATGCTTAGCGCCTTTGGAGTCAAAGCGCAACTCCAGCTACTGGAAGGAAGTTAAAAACTACAAAAGCTTTACAAAGAAGCCTTCGTATCGATGAACGAGAACCTGATGGTCAGATTGTACGTAAAGGTACCATGCTGCTATGCAATATACAGTCATACGTAATCCAGTGCGTGAATGCTGAAGGCAGATACAACCAGGTTTTCAAAGACTAGCTATTGATAATCACAAAGTGCAACATAACGTTACAATTAGAAAGTGGTAAAGACAAAGAGCCACCAAAGGATAAAACTGTTATTTACCTACCAGAAGCTCAGTAACGTGAGCCTGTACAACCTCAGAGCCAGGCACCGCAACCCAGACCAGACACAGAGGTTGTGTTTGACAAGTGCTTGTCAATCAACACAGTTTCGGAATATCTTCGTAATAGTGAAACATTGCTTTTCCAATGGAGACAAAGATTGAGGCAATCTCTACAAAAGTCATCTAGGGTGATCCAGAGGCCAGCACATCCCAAGGCATCTGAGATGGCTCACATGAACAGGTTTAACATGAACGATCGAAGGAGCTGGAGAGAGCTCCACTCTCAGTGTCAGCCACATCTGGAAATGGATACAATGCTGCTGTGTTCCTGAAACCACCTCCACTGTTCGATACCGCCAAAAAGCAAAATATTGGCGAAAGATGGACTGCTTTGATAGAGACATTTGATGATTTCCTTGAAGCACTTGAAGAGACTGATAACAAAGAGATTATCAAGTATTTCAAAAATGTTGCTGGTGATGGTGTAAAAGAAGTCATAAATAGAATGCTGCGAAGTGATGAAGAAGTCACATATTCTCAAATTAAAGAAGTGATGAATATCAGGTTTAATCCAATGCCAAATGTTGATTCCGAAAGATACATTTTCAACCAGGAACGCCAGAAAGTTGGTGAAACCATTGATGAATTTGTGGAGAGACTCAACACATTCATCAGACATTGTCAGTTCAATTAATTTAATGATGAAGAAGTTATGCATCTGAGAGTTATTGATAGATGCTTATCAGATTCATTCAGATGGCAAATGCTGAGAGAAACTCTTAGTTTGGAGTGTTAATAGCTGTCAAGGCTGCCGACATGGAGGGCGGAGATGCCCCTAATGAATCAGTCATGAGTGTGAAAAGTAAAACAAAGCAAAAGACTGAGGGACACAAGGAGATGTCTGCCCATAAAAAGAAGTTGTGTTTTAGATGTGGATTTTCATTTCCACATGAAGGTAGATGTCCCACTCTTGGACAGATCTGTAAGGGTTGTGGGAAGCAGAACCATTTTGTGACAGTTTGCAAATCCAAGAGATATGCAAGTGTATCACAACATGAAAACAAAATGGGTGCCGAAATGGTCGAGAAGCAACATTCGACACTCACCCACAAGGCCAAGTGGCAACATCAGTTAAGACAATTCAACACAGAACGAAGTCGATCACTATCCAAATCATCGTCAAACAGTTTTTCTGTATCAGTATCAAGTGAGAGTGAAGAAAATGATTGTGCCATGACGATGTTACCTCAGCAAATTGTGAGCATGTTGGTCTGGCCACTTGTGAAGAAAAAAGGCAGTCAAAGAAAGATCGACATGCCAAAACACCAAAGTCATTCAAACATTGTCACAAAAATGGAAAAAGGTAACCCCTAAAGATTCAAATATAGGACTAGGAAAAGGGGGGGGGGGGAATAAGAAAATTGTACAAAGATTCCCACTTGACCTATATATCTTCAAGAATGGCTCTTAGTGCCTAAAGTCTGAACCACCAACTAATGTCATATACAATGAAGTTTATATAGAGTTTGTATGTTTTTATTGCAATTTACGATCATTTTTATCTAAACTTATTTTCCAAACTCATTTGTTTTATCCAAGCAAATATCAATACATAGTTTACGATTTTATTTGAAAAAATATACATATATTGATTCAGGAGATTAGGATTCAGGCTGGAACTAGGTAATATATATATAAAGATAGGGTGATACAATTAATTATCCCTGGGGAGGGTAAACAGTTACATTTGACAATGAGCAGTGAATCTGATTGGAGCAGGTTATATGCCCTGTATAAACATTAATCTTTGCAAGAAGACAAGGAATGGTACCCATGATATAGGAGCTCTCCAAAATAAAGGGAGCAAAATAACGTCGCCAAAAGGTTTAAAAAGGCCCACTATAGGGCATAATAAAAAGCGTAATGATATAACTAATATTGAGAAAAGGAAAATATCATCCCAGGGGATAAAGCTAAAGAAAAATAATTCCTTCTGAATAGCGGTGATTAATAAGCACAAGGGTGGCGCATGCCAGGAAAAACGATGAGGACTAGCCATGGTTAAAAAATAGAATAGTTTATACACGGATAGGGACACACAATAAATATAATAAATATACAAAACAATATAGTTTTTAATATAGTTAGAAGCAATATACAAAAGCCACGGGGTGTTTAAGGGTCACTGATAGCACAAAACATACACATATCTATAAGGATATAAACACGCTCATTATTAGTTTAAATAAACAACTACATTTCCCATAATTCAACAGGAGGGGTTGGTTGAAAATGACGACGTCAGAAATCACATGTGTTGTAAAAGAGGATTAATTGGTGAATTCGAATGTACCACGTTAACCGTGATCAAGTAAACGGTGTTTACGAAACGCGTCGGTTGCTCCTTATACTGGATACTTTGTGGAAAATAAACTAATCGAAGAAGTCTATACTCTGTGAGCGCATTTTTTTCTAATCTGAAAGGATGAATGTGGATATATATATATATATATATATCTATATATATATATATATATATGGATGTACGACATTACAACGCATGCTTTTACCACGCATGCTTTTACATCGCAAGTTTTACAACGCATACCTTTACAACGCATAGTGCTTTGGGGCGCTGGATGGTGAATAGTTTAATTTACTATTCCAACTCCAGTCCCCGTGGATAGTAGGGAAGGTGTTGGACAGTACACTAAACCTATTCCCTATCCTAGAGCGCCCCCCAGCGCAATGCGTTGTAATGGTTTGCGTTGTAAAAGTTGCATCGTAAAGGCACTGCGTGGTAAAAGTTGCGTTGTAAAGGATGTTTCCCATATATATATATATATATATATATATATATATATATATATATATATATATATATACATATACGTATACATATATATATTCACTGAAAAAACCATAGGTTATAGACCATATATAGTTAGGAATTAGCATTTAAAAAACCTTATTTTACTCACACAAAACCATTGAAATTCCATATATAGTTAGTTGCACTAACTATATATCGCGCACCCGCAATCCACTGCTGATCATGTCACATATTACATCATTCATGACATGGTCAGTGACATCACTGATGACATCTCAAATGACATCACTGATGACATCACTGATGACAACATCCAGTGACTGTATGTTTCTGTAAAGTTAAAATATGTCTTACATATTGAAGAATGAGTGGATGTATAAGTGTCTGGATGAAGGATTTAGTAGGTTCGTGACTGACTGTATGAGTGAGTGATTAAATGTGTCTCACTGAATGCATGGGTTAGTGACTAAACTGTCTTAAATTGTGCATCATTATGTCTGTTGTGATGTAAACTGCTGCATGTGTTGATCATTAGCTATACGAGAGGCTATATGTGTTATTAATTGGTTGCCCAAGTATTTCTATGGGAGATTGAGTTTGTGTGGGGGTGGCTGGAAGGTGTGTGACTCTATGCATAGATGTGTGAGCAGTTTATTCACTAGGTGTATGAGTTCAAGAGTGCATGTGGAAACAGCTACATGGGCAGTTGACTGTGTGCATGAGTGTATTGATGAGTGAATGGATATCTCAATGCTACATGTCATAGTAAGTACATATGTAAAACACAGTACATGTGAGAGTTGGCATATATAAATAACTGTGCATGAGAGCCACTGAATGAGTGAGTGGTTGTATCGATCATTGTGAACTTGTATCAGGGATTGTATAAGAGAGTAAATATGTGTTAGTATATGTTTCAATAAGTATGGTGTGTTTAACTGTATAGTTAAAGAAATGGAGGTGAGATTGTTTCTTTGCATGACTGACTGGGTGTGTGAGTAACTCCATGGATGAGTGGCAGTGTGTGAGTGTCTGTATACACTGAGTGTATCTAAGGTTATATTAGAGTCTGAAGAGGTTTATCGTATTAGCACAAGAATGATGTCAAATGAGATGTCATCAGTGATGTCATCAGTGATGTCATTTGAGATGTCATCAGTGATGTCATCAGTGATGTCACTGACCATGTCATGAATGATGTAATATGTGACATGATCAGCAGTGGATTGCGGGTGCGCGATATATAGTTAGTGCAACTAACTATATATGGAATTTCAATGGTTTTGTGTGAGTAAAATAAGGTTTTTTAAATGCTAATTCCTAACTATATATGGTCTATAACCTATGGTTTTTTCAGTGAATTTCAATGGTTTTTTAATAGCAAATATCATAAGCTGTCGAATGTCAAGTACGTGGTAAGTAAAAACATTTTCGTGTTTATGCACACTGATCTGCTTTGAATGCTGCCCCCCACCCCTCATTTCTATTAGGAGTACTCTCTCTTTGCAGATAGTGAAGGGTAGTTAACGCAGGCCTTTGCCCCCGTTGTAATCCGTCGTGCCTGCTTCTCTCTCCATTTGATTGATTGTTCTCTTTGGTTCATTCTCTATTTACAAACAAGCACAGAGTCGCAATACTCTGTTTAGTCTTTGCAGATAGCGAAAAATCGTGTAAAAAAACAAAAGGAATCGAGCAAAATCAGTAGGCCACTAATGGGATCTCTTTTTGACCTCCCTAAAATAGAAACATTAGGAACAACCTGTTGATAATACCAATGTGTATGTACATAAGCGGCGTTCATTTGTGTTCACAGTACCCCTTGTTGATTGTTTGAATCGAGCATTGAATTGTTCGAAGTTGGTTCTCTTAAGAATCTTCTCTGCCTGCAAACGAGGAAGAATAGGAATATTCTCTCTCCCTTTGCAGATAGTGAAGGGTAGGTAACGCAAACCTTTAACACGTCGTGCCTATTTCGTTCCTCATTGATTGATTGTTTCCCCAAACATTGACTGTTTGGGAATTGGTTCTTTTTGGAGGTATTCCCTGTTTGCAAATATACGTAGGAAAATCTTTGCAAATAGTGAAAGGGTACGTAATGCGGACCTTTCTCCCCCGTTGTAATCTGTCATGCCTATCTACTCCCCACTGATTGATGCACCTGTTTCACCCGGACCATTTACTAGAGATACGTCATCTGGCCCGACCAGAGAGCACCCCTAGTGAAAAGGACATATGCAATAATAACGAAGTGATCACTGTATCCTGTTAACAGAAACTTTAGCATGAAACAACCTGGAAAGAAAAGAATAAGAAAACGAAAATCAGTAGGCCACTGATGAACATGAACTTTTATTAAACAACGAACAAAGAAACGATAACATAACGTAATGATAAAACCTATTAATGTCCTAGAAACAAGAAAACGTTAAAATATGCCAGTGGTGAGAGACCAGAAAAACAGTAAGAGAAACCAAATCACCCCTCGCTGTCCCACCGCCTGCCAAGCCAAAAAAATCGATAGACTAGGGAAAATGCAAGTCAGTAGAACATCCGCCCCCACTCTGGAAACTTCCAAGGTGGGGCAGGGTTGCGGCTACGCCCAGCCGGGAGCAGCCCATATAAGGCGGGTCCTGCTGCCACGCCTCGGCCAGGAGATCCTAACGTAGGGTGTAGCCGGAGGAGAGGCCGAGGCCAGCGGGACCCGGCCAGGGGATTGCCTTTACAACGCTGAAGAGTTGCAGGGGGGGGAATATCTCCTCGACCCTCCCCTCTCTCTCCCAGTCCGGCCGCGGTGGCCCTTGACAGTTTCAGGTAGTCCCGCCACATGCTCTTCCGGTCCGGCCACCAACGGTCGGGGGGCCGAGGCCGACGGGATCCGGCTGCAGCCGATAAACCAAGGAACCCGTTCATGGGGCCAGAGCCAGGGGCGTCCGGCCGACATCCACCGGAAGCCCGGCCCGAAGACGGACGGGACACTTCTTCTTTCTTGAATAATGGCTGCGACAACACTGGGGGGGGATGTCTTGCACATGCCTCCGACCCCCCCCCCCTCGTCCTCATCGCCTGGTCCGGCCATAACAAATCTCAAGCGAGACGCCGTGGGGTGCACTGGGAGGGAGAGACGGTGCGAACAGGCCTCTCCCGCCTCCCCAGGTGGAGGCTTCCCAGCTGCACCCTCAGCGCTCCAGGCGCCCGGAAAAGGGTTCTTCCACTGTGGCCATGCTGCAACGTCTCGCCCGGCAGGGTGGAGCCCGTCCGCTCATTTGACCCCGCGATCGCCAGTAGCTACCGAACTCTCAAAATGGCGGTCGACCTGGCAAGAGCAGGCCCAGCATAAAGAAATGGCCCGGTCACTGGTTGACTCCACCACCGTAGTCCTCCACGACCTTGAAGATTCTAGAGGAGCCGCGGGAGTCTCCGACCCCCGATGGGGAATGACTGCCATGATCGCCCGTGGAGTGACGAAACTGTATCCGCGGGACGTCGGCGCTCCCATGCTGGCGCCAGCCTCACTTTGAATTACTAGAATCCTGCAGACCTCAGTTCCGGTGAAAGCACAGTGTGACCCGGTAGGAAAAATTGTTGCACCCCCTCCCCTTTTTGACTGATAGTTCAAACCACCGATCCTTTCCTTTGCCCTTTTAACGGAACTTTGGACTGCCTCCCCCTCTTTTACATTTTCTAGAGAAAACAAAACATTAACCACTACATTAGCATAGCAGTTGACACCAGAACTGTTTTCAAATTGAAAACCAACAACATCTTCAACAGAATCCTTTTTGTTTCTGCTGTGACCCTGCTACAGCACAGGCATTGTCCCCAGCAGTAATTCTGCAATGCCGGTAAGAATAGCTGTGGTGCCTACTGGACTCACTCACCCCCGCGGCGCCCCACGCCGTTATTTGCTGGGCGGCAACTTACTAGACATCACTTTCGTGCCATCTAGATTTCAGCGCGTTCTGCTGCCTTGGAACTATTCGCACAACAGACTGCTACTGACGACCCACCCCCAGGCAACATCTTCTGAATTTTCATAATTTGAAAGAACTAGTAACATGTCCTCATCAGGAATTCAAAAGAAATTGCCACGGTCTCTTCGTTGTTTAAATGTTTTTACTGTTTTTGTTTTGTTGTATATATTTTTATGTTATTAAAGTTTTATATTCCTACTACTTTGTTGGAGTGCTATATATTTTTAATGTGACACATAATTGTAAAAACTTTGATGTACAAAGAGTCATTCCTGGAATCTTCCGCTTCAGGCTCGGTCCCCTCCCCAATCACAATAAAGGATGGTTTTCAGATAGTAGGAACACGTGTGGTGTGACGGATCTCATCGGGTGTGGGCCTTGATCTACTATAACTCCTTTGAAGAGGGGTGATTCTTTACAGCTGGAGCCATAAACTACATCTGCAGGGCTAGCTGATAGCCTGGACAATCGGACACAGAGGAAGAGGAGTGTCAGAGGGTGCGGTAGTGAATAGGGCGAAAGGGAGGTGTCGGGCGGGCACAGAGTGTGATTCTCAGGGAAGAGCAGCGCAGATGGGGGGAGGTTTATTGCCCATGCATAAGACAGAGAGCGGGGGTGACCAGTGCCTGGGGAAGATGCTTGCGAGGGTGGGGAGCCATGCTACGAATCGACAGCGTGCAGAGAGTGGGTCTGGTCAAGGCATCTAAAATGGCTGCCGTGCACGACAAAAGTGTGGCATTTCAAAAAAGGCAAGATGGCGCAAACAATGTTTTTCAACACTTCCTCATTTCCTTCGAATCGAACGTTAACAGACGTTGGTGCATATTACCAAAGTTAAGCGATATTTATCGCTAACGATGCTTACCAACGAATTTTTTACCGCTAAGCATCGTCAGAAATTATCGAAGATAAACCTTGCTATTATCAAGGTTTATCGCAAATGCGATAATAAACGGCCGCAATGCATGAATATCGCTAAAAAGTCAGCGATATTCATGCATTACCGAGCTAATGCTCTTAGCCATGTTATCCACCTCCCATTGGATAACATGGCTAAGAACTGCTCAGGGCAGGTGTTACTTTTTGGAGATATTCGCGCTTAGCGCGAATATCTCCAAAAGTTGGTAATAGGAGATAGATATCTTGCATGTTGTAATGCAAATTATTGTGGTATATGGAACTCATACCATAATCTCTCAGGAAAGCAGAAACTGATCCTTTTGGGACCGCCTGAAAAGGCCTAGGGGGTGAGGGGTACTCTACTTTGCCCCCTTTTCACGTTCCGAACTATTTTATTTTACTCTCTTCTGTAATTACACAAAATAGCAGCGATAAGATGCATCGGAGACACACAGTGAGAGAAAGGAGGCCGGAGATGAAGAAGAGATGTCAAATACACATTGGAGATAATATAGTGGCAGAAGGGAAGTAAATATGAGTAAACTTACCATGTAACATAAAAATGTTGCACTCTATACTATAAGTCTCATTTTATACTACAATCACTTCGCTACAACCTCATAAATTAAAAATAAAAATGAATAATGTCTCAAACAATTTTTGATTTCTAAATATAAATGTATTCTTCAGAATTTTCTAAATTTGAAAGAACTAGTAACATGTCCTCATCAGCAATTTCCTCATGAAAAGTCTGCAATGATGATTCTTGTAACTCTATGGTCTCCAAACATTCGATAAATTCGCCATCAACAGATTGATCAAAAAAATCATTCAAGTCATCTCCTCCTTGTGACAATATTTCATTATTGGTGCTGTCAATTTCAATCAATGTAGTGGAATCATTCAAGTCATCTCCTCCTTGTGACAATATTTCATTATTGGTGCTGTCAATTTCAATCAATGTAGTGGAATCATTCAAGTCATCTCCTCGTGACAATATTTCATTATTGGTGCTCTCAATTTCAATCAATGTAGTGGAATCATTCAAGTCATCTCCTCCTTGTGACAATATTTCATTATTGGTGCTGTCCATTTCAATCAATCTAATGGAATCATACAAGTCATCTCCTCCTTGTGACAATATTTCATTATTGCTGCTCTCAATTTCAATCAATGTAGTGGAATCATTCAAGTCATCTCCTCCTTGTGACAATATTTCATTATTGGTGCTGTCCATTTCAATCAATCTAATGGAATCATACAAGTCATCTCCTCCTTGTGACAATATTTCATTATTGGTGCTCTCAATTTCAATCAATGTAGTGGACAATTCAAAAGAAATTGCCACGGTCTCTTCATTGTGAGCCATTTTATTTTGAAATTGCTTGCTGTAAATTGCAGAAAAAAATAATCACTTTCATTTATCGTTTTTAGTAATACATAATATAAAACTAACTTTATCAAGTATTTAGTATAACAGAAGGACTGCAAATAAATAACAGAAAAGATTTTTCAAATTATCTTCAAGTGTACAACATAGTTCCCCTTACAAATTAACAACTCACCTTTTTAAAAGTAGGAGAAGTGTTAGTACTGTGTAAATCAAACACCAGAAATTCACCACCAAAAATTCCTCACAAATGTACCTCAGACAGTAGTATCACAAAATGGCTGTGGTTTCCTCTCATTTGACATATATACATAACCAATTAACTTTCATCACACACAAATACAAAACCAAAGTAACATTTTAATTGGTTCTAAATTTCAACACTTTCAAATGTGTTTTCCCCATGCAATTTTCCATAGGACATTTACATACGTCTACAGCCTGAATGGCTGAACGGAATTACACCAAACTTGGCAAAATGGTACATCAAACCTAAGAGGTCAGGAAGGATCTACTATGCCCCCTTATGGTCATTTCCCCCTTCGCTTTGGCCTCCTCTTGTCTCTCGATCCTACCGAGAGACAAGATGGCGGCCGCTACGGACTGTTTGGAATGTTGACAGACGCCGGAGAACCAATCAGCTTCGCAAAGCTCCGTAACGCGAAAAGTACGCGAAGCGGAGCGCTGTTACAGATATATATCTTTTTTTGAACGTTAATTTCTCAAAATCCACTGGAGCACATATATTGAGACCTAGCAAAGGCACATCGGGCTACCAGTCCCTAAAATTTTGCCAAGTTTCGTGCAAATCCATTCAGCCGTTCGATTATTGACATTTAGATACGTCTACAGCCTGAATGGCTGAACGGAATTACACCAAACTTGGCAAAATGGTACATCAAACCTAAGAGGTCAGGGAGGATCTACTATGCCCCCTTATCGTCATTTGCCCCTTCCCTTTCGCCTCCTCTTGTCTCTCGATCCTACCGAGAGACAAGATGGCGGCCGCTACGGACTGTTTGGAATGTTGACAGACGCCGGAGAACCAATCAGCTTCGCTTCACAAAGCTCCGTTGCGCGAAAAGTACGCGAACTGGAGCGCTGCCCGGTCCGCTGTTACAGATATATATCTTTTTTTAAACGTTAATTTCTCAAAATCCACTGGAGCACATATATTGAGACCTACAAAAGGCACATCGGGCTACCAGTCCCTACAATTTTGCCAAGTTTCGTGCAAATCCATTCAGCCGTTCGGGCTAAAAGTGAGGCCAACCGCCCTATTGAAAACTCAATGTTAAAAACACGTTTTGGGACCCCCCTTTTTTCTCGACCCCCCCTGGACGAACCCCCCCCCAATTTTCAGGGGCTGCTCAGAAACAAAATGTGCCATTTTCCTGAAAATTTCAGCCAATTCCGTCCACAAACGCCAAAGTTATTAGACATAGAATTTTCAAAAAACCCATAGAGAAAAAATCCTAACTATATATACCTACTGGCGACCGCCAGTAGGTAATATATCTATATATATATATATGTAAAAAAAACACAATGTATTATACAATATCATTTACACATTTCACATCACCAAATGTTAGCATCTGTTGCCGGAAGATTACAGTGAAAGTAAATAGTTGTTCGATACCATTCATTACCGACAGTGGTACATCAATAAACTTTACGTCTGAGGAGAAATACAATAACCTATCTCTATTGCCGCAGCTTATGCCATTGACAACCAAGGTGTATACATGAACTACACCGACTCTCTTAAAGAGACAATGTTCATTTGTTGCGACAATGAAACACAAGAAAACGAAGGTGCAAGCACCCATCCATGTGTTTGAAGGCACTGGCGTCAAGTGTCTGTCTACTTAGTTTCAGCATAGCCGCTGATATGGGATGGATTTCTGACAATTAAAACATGAATACTCACCACAAAATAGTACGTTAGTTCTCTTAGTTTTTTCATGCTTTGGGAAAACTTAAGACTAAAGGTAAAGTTGCATATTATTGAAGACGTCCGTCCTGTTGCTAAAAAGACATAGACAAATCGCTTTTAATTTGCAAGAAGCGGTTGAGAAAGAACTTGGATCGTTACTTAAGCATGATATTATCGAGCGTTCTACTGGTCTAACGCTATGGGTTTCTCCCCTAGTAGTAGTGCCCAAAAAGGACAGTGAAGGAGATGTGCCCATATCCAATCCAATCCAAAAATCTTTATTTCGGCCATTTAGACCATAAAAGATACATGCAGATATATACAGCAATATTTAAAAAAGTCATATAGTTAAAATACATAAACAGGGAACAGCATAGTTCATGTCATGAGAATAAAATAGACAATATAATAAAAGGCATTTACCAACAGAAGCCATGAGTTACAGTGGGGCAAAGGCAAAGACATTCATTCTATATTGGTTTATCCTTAACCAGCTTGGACCTAATACGCCACATTGCAAGGAGAAATTTTGAAACTGCAAAAACAATGTGGGGGGAGGGGTCAGATTTCAATATTCTGTAAGATGTCAAACAGTTCCTTATAGCCATGTTCCTGCATAAGGGCACCAACCAATATTTCCTTGGGGATTTATAGGTGGGGCAAAAAAACAGAACATGGATTTCCTCCTCATCACACAGGTTGCAGCCAGGGCATAGTTTATCCCCTCCGTTGGTCCATTTACTAGTGAAGGATTTAATAGGTAGAGAGCCAAACCGCCACTGTATGAACAGCTTCCTTGCCATGATCGGATATATAAAATCCAAAAAAGTTTCAAATTTATAAGAGTTTTTGGATTGGGTAAAACAATTAGTTAGGGTGCCAATATTAAGTGCAGTCATGTGGGATGCAAGATTTTGTTCCTTGTATACTTCCACTAGTCTTTTCCTGGAGACCTTGTTACAACCAATTTCTGGAGTCACCCACAGCTCATTAAAGCCAAGCCTATACAATTCTTTTTTAACAAAGGCTAGCCAGGGGATCTTGTCATTGTGGTTTAAGTTCATAACATGTACAAGATCTTGCCTGTAGTGACTAAGCTCCTTTGTTGACCAGAGTCTATGCCAGAATCTTATAGGTTTGGATTTGAGATCCTCCCTAATGGAAGGTAAGCCCAGGTCAAGACGTAAGGGGAGCAGGGGAGTTGCAGTTGGAAGGGCCAAAAGACGCCTCATAAAACTATTTTCGGCACTTACCAGCTCAGTTGCCGCTTGGTGCCCCCATAGCTCGCTACCATAAAGTGCAGCAGGTTTCACTTGCACTTTATACATCTCAACTGCAGGAGCTATAGGTTTATATGTTGAGGTGTTAGTAACCTTTAAAATAGCCCCGGAGAGTTGAGAGAGTCTTAATCGCGAGCTTGCGATCTGAGGGCCCCATAAGAGGTTCTCTTGGAGGGTTACACCCAAATACTGAAATGTTTTAACCCTCTCTAGGACCGTAGAATTTAGGGATGGGTTAGGTCTGGTTGTAGAGGAAGGGTTAAAAATCATATATTTGGTCTTCCCTGCGTTTATCTCAAGGCCATGCTGCCTGCAGAAGAGGTCGAAGCCATCAAGGATTCTCTGGATTCCCATGGGTGATTTGGAAAGCAGGAGGGTGTCGTCAGCAAACATGATTGCTGGTACCCTCCTGCCTGCCAAGACTGGGGCGTCATTATCCCCAACATTAGCTAAGTGTGAGATGACGCTGTTCACATATAGGCAAAAAAGAGTAGGGGCAAGGACGCAGGACCCCGGGAAACAGGAAACCTGTTTGTCAGTGCGCCGCCCCGCCCACAGCGTACCTGGGCGAAGTTGCCCTGGTGCAGTCTGATTATAGCCTGGAGTAAATTGATGGGCACTCCCAACTCCTTCAGGACCTCCCAGAGCTTTCCTCGCGGTACTAGATCGAATGCTGACTTTAGGTCCACGAACACCATGTACAATCTCCCGCCCTCGATGGTCACCGTTTTCCAAAAGAGGAGAACTAGGCGGAAGATTTGGTCCATGGTGGACGTATTTTTCCTAAAGCCAGCCTGGAGAGGACTTAAAATTTCATTTTCCTCCATCCAGTCCATCAGTTGGTCCAGTAGGAGTCGCGAATAGATCTTCTGGGGAACATCTATCAGGCTGATCGGCCTGTAGTTGGATGGGAGCAGAGGACAGCCCTTCTTGAAGATGGGGACTATCTCTGCCCCCAGCCAAGTCCAGGGGATCGCCATACCACGTGCAAGTGAGTTAAAAAGGATGTGAAGGTAAGGCGCCCTGATCTCTGGATGAGACCTAAAAAGGTCACCAGGTAATTTGTCAAGGCCGGGGGCCTTGCCCATCGCTAGGCCATCTATTGCGCTTGCCACTTCCCCTAACGTGAATTCCAAAATATCTCCAGGGAGGGAGAGGAGTATTGCAACGGTGGCATCAGTATTCTCAAGAACATCTGCATAGAGTTTCCCAAAATGATCTTCCCATATTTGTGCTGCTATGTTAGGTTCAACTGCAGCTTTGGGTTCCCCTGGCAGTGGCAGGACAGTGAAGGAGATGTGCCCATATGCATTGGCACGCGTCAGGCTAACAAGGCAATTGAATTGGAACGACATCCAGGTCCACATATTGCTGACATGATCAATCAAATAAATGGTGCAAAGGTCTTCTCTCGCCTTAATTTAAATAAAGGGTTTCGTCAGTTAGAACTTGAAGAAGATTGCATGTACATTACAACCTTTTCTACACATGTTGGTCTGTTTTGATACAAAAGACCAAGTTTTGGTGTGTCATCCAGAGACGTTTTAAGGCATGGGCAAGTGGGCTCTGGCCCAGAGCCTCAGCCTTTTAGGGTGCCCCCTGATAGGGCAATCTCTGGTATGCAGAGATTCTTGCCCTAATGACCTTGAATATATCTTAAACAGATTGTATTAAATACTGTATTACTTTTTAATGTGGGTGATATGTGAGAGTCTACAACAGATATTTTGCAGAGATATGCTGTGTTTATGTTTCATGCAACATCCATAAAAAACTTTTCTTTTAGATAAAAACGGGACCTCACAGATCAGAAATCGGAGAGTGTCACAGAGATTATTTGCAGTAATGTTAGTGAGCTGCTGCTGTGATTAAAAACATGCACCGCTACCCCCGAATATTAGATGTAAACACATTTTGAATTTGGAGAAGTGTGCCTGTGCGCTGTCAGTTACCAGGCCAAGCAGGGCATGAAAGAGCTGAAATTGGATCATGAGTTCAAAGCTGTTCTCAACACGGGCCCCCAAAATAAGTTTGGTCCCTAGCCCACAAAATCCTTAAGATGTCCCTGGTGTCATCCGCGGCAGAACTGTTTCAAGATGTCATTCGATGTATTATGCAGCCTGTCATGAGTGCATTCAATTACAGCAATGGCATATTGGTTTTTAGAGTTGCAGAAAAAGAACACTATAAAGCTCTTGCACAAGTATGTAGTTTACTGGCCAAAGCAATTTTGACTTTCAATGCAAACAAGTGCGAATTCCATACGACAAACTTGAAATTCTTTGGCCATATCTTTTCCGATGGAGGTAGGACACCAGATCCAGCTAAAGTACAAGCGCTGTCAAATGCTGATCCCCCACACAACTATGTTGTGTTCATTTCTTGGCATAGCCCGTTACTGTTCTAGATACATACAAGACTTTGCCACTGTAAGTACTCCGTTGAAAGAACGTACGAAAAAAAGTTTCATTTCATTTGTCACATGAATGTGAGACAAGTTGTAAAAAAACAGCCATTTGAGAATGCAACTGAAATGGCATATTTCAATCTGAAGCTTCATACAGATGTTGCTGTGGACACAAGCCTAGTCGGGTGAGGTGCTATCCTTTCACAGCACAGTGGACACCCGAATGTTCAAAGGGATATTGTGGCATTTGCAAGGAGAAGTTTGTCCCAAATAGAACATGGTTTCTCACAACCTGAAAAAGAAAGCTTAGCTGTGGTATAAGCTTGCGAACATTTTCATGTATTCCTGTACGGGAAACCTTTTACGATGGTAACTGATGATCAAGCTTTACTGACTATATTTGGAAATCCAAAGGCCAAATGCCTCCTCGCATTGAACGATGGGGAATACGGTTACAAGAGTATAATTATATAATTGTACATCGTGCAAGGAAGGATCAGAAGCCTGCTGACTACTTTTCCAGAGTGCCTGTACAAGGTCACAATACTCCATCCAAGATGGCTGAAGCCTATATAAACTTTATTGTAAAATCAAACATCCTCGCTGTCATTTCGTTAGCCCAGATTATAACTGCCACGAGCCAGGATTGTGACATGTTAAAGTTGAAGGATATAATTACACATCTGTCCTAGATCCATCACATTTGACCACTCACTAGTGACGGTAAATATCAAAAATACAAAAATGTCAAGGATGAAATGTCTATAAATCAGGAAGGAGTTATATTATGAGGGTCAAGAATACTGACTCCGGAGAGTCTAAGGCAGAAAATAAATGAAGTGGCCCATGAAGAACATTTTGGAATCGTTGCCACAAAAAGAGCTCTCTGAGAACAACTCTTGCTTTCAAACCTTGATGACAGGGTTGAAAAGGAATTGAAGGACTGTCATCTATGCAACTTCCTTTCTACAAAAACTACTCACCACACCTTGAACATGTCAGAACCCATGAAGCAGGCATGGGAGAGAACAGCCATTGACTTTTTCAGTTCACTCAACAGTGGACATTATCTATCGGTGTTTATGGATAAATACTCACGATTTCCATTAAGTGAAGATCTTTTATCTAGTACTCAAGAACGAGTCATTGAAAGACTAGAAGGCATCTTTGTGACATGGGTTGTTCCAGCCATAGTGAAGTCTGACAATGGCCCACCTTTCAATAGGCGATAGTTCAGAGATTTCTTGGAGCATTTGAATATAAAGCATCAGAAGACCACACTTCTGTGGACGCAGGCCAACAGACTTGTTGAGCGTTTTATGAGTACACTAAAAAAGCAGTGCAGGGTGCTACTCTTGAAAAGCGCAATGTGAAAACTGTGTTGAATTCTACCTTGAGAGTTTATCGTTCAACACCCTACTCCAATACAGGTGAGAATCCTGCAACATTGATGTTCGAGAGAGCAATGAACACCAGTTAACTCAATGGACCAATCAGAAAAAGAAAGATGAGACAACAATTCATGAGAAGGACTTGATTAACAAATAAAAGATGAAAGTGTATGCTGACAAAAGGAGACATGCGAAAAACATTGTCTTT